>NC_135880.1:99421232-100073565 GCF_964194155.1 Cetorhinus maximus
TCACCTCATTGTCCGATTCCACAAGTACTTGATCATATTCACTAAGGGCAACTAAAAACATAATAGACGTCACATTTTCAAAGCAGTGAATCCATTTCCTTCGTTCTGACCGCTGACCCCCAACATCGACCATTCTGAAAGACCAATTCAACATCAAATTGTATGTGAACCAGATTAGAAAGTCATGAAAACCTTGATGAGTTGGTTAATATATTAGATATGCAGCATAATAGCTAAGGGGTCCTTAAAATTTTAATGTACATGCATTTGGCTAAGATTCATATTATTAATGATTAGTGTAGAAAAATCATTTAAGTCATCCTCATTTTGAAGACTTTACATAAACCTCAGTCAATTTTTACTAAGCAAATGATGACATGTTGCAATGCAACATAATATACATTTCTTAGTTTATCCAGTGATTTTGCTATTTAATGAAAATATATATTTATGTATTTATATATGAGCACAAACAGCACTTAAAAAATACAATATGTTCTAAATATATATTGTTTTCAGAAATTATTCACAGATTTATGAAGCATGCACTTTCCATTTGTTCTAATCATTTCTACAACTTTACAAATATGAAATTCCGTTTACATCATGCTCAAAGATTTTCGGAAAATGGAAGCTTTTTGTCCAAGTTGTAAAAACTGATACTGTCTTTTAGTAACTTTCTTCTACCTGAAAATGACGGTTTGTAAGTCGAAGGGGTATTCAATGATCCCTGTTGTTGGGACTCGCACTCTAAGCACATCCTGTTGAGTGGGTAGATAGGTAGGTTCTGCTATACGGTCCAAGTCTTTAAGATAGCTACAGACAGGGAGAAACAACAGGAATGCAAAGACTGTGACATTGGAGAGGGAAGACAGGGGGAGAAAAATAGAAAGGGGACATTGTGGTGATCACCATTCCTCCTGTCGACAAGAGTCACGGTGAATTCCCCAAGATGGTACCACTTATTCAAGGAGGTGATATGGGATAGTTATTTACATTTAAGCCTACTCCTCACCAGATTGTGCCACTTTCCCTAGAATGCAGAGTCCATTTTCCCAGTATTGCTTTAATACAGAATTCCTGAAAATGTTCTTTTTCAAAAATAAAGAAACATTTTAGTTGAATTGGCAAGACTGTCTGAAGGATGAATTTACACAGAGCATATAAGATTCCTAAGACAGTAATTTTTTTCAATTTTTGCCTCTGACACTACCCTACAAGTATTACTTAGAGATAAAGTCATTTACTGGTAGTGTATGTCATCATATTAAACGAGAAAATACTGGGAAGACACAACTTCTGCTCCCTAGGAAATTTACAACAGGCCCCAATCAGTACCTGAAGATTATATTCTCCAGATCAAATGGATACTCAATGATGCCAGTTGTGGGAACTCGAACCCGCAGCACATCCTGTTGAGTTGGCAGATAATCTGGTGCTGAGATACGATCAGTATCACTAAGGTAGCTGTGAAATAAGAAAGAAAATTAAATATGATGCATCGGCTCCCCTGGTGGAGCTCCTTGATTTATTTGTGGAAAGCAAAGTATGAAAAGATTCTGCAAAAATTAAAACAAATACATATGTATTGATTATTTTTAAATGAATGAGCAGGTCTCTCCAGGGGTTGCTCATAGTGAGAGGGAGGATACACTATTATCTCATTTACAGCACAATATTGTAACAGGGTTATCGATTTAGTGATTGAACCAGTGAACATTGGTATTTTTAAATTCTACAATTATGTATATATGTAAAAAGTATAAATTAGTGACTTTGTTTTCTTATAACTTTTTTAAAACTGTGTAGCTAATTTTATCTTAACCTTTTTTAAAAAATAAAAAGTTCAAGACACAGAGGAAGATTATAAAAACCAAACAGGTCTAAGCAGCATGATGCAGTATCAGGAGCAGAAATCTCATGATTTGGTAGTTTTTGAATACTGGTAGGTGGGTTTACACTCAAGTATTGATGAGAGGGATTCCTGGTTCAGGAGTATTCTGGTAATGTTGACTAAAAACTACCATTCTGGGAAATTGTGCATATAGCACATACTCAGAGTGCAGGAATACACCTTCAGATAGAGAAATAAGGCTCTGCATAACCATGCCACTCTCAAGGCTACGATTATGGGAGGTGATGAAGCTTCACGCAGAAATCTTACTAAAGATTTTAAAGACAAAATTATATTCCATTTGGTAGAGTGCATCAAACTATCCTAAAATATGCACTTTAAAAAAAATCTTATTTTGGATGAGAAATTTCAATTACTGAGATAATAATTAGATTCTTTTTAGCATAGAAGTATTTTCAGTGGGTTCACCACTTTTTGTCATTACCCACTGGCTGTTTCTAGACGATTCTCACTTTTGAACTGCATTGTCACTACCCCTTCAATTCTGATTTATTGCTGTTTTACATAACAAGTAAAATCAACAAAGTGTGGTGGTGAAATTGCAACGGTGAAGTGTTACAGAAAATGCAGCACTGAAGAATTTTAAACTGTACCCATGACTAAGTATATTACTAACTCCCGGAACATTATGCATGGGAAGAAAACCTCCAAAATTTTGAAAATTTCATTGTGACAATATCAGTGAACAAAGCAGGACAGCTAAATAGGCATTAGTGAATTTTTAAATTAATAGAGCAGCAGGCACCAGTGAATCAATAAATTGATTGAGCAACAAATACAAGCAAATTGATAAATTAAGTCATCTGTAGGCACCAGTTAATTAACCAGAGAAGAGGGCACTGGTAAATTAACAAACTCTTAATATTAAGGGCAGCCAAATAAAATTTTTCAGAATTCAAATTTGGGCTCTGTTAAAATTTGAATGGTTATGTTTAATCTATGAACATACAAATCATGGGAAACATTAAATGCAGTTTGACAATTTTACTGTTATCAGACTGAAGAAAAGGAATTCAAGGCACGACATGCAGCGTTACTCTCCCGTGCATCATCATAACCTGGAACACTAAATGAAACAGGCCAATCTTTTGCCAAGCAGCTGAATTGTCCTGATTGCCAGCTTCATTTGCTTTGGAAATTGCATCACTGAAGAATGCCTCTGGCAATGTCTACAATAGTTTCTGTTTTAACAGTGAGTCATGCTACAAAATCTTGGAAGTCTAATTGAACCAAGTAGTGCGATTACACCAGGCACAGCTGGCTGACACTCCACATATTTTGCTTAAAAAAAGTCAAAGAGCAATAGGAAATCGAAGAGTTATCAAGGAATCCATAACACAATAGATAAAGTTTTGAGACTAATCAGATCAATCTTTGCAGAACACCTTCGGTCTGTCCGCAAGCATGACCCAGACCTCCCTGTTGCTTGCCATTTCAACACTCCACCCTGCTCTCATGCCCACATATCTGTCCTTGGCCTGCTGCATTGTTCCAGTGAAGCTCAACGCAAACTGGAGAAACAGCACCTCATCTTCTGACTAGGCACTTTACAGCCTTCCGGACTGAATGCTGAGTTCAACAATTTTAGATCATGAACTCTCTCCTCCATCCCCACCCCTTTTCCGATCCCTTTTTTTCCAATAATTTATATAGACTTTTCTTTTCCCACCTATTTCCATTATTTTTAAATGTATTTCCATCCATTGTTTTATCTCTACCTTTTAGCCTATTTCGATCCCTTTCCTTCACCCCATCCCACCCCCACTAGGGCTATCTGTACCTTGTTTGTCCTGCTTTCTACCCTTAATTAGCACATTCCTTAGATAATATCGCCACCTTCAACAGCTCTTCGTCCTTTTGTCTATGACATCTTTTGGCTATCTCCACCTATCACTGGCCCTCTATCCAGCTCTACCTGTCCCACCCCCCACTTAAACCAGCTTACATTTCACCTCTTTTCTATTTTTACTTAGTTCTGTTGAAGAGTCATACGGACTTGAAACGTTAACTGTGTTCCTCTCCGCAGATGCTGCCAGACCTGGTGAGTTTTTCCAGGTATTTTTATTTTTGTTTCAGATCAATATTTAGTCTTCTTGACTTACAAGTTGTTTTATCGTCTATGAAACTAATGTTCAAGTGAGTCATCAGATTCATATGTGTTTCACGAATAAAAGTATTTGAAGTGAATGCAATTTAAAATGGTAGCTGTATCTTCGGAATTGAAGCAGACTCCATTCTCTTATTCCCCTGGTCAGCTAATGGTTTAAAAAGAATTCTTGATTGTATCAGAGTGATGAAATGTATTGAACATTCTTAGTTTTCACCATTGTGAAAGATGTTAAGGCAAGCCTAAGTGCTTTCCCAATGGGAATAAAAACAATACAGTCGCCTTCCATGGATTATGTTTGTGTACTTCAACAAATTGTTTCTGTTGCACTGGTTTGTCTGTTCTCTGTCACAGTTAATGCAGACAGAACATTGGGAGAAAACTGAATTGGTTTAATCTCTTTGGGGAAAATTAAACCACTGACCTACAGATTTTGCACGTGTTACAAAGAGCATAACAAATTTATACAATGTGCTTAGTGTATCTGTTGATTATTTAAGAAATGCTAGATACGAAGAGTAATTCTTAGGCAATCATCTCCACAGTATCATATTCCAGTTTGGAATCAATGATTACTGGTGGTGGTGGGGGGCGGGTGGGGGGGGAAGAGAAGAACTGGTTAAATTAAAGGCAGGAGGTCCAGAGAAGATGCCTCTGGTCAGTTTTCTTTGGATTAGATAAAGATTTACATGAATATAATTTAAATTAGAAATCCTTTAAGGCTAGTGAAAATTGTGTAAGTTAGCCAATATATTGTGAAAACCAAGTACTATAGAAACAATGGCTATGAAATAGAAGGCCCCTATTTTTAAGTTTGGAACTACTTATTCAGCATAAGATAAATTTGCTTGCTTTTGTATACCGACCGGGTCAGTGTTTTCAACAAGTACAGCTTTGTGAATTAAGGAGGCAAAAAGAGATTGCAAGTAAAACAAAAATGTTTCAAAAGTTTTACAGGCCTTAGTTTTAAATAACTATGAACCAATGAATTTTAAGAGAAATTTTGCCTTTCTTGCTACAAAGGGTGGCCAGTAAGAGTTTTGATAATGTCTAGTGAAAATATTGCAATTACAGGTGCATAAAGCAGATCATGTTGTTGCTTCCAAACTCGCTTGTTTTCAAAAAGAGTTTAAAGAAGTCTTGAATAATAAAGTTCCATCAATCATCTTGCTATCAAGTATTCTTTTGATGAGCATCATAATTATCTAAAAAAAAAGTACTCACAACGCTAAGTATGGAAAGAGCTTCCCTTAGTTCACAGCTAAGAAGCAGAGGCTAAACAACATAGTGCACATTCCACGTTTAATCTTGGAAACATAGTAAAGATGGGATTACTGATCAGGAGAACAGTCACTTGTTCTCCAATAATTTAGCTAAGATTACTAATTCACTGTGTATTTTTGGTGCAGTATACTGATGCCTGGTAATGCCTTTAAAACTCAATCCACTCCAGCTGAAATGCAATATAATTTGCCATTACTATAATACAGCCATTTTATTGAAGTATATAGCTGGCACCTTTGCCTATCCCTTTATAAAAGATGCAAGTAACTTTATTTTTTCCTGCCTCAAAACCTATTGCCAATAGTTTATATAATAAAACATTTATTTTCCTGCTTTATCTCCCAAGATGGATTTGAATTGGATTCTTAACATGTGAGTAAACTTTTTGTTGATCCCTTCCTTCCTTACCTACTTTAGTTATTTACATGATCAGAACAAGTTCTCTCTCTCTCCCTTCCCAAGGTGGATGCCTAGTTCTTGATGAAGCTGTTGCTCGTGGGGTACTTTGTCAGGAGATTTTCCCACTGTTGAGTCTCTCATTGCACCTGAATTCGTCGTTATTCTCTATTATCAGACCAGGCTCATGTTTCCCAATGTCAATGAAGGCAATCATCAGTGCCCATGAGTGAAAAAACAATATCCCAAACGACACTGTTAGCTTGGGAATTAATTGTGAATCTTTTTATTTTTGACATTTTCCCCTGCATTCATGCCTCTTATTTATATATATTTTTAATTTATTGGTTCTCACAGCACACTCTGGGCCTTGCTGTTCCACAGCTCACGGTGCAAACTACAACTCCTATCATGCATCATGCACAACACAATTCCTCTACACTAGCTGGGAATTCCCAAAAGTTTAGGCCCAAATGAAGTCTTCAACTGAAAGCCCAGGCGGGCAGTTCTAACATTAAGCAACCAACTTTATGAGTAACTACGATGAATTTTTTAAAACTCTGCAATTTGTGTATTATAAATGCTAATCCTAGATCTATACGCTGACCTGAATTAAGAAAAATAAAATCACTGAAATCAATACTAACATTATTTGAGCAATCTCATTTTGTGGTAATCATTGGTTCACGAAGGGTAGTTTTGAAAAGTCAAACTTGATTGCTTATTTTTCTGCTGTTAACTAGTTCCTCATTGCTACATTTGATGTTATTACAAATTTTGCCAATGCATTTCCTGTACGTAAACTACTGGGGAAGCCACTACCCTAATTTCCAAAGAAGCTGGGTCATTGGAATCCAAATACAATTATGTAGAGCCATTTTTAAAACGTGGCAATTCTCACCAATATTAAATACACTAACATCGCAGTTTTGCCAATAATTTCTACAAATAAATATTTTTTTAACAGAAGAGTGCTACTATTCTGTCTAGCCCACCATTTCAAAGGTGACTAGCCTTAGTAGAATGCAACTCTTTGTTGTCTACAACAGCAGCTTAACCCTGTTTAACAACTTAAATGTGCAATACTAATTGATGAGGTATCACTGCATCAGTCACTTCAAAGGCAAACACCAAGTGTCACTACGTGCTGAGGTTCTACCTGTCCCCGGTGTTGCGAAGGATGGGTCTGGCCACGCTGCCGCGGAACGCTCCAAGTAGTTGGACCGTGCCGTACCACCTGTCCCTGGTGGAAAAATTTATGCAGAAAAACACCTTTGACCACAAGTCCATCAGGCAGTGGTCAGTACGTAACGTCCTAGAGGCCCTGAGGGATAAGGAGAGGGTGGACCCTGTGGGATGGTTCCCCGAGCAGACTGTCAAAGTCATTTGGCAGAATGCCTCATCGCCAGAACTTTCCAACAAGCACCAAGACGTAGCTTGGCTGGTGGTGAGAAAGGCCCTCCCCGTCAGATCCTTCCTACACGCCAGGAAGCTCACCCCCTCTGCACGTTGCCCTCGAGGTGGCTGCGGTGGGGAAGAGACCGTTGTTCACCTCCTTGTGGATTGTGCCTTTGCAAAGAAAGTCTGGAGAGAGATGCAGTGGTTGCTGGCGAGGTTCATCCCGAGCAGTTCTGTGACACAGGACTCTGTGCTCTACGGGCTGTTCCCAGGGACACACACCGAGACAAACATCAACTGCAGCTGGAGGATCATCAACTCGGTGAAAGAGGCGCTTTGGTCTGCCCGAAACTTGTTGGTCTTCCAGCACAAAGAGTTGTCCCCGACTGATTGTTGCGGACTGGCACAATCCAAAGTCCAGGACTACGTGCTGAGGGACGCACTAAAGCTTGGGGCAGCTGCCGCAAAGGCGCAATGGGGAAGGGTCGCTGTCTAAGACCTTTCTACCACAGCGCACCGAGAGACTGGGAACTGTTTAGAGCCCCTCGGGCTGTACAGATCAAAATGAAAGGCTGTAAATGATTGTAATATTGTTTGTACTGATGCACCTGGTGATACATTTTGTAAAAGTTTAACCTGGATTGTACCCTTGTAATGTTGTTTTTGAAATGGTTTTGAATGTGATTGAAGATATTTTATGAATAAAGTATATTTTTACAAAAAAAAAATCAGTCACTTCAAAGGAAACATGAACCAGCTGGGGTTGATGGGCAGTATTACAACATATATTGAAATAACAATAGAAACACCCTTGAAAAAGATTAGGCTAAAAAGCTTTCATTTAAAGCAGCAAAAGTGGCAACATTTGTTACAGGGAGATCTACAGCTTCAAGCATCCTTCCCTTTTGTAAAAGGAGTAGAATATAGAATGAGAATAAGCAAATCAAGCTGTCAATGCCCCTCCTTCCAACAGGTAATTGCTTAAAATCTGGCGTAGTACTCGTGCTCTTGAGGTGACATATGGGTAGATAGCACCATAGCATAAATCCCTCCTGTTCCAGCAAACTGGCTAAATCAAAAATTAGAAAGAGCATTATTTCAATTGAATGAGTCAAGTCTTGAGTGAAAATACAAGTATATCAAGCTGAAGTCACTACTCAGTAGGTGGCACTGTCTGCCAAATTTGGGGCCCAGTTTCTTGTTTCTCATTCTTCAAACAGTGATGTAAAATTGACTGAAATTAGTGAGGTTCGTTTACAGCTATTACTAATTTCAAATATTGCTATTCAGTATCATCCATAGACAGTCAGTTTCCGTACGCATACTGGCAACACCCCTATTGCTTCCTTTAACCCCATGACTAACTGTCCTGCCAGGTTGCCTATTTGACAATAAGTCAAATGTTGCAATGATGAAATTCAATGCAGAAGTGTGAAGTGATTCAATTTATTTGGGAGAACAAGGAGAGGCAACATAAAATAATTGATCCAATACTAAAGGGGTGCAGGAGCTAAAGGACCTGGGTGTATAAATGCACAAATCATTGAAGACAGGTTGAGAAAGGAGTTCATGAGACATATGGGATCCTGAGCTTTATAAATAGAGGCATTGAGTACAAAAGCAAGGAAGTTATGATGGGCCTTTAAAAATCGCTGTTCTAGCCTCAGCTGGAGTATTGTGTCCAATTCTGGACACCACACTTTAGAAAGGGTGTCTCCTTCTTAGGCAATTCCTCAGGATCCATGGTGACTTGCTTCCATTCTGGTTTTATGGGTTTTGAGTTGGCTGATAAGTTCAATGTGCAATCTTCAGATTCATGCAAGGCAAGTGGTGTGTGGAGGATCTGGTAGCTGAGTTGTTGGGAGGTTTGTGTGCTCGCTGATTCCTTGACTTTACCTCTGTGTGTTCCCGACAAAGAATCTCGATCTGTTCGGTGCCTTCCTGAATGAACCTTCTCCATTTTGGTCGGTCACAAACCAGGGTCTCCCATGAGTTAGCGGGAATGTTTGACCTGTTCAGGTATGATTTGAGAGCTTCCCCAAAACATTTCCCTTGTCCTCTGGTGAGTCTCCTGCCACAACCGAGTTCCGAGTAGAGCAGCTGTCTCAGGAGTCTAGTGTTAAGCATATGAACAACATATACTGGCCAGCAGAGTTTTAAGTGATCAGTGCCTCAATGCTAGACATGTTGGATTGGGAGAAGGTGCTGCTGTTGAACCGCCTTTCTTGCTACCGGGTTTTTAGGATCTTGTGAAGGCACCTCTGGTGGTACTTTTCCAGTGCTTTGAGATGTCTGCTGTAGATTGTCCAAGTCTCTGAAGCATGTAGAAGCGTGGGGGATCACTACTACCATGACCTTTGTCTCAGGTTTGAGATCCTGGTCCTCAAATACTCTTTCCTTAGTCAGCCGAAGTCTAAACTGGCCCACAGGATGTGAAGACATTGAAGAATGTACAGAAAAAAATCACAAGAATGGCTCCCGGGATGAGTGAATTTAGGCCCCTGGATAGATTTGAGAAGCTGTTGCTATTCTCTTTAAAGAAGAGCAAGTTTACAGGAGATTTGTTAGAGGTACTCAAAATCATGAAGGGTCTGGACAGAGCAGATTGGAAGTAACTTCTCATTGGCGGAATGGGCAAGAACCAGAAGACGCCAATTTAAGGTTAATGGCAAAAGGAGCATGAGGAAGAACTTTTTTTTTTTACGCAGCAAGTGATTAGGATCCGGAAAATACTGCCAGTGCGGTGGAGGTAGATTCAATCATGGCTTTCAAAAGGGAATTGGATAATTATCTTAAAATAAAAAAATTGCAGGACTGTGGGGAAAAGACAGGGGAGTGGGGTTGGCTGAGTAACACTTAAGAGATCTGGCACAGTCAAGACCGGCCAAATGGCCTCCTTCCATGCTATAACCATTCTATGATTCTACACTTCAAGGATAGAATTACAGAAACATAGAATGACACAACATCGAAATAAGCCATTCAGACCATGTTGTCTCTTTGAAAAAGCTATCAAATTAATCCCAGTCCTCTGCTCTTCTCCACAGCCCAGCATCTTTCCTCCTTCAATGACCTAACTACCTACTGAAAATTATCCTGGAATCTGCTTCAACTACCTTTTCAGACAGTGCATTCCAGATCATAATGTGCTGCATAAACACTTCTATTTCCTCATGCCACCTCTGGGTATTTTTTTTTTATACCAATTACTTTAAATTTGACTCTTTTGGTTACTGACAGCTTCTCCTTAGTTATTCTAACAAGCCCATCATGAGTTTGAACACCTGCATCAAATCTTCCCTAACCCTTCACTACTCTGAGAACAGCCCCAGTTTCTCTAGTGTCTCCATGTAGCTTTCTTACTTTCATATTCTGCGCCTGTATAAAAGGCTCCTTGTGTTTTTTTTTTAAAAACATTCTCAATTTGCACTGACATCTTCAAAGACTTGTATACCCCTCAGTCTCTCTGTGCCTGCATAGCCATTAAAGTTGTACCATTTAGTTTCTATTGCCTCTCCACATTTGGTAGGAATCTCTTCCTACCAAAATTAAAAATTTCACAGTTCTCTTGATTTGAATTTCAGTGGTCACTTGGTCCATCATCCCCATATCCACTGAAATACAATGCCTCCCTTACTCCAGTTTCATTGAATTTAAACTTCCTTATCCAGATCTAAAAGTCCACGAGCTTGTGTCCTCCAACTCTGGCCTTCTGTGCAACAATTCTGTTCAATTAGTGGGAGAACTCAAAGTCACTTCAATCATGCTTTCTGGAACCTCATTCCTAAACGTTATCCTTTTTTTTATTTCAAATGCTCCCTGAAGTTCCATCTTTTTGACGAAGTCTTCAGTCCTCTGTTGGAGCAAACAACATGAAACTTTAATCTTCATCCAATGCAAGCTATATGTGGCCTAGGAATGCTCAATGCTACTACTAAGTTTCCAAAGTAGAATTATGTTCTGTTCCCCAGTCTTCTCTTATTTTAATAGGGTATGCACAAAATTCGCTCCAAAGAAATTATAGATTATTCCACTGAGTGATGTCTGTGAACTGACATATACATGTACTTTCGGTTTTGTGTGTTTGGAATGGGAACTAAAAATGTAGCAGGAGTATATTAAGATGTTTTACCAATCTTGATTCCATATTTTGCTTACATGTCTTGGGGATGAGGGGTCAGTGGCGCTTGAAGTGGGATTATGAAACGTGGCTATGAACTTTAGTCATACCATTAACCAGAGCAGGCAGATAATATGAAGTTATGAATTTAACTGGTCACCAGAAAATTTATACTCTAAAATTTCAGTTTCATCATTTGCATTCTTTTTATTTTCCTTTGCGGCACAGAGTGCATCACAAATCGGTGCATCAAATTAAAAATTTATCTTAAATACAAAGGAGTTTCTTAACGAAAAATGATATTTCTTTATATGGAACATGAACTTTTGCTCATACCTTGGCTGAGAAATATCAACTGCTTATACACAAATTAAGTGAATTAGATTTTTAAACTTACTATTTAGTGGAATCAGACAGTTGGTACTCTCTCCGTCTGTCATAGGACTCCTGGATGCCTGGATCAATCCATAAACATTTTATTGCTTCCACATAAGGGTTATCAAATGTTGTCACCTTTTCTACATCAATATCACGAATTAACTGTGCATGTGCCTGTGAAGAAGAAAAAGAAATTCCTCAGTTTTAAGATTTTGTACGATCTGTTTCCCATTGTAAATATTTCCAAATAAGTGACCAAGCATACACATATGCCCCATTATTGCCCTTTTAAATTCTTCTTGCATGACATGCATTCTCTGATCATCAGGATAAGCTGAAGAACTGATCCTCAGCCCTAGTCAGCCTACATACTAGGGAGTGCACAGGGTTCCTAACCCTGCTGTAATGACTGAGCTTCCCGAAATCAGTGATACCTATCTTGAGCACAAACTCTCGCGGCCCAGGAGATCAATGTTTTAAATTACCAGCTGCTGGTGCTGTAAATAACTACCGAGCTGGAATTTACTGGTGCAGGGCATCTCGTAGCATGCCTAGGTAGTTAGGCTTGCCCCGGAACCCTTCAGATCAAAAACTCTTTGCCCTGTAAGTTGCTAGAAATGCAAATAGATAATGGCATAGCAAGTACAACAAGGCATCTGGGACATTGCTTCATCAATAAGATTTAAGGATTGAAAAAATAAACAGAAGCTACAAAGAGATATAGACAAGTGAGTGGGTAACAAGGTGACAGATGGAGAATAATAATCTGGAAATTTGAGGTTATTCACTTGTGTAGTTAGGATAAAAAGCAGAAGTTTTTCAAAGGCACGAAACTTTTAAATGCAGATGTACAGACAGACTTGGGTGTGCTTGTACAAGGAACATTGTTGGCCTGTGTTGTAAGGGGCCTGGAGTACAAAAGTAATGAAGTGTTGCTACAATTGTACAGGGCTTTGCTGAGACCACACCTGGAATACTGTAAGACATTTTGATCTCCATAATTAAAGAAGGATAACTTGTCTTGGAGACAGTACACTTAAGATTCACAAGATTTGTTCCTCTGTGACGAGAGGCTGAGTAAATTGGGCCTATGCTTTCTGGGGTTTAGAAGAAAGTGAGGCGATCTCATTGAAACATACAAGACTCTGAAGGGACTGGAGACGGGGTAGACATTTCCCCTTGCTGCGAAATCAAGAACACGAGGGCACAGTGTAAAGATAAGGGGTCAATCATTTGGGACTGAGATGAAAATAATTTCTTCACTCAGAGGGTTGTGAATCTTTGGAATTCTGTATCCCAGAGGGATTTGGATACTCCACCGTTGAATATATTCAAGGCTGAGATAGAAAGAATTTTATACTCTCAGAGAATCAGGGATATGGGGAATGAGCAGGAAAGTTGAGTTGAGATAGAAGATCAGACATGATCATATTCCACGGTGGAGCAGTGTCGAGGGGCCGTATGGCCTATTCCTGCTCTTATTTCTTAGTTTTCATGTAGTTAGAAGGGTACTTGCACGAGTAATTACTGCACAAACTGTGTGTGGTGAGTTTAAAGGCCAATTAATGTGAAAATGTGTCATTTACATGAAACACAGGTAGGTTAGGGGTGAAATAATGTATGTGTGAAGCTAACAGTGGAGTTGTGCAACATTTGCAGCAACTTGTGGTATCTCTTCCTTGCCACAAGATACTGGCCAATTTACACAGTAATAATGGATGCGTCATTCGCACATCAGTTATTTCCAGCAAGTCCCATTCCATAAATTGAAAGCCTGGGGTATCAGGAGTCAGGGTGAAGTTGTACTACATTAATTTTAAACAAATTCCTTTTCCAGGCTTTTCCAAGGAGCTGGCCAATGGCTTCTGCTCAGTGCCAGGTTGGCTGGGAAAAGGTGCAGAATGGGAAAGGGGGTTTCACAGAAAGGTGGAGACTGGGGCTCGGGGACAGAAAGAGATGGCATGGGGGGAATCAAGGGATTGGAGGTGGGGTTTCCTGAGAAGTCAGGAACAGCACCAGCAACACGCCGAGTGTTGGAGGCACTGAGTGAGGAGCAACCTGTGAAGGAGTGAGTGAAATCTGGTGCTTTTCCATTGGTATCCCTACAGGAAACAAATACCAAGGATCTCACTGGAAGAACCAAAAGGAAAAGTGGGGAGGAAGATTCTTGAACTGAAGGCTATTGCATCATGGGATCTTTCACAACATGTACCTACTAAGGCAGACTAAAAACAATTTAAAAAGGGAAAGGAATAAATATTCAAAAAACAGGACCATGAAAGAATCTGGGAGAGTATGGTTACAGGAAAGAGTGCCAGCATGGGGACCTGAATGGCCTCCTCCTGTAATTTAGATGAACATTCTTCTTCATTGAGCCCAAGCTCATGGAGTGGTATAGAAATGTTGGTGCTGAGCTCAATTTCAGATGACGTACCCTGTGAGAAGTGCTCCAAACACTAAGTTCACTGCTTTTGCGCAATCTCTCTCTTTGGCTCAGGGAAATCAGCTGGTACCAGCTGGTTTTGCCATGTGAAGCACAAGAACAGATCAGCTCTGCCTAATGGCCCCCATTTCAAAGTTATCACCTGCACACAGAAACAGAGCTCAAAGGTAACTGAGAAAGAGATGGGGCTTATCAAAAGTCACATCAACTAGGGAATCCTGATTTTTAAAAATTTATTCAAGGGATGTGGGCTTCACCAGTTAGGCCAGCATTTATGGCCCATCCCTATTTGCCCTTGAGGTGGTGGTGGTGGTGAGCTGCCTTCTTGAATTGCTGCAGTCCATGTGGTGCAGGGAATTTCTGGCTATGGTTTCATGGTAAATATCAGTGGGTTACAGGCAGGACATTGGCATTATAATTATTTTTATGAGTTACATGCAGACAAGGAGTTATTGTATTACTGTTATGAGGAGTATCAGCATGTTACCAGTATTAGTATTAGTAATCAGTGCAATTTCTGGGAGTTACCATTTGTTACTTTTGGAATCAAATATCTTTCAAAATCTGATTCCCCCCAAAATCACTACCCCAAATTTAGTTTCCCTTCTTTCTGCCCTTGGTTTCCCCTCTTCATCTACCAACAAGTATCCCCTGGTTGTTGAAACTTCTCACACAACAGCTGCTGACGCAAAACTATGAGCAAAGATTGTTAACTACAGGGGACCCAACCGTTCAAGTCATGTGATAAATCAACTCGAGATTAGGTCAGATTACATGATTAACCCTCCAGGAGTGCCTCCAACCAGAGGTGGCAACCCTAGAAGTACACCAAGTGTAGCAGAGTGGCTTATCCTTAGATTTTCCTTTCTTGCGTCCCAATAGGAATTAACTAACCTGTTCTCATTTCCTCTCTCTCCATTTAAAGGCAAGATTAGAAGGTATAGTACTGTATGCAGAATCACAGACGGAAGCACATGTCCCGATACTCCACTGCCCAATTGACCAGATCAGCAATACCAAACACAATATAAAACATGCTTACATTCCTTATCTACAAAATGGACCTGCAAGACAATTTTATAAAAAGCACAGAAAAGTCAACTATCAACACAACAATTCTGTCATCTTAACTGAGGTGAGTCTCTATTTATATATCAGCTTATGTTATTTAAAAATAGCCTCTTTACAGAAAATTCTCCTCAATGTCCTTCCCTCCCTTCCCTAATGTCAAAGGAAGTCTTTTAATAATAAGATAAGAAATAGGAGTAGGAATGGTAATTCGGCCCCTTGAGCCTGCTCCATGTTTCAACATGTCCACACATTGAACCTCTTTCAACTAAACAAAAGCTTGGGGGACTGCCATTCCCTGGTTCATTCCCCATGGCAATTCCTTGACAAATCAGAATTATCCTCCCTGGCTTGAATTTAAACAAAAGCTTGGCAGTTTGCTGGTGCATTCTCCAAGGCAACACCTCTACTAATCAGAATCCACTTGCCAACCAATCACCTCCTCATGAAGTATAAATTGTTTTTTCCTGAGATTTGGTATTCTTGCAAATCTGCCCCAATAAGAGCAAGACAAAAAGCTTCAATAGCATGTTTCTATCTATATCCCTTTGCAAAGTCTTTGTATCCTCCTCACAACTTGCTTTCCTACCTATCTTTGTATTGTCAGCAATTTTGACTACAATAAAATCGAGTCCTTCATCCAGAGCACTACCATAGATCATAAAATGATTGAGGCCCCAGCACTAATCCCTGTGGTACTCCATTACATAGTCTGCCAATCTGAAAATTACACCTGACTGTTTCCTGTTATTAGCTCCTGTGTGAGATTAACAATCTTCTTATGGAACCATTTGGCTTAGGAACCAGTACCATCCCTGAGCATCAACTCATTGGTTCTTTTACAGGTGAAATGACTCCTGTCTTACTATTGCATCAATCTCTCTCTTTACCTTTGGAAGTAATGGGTGTGGAACCTTTCTGGGTGCATATAGAAGCGTATCAGTTTAATTTCCGGCTTAGTGATATACGATATGCTGTTACAGCTTTCCCAATCCTGTAAACAATTTTGGGAATTCTGCCTCTTAACTGACCTCTGCCATTCTTTATTTCTTCTATTCCGCAAATTAGATTAAATTCCGTACATCCCTTTCTACTTAAGTAAACAATTCGTCAAAAGTCAAAAGTTAAGTCAAAAGTCAACATATGAACACGGAGCAGGAGTACACCATTTGGTCCCCCCAGCCTGCTCTGCCATTCAATAAGATCATGGCTGATCTGAAGTAACCTCAAATCTGCATCTCGCTACCCCGATAACCTATCACCCCTTTGCTTACCAAGAATCTTTCCACCTCTGTTTTAAAAATATTCAAAGGCCTCTGCTTTCACCGTCTTTTCAGGAAGAGAGCTCCAAAGAATCACTAACCTCAGAAAAAATTTCGTCTCATCCCCACTTTAAATAGGCGACTCCTTATTTTAAAAAGTGACCCCTAGTTCTAGATTCTCCCAGAAGAGGAAACATTCCCTCCACATCCACCCTGTCAAGACCCCTCAGGATCTTATATGTTTCAACCAAATCACCTCTTACTCTTCCAAACTCCAGTGGATACAAGCCTAGTCTGTCCAACCTTTCCTCATAAAACAACCTGACCATTCCAGGTATTAGTCTGGTAAACCTTCTCTGAACTGCTTCCAATGCATTTACATCCTTCCTTAAATTAGATGACCAATACTGTACACAGTACTCCAGATGTGGTCTCACTAGTGCTCTCTATAACTGAAGCATAACCTCCCTACTTTTGTATTCAATTCCCCTTGCAATACATGATAACATTCTATTAGCTTTCCCAATTACTTGCTATACCTGCATACTAGCCTTTTGCGATTCACGCACTAAGATACCCAGATCCCTCTGCATTTCAGAGCTATGCAATCTCTCACCATTTAGATTATATGCTTCTCTTTTATTCTTCCTGCCAAAATGGACAATTTCACATTTTCCCACATTATACTCAATTTGCCAGATCTTTGACCACTCACATAACCTATCTACATTTTTTTCTAGCCTCATGTCCTCTCACAACTTACTTTCCTACCTATCTTTGTGTCATCAGCAAATTTGGCAACTAACCTTCCTTCATCCAAGTCATATAAATTGTAAACAGTTGAGGTCACAGCACTGATCCCTGTGGCACACCACTTGCTACATCTTGCCAACCTGAAAAAGACCCATTTACTCTCTGCTTCCTGTTAGCCAGCCAATCTTCTATCCATGTCAATATGTTACCCCCATACCATGAGCTTTTATTTTATGGAATAGCCTTTGATGTGGCACTTAATCAAATGCCTTCTGGAAATCTAAGTACAGTACATCCACCAGTTCCCCTCTATCAAGTCAAAAGTCAAGTCAACAAAAGTGAACAATTTACTTAAGTTAATTATGTACAGTACTTGAGTAATTACTTTCTCTGTGCTTTTAAGTAGCTGTTACTTCTTCCAGAACCTTGAGCTATGTTCCTCCTGGTCCATGTAGCTTTTTGTAGGATATTTGAAGAACTCTCTTGTTTAACCATGGTTCAGCATCTGGAAGAACTGAAACTGCTGCTCCAGTATCTAATTTAAAGTGTGCCTTTTGACCTTCAACCAGAATCGCTGCAATCAAATAGTTTCCACTTATTTCTTTAATTCTCCTAAAAAGGGTATCTCAATGTCTTGTGAATCTTCTACTTCATGGACTCTATTTCCATTTAAAACTCCCTCTCTCTCTTTGAGTGTTCTACTCATTTTTTCTGCTGCAGCTTACTACCTGAAAATGCGCCATCTTTTTGCAGCAATGACACTGAGTAGCTTTGGCGTGACAATTCCCGGCCTATGTCTTTCTCTACCACACTAGCAAAACCTCATCTGGACTGCCGCCATTACTTGTTTTTCTTGCTGCAGATGTCTCCTTCTCTCTATTTTACCTTTTTTATGTCTGACAAATTCATCTGTATCTGTTACTTTGGGGTTTGGGCTGTCTCTCTCTTTCCTCAAACTACTGATCAGATTTGCCTCTTGACCTCGACTTGTCTACTTAATTAATTGCCGTTGCCAGTTTCGTCATCTTAGGACTGCAAATTATCTGATAATGCATCATCCCCCCACTACTCCAAGAACTATTCTGTCACAAATTAGCTCCTCTTTCAGATTACTGTACTCAGTCTTCTGCTAATCGGTACACCTCATTAATAAATGCATCAACGCTTTCCCAGCTACTCTGGGTACGTTTATATAACTTTGCGCATTCCACGATGGTGTTTTTGCATATTTGGCTTTGCCCTCACTGATCCCCAGGGTAACCAGGATATTATCCACATAGTCACCCATTGTATACGTCTGACCTGCTCACATTCTGGATTCACAGCGAGACCCGATGCAGTGCAAAATCAAGTGAATCTCCTGTACTCCTTTGGCCTAATTGAGTCCTGCAACGGTCTCAAAGTGCTCCAGTAGAGGTAGAGATTTTACTATTACCATCTTTTTGTACCGCTGCCCATCATATATTATTGTTGTTGGGTTGGAGTAGTTTCAATAAATTGTCAAAGACTGTTAGCTGCAAACACTCGCTTTAATGTAACATTTTCACAGTAATAAGAGCATTCCCTTACACTAGCTTCTTTCCATTGTTACAATCCTGGACCAGACCCCCAGGTTTTTGGTATGATCCGGTTAGCGGCTAGTAACTTTTTGTTAAATTTTGACAAAGTTTGAGATCCAGGGTATTTGGGAAGCAAATAAATGACAACGGAAAACCCAACCCTGTTGGCTCTGCAAAGTCCTCTTTACTAACATATGAAGGTTTATTGGATGAGCTGTCCCCTAGACTAGTCAAGCAACAGCCTGACATAGTCACACTCATGGAATCATACCTTACAATGTCCTAAACACTACCATCACAATCTCTCAGTATGCCCTGTCCCACCAGCAGGAAACCCATCAGAGGTGATGGCACAGTGGTATACAGTTGGGAGGGAATTGCCCTGAAAGTCCTCAACATTGACTCCAGACTCCATGAAGTCCCATGGCATCAAGTCAAACATGGGCAAGGAAACTTCCTGCTGATCCACGATGTTGAGCACCAATTGGAAGAAGCACTGCAGGTGGCAAGGGCACAAATGTATTTTGGGTGGGGAACTTAAACGTTTATAACCAAGATTAGTTCAGTAGTACCACCACTAACCAGGCTGGCTGAGTCCTAAAGGACATAGCTGCTAGGCTGGGTCTGCGAAAGGTGGCGAACCAACTAGAGAGATAAAGTTATTTGACCTTGTCCTTGCCAATCTTCCTGCTGCAGATGTAGCAGCCTATTACATTATCAGCGGTACCACCACACAGTCCTCGTGGAGTCAAAGTCCTGTCTTCAGATTGAGGATACTCTCCACCCTGTTGTGTGGCACTACCACCGTGCTAAATGGATTTCGAACAGATCTAGCAGATCAAAACTGAGCAAACATGAGGCGCTATGAGCCATCAGCAGCCACAGAACTGTATTCAACCACAATTTGTAACCTCATGGCCTAGCATATCCTTCACTCTACTATTACTATCAAGCCAAGGGATCAACCCTGCTTCAAAGAAGAGTGCAGGAGGGCATGCCAGGAGCAACAACAGGCATACCAAAAAATGATGAGTCAACCTGGTGAAGTTATAATGCAGGACAATTCTTGCATGCCAAACAGGGAAAGCAGCATGCAACAGATAGAGCAAAGGGATCCCACAACCAATGGATCAGATTCAAGCTCTGCAGGCCTGTCACATCCAGTCGTGAATAGTGGTGGACAATTGAACAACTCACTGGAGGAGGCGGCCCCACAAATAACCCCATCCTCAATAATGGGGGAGCCCAGCACATCACTGCAAAAGATAAGGCTGAAGCATTTACAACCACCTTCAGCTAGAAGTGCCAAGTGGATGGTCCATCTCGGCCTCTTCTGGAGGTCCCCAACATCACAGATGCCAGTCTTCAGCTAATTTAATTCACTCCACACGATATCAAGAAATGTTTGAAGCTACTGGATACCTCAAAGGTTATGGGTCCTGACAACATTCTGGCAATAGTACTGAAGACTTGAACCAGCCATGCCACCAGCCAAGCATTTCCTGTACATCTACAACACTGGCAACTAACCAGCAATGTGGAAAATTGTCCAAGTAGTTCCTGTGCACAAAAAGCAGGACAATTCCAACCCGGCCAATTACCACCCCATCAGTCTACTCATGATCCTCAGCAAAGTGATAGAAGGTGTTGTCGACAGTGCTATTTAAGTGGCACTTGCTCAGCAATAACCTGCTCACTGATGCTCAGTTTGGGTTCTGCCAGGGTCACTCAGCTCCTGACCTCATTACAGTCCTTGGTCCAAACATGGACGGAAGAGCTGAACTCCCGAGGTGAGGTGAGAGTGACTGTCCTTGACATCAAGGCAGCATTTGACTAAGTGTAGTGAAGTGGATATTGAAATAATTCAATATTAAAACTGATATTAAAATGTGCATTAACAACTTTAAAAATAGACAAGAGAAGTTAGGAGAGCTCTTTCTAGGTATGATGGGAAATAGAGTCAATACAATGAGAACTAGCTAAGAATCACAAGCAATAAACATAATGGCCTTCACAGCTTGGGCAAACAAGGTGTTAAGGAGATAAGGAAACAGACAGGGAGTCATTAAAACAAAATAAAAACAGAATTACCTGGAAAAACTCAGCAAGTCTGGCAGCATCGGCGGAGAAGAAATCAGTCAACGTTTCGAGCCCTCATGGCCCTTCAGTTCTGCCGAAGGGCCATGAGGGCTCGAAACGTTGACTGATTTCTTCTCCGCCGATGCTGCCAGACTTGCTGAGTTTTTCCAGGTAATTCTGTTTTTATTTTGTTTTGGATTTCCAGCATCCGCAGTAGCTTTTAGCTTTTTGTTTTTAAGGGAGTCATTAAAACCCAGACACGAACATATCCCTGCTGAGACCAAATGCTGAAACTGTTGAGATAACAGGGAACATTGTCAGAATGAAGTACCCCGATTCTTGATTAGGTGATGTATGCGTTAAGGCATTGCCGGTGATGGGTGGTGGGTGACGGGGGTTGTACCACACGGTGTTTTGCTATGTGAGAACCAAGGGCTATAAAATTGTGACACAAACTTTGTATTGTCAGAGGTCCTTGGAAAAGCAACCAGGATGATCTGTGTCCAGCATATGCTTGAATAAATTCTTGCTTACTGGAACTCTCAGACTTGAGTGGTCTAATCTTTTACAACAGTGGCATCAAGGAGCCCTAGCAAAACTGAAGTTAATGGGAATCCGAGTGTAAACTCTCCACAGGTTGGAGCCATACCTAGCACAAAGGAAAATAGTTGTGATCAATCATCTCAATCCAGGGACATCACTGCAGGACTTCCTCAGGTAGTATCCTGGGTCCAACCATAGACAGCTGCTTCATCAATGGCCTTCCCTCCATTATAAGATCAAAAGTGAGGATGTTCGCTGATAATCGCACAGCGTTCAGAACCTTTTGCGACTCCTTACTGAAGCAGTGTCCAGATACAGCAAGACCTGGAAGTCATTCAGGCTTGGGCTGATAAGTGGCAAGTACCATTTGCACCACACAAATGCCAGGCAATGACCAATTCCAACAAGGGAGAATCTAACCATCTCCCCATGACATTCAGTGGCATTACTATCACCGAATCCCCCACCAACAACAGCCTGGGGGTTACCATTGACCAGAAACTGAACTGAACCAGCCGTATACATACTGTAGCTACAAGAGTAGGTCAGAGGCTAGGAATTCTATGGCGAGTAACTCACCTCCTGACTCCCCAAACCCTGTCCACCATTCTACAAGGCACAAGTTAGGGGTGCGATGGAATACTCCCCACTTGCCTGGATGAGTGCAGCTCCAACAATACTCAAGAAGCTTGACACCATCCAGGGCAAAGCAGCCCACTTGATTGGCACCCCATCTGGTACCTTAAACATTCACTCCCTCCACCACTGATGCACAGTGGCAGCAGAGTGTGCCATCTAGAAAATACTCTGCAGTAGCTCATCAAGGCTCCTTTGACAGTACCTTCCAAACCTGCAACCTCTACCACCTAGAAGGACAAGGGCAGCAGATACATGGGAACACCATGACCTGCAAGTTCCCTTCCTAGCCACACAGCATCTTGACTTGGAACTATATCGTTATTCCTTCACTATCGCTGGATCAAAATCCTGGAACTCCCTCCCTAACAGTAGTGTGGGTGTATCTACAACACATGGACTACAGTGGTTCAAGAAGGTGGCTCACCACCACCTTCTCAAGGACAATTAGGGATGGGCAATAAATGCTGGCCGAGCCAGCGACGCCCACACCCCGTGAACAAATAAAATTAAAAATACTAACAATCCCAACATGCTGGATAAATTCAAACAAATGAATTGCTTTCAGCAAAATATATTGTACACAAGTCATGAAACAGATAGTATAATCACATCTTATTTTAAAAAATCCAAATTTCCTTGTACTCAAAATGAGACAGATCAGTACAGGGTGGCGGAACTCATGGTTTTGCTACTCATATCAGGGATAGGACAGTCAACTGCGAAGTAAAGTCCTCTACTCTCAACAAAGTAGGTTTGGTGTCAAAGGAAAATCAATGTCATGGTCAATAATGAAGTCAGATTTCTGTAAGAAAAACATTTTAAGTGTTTGAATGTGTTTCATTTCTGACACAAAATGTGTCACAATGTCAGAAATTAAAAATGTGGTTAAGGAGGCAAGTGCTGCTAAAACAAACTAAAGCATATCAACTGTAATCAAAGTCATCAATTGAAAATATTAATACGGTAAAATTGCTAAATCTTTTTTGATGGATAATTGAAATAATTTAGTCTTAATGTGAACAATTCGATCAGATAACTAGGCAGACACCAGGGGGCCATGATTTCCACTCAAACCACATGAACTCAAACTTTGCTTTGAGGGAAAAACAGGAAGAATTTGAATTGTCAATCAAGTCAGCTCCTCCCACTCCTAAATTTCAAACAATCACAACTGCACATATGTTAACTATCTAAAGCCAGTAACAGACCTCGAAACACAATATAATTATGTTGTTGTATGTGAAATTTTTTCAAATCCCACATATGCAGTTTTGTATTTTACTTCTTTTTCATAAAATTGCCCATTAATTTTGTTGTGTATTGCACTGAGTAAGACCAACACGTGCTTAGCTACAGGCAGCCATTATTGAACTAACTTTATTTACAACTCTCCAACACAGAGGGCAGCAGAGAGGGCAATATGACATTGGAACATAAGAGCAGGAGTAGGCCAGTCAGCCCATCAAGCTGACTGTATTCCATCTGCCATGTTCTTCCCCAGTCACTAAATCTGTCCAAATCCCCTTGAAGCTGCTCTGCATCTTTCTCACAGCACACATTCCCATCTAGCTTTGTGTCATCAGTGAACTTGGAAATATTACATTTGGTCCCCACATCCAAATCATTGATATATTGTGAACAGCTGGCCCTTATGGTACCCTACTAACCACAGCCTGCCAACGAGAATAACCCATTCATTCCTACTCTGTTTTCTGTCTGTTAACCAATCCTTAATCCATGCCATGTATATTACCTCCTATCTCATATGCTTTAATTTTGCAAACCAATGTACTAGACCGCCTCTCTACTTAAAAAACTTGTACATTAAAATGTAAAATGGTACATTTACATAAGTTCCCTGAACAAAATATGACTAAGTCAATACCAAAAATATCTGAAGATTTAAGAGTTGGGTCACATACTTGTTTTTACTGGAACCACAACCAAAACATATGACCGATACTGTCAGAGTAATTTACATGTAGAAGAAATGTTTTCCCTTTACACCAGTGTAACGTCCAGTGAAAGCATGCCCTATTCATAACTTCAAACATGGACTGTGTTTGTACGGAAGTTTCTGGAACTGTTTTTTTAATATATGGACCCCAACAAGGTGACTAAAATGGCCAATGGTCAGGTAAACTTACTTAAACAGAGACTCTCTCAAGGTTCTGGAAAGTTCCTAATTGAATTATCTTGGGTGGGGGGGGACACCCCCTTGAATGGACATGCCCAGACAACGCTGCTCTCTGGAATTCACATCTGGCATTGTTTGAAATTTACTCCAAACTCAGAATCAATGGACTTCCAGACTCAATTTTTCCAAGTTTGCAATTTAACAAAGGAAAACTGTAGAAAACCAATTTTAACCATAAGTGGGCATGAAGATTCATCATCTATCAACATTGTATAGCAACGGCTTTCAGCTTTAAGCCATTCTGAGTAGACAAAAGCAGTTGATCATACAACCAAAACTGGCTTCTGATACCAAAATCCTTCATTATCTGAAGACCCAGAAAGACCTGGGCAATCTGCTAAGAATACCACTGCAGACTAAGGCAGCAACACTGAAGCCTTTTTGAACTTGGATGTAGGAATCAAGTTGGGAGGCTTTTTAAAGATGTAGCAGCCTCCAAGTCCACCTGTAGAGTAATTTGTCCTCCTGATACGAAAACCATAAGTGCCTAACTGCATGGCTAGCTGATCAATTGTCTCTTCAAAGGAATCCTGCAATAATCTTGATATCCAACTCCAGCTATTTGAACTCATCTAAACTGCAATTCAAGACTGGAAAAGACTCCTTTCCTTACCATACCCGCAATGACTGTTCTCCCACAATAAGCCTGACATGTGAATTGGAACTATTCTTTTGTTTACAAGTCTATATTTTATTCTTGAGCAAGTATGTGAGTACTGAGTGATTGACATAGTATTGAGACTTTTGAGGTGAATGCATGAATAAGTTATCCCCTTTATTTAAACCCACAAAAGCTTGCTGCTGGTATTCAAATTGACTATACCTTCAAGGGGGCAACCACAGTGATTAGCAACAGCAAGGGAAAGGATCCAAGGGTTTCAGGTTTAATCCCAACCCTGTCCATAACACCAGTGTCTGTTTAACAAAAATATCATTTGACAAGAGATAATTAAAAGAGTAACTTCTTTCTTCTTTCTCCCTGCATTCCCTCAATTAACTTATCCGGCTTCTTTCTCTTTTGGTACCTCCTTCCATTGCTTGACTTTGATATCTCAAATTCTTGACTGTGAAATATCTGAACTTAGACTACCGACTCCATTTAATAGTTGGGACTATGACATTGACTGACTTGTCTTAATCAAAGACCCTGACTCACTTTGATCTACTAGTGGATTTTGTGATACTAGCAAATTTTCAGTTTCTTTGTGCCTTTCACTTACTTTCTGCCTTTCACTTTGGGCTGCAGGAGGAATTTGGACAAAAGGAAATTTCTCCTATTCTCCCTTTGTCAGATTTCCTCTTTCAAGCAAATGAGCTACATGAGACAGAGTCTCCCTCCAATCTTCACTAGATATGTCTCAATTACATACAAAAGAAAATTGTCTAGCCTGTGTCGAAGAGAAATATGGAAAACATTGTCTAGCTTGTCACCTGGCAAATACTTCTGCAAAGACCTCTTCATAATCCGTACACTTCTTATTGCAGCGCCATTCGATGTTGGGTGATATGATGGTACTAGAGGGTGTTTGACTCCATTCTTACTTAGAAATATTTCAAACACTTTTGACATAAAAGATGGACCACTGTCTGACACCAACACGTTTGGAAACCCATAAATTGCAAACCAACTTCTCAAAACCTCAATAATTTGGGCATTGTTATGAATTCAATTCATTATGTCTGTGTGTTAAATTTTCAGTCTACGGAAATGCTAACATTTCAAAGTGCAGGATGTTCCAATGCTGTTACAGAGGTTCCTACCTTAAAACAAGGGAGAACAAAATACTCTGGGAGTATTTTGATAGGTTGCCTAGATCAATTCAAGGGTTAATGAACAACTCTTCTTCAGGGAGTCAGTTTGAGGCAGTCTGCTAGCCAAGAAGTGTCGCAGATACAGGGACAGAAATAAGCTCTGTTGAAGGGAGCAACAAAATAGGCTCTGAATTAAAGGAAGAGCTGCAGTTAGCAGACTGACTCCATACAGTGGACATTGGGGCAAAGGTACCCCTTTGGAGCAATGGTGTTCTGCTTGGCACAGACATAAGTCTGAAAGCATGCTTGTGAGCTAGTGTTGAGTCACTTGGGAATCCAGGAAGAAGGAACCTCGGAAGGTAAGACTGAAACCCGAGGTAGGCCATTGTGAAAGCCACCCGAGTGGGAGAGACATTTGGAGAGAATTCCAAGGCAGGATCTTCAAAGGTGAAGATTGGAAACCCTCGAGAGAAAGATCAAGTTTCAGTGAGATTGGTTGACTCTCAGTGAGACTATCTTCTGGGTGATTTGAGAAATCTATGGACTCTGTCTTAGTTGCATTGGTTATTTACCTTATATTCTGGCATGTTCAACTACAGTTTGTCTGTTAATTCACATGTACCTCATACTTATTCCGCATGTTAGAATATAAGATACATATTGTAAACTGTTTTATCTTTCTAAACATGTAAAGCAAATTTTGTTTTTGTTTGTTCATACCCATGGAATCTTATGACTTTGTTCTCAAAAGCAGGTGTTTTGAATCTTAACCTTTAATTACTTTAAAACGAGTAGTTACTGGTCCCTAACCAGACCTCCCCCAATACCCTGGGATCTGGCCAAGGACCATAACAGCATAGACTCTATATTTACCCACTTGCTTTAACTATTGATCAAAACAAGGTGCTCTTTCCCTTCCGCTTCAAAGAAATTGACATGTACTCATTTCCATGGTTTCCTTGTATTTAAACATGGAAAAAAAAAAATTTGGTTGGATAATTTCTCATTCTGAGACACATTTCAACTTTTAACCAACTCTTCAATATCTCTATTTACCACTGGATACCACAAATTGCTTCTTGCTACTGCTTTCATACAGACTATACCAGTGTGATCTTGAAGTCCCTCGAACAATCTCTCTCTAAATCTTGGCAGAATAATGACTCTTAAAGTCCATAGGAGACAGCCTTGACTTACGCACAATTTATTCCTACATGTAAATTTATCTTCATCATTCTCTTTAGGCCAGCCATTCATGACACAATTGAGCACTTTACTGAGCATTACATCCTTGCGAGTTTCTTCGCTAATTTCTCTAGCAGACTGGCGTGTTATTTGTACACGTGAAGTCATTCCATTAACTCAGTGGCTACAAATGAATCAGTCTTCACAGGAAATCTTGAAAGGACCCCTGCACTTTCATGATCTGCTAACTTATGATATTTAATGGTGTACTAATGGGCCATCAAAATCAACACCTATTTCTGAAGCCATGTTGCTGCCAGGGATGGTACACCCTTCTTTGAACCAAATATGATTGTAAGGATTTGGTGGTCAGTTAACAAAGTGAACTTCCTATTATACAAATATTTGGGGAACTTAGTAACACCATACATGATCGTAAATGCTTAACTTGTGGGAAATTTTGCTCTCACTTCGTTAAAGTACGTGAAGCATATGCTACAGGCTTCTCCACGCCATCTTCCATTATGTAAAATAGCACCACACCCAACCGCTACGTTAAGGCACAGTACGCTTTTGTTTCTTGTACAATTGTTTCTTGGGATCATAGTGAGTCAAAACAGAATCACTAATCAGTACTTACTTTACTTCTTCAAATGCTTTCTGACACTGCGGATCACGCCCAACCAAATCCATCTTTCAGCAATAGATACAGTGGAGCAAATGTATTAGCTAAATCAGGGATGTTGTGTATTATTATTCAAAGTTCTTTGTTCTCTGGTCTCTGTTTTCAAAATCTCCTCAACCTTCTCCTGCATTGGGTGGACATCTTCTTTATCTTTTTGGTGACCCAGGGATGTTACACTTGATACCACAACGCACCTCTTGTACTTTTTAGCCTCGGTTCCATATCCTTGAAGTTGATCTAGGATTTTGCTCAATCTTACAATATGCTTTTCCTCTGTCTTACTGCTAATTAGAATGTCAACTAAGCAGCAGCACACTCCTTTCATCCCACTTAGTACCTGATCCATAATGCTCTGGAACAATGTAGGAGCAGTAGATACCCCAAATGGTAACCTTTGGTACTGGTACAAACCTGTGTGTGTATGAATGGTAAGCAGTTCCTTCCTCTTTTCAGTTAATTCTAATTGAAAATATGCTTTTGACAAGTCTATCTTACTGGACACTTTTCCATTGACTAAATTAGAAAACAAATCTTCACTGGTAGGAAGTGGGTAAGTATCATTTTCAATCACCTTTTTTTACTATTTGTTTACCATCTCCACAAAACAGAACAGACCGGTCTGCTTTTTGAACTACCACACCGGGTGTGGCCCATTTTCTGCTCTTTGTCTTCTTAATTGTCCCTGTTCTTCTAATCTCTCCAGCTCTTTACCTACTGTTTAGCTGTGCATGAGGCACTGGCCTCACCTTCCAAAACATTGGCTGTATTTAGTCCTTTATCTTGACTTTGGCCTTGTGATGCCGAATTTTATCATTCGGTCCCCCGTTCTCAAAAGCCCCTTTGTGCTTTTTGAGCATTTCCTCAACGTCAGCTGTACACTTACTGATCACGACAGGAAGTAACGGTTCAACTGGGCCGAGTATCTTCTTAAGCCAATTCCTTCCCAACAGGGAGATTTTGTTCCCTCCTACTACTACCAACAGCAAGTAATAGGATGTATCATCATATTCCACTCGAACACCAACTTCACCTAGCACTGAAATACTGTTATTGGAATAACTAGTCAGCTTTGCAAAAGGGAATGTGACCCAGGGATTTCTTGTACTGTCCTTCTGAGATAACAGATACTTCTGCAGCTGTATCAACAATGAAAGTAGTGAATCTGACTTTCATTTCTGACTTTCATTTCTTCAGCCCTTTTACTCTCATCTTCCATGTGCTGTTTTTCTTGCTCTCTGATCATGTATAACTCTTGATCTTTGTGCTCAATAACATAAGCTTCTGTTTCAATAACTATCATATGTGCATTCAAGGGTTTCCAGACTCCTGAACTAGCTTTAGATCTTCCACGACCATGACGTGGTACATGGCTGCGACCTGGAGCTTTACTCTTTCCTCTACTCCTGCATGCTATCTGGGTATGACCAACTTTCCCACACTCAAAGCACTGATTGGAAATGAGGCATTTAAATGTTTTTTATTATTCATTCATGGGTTGTGGGCGTCGCTGGCTAGGCGAGCATTTATTGTCCATCCCTAATTGTCCTTTAAAAGGTGGTGGTGAACTGCCTTCTTCAGCTGTTGCGGTCTGTGTGTTGTAGGTACAATCACTGCTGCTCAAGGATTTTGACCCAGCGACAGCGAAGGAACAATGATATATTTCCAAGTCAGGATGGTGAGTGGTTTGGAGAGGAACTTCCAGGTGGTGGTGTTCCCATGCATCTGCTGCCCTTGTCCTTCTAGATGATAGCAATCATGGGTTTGGAAGTTGCTGTCTAAGGAGGCTTGGTGAGTTTCTGCAATGCATCCTGTAGATGGCATGAAGTGCTGCCACTATTCTTCTGTGGTGGAGGGAGCAAATTTTTGTGGACGGAGTGCCAATCAAGCGGGCTTCTTTGTCCTGGACAGTGTCGAGCTCCTTGAGTGTTGTTGGAGCCGCACTCATCCAGGCAAGTGGAGAGTATTCCATCACACTCCTGAATTGTGCCTTGTAGATGGTGGACAGGCTTTGGGGGGGTCAACAGGTGAGTTACTTGTCACAGGGTTCCTAACCTCTGACTTGCTCTTGTAACCACAGTATTTATATGGCTAATCCAGTTCAGTTTCTGGTCAATGGAAACCCCCAGGTGTTACCATTGCCATGGTGGCTAGCATGGCAATGGTAACATCTGAATTGCTGACTCAGACTGTGAACTTGGCTGCCATGGCCTTAATCACACTGAAATCTGGTGGACCTCTGTGCTGGCTCAAAAAAATAACTCTCTTGCAATTTGCAACTCTCTCATTCTGCCATTTCCATGGCTTCGCATCATTGCAGGCCTCCTTCCACAACAGCTTATTGCCTTTCTCAAAAGCTCAGCCTGGATTTTAAAGTTCATAATTGTTTACCACTGAGATGCAGTTGTGCTCATTAACAACAAGCGCAGGATAGAAACAACCTGTGCTTGGAGGAGCAGTGAGCAGCAGAAAGGTGAGTGGTGGCAGCACATGGGCTTGACGCCGGTGCAGCAATGGTGCCTGAGGAACAGCTGTCGGCTGAAACACTGTCCGACTGGAGCTGTCTCACAAAGGTGCAAAGCCATCACCCTGGTTCAGCAGTCTCACAAAAGGTACGAAGGAGTAAGTAGAGGTAGGAGTTTTGGGAAGAGGGGCTGCTGAGCAAGTGATTTGGCGGGCTGGAGGCGATTGAGAAGAGGGGCTGCTGAATGAGTGAGTGGCAGGGCGGGTTGTTGGGGAGAAGGGCTGCTGAGTGAGTGACTGAGAGGGGGTGGGGGGTTGTAAAGAGGGGCTGCTGAGTGAGCAATTCTGTGGGGGTGGAAAGGGCTCATTGATACATCAACTAGCAAATGTTTTCACAACACGTTGATCAAAATTTTATAATTGACTCCTTTGTCGTATTGTTAAAAAGGAATATTTAAATTTTCTGTATTCTCACTACGAGAGTACAGTGAATGCAGAAAATAAAATGTGCACTGTTTGTATCCAATGACCATACAACATGGCATCAAACTGTCCCTATTAGAGCCTTTTTGATTGTCACTTTTCCATTTGTACAGGATGAATTAAGGACATGAGTAAGTAACCATTCAAAATGGACAGATGGCTTAAAATAAAAGGTGTTAAAAAAAACTACCAGTAAATGAGAATGAAATTGCGAGCACCAGTACGACTACTGTGGACATCACAAAAGTAACAACTGATTTCACGTGTGAGCTCTGCCCTGGACTGAAGTAAAACAATAAACGACATAAAATAGGACGCGTATCAAAGAAACCTCCATACAATGAAAAATTCATTGACATTGGATTCATTTGGATTGGACCCTTTGATTATCCTCATCCACTTGGTGTGCTATGTGGTGAGGTTCTTTTGAACAACAGTTTAAAGCCATCTCTTTTACTCAAACATTTGGAAACAAAATACAAACAATACAAAAAAACCCCCAAGAACTTTTCAAACACCGTCACAACTTTTGGCTAGCAAGAAAGTTTTACATTCAGCTTCTGCAGATGGCACCCTTGAAGCATCATACCTGGTGATTTATAGAGTGCCAAGGTCGGGGAAGCCTCATGCGAAAGCCAAGGACATGGTCGGCACTATAATTTTAAGAGAAAGCCAGAAAGGCCATTCAAAATTGCAGCATTGTCAAACAACACAGACCCAGCGCAATGACAACATGGCTGATGATGTTCTGATTCAAGCAATGAACCAAATAATTAGCAGCAATCATTTTGCTCTGCAACTGGACAGTATACAGATGTGGAAAACCTAGCTCATTTCTTAGTTTACCTGAGGTCTATTTATGAAGGGTCAACACAATAGGACATTTAATTTTTCAAATCACTATCTAATATAACAATAGCTGAGGACATTTTCTGGTTGCTTGAGAGCTTCATCACGGAATATGGAATTTCATGGTCAAAATGTGTTGGAATCTGCACTGAAAACTAAGTCAATGACAGGAAGGCGCAGTGGAGTGGTGACATATGTGAAAGCAGTCACTCCAAAGCTAACATGAGAGTGCACTGCAACATACACAGGGAGGCATTTGCCACTAAAAACATGCCTGTCAGCTTAAGGGACATGCTGGATAATGCTGCGAGAATGGTTAACCTTATAAAAGCCCGTCCCTGAATTGGTGCATCTTTTCTGCTCTATGTAATGAAATGGGAAGTGAACATGTCAATCTGGAGCTCCACATCATTGCTCACTGGCTTTCTCATGGCAAAGCGTTGAACAGGCTATTTGAACTGTAGTCCAAGGTGAAGTTATTCTTCACAGGTCACCCATTCTTTCTCCCTGCACGTCTGCACGATGCGGCCTGGCTCTCACGTCTGGGCTACTTGTCAGAATTTTTTTCTCACCGAATTGAGCCAAATACAGGGCTCCAAGGGCTGGGCATGACAATATTCAATGTGCAGGGCAAAATTGAGCCCATGATTAAAAAGCTGGAATATTGGCTTCATCGTGTGGAGGAAAGCAACACTGAAGTATTTCCAAACCTGCACGAATTCCTTTTGACTAACAAGCTAAAAACTTGCAGGACAGCATTAAAGGCGATATCAGGCAACATATCAGTGAACTGGCACAACAGTTACATGATTACTTCCCCCCAGTGGATGATACAAGGGTTGGTTCTCTACCCATCCTCAAATTTTCTTGCAATTCCCAAGCCAAAGAAGAGTTGACCATAAACGAACAAGAGAATCTCCTTGACGTATCAACTAATGGCACCCTCTGGATTGAAATCCAACAAAAGCAACTGGTAGAGTTTTGGGGCCAAAAGCAAGTGCAGTTTCCTCAGCTGTCAGACAGAACTACGAAGGCTTTGATGCCGCTTGCCACAATGTACCATTGTGGAAGAGGATTTTTGGCACTCAGTGGAATGAAATTAAAGTATCATCACTGTTTGTGTGTTGAAAAGAGTTTGCGACTGAAATTCAGCCATTGTCACTCATTTCTCCCAACTTCAAGTGCTTATGCTCCAACAAACAAGCTCATCCCGCACATTAGTGGTAAGTTAAAAGAAAATTGTCATATATGGGCCTGTAATGAATAATTATAATGATTTACAAAACATGTGGTCATTAGAGATAGTTAAAAAAGAAACTGCCGGTAGAGATATGCAAAAGTTGGTAAACCCGAATAGGGGTACACAACCAAAACAGTTTGGGAACCACTGCTGTAGAGAAATTAGAGAAGCTGGGTTCTCCTTAGAGCAGAGAAGGTTAGTGGGAGAATTGATAGAGGAGTTCAAAATAATGAGCGGCTTGAGTAAAATAAGTATAAACTTATTTATAAGGGAAAGTAACCAGAGGATACAGATTGAAGATAAGTTGCAAAATAATCAGAGTGGAGATAAAGAGATTATTTTTTAATGCAGAAAATTGTGATGTTCTGGAGTGCATTCTCAAAGAGTGGTGGAAGGAGCTTCAATGCTGATTTTCAAAATAAACTTTTGCAGGATAATGGAGAAAGTGTGGGATTAGAGTTTATTGGAAAGCCTTTGCAGAGAACCAGCATGTGCACAGTAGGCCTCCTTCTGCGCTCCAAGATTCTATGGTTCATCCAACTCTTCATCACTAAATCCAGGTTATAATTGGCAATCTTGGACAGTAATGTCTAGATTATTCTGATGCAAACACAGGGTATTTTTGTCTACAATGGATAATTTATTTGGACTGTATCTTGTTTGTTACAACACATATAGGATTTAAATTAAATACCGTCAGTTGATGTTTCAAACTGCAGATAATATATATTATGAATGATAATGGAAATCTGAAAAACTCTTCTCCAAAAAGCTGATCAATTTAAATTTTCAACACTGCGATGATTGATTGTTGTTACTAAGGTACTTGAAACCAAAGGTGAGCAAATGGAATTAAGATACAGATCAGCCACCATTAGTTAATTCAATGTTGGGAGAGGTTTGAGGGGCTATTCCTGTGTTGATATAGTTGCCCAGCAGTGGATTTAGGGATGGTTGAAGGAAATATGTACATGCTGAAGGGATGAAATTTACTTTCTAGGGGAGTTGATCTATACAGTAAGTCACTTCAAGAAACTACTAAATTTGCCAAACATAATTTGCCTTTAACAAATTCATTCTGGATGGCCCTGATTATCCCTGCATAATTTGATTTTGAAATGCAGATAAATAAAAATTTACTTGCAACCAATATTTGACCAGTTGGACATTTTATATGTGGATTCCCAAAGGATTCATCCTCCTCCATCACTCTTCGACTTCGACACCAAGGTCAGTGAAGTTTCCACCATTTTGCATCATTTTTATTATAGATATGCAAAGATACATTAACATTTTATTACACCTGGAGCTTTAGAGAACATAAACTGCTGTTTACACATTGCACTCAGCTGTAATGAACATTCAATAAGACAGTATGATAGGATAAAACTGCCTTGTTAAAATAGAAGGTGACCCAATTGGCTTGTTCCTCTTTCCACCACAGGACTACACTGTGGCTGCAGATAAGGTTCCTTATGTGTAACAAAAGATGAAGCTACAAGTTTACTGACTAGTTCTTCGAACTAGTTAAGGAAATTGTAAATCAAAACTTGGTCCCTCCAAGTTCACTCCCAATCAGATTTTATAACAGGACATGAATGAATAGATGAAGGTGAAGAGAGCTGTAGTGTGCATCTCTAAACTTGTGTTACAGGCTACTCTCAGTTATACATGATGTAAATACTTTAACTAAATGTAAATTTCTGACACAGTGAGGTGTAATGACAGAGTGAACAGCAGAGGGAGCAAGTCAGTAGAGGTTGTCATGCATGTGTTTTCAGACCAGTTTGTATGTTATGTTCCTGATATTTCCCTTTCGACGCACAGCATAACAATGTATAGAAATGAAGTCATAGATGCTATTGCTAACCTCTTGATCTCAGATGATTCCAAGTTCTCATATGAAGCTCTTCAGCCATACGACACAATAGTGTGTGCAGAATTTTGCCATGGTGAACTCGCAGAGCTGAATTACTCTGGGAAATTTAAATGGACTGATTTTTACTGACAAATATTTACAGGCTAACACTAGGCTAATCATTATAAAATGTGTGTTGTTGCCATGTAATTGAAATATCACCAATCTAATACATGCCAACCAAACTTCTCTCAGGCATTTATTGTTTATCATTAATTAAACATTGAAAATGCATTATACATCACTAATCACTATAACTGTATATACACCATTAACCCCCAGTAACACCATTCGCTATGTGCAATCAATTTGCAGGATTCTGGAAGTTGGTGACTAACCTGCTCTAACTGCAGATTTTCGAGGTTAAGGTTTAAATACTGTTGCTGATTATCTTTAATTTCTTAAATTGCTTTTCTAATTCAACAATCAATCTGTGATTTCCTTTGCAGAACAGTCCAGTGACTGAAGATCCCAGTTCTTCATGAACAATTGTTAAACATAATGCAGCATGAGAAGTGGGCAGTGCCACCACTGCTGTTACATACTATTCTGCCAAGCCTAGGAGCTACTTGATGTGCCTGGTGTGCAGGCAACAGTGCCTGCACAGAAATATGAGATTACCCTGTTACACCGCAGTTAAGTTTAAGCTCCTGACAAGCAAAGGCGTGGATAAAAGGTTAAATTGTTCTGATTATTTGTGCATGTACACCAAATTATCATTGATTTTGTCAAAACTATTTAATTTCATGTCAAACAGATCACTAAAAAAATCCCTGATTGCCAAAGGTAATCAAGCCAAAATGAAAATATTTGACTATCCTCCTTTCTCCACTATTCAGTTTTCACTGGCTGCCCTCCACATATAACCTCTTCATCCCAACAGTGCAGGAACTATTGAGCCGCGAAGAATATATTCCCAAAAACTTGAAATCCTATCCTGAATAAGATATTTACTCAGTAGTTATTATTTTGAAGGAGTTAATCAACTCTACGTCAACTGCTTTAGCTGTAAGTTTGTTCAGAAGTCAAAATTTCAAGTGCTGAAATCTAAATTTCTTACTTGTTAATTTTGAACCTTTCCCTGTAATTCTGTCCTCACTATTTAAATTAAATCCTCCACTTACATTCAGCACACTCACCATTTTAAACACCTGGAAAATTTATCTTAACCATCTTGCATTCAATTAAAATTTGTTCAACACTGCAAGTTTCACCCCAGGTGGTCCTAAAGCCCCTTTTCACTCTTCTTTCAAACCCATCCAATATGCAGCAGTAGGGGAACTTATTTTATTTACTCCACACAATAGTATTCAAGTCTTACAGGATTCTTTTTCTTTGAAAGGTGATCAACTAAAATGTGCAAAATGAAGTCAATCACTCAGTGCTTTAAGGAAGGAAATCTGCAGTCCTTATCCAGTCTAGCCTACATGTGACTTCAGATCCAATGTGGTCAACTCTTAGCTGCTCTCTAAAATGGCATACAAGCCAATCACACCTCAAACTGCTACAGAAAAGTCTATTAAAAATACAAGTGGACGGACCACCCAATATCAACCTAGGCACCGGAAACAACAAAGGCACGCCCTATTGAGTTGGCCCTGCAAAGTCCACCTCAGTAACATGTGAGGACTTGCACCAAAATTGGGTGAACTGACCCACAGGCCAGTCAAGCAACATCCTGACATAGTTATACACACCAAATCATACCTACAGTCAATGTCCCAGCAACTCCATTACCATCCCAGGATATGCCCTGTCCCACCAGAAGGGCAGACGCATTGGAAGTAGCAGCATAGTGGTATACAGTCAGGAGGGAGAAGCCCTGGGAATCTTCAGCATTGACTTCGAACCCCTTGAAATCTCTTGGCGCCAGGTCAAACATTGACCAGGAAGTCTCCTGCTGATTATTACCATTACTCCCTCAGCTGACAAATTAGTACTCCTCCATGTTGAACATCATTTTGAAGAAACACTGAGGAAATCAGGCAAGGGCACACAACGTATTTTTCAACGTCCATCGTAGCACCACGACTGACCAAGCTGGATGTGTCCTGAAGAATATATTGCCAAATTGGCCATGAGGGAGCCAACAAGAAGGCAAAATCCACCATCACCAATTTATCTATCACAGATGTATCAATCGATGACAGTATTTGTAAGAGTGACCACAGCATAGTCCTTGTGGAGACAAAATCCCATCTTCACCTTGAGGATGTCTTCATCTTGTTGTTTGACACTACCATTGTGCTAAAAGGGGCTCAGAACAGATCTCGTAGCTCAAAACTGGGCACACCGCACCTCATGAATGCTATCAGCAGCAATAGAATTGTATTCAGCCACAACCTCTAACCTCATGACCCGGCATATCCCTCATGCTACCATTACCATTGGGGAGATGGTGGCGTTGTGGTATTGCCACTGGACCAGTAATCCAGAGGCCCAGGCTAATGCTCCTGGGACATGGGCTCAAATCCCACCATAGCAGCTGGTGGAACTTAAATTCCATCAATTAATATAATCTGGAATTGAAAGCTGGTCTCAGTAATGGTGACCACAAAACTATCAATTGTTGTAAAAACCCATCAGATTCACCAATGCACTTCAGGGAAGGAAATCTGTCATCCTTACCTGGTCTGGCCCACATCTGCCCTCTGAATTGGCCTAGAAAGGCATCCAGTTCAAGGGAAATTAAGAATGGACAACAAATGCTGGCCTTGCCAGCGAAGCCCACATTTCACAAAAGAATAACTTTTTTAAAAAATTACCATTAAGCCAGGGGATCAAGCCAGCTCAATGCGGAATGAAGGAGTACATCTCAGAAGCAGCAGCAGGCAAAACTAAAAATGAGATGCCAACCTTGCAAACACAGGAGTACATGCATGTTAAACAGCAGAAGCAGCAGTCCCACAGCCAACAGATCAGATCAAAGCTCTGCAGTCCTACTACATCCAGTCATGAATACTAGCGGACAATTAAACAACTAACAGGAGCAGGAGGCTTCACAAATATCTCTATCCTCAATGATGGGGGAGCCCATCGCATCAGTGCAAAAGACAAGGCTGAAGTATTTGCAATCAACTTCAGCCAGAAGTGCTAAACGGATAATACACCGCAGCTTTCGCCCAAGGTACCAACATCACAGATGCCAGTCTTCAGCCAATTCAGTTCACTCCACATGATATCAAAAACAGCTGAAGGCACTGGATACAGATGGACCCTGGCAACATCCTAGTTTTTAGCACTGAACTCTTGTGTTTCAAAACCAGCTGCGCCTCCAGCCAAGCAGTTCCAGTACAGTTACAACACTGAAATATACCTAACAATACGGAAAACTGCTCAGGTATGCCTGCCCACAAAAAGCAGGACAAACTAATCCAGTGAAATACCGGCCTATCAAAGTAATGAAAGGTGTCCTGGACATTGCGATCATATGGCACTTACTCAGCAATAACCTGCTCACTGGCGCTCAGTTTGGGTTCTGTCAGGGTCACTCAGCTCCAGATTAATTCAGATTCATTAGGATTTGGGGAGTCAGGAGGTGATGTTACCATTTGCCTGCTGCCCTTGCTGCAGAATTCACAGTCTCTGATCTGATTTTGCAGCTCTGAAGAAGGGTCATACAGACTTGAAACACTAACTCTGTTTCTCTCTCCACAGATGCTGTCAGACCTGCTGAGTTTTTCCAGCATATTTTGTTTGTATTATTGGAGCCAATGGGAACTGGATTCGTTGGTGGACAGTTGTGGTGGGGGGGGGGGGGGGGGGGGGGGGACTTTCCACTGGGTGGAGTCAATTGTGGTTTTTGCAATGCCAGGACAGTCTGCAAGGAAGTGAAATAACTGTGTACTCCAGGTTATCAGAGCTTTGGTGACATGCTAGCAAAAAAGGAAGATAGTTGGAGGCCATTCATCTCAGACCCAGGACCTCACTGCAGGAGCTCCTGGGGGGGGTAATGTCCTAGGCCCAACCGTTTTCAGCTGCTTCATCAATGACCTTCCCTCCATAAGGTCAGAAGTGGGGATGTTCACTGATGATTGCACAATCTTCTGTACCATTCACAACTCAAATATTGAAGCAGTCTGCATCTGCATGCAGAAACATCTGGACAATATTCAGGCTTGGGCTGATAATGTGGCAAGTAACATTCACACCACACAAATGCCAGGTAATGGTTATCTTCAACAAGAGAGATTTTAACCATCTCCCCTTAACATTCAATGGCATTATTATTGCTGAATACCCCATCATTAACATCCCGGGGGTTACCATTAACCAGGAACTGAACTGGACAAGCCATATAAATACTGTGGCTACAAGATCAGATCAGAGGCTGGAATTCTGCAGCAAGGGCAAGGGCAGCAGACACATGGGAACATCACCTCCTGACTTCCCAAATCCTGTCCACCATCTACAAGGCACAAGTCAGAAGTGTGCTGGCATTCTCTCCACTTGCTTGGATGATTGCAGCTCCAATAACACTCCAGAAGCTCAAAACCATCCAGGACAAAGCAGCCCGCTTAAAGGGCACCCCATCCACCATCTTAAATGTTCATGATGCACAGTGGCAGTAGTGCGAATCATATCTAACATGTATAAGCTTGCTGAGGCTCCTTCGACAGCAACTTTCAAACCCACAACCTCTACCAACAAGGAGGACAAGGGCAGCAGACACATGAGAACATCAGCTTCTGCCAGTTCCCCTCCAAGCTACATACCATCCTGATTTGGAACTATATCGTCGTTCCTTCATTGTTGCTTGGTTAAAATCCTGGAGCTCCCTAACAGCACTGTGGGTGCACCTACTCCACATGGACTGCAGCAGTTCAAGGAGGCCAATTAATAACAGGCAACAAATGCTAACCTTGCCAGCGATGCTCACATGCACTAAAAAAGCCATGGCAGGTGACAGTGTACAGATGATGATATGAGCTGACCTGCATTTGCCCCAAGACAATACTGTAGCACACTTTTTTTAAAAAAGATGTAGCTGTTTGAAATCTGCTGGATCAAACAGAGCCTATTCCAAAATGCACATTTAGTTGACCTAGATAACTACTACCAATCTGGAGAAAGGAATCTTGTTTGTTGAATGTTAATGAGTTCCTGTATTATGCAGCTCAGGATGCACAGAACTGGTGGGGGTAGGGTGGGGGTGGGGTGGTTACCATTGCAGCTTACATCAGAACAGAATGATTTTCAACCTACCTCTTGTATTACTTTAGAAGTGTCTCTCACAGGCCTGCTGTATTCAAAATTTTAAAACATTTTCATAGCAACATAATTTAATCAATTTAACTGTAGTGTGTGTTATTTAATGCCTGGACTATTTTCTTTTTGCAGGTATCTTTTTAATTTGAGGAACATGTCACCAAAGCTCTGATAACCTGGAGTACTCAGTTCTTTTACTTCCCTGCAGTCTGTCCTGGCATTGCAAAAACCACAATTCAAGTCGAATCTTCAGGAGCTTCATGGCAAAAAAAAAATACGAGGACCTCTCATGAGAGCAGAGTTGCCAATTTGGGTATTCCAGGAGATTGCATCATATAACTCCCTGCCTTCAGCTGTTCCATCCCCATACTCCCCCCACTGGTTATCTAAATAGTCAATCCTCGTGTTACACTTCCTTCCCATGTTAATTGGAAAGCCAACAGACACTGTTACTCAATTGGGTGGTTCTTGCCTACCAGCTGAGTAGCCTCTTTTCCCAATTTTTTAATGCCTCTATTATTTTTCTCCCAGATTGCTCACAACAGCATCCAGGGAATGAATCTTCAATTTCCAGAAACCTCAGGACAATCTAGGCACAATGAGAATCCTACAGATTCTGGCATTGCAGCTTTGTCAGACGTTTTCAAGCTTTTGCTAGTTTTGTAGGGTGACATAAGACTGAAGGCCTCCAAGCCACTCACCATCCTGACTTGGGACCATATCGCTGTTCCTTCACTGTGGCTGAGTCTAAATCCTAGAACTCCCTCCTTAACAGCACTGTGGGCGTACCTACACCACAGGGACTGCAGTGGTCAAGACGGCAGCTTACCACCACCTTCATCGGCAATTAGGGATGGGCAATAAATGCTGACCTAGCCAGCGACACCTATATCCCATGAATTAATAAATAAAGAAACACGTGAATTAGATCAGATGGCTCAGTAGAAAAGTAAAGAAACTTCCTTTGCCTGAAATCAAGGAGCCTATCTAGGGTTCTGTGATATCTAATTCTGGACGAACAACCACTACTGCATGTTCTTACTTTTGATTAATTGATCTCGCTAACAAACTTCCCACTTAGCTAATAAAAATATTAATTATTTCCTGGATAAGAATCATCATATTAAGAAAATGTTTTACTCTGCTAGGTCGACTCTAATTTCTGTGCTTCCATCAAATGTTCAGCGCCAGATAGCATCTGCAGCAATTCTCAATCTCCAAGATTTCCCAAAATGTTCTGGATTTGTCCATTAATGTTTCTTACTACCATTGCATCATTGGTCGCAATGGCTAATAAGTTTGAAAATGCAGATTTAAAAAAAGCTGCAGCTTTACATATAATACATAGTACCACAGGGTGTAGTACATCAAAATGTTGCTTTTCCATACAAATGATTAATGGTATTTATACTGTCATTGTCCAATGTCAGAAAATACTGACACTTATTTATGATGCAATTTGTCTACACATTACAAATCAATTAAATAGCTTTTCCATACACCAAAGTGACCTTGGAGCAGAGCATATAGAGCATACATCCAGCAAGGGATGTTTAGATAAATCAACATTGATGCACAGTGGATATCAGTTATACATCGTTAAAGCAGTCTGGATCACTAAAGTCAAGACCAATGTGATAATTCCTATCAATGGTGCTAAAGCTTCATATTTTAAAAACTGTTTCCATTAACATAAACAACTGTTTCCATTACCATTCCATCCCAATTATAACACTGCAAAGGGAAACAAAATAAAGGACCATGCAATATACAAACTTCTGATTTTAATTTCTAAAAACTGAAATGAATATTTATATACATGTTTTGACTTTTTTTTGAAGAATATTCAATGTTGCACTGCTTCCTCAACTTAACTTAGATTCATATAATTTTTCGAATTCAAGCATCTCTCAGCAGTGACTGAAGTGCTCCCCAGGGACTAGGCACCATATGTCACAGAATGAATCCCCAGAGTTTCATAAATGAAGATGCTTCAAAGACTGGTCCTTAATATCCAGTGAGAATAAAAATGAATGAAATTATAGGTTCAAAATTTATACTTTAAAAAAAAAACTCCATTTATATGCAGTTCACAAACATTTAATTTATTGCTGCAGGCACAAGCATTTCACTCACATACTAATGAAGCAGCTCCAATTAATTTTAGCTTGAGCTCTCCACAGGAATAATTAATCTCTATAATATGAGTTTGATTTCTGTAGTACTTTCAGCAAAGAAAAAAAGCTTTGAAAAACATTTTGGCAGTTTGGTTCATATTTTGCCCAAAGAACCCCGAGAACCACAAGTTAGGAATGTAATTCCCTGCTTTTGCAATTTGACTCATTAGTCACAATATTAATATAGTTAATATTAATTAACTATAATTAATTAATATATTATATTAATATAATATTAATTATTATACACAAGACTAGTCAGACACAACTGCAGTCACTGTTGCAGTTGTTTTCCAAAGTGCCTGGAAGAAAGAAGCCACTGGTAAAATGTGCTTAAAACCTAAGAAATCAATCTCAAGTTATCAAATCCATATGTTGAATGGTGGCAAAATAAACAATATAATTTACAGGATTACAAAAGAAACTAGGTATACCTCTGCAGAGGAGAGAGAAAGAGAGAAAAAAAACATGATGTATTTTTGTGCCACCCTAGCATGACTAAGTAATAGCAGACCAAGAGCATTATTGGCAGGAATATTACGTGACATGGCAAAACTTAAAATAGGGAAGTAAAACAACTTTCATTAAAATAACACCATTCAAATCACAGACTGATACAGCACCGAAGGAATCCATTTGGCTCATGGTATCCATCAGCTCTTTAAAAGAGCTATCCAATTTGTGCCACTCCCTTGCTATTTCTCTGTAGCAAAGCAAATTTTACCACTTCAAGTATTTATCCAATTCTCTTTTTAAAGTTACAACTGAATCTGCTTCCACTATCCTTTCAGGTAGTGCATTCCAGATCATCATAATTTGCTGCACTATTTTTTTTTGTTTCTCTCATGCTGCTGCTTTTGTTTTTGCCAATCACCTTAAATCTGTGTCCTCCAGTTAGTCATCCTCTGCCACTGGACAAAGTGTTTCTCTATTTACTCTTAACAAAACCCTCAGAATTTTGAGCACCACTATCAAATCTCTCCTTAACTTTCATCACTCCAAGGAGAATAACCCAGTTTCTCTTGTCTTTTCATGTACCTGAAGTCTTTCATCCCAGCCCCATTCAAGTAAATCTCCTCTGCATCCTTTGCAAGGCTTTGGCATCCTTCCTAAAACGTGGTGTCCAAAATTGGCCAGACTATTTCAGCTGGGGCCTAACCAATATTACATGAATATTTAGCATAGCTTCCTTGGTTTTATACTCCATGACCTTTCTTCATCCAGCCATGGATCCATAAGCCTTTTTGACAGCCTACTCGACCTATCCAGCCACGTTCTAAGACTTGTGTACATGCAACCCTAAGTCTCTGTTGTTCCTGCACCCCCTTTTAAATTGTAGAATTTAGCAGATATTGCCTCGTTCCATTCTGCCTACCAAAACAAATCGCTTCAACACTTCCCTGCACTAAATTTGATCTGTTATGTTTCTGCTCATTTCATCAGTCTATGTCCTCCTGAGATCTGTTACTATCCTCCTCACTGTTTACTACATTTCCAAGTTCTGAGTCACCTGTAAACTTTGAAATTACGCCCTGTCCAAGTTCAGGTCAATAGTATATATCACAGTGGTCCCAATACCTATCTCTGGTGAACATTACTGAACATTTCCCTTTAGTCCAAAAAACAATCGTTCAAACTACTCTACTTCCATCCTTTCGTCAATTTTGTATCCACACAGTCGTCCTCCTAAATTCCATGTGCTTCAATTTTACTTCATTTGGTACTCCGTCAAACACCTTCTGAAAGTCCATATACACTATCAACTGTATAACCCTCATCAACTCTATTTGTTACTTCAAAGAACTTGATTAAGTTAGACAAACAGAATTTGCCTTTCGCAAATATATGCTGGCCTTTACTGATTAACCCATATTTCCACAAGTGTCAATAAATTTTGTCCCACATTAATGGCTCCAAAAGTTTCCACACTACTCCCGTAAGGCTGGATTGTGTGCAACTGCAGGGTTTACTCACCTCCCTTTTTTTGAATAGGGGTCCCATATTTGCAATCTTCCAGTCCTCAGGCACCATTTTCATATCCAAGTAAGATTGAAAGATTGAGGCCACTGCCTCTGGCCTTAGTTCTTTCAGTGACGTAGGATGCATCCCATTTAGGCCGGATGACCTTTCTACTTATGAGCATTGCCAACCTTTTAGGTACCCCCTCTTTTATTGATTTTTATCCTATCCAATTTATTTTCCATCTCCTCCTTTACTACTATATTGACAGCATCCTCTTCAGTGAAGACAGACATAAGGTGCTCATTTAGCACCTCAACTATATCCACTACCTCGAAGATCTCCTTTTTGGCTCTGAATCAACAACAATCATTCTTTCACTCCAATTTTATACTTGATATGTTTACAAAAGACTCAAGTTCTCTTTTATGTTACCCACTAACCTATTCTCACGCACTCTCTTTGCCCTTCAGCTCTTTCCTGTACTTTTTGAATTCAGCTTATTTCTTTACAAACCTACAAACTAGGAGTAGGCCACTTGGGCCCCTGGGCCGGCTCCACCATTCAATAAGATCATGGCTGATCCAATTGTAACCTCAATTCCACATTCCAACTTAATCCTAATAACCTTTCACCCCCTCGCTTATCAAGGATCTATCTAGCTCTGCCTTAAAAATATTCAAAGATGTTGCTTCCACTGCCTTTGAAGGAAAAGAGTTCCAAAGAATCACGAATCTCAGAAAAAAATTCTTCTCATCTGTCTTAAATGGGCAACCCCTTATTTTTAAACAGTCACCCCTAGAGTTCTAGTTCTAGACTCTCCCACAAGAAGAAAAATCCATCCTGTCAAGGGCCCTCAGGATCTCAAAAGTTTCAATCAAGTCGCCTTTCACTCTTCCAAACTCCAGTGGATAAAAGCCTAACCTGTCCAATCTTTCCTCATAAGACAACCTGCCCATTCCTGGCATTAGTCTAGTAAACCTTCTCTGAATTGCTTCCAATGCATTTACATCCTTACTTAAATAAGGAGACCAATACTGTACGCAGTGCTCCAGACGTGGTCTCACCAGTGCCCGAAAAAACTGAAGCATAACCTCCCTACTTTTGTATTCAATTCCCCTTGCAATAAATGACAACATTCTATTAGCTTTCCCAATTACTTGCTGTACCTGCTTACTAGCCTTTTGTGATTCATGCACAAAGGCACCTAGATCCCTCTGAATCTCAGAACTCCTCAATCTCTCACCATTTAGATAATATGCTTTTTTTTTATCCTTCTTGCTAAAATGGACAATGTCACATTGTCCCAAATCATACTCCATTTGCCGGATCTTTGCCCACTCATTTATCCTATGTCCCTTTGTAGCCTCCTTGGGTCCTTACTTTCCTACCCATCTTTGTCTCATCAGCAAATTTAGCAACCAGGCCTTAGATTTCTTCATCCAAGTCATTTATATAAATTAAAGAAAGTCGAGGCCCCAGCACAGGTCCCTGTGGCATGCCACTCGTTACATCCTGCCAACCAGAAAATGACCCTTTACGCCTACTCTGTTTCCTGTTAGCTAGCCAATCTTCCATCCAGGCTAATATGTCACCCCCTACACCATGAGCTTTTATTTTCCGCAATAACCTTTGATGTGGCACTTTATCAAATGCCTTCTGGAAATCCAAGTACAGTACATCCCCTTTATCCACAGCACATATGACTCCTTCAAAAAACTCCAATAAATTGGTTAAACACGATTTCCCTTTCGCAAATCCATGTTGACTCTGCCTGATTGCCTTAATTTTTTCTAAGTGCTCTGCCATAACGTTTTTAACAGCTTCTAACATTTCCCTAAGTCAGATGTTAAGCTAAATGTTCTGTAGTTTCCTGCTTTCTGTCTCCTTCCCTTTTTGACTAAAAGAGAGGTCCATTTGCTATTTTCCAATCTAATGGAACCTTCCTCAAATATAGGGAATTTTGGAAAATTAAAACCAATGCATCAACTATCTCAATAGCCACTTTTTTTAAAGAACATAGGATGAAGTCCATCAGAACCCAGGGACTTGTCAGCCTGCAGCTCCAACAATTTGCTCAAAACCACTTCCCTAGTGATTGTAATTTTCCCCGAGTTCCTTCCTCCCTTCCATTTCTTGATTTACAGCGATTTCTGGGAAGTTACTTGTATCCTCTATGGTGAAGAACGATGCAAAATACCTGTTCAATTCATCTGTCATCTTATTTTCCATCATGGATTTCCCATACTCACTTTCTATAGGACCAACACTCACTTTGTTAACTCTTTTCTTATTTAAATATCTATAGAATCTCTTATTATCCATCTTTATATTTCTAGCTTGCTTGCTCTCATACTCTAATTTTTCCCTCCTTATTAATCTTTACTGAATTATGAACCCAACATTTATTATAACCTTCCCTTTTCATAGAAATATGCTCATGGTTATTCATAGAAAAGGACAATGGTTATATTTGTTATAATGAAAGCCTTATTAAAAGCTTAGTCGTAGAATTGAGAGGCAGAGCAATATAAGGAAGGAGTTCCAGAGAATAAGGCCAAGGTAGATGTTTCTGTAACCAACAGTGTAGCTGTGGAGAAGATAGTTGGCTTTTCTCTTGTTCAAGATAGTCAATACATGACATTTTGGTGGTGCAGATGTTACTTAATATTTGTCAGCCCAAGTCTGGATGTTATCTAGGTTCTGCTGTAGACTGCTTCCTTATCAGAGAAGTTGTGAAAGAAGTTGAACAACATAGAATTTTCAGTGACCAGTCCTCCTCCTGAACAACTTATTTCATAGAATTACAGAACTGTTAGGATGTGAAAAGAGGTAATTCAGCCGAACCAGTGTATGTTGATGTTCATCACCCACAGGAGCAGAGATCCACCTCCCACCTCCTGTTCCTCACTTCCTTTCCTTCAACCACCTATCTAATCTATTCTTAATGTGACTTCAATTACTAGTCCAACCTGGTAGTGCATCCTTTCAGTAAGAAAAGTTTTTCCTGCTCTGTTCTAAATTACTTACACATCAGACATATCTAAAAATGAGGTGCCAACCTAGTGATGCTACAATATAGGGCTACGTGCACACCAGAGAGCAGAAGCAGCATGCTATGGATAAAGCTTAGTGATCCCACAACCAACAAATCAGATCAAGCTCTGCAGACCTGCCACATCCGGTTGTGAATGGTGGTGGACAATGAAAGGTGAAGGATGCTCCACGAATATTCCCATCCTCAATGATGGGAATCATGTGATATGAAGAAATGGCTGAATGCCCTGGATACATCAAAAGCTAAGAGCTCTGACAACATCCTGGCTGTAGTACTGATGGTCTTGTGCTCCAAAACTAGCTGCATGCTTAGCATAATTGTTCCAATACAGCTACAACACTGGAATCTACCTGACAATGTGGAAAATTGTCCAGTTATGTCCTGACCACAAAAAGCAAGACAAATTCATTCTGGTCAATTACTGCCCCATCAGTCTACTCTAAATCATTAGCAAAGTGATGAAAGGTGTCATTGACAGTGCTACCATGTGGAACTTACTCAGCAATAGCATGCTCACCAATAGTCAGTTTAGGTTATGCCAAGGGCATCAGCCCAATACTTCCTTAAAGCCTTTGTCCAAACTTAGGTAAAAAAAGACTTCCAGAGGTGATACGAGGGTGACTACCCTTGACCTCAAGGAAGCATTTAACTGAGTGTGGCATCATGAAACTCCAGCAAATTTGAAGTCAATGGAATCAGGGGAAAAATCTCCATTGGTTGGAATCATACCTAGCACAAATGAAGATGGTTCTGATTGTTGGAGGTCAATCGCAACACATTTGCAACTCCTCAGATACTGAAGCAGTCTGTGTTCGCATGCTGCAAAACCTGGAAAACATTCATGCTTGGGCTGATAAGTGGCAAGTAACATCTGTGCCACACAAGTGCCAGGCAATGATCATCTCCAACAAGAGAGGATCTAACCATTTCCATTTCCTCTTGATGTTCATGTACATTACTATTGCTGAATCCCAGGGGTCACTGTTGACCAGAAACCTAACTGGACCAAGCCATGTAAATATTGTGGCTACAAGGGCAAGTCAGAGGTTGGGAATTCTGCAGGGATAAACTCACCTCCTCACTCCCCAAAGCTTTTCCACCGTTTACAAGGCATAAGTCAACTCTCCACTCGACTGTATGAGTGCAGCTCCAACAACACTCAAGAAGCTCAACAAAATCCAAGGCAAAGCAACTCACTTGAATTGCATCTCATCCACCAGTGCACAATGGCAGCAGTGTGCACCAGCTACAAGATACACTTCAGCATCTTACCAAGACTTCTTTGAGAACACCTTCCAAATATTTACTACCCAGAAGGGTAGCAGACGATGGGAACACCATCACCTGAAGGTTCTCTTCCAAAGTCACACACCACTGCAACTTCAATGTCACTGGGTCAAAATCTTGGAATTCCCTCCCTAGCTACACTATGTGTTTTCCTACACCAGATGGACAGCTCACCACCACATTTTCAAGGGGAACTAGTGATGGACAATAAATGCTGGCCTTGCCTACGAAGCTCAGATCCCATGAATGAATGGAAAAAAACTAAATCTTATGTCTGTGCCTCACTTTAGAGGCAAATGTTCTAATTCAGAAAGCCAGGTGGTAAAAGGTGGAACTGGAGCCTAACCTTTACATAGTCCATAGCTTTTATTTGCAGGAGAAAAAAAACACAATTTTAGATTACTGCTGTATCTAGGCCCACCACCTCTGAATATAGTGAAACTTTCATTTAATGTGCAATTAACACCAAAAGCTTCTGGAAAGAATTGGTTTATATCTACCCCATCTCAACCCTAAGTAATTTGGAACAACTCCATCAAATCACTTTCTAATCTTCTCTGTTCTAACAAAAATATTGCTAATTTTTCATATTTGTATTTGGCCACAGCAGGCAGGATCCCAGTAAATCCGTGCTGTACCTTCTGTATAATAGAGGGAAGATCATTGATGAAGCAGTAGAAAATGGTTAGGCTGAGGAGATCACCCAGAGGAACTTCTGCTGTGATATATTGGAGCTATGATGACTAGTCTTCAAAAACCACAACCATCTTCCTTTGCATGACTCCAATCATTGGAGCCTTGTCCCCTCGACTCCTATTGGCTAGTTTTGTTAGGGCTTTATGGTGCTACACTTGACCAAATACTGCCATGATGTTCATTACCTTTCCCACCTGCATTTTGCTTGTGTCCATGTTTAGATCACTTCATAAAAATAAACTTTGAAGTGCAGCATCTACTGTTATGTAGTCCCGTTTCCTTCAAAAGGGCTATTTATTTCCACCTCTGCTCCCTATCTCAGGCCCCTCGCTGCTAGAACCACGATACAACCCTTCCTGCACTCAAGATCCAACATGGTCATTGCTAACCCACCATCCCTGAAGCTACACCAAATCAAACTCATCCAAACTCTACTGAATGGATTGTGTCGCACATCAGTTCCAGTACCCCCATCCCAGCTGTCCTCTTTAAAGTACTCTCGCTCCCTGTGCCAATTAAATTAAATTTAAAATATGCATCCTTGTCTTCAATTCTTTCATGGACTTGCTCGGTCCAACCTCAAATTTCTACCTGCCCTATATCATCCTCCCTGTCCCTAAACACTCTGTTCCTCTGACTTTGGTCTTCTGGGTGTCATACTTAAGTTTTATAATGCTCCCACAAAAAGCCCCTTGGGGTATTTCATTACGTTAAAAGTGCTGCATAAATAAGTTGTTGCTCCCTCCCTTTGCTTCACCGTTTCAAGTGATATTTGTATCGTCTAGGTCCAGCTGTCAAATTCCTTGCCTCATCTTCTCCATGACTACCTTTAAAACCTTTTCAAAATCTATCTCCTTAACCAGTCATCTAGTAACTCATCTGTCCCTTTCTGGCTCAATGTCTGTTTACCTTACACCCATCTGTGAAATGTTTTGGAAAGTTCTATACATTAAAGTCATTATATAAATGCAAGTTGTAATATTTGCACCATACAAGTGCCAGGCAATGATCATCTCCAATAAGAGAGAATCTAACCATCACCCCTTGACATTCAATAGCATTACCATTGCTGATTACCTCACAATCAACATTCTGGGGGTTACCATTGACCAGAAGTGGAAATGGGACTAGCCACATAAATACAATGGCTACAAGAGCATGTCAAAGGCTAGGAATCCTGCGGCGAGTAACTAATCTCCTAACTCACCAAAGCCTGTTCACCATCTACAAGGCACAAGTCAGGAGTGTGATGGAATACTCTACATTTGCCTGGATAAGTGCAGCTCCAACAACACTCAAGTAGCTTGACACCATCCAGGACAAAACAGCCCGCTTGATTGGCACCCCATCCACAAACATCGACTCCCTTCATCACTGATGCACAGTGGCAGCAGAGTGTACCATCTACAAGGTGCACTACAGGAACTCACCAAGGCTCCTTAGACAGCACCTTCCAAACCCAGGAGCACTACCATCTAGAAGGACAAGGGCAGCAGACAATGGGAACAACACCACCTGAAGATTCCCCTCCAAGCCACTCACCATCCTGATTTGGAAATATATCACCATTCCTTCACTGTCACTAGGTCAAAATCCTGGAACTCCCTCTCTAACAGCACTATATGTGTACCTACACCACAAGGACTGCGGCGGTTCATGAAGGCAGCTCACCACCACCTTCTCATGGGTAATTAAGGAATGGGCAATAAATGCTGGCCAAGCCAGCGATGCCCACATCCCATGAGCGAATAAGAAAAAGTAAGCAAATGCGACAGCCATTTTTGTGTACAGTAAGATACAATGAAAAACAATGACATAAATGGTCACATTTTAAGTGGCAGTAGTTATGGGAGGAACATTTGTTAGGACACCAGGAAAACTGCTCTTGTTTAAAGTACTACTGGATCTTCAAGATCAGAGAAGGTAGGTGGAGGTTTTGATTTAATGATTGATTTGAAAGATAAAAATGGAGACGGTGGTAATCCAAATTTCATAACCTTTAAAATTCTATGGCATTCTTCAATAACCAGTCAATATGTACTGTATAACGAACATTTTTTTTTACTAATTACTTATATTCTGATCCTGAATCAGTTAATTTTGTGATATCCCTCTATGTTCAGTTTCATTATATAGCAGTATTCTGTTCAAAGCATGTAATGTGACCTTTATGAATTACAAGCTCCTTTTGAGCATTAAACATACACAATGCAATTAATATAAATTGAGACCTAATTAGGTTATGTATTTTAGTATTTCTCTTTGTTAAGATCTATTTTTGAATATCTACTTAATCCCATAACACATTTTATAGCAATATTGCTTTTCCTTTTTCATGAACACAGTAAAACTGATACAACTCTCATTTTCTGTAAAATGGTAAGGAAAAGCATAGGCTAGCGTTGCAAAGCTATGTTTTATATCGGAAATTACTTTATGTATTTAATGGCCGAAAACTGAATTTTAAAACACTAAAACAGCAGCTGCTAAGATGGCCACCTAGTGTCAGCTGACTTTTGTAATGTCTGCACAGACTCAGAATTACCTCAAGTCTCTGGAAAGTTCTTAAGTGACAGTATGTGGGGTACCCTCTATTGAATGAACATGCTGAGATGAAAGAAGTGGAATTCACATCTCCTACTGTCTGTGTTTATCAAAACTCAAAATCCATGAACTCCCAGACTCACCGTCTCCAAACTCAATGTTTAAAAAGAGCTGGAGAGAAACCAGTTCCTCATAAGTAGTTGTGAACAGCGACCATGCATTTCCCATTGAGTAGCAACGGCTTCTAACTTCGAATCATTGATTGGACAATGGAAGTACTGATCATGTGGTCACCTGATCAAAACAGAAATTCAGATAACAAATCTTATTTACTCCAAGAACCAGGGAGGAACAGGCCAGTCTAAAAACCAACAGCACAGTAGAGCCAGGGGACAAGAGGTCCTTCCATGAAGTGGCAATGGCGTAGTGGTATTGTCACTAGACCAGTAATCCGGAAACCCAGGAGTAATGCTCTGGGGACCTGGGTTCGAATTCCACAACAGCAGATGATGGAATTTGAATCCAATAAAAAATTTGAAATTAAAAAGTGATAGCTGTGAAACCATTGCCGATTGTCATTAAAAACCCATCTGGTTCACTAATGTTCATTAGGGAAGGAAATCTGCCGTTCTTACCTGGTCTGGCCCACATGTGAGTCCAGACCCACAGCAATGTGGTGACTCTTAAATGCCCTCTGAAGAAGGGCAATAAATACTGGCTGAGCCGGCGATGCTCACATCCCAGGAACGAATGAAAAAAATTGAATGGCTTATCTCTCCATTCATTTGCAGCAGCTACCGTCTCCAGAGAATCATCTGTCTATAATGTGGGAAAATGTGAAGTTGTTCACCTTGGCAGGAAGAATAAAAAAGCGGAGTATTACTAAAACGGAGAACAACTGCAGAATTCCGAGGTACAGAGGGATCTAGAAGTCACAAAAAGATAGTATGCAGGTACAGCATACAGTAATTAAGAAGGCTAATGGAATGCTATCCTTTATTATGAGAGGAATTGAACATAAAAAGTGTTATGCTTCAGTTATATAAGGCATTGTGTGCAGTTTTGGTCTCCTTATTTAAGGAAGTATGTAAATGCATTGGAAGCAGTTCAGAGGAGGTTTACTAGATTGATACCTGGAATGAGTATGAGGAAAGGTTAGACAGACTGCGTTTGTTTCCAGTGGAGTTTAGAAGAGTGAAGGCTGACTCGAGATGGGAATGTGGAATTTGAAACACAAACGGATCAGAACGTGATCTTGTTGAATGGCAGAGCAGGCTCAAGGGGCCGAATGGCCTATTTCTTTAAAATGCCTCAACGCCAAATCCAGAAGGATCACTGACCTCAACCTAGATCCAACTGAATTATCAACCTACGAGGACTAATGTTTATTGGAGTTTAAGATATCACTTAATCTAATCTCCCACCCTGTAATTTTTTTGTGTGTGTTAATCTGAGTGCATGGGAGTTGGAGTGTTTTTATTATTTATACTGGGTTAAGTACAATAAATATAACCCACTTTTTTAAAAAGCTCAAAGAAACCTATTGGCTTGTGTCTTTTACAGTTACAGCAAAAATAGTTAAACTCTCGCTGAATTGGCATAGACTATTTTCTAAATGGGGAGAGAATTCAGAAATCTGGAGTGCAAAGGGACTTGGGAGTCCTAGTCCAGGATTCTCTTAAGGTTAACTTGCAGGTTGAGTCAGTAGTTAGGAAGGCAAATGCAATGTTGGCATTTATTTCGAGAGGACTAGAATATAAAAGCAGGGATGTGCTGCTGAGGCTTTATAAGGCTCTGGTCAGACCACATTTAGAATATTGTGAGCAATTTTGGGCCCCGTATCTCAGGAAGGATGTTCTGGCCCTGGAGAGGGTCCAGAGGAGGTTCACGAGAACGATCCCAGGAATGAAAGGCTTAACATATGAGGAACGTTTGAGGACTCTGGGTCTATACTCGATGGAGTTTAGAAGGATGAGGGGGGATTTGATTGAAACTTACAGAATACTGAAAGGCCTGGATAGAGTGGATGTGGGGAAGATGTTTCCATTAGTAGGAGAGACTAGGACCCGAGGACACAGCCCCAGAGTAAAGGGAAGACCTTTTAGAACAGAGATGAGGAGAAACTTCTTTAGCCAGAGAGTGGTGAATCTATGGAATTCATTGCCACAGAAGGCTGTGGAGGCCAGGTCATTGAGTGTATTTAAGACCGAGATAGATAGGTTCTTGATTGGTAAGGGGATCAAAGGTTACAGGGCGAAGGCGGGAGAATGGAGTTGAGAAGCTTATCAGCCATGATTGAATGGCGGAGCAGACTCGATGGGCCAAATGGCCTAATTTCTGCTCCTATGTGTTATGGTCTAATTGGCAAGCATATCCTCTTAAAAAAATTGTTGCGGTCAAACAAGGAGTGGGAAAAGAAGGGAGCCATTCGACATCTTCTCACCTTATCATAACTGAAGTTTTAAAATAGGACAGACAAAGAAGTATTAACGACGTTCAGGCTTGGGCTGATAGGTGGCAAGTAACATTCATAAGTGCCAGACAATGACCATCTCCAACAGGAGAGAATCAAACCATTTCCCCTTGACATTTAATGGCATTGCCATTATTGAATCCCCTACTGGCAACATCCTAGAGATTACCATTGACCAGAAACTGAACTGGGCCAGCCATATAAATACTGTGGCTACAAGAGCAGGTCAGAGGCTAGGAATTATGATGCGTGTTACTCACCTCCTGACTCTCCAAAGCCTGTCCACCATCCACAAGGCACAAATCAGGAGTGTAAAGGAATACACTCCACTTGCCTGAATGAGTGCAGCTTCAACAACACTCAAGAAGCTTGACAGATCTAGGGCAAAGCAGCCTGCTTGATTGGCACCCTATCCACCACCTTAGACATGCACTCCCTCCACTAACACCCAATGGCTGCAGTATGTACCAGCTACAAGATGCAATGAGTACCTTCCAAACCTGTGACCTCTACCACCTAGAAGGACAAGGGCAGCAGATGCATGGGAACACCACCATCTGCAAGTTCCCCTCGAAGCCACACATCATCCTGACCTGGAACTATATCGCCATTCCTTCACTGTTACTGGGTCAAAATCCTGGAACTCCCTTCCTAACAGTACTGTGGGTGTGCCTACACTACTTGGACTGCAGTGATTCAAGACAGTGGTTCACCACCACCCTCTCAAGGGCAATTAGGAATGGGCAATAAATCTGGCCTAGCCAGCAACATCCACATCCCATGAAAGAACAAATTTTTAAAAATGAGCAATATATCCCACTCAATAGAACAGAAATATCAGAAATTCATTCACAGCAATACTTTATGCAGAATAACGGACAGGATGTAACCTGTTCTGAAGAAGAGTTATATTGGACTCGAAATGTTAACTGTTTCTCCCTCCACAGATGCTGCCAGACCTGAGTTTTTCCAGCATTTTCTGTTTTTATTTCAGATTACTAGCATCAGCACTATTGTGCTTTTATATAATCCGCAAAATCCATGCTTAATTCCTTAAATATATAAAAATCAAACAGTAGTTCACTTTTTAAAAAAAAGTATATGTAACCATTAAGGCATGAGAAAACTCTTTGGTGGTACCTAACTATCTCACAATTCCTAAAAAAGGAAACTAAAATAAGGAAAAAGTAAAATGATTGTGAGTCTGTCTAAACGCATTACTTAGTGTCTATAACAAATAGATATATTGTGTGCAATAGCAAATGGATCTACAAAGCAATCAACTGTGAAATAAGGGAGAGAATAAGACTGATACCAAGACTTCAAGAGAAATGCAAGAGTACAGATGCCAATAATACTGTTATAACACTGGAAGAATTTTGTGTAAGAGGGCTAAGCTTTGAATGACATCTCAAATGAATTATAAAGAAAAAGCATACATGATATGATGTAAGCAAACTTCCAAAAGCCTTGGACAAATTCCGTATGAAAAACTGCAGCTTGAACTTAAAGCAGTAGGAGCTTAAAGGAAAACCTAGAATGAATAAGAAACTGACTGAAAAGTAGGTAGATGCCATTTAGGGCATGCTGAATAAAATAGCCTTGAGAATCATTATTGGGACTTCGAGTGCTTTGAGTTCACATTAATGGGCCAATAATAACTTAATGCATCCTGAATATGATGAGGCAGCCAAGGACCTCTGAACCTTGATTGCGAAGTAGAAACCACTTAACACAGAAGCTTGCTTTGTCCTGCTTGGGCAAACATTTATTGATAGGATGGGTTCTCACATATGGGTACAATTCTGGGAAGCAAATTAATTTATAAACTTGGTTCAATTGTGAACAGTTCTGTTTTTCTGTACCCCAGTCTTCAACTTTAAAAGATGCAAGGGGGAAAATAGGGACAAGGATCAAGAAAGGAACATGGGTGAAGGAAAGAAAAGAGGCAAAAGGGGAAAATAGAAAGAAGAATAAGAAGGAAACAAATGCATTAAATTACATTTATATAGTATCTTTTGCATCCTTCAGTCATCCAAAGTTCTTCATCGCCAACAAAATACCTTCATGAGATTTTACTACATTCAAGTGATCAGATTTTCAAAAGTCAAAGCCTGAAAAGCCTTGGGAAGGCAGGATTCCATGATGATTGACATGTTGGGCAACCAATGCCAGGATCTGGGGGAGGAGCAGTTGAAGGTAGGAGGCCATGTGCTGGCATCTCCCAAAATATGTCCAGCCAGAGTTGGCAACCCTATTAAGACACCCAATCACTGAAGGTAGCAGTTATGAAGCAGAGATTTTTGTTTCCATGACATTTCTACCTCATAACTGAGCCAAGGCTTCGTTTGTCACAAGGCCCCAACCAGAATCCTCCATTCTACTCAAAGTTTACTGTGCAATGCACAATGCCAAGACCAATCTCTATTTAAAAGTCTTATTTATTTTCATTTGTACATTGGGTTCTAACAATAAATATTTTTAGCCTGAAGCTGGATTTTAAACTTGCAAACGTACCTCAAGTGTGGGAGATTTTGATTGCACCCAGAGTCCTAAACAGGAATGCACACGATCTTTCAATGAAAGGTTTGGTCGAACACGCCACAGTTGAACCAAACTTGCCTGCCGCCTTCCTCAGCGCTGGTTGGTGATTTAGCGATGGGCACCGTTAAATGATCTCTTCAACTGTAGCTTGCAGTTGGCGGACATTACTATCAATCTTGTGTCATCACCAGAGTCTAGTTCCTTCTTGTCTCTCAGGTGGTCATGGGGTTAATTTATTGGAGGTTATGGGGGTAAATTAAACCCAAGACCTCCTATAAATTATCCCCAGTAACTTGTATAAATTAGTGCCTTTTCCACTGGTCTCCCACTCTCACACACTGGCCTTTGGGAAAATCACTGTTCTGGGTGCAGCAGAGGAACTTAACAACACAAGTCAGGATGATGCCAGAGACTGCACTTGTCTAGCATCCGTACACTTATCACTGACTTTGGCATATCCCACCAGCAGGGGAATGAGAGAATTGGCAGTTGTGCCAATTGGTTGGCTTCATTAGGGTCCAATCATAGATGGCACTCAAATAGCCAATCAATCCATTCAATTACCTGAACAGAAAAGGCTACCATTCATTTAATGTTCAACTCTTAAGTGATCAACACAACAGAAAGTGAATGGCAAGCATACTGGCAGCTGCCACAACTCTTTTAATCCACATGATAAGGTAAAAACTCAGAATATCATAAAAATGAAATTTAGTTTATTCAGGCACAACCAAAATATCTGTACTCGGATTTTCCTTAGGAGCCTTCCCAAGTGGTACCATAACTTTGATGCTTTAAAGATACATTCCGATTTTATCATTAGACAATGAAAAATTAAAGATGATTAATTTGTAGTATACTGTTAATGTGCCTCCTACCATGCTTTAAACTCCATTGCACATGAGAGAGAGGTTTTCTTTCTGTCCCAGATTGAAACAAGTATTTGCATTTATATAACTTTTTATTTGGTGAAAATCTCCTGAGGTGTCTCATAGAACAAATTATTGCTGATGTACACTAACTGAACTGTAGGCAAAGGTTAGATGAGGTAAAAGTTAAATGAAGAACAAGTTGCCTTCTATTCTGATCTATCAACATAGTCTGGATTATAAAGGGTACCTATGTTACACCAGTGTGACATTTTCACCCCCAACACAGCTATTCTTTTGGCCTTGAGTAAGTTTGTCAATTAACACCAACTTTCGAGCAAATGCACACTCTGAACTCACATCTGCTTAGCTCTCCCCCAGTGGCGCTGGCCTCCCACTCTCAGCCACTGGTCTTCCCAGTCCCACTGCACCCCCCCTCTCCCCCACATCCCCCACCACCCCCCCATCCTCCAGCTCTGCCCCACCCGAGTACTGCTCTCCCCCACCCACTTTCCTGCTCTCCCCCACCCACCTTCCTGCTCTCCAGAGTCCTGGTCTCCTCCATGGAATCTGATAGGCCAATCAGACAGAATGGCCTATCAGGGTGCTGCAATGTGATCCACGTGCAAGTATATGGAACGTGGGGTAAAAGGGGAGGGGCCTCAATGGAGCTCCAAACCCAGACATTTGAGCAATTTGACGAAAACTGTTGAAACACCAGGACACTTAGTGAAAAACCCAGACTGTGCCGGTTAAACTGGGATGACTGGTCACCCTATCCTACATCTACCTAAAAGGGTGGAAGGATTTTGGTTTAACATCTTTCTAGCAGTGCAGTACTCTCAGTATTAAACTAGCTGCAATTATGTGTGCCAGTTTCTAGAATGTGGCTTAACCCCACAGCTTCCTTGCTTAGAAATCAAGATTACAGACTCCAGACTACAAGCTACAACTCATCATGGAAGCAGGCCATTTCAACCCAAATGGTCTATGCCAATATTTATACTCCATATGAGCCATCTCCCCCTCTGATTACTTTTTCCCACCGGTGTCCCACTGTTGCTCTATTGCCATCTCCCTCATGCATGCATCAAGCCTTGCCTTGATTGGATCAACGTTGTCTGCTTCAAACACTCCACATTGTGGCTGCCTCTGCCTTTTCACCATTCTAGGTAAATAAATTCCTCCAAAGTTGTTTAATTGAGCCGTTAGTTGCCAGTTTATATTTCTGTCCACTTGTTTAGGGTTCACACAAGTGGAACATCAGTAATATTGATCGATTGGTAGAGGTGCTACTCAGCTATCATTCTGATATCGCTACATCCTGGGTGTCCTCTGCTGAAATGTGGTCTGTTTGAAGGAGGCCTGAAATCTCCTGCCTCTCAACACTGGAAGAGGGCTATCCAGCAGGTTATTTCTTACTAATCCTGCTTGTTTGAAAACATCTGTCAATTGGATTTAAACAGTGCAGTCAATTAATCACCTCAGTCACTCATTGATTGAAATTGATCATATTGATATTGACATAGCCATCGATATTCCTCAGCTCTGGCCTATTTCTAAAAATTACTTCTTTTTCACAGTAGGCAAAGACTGGCATTTGGGAACTTCTTTACAGTCTCTGGTTATCATCCATCAAATCAGAACTGATGGTTTGAACAATGACTTTCACCTCCATTTTAAACAACAGAACAATTTTGTGTCTCATTATTTCAACCGTCAGATTTACTTATAGTAATTCAAGAGAACTCATTCATATTCACATAAGAACATAAGAAATAGGAGCACAGGCCTGATCCATCATTCAATAAGATTATGTCTGACCTGATCTTGGCCTCAATTCCACTTTCTGCCTGATTCCTCCTAACTCTCGACTCCCCTATAGTTCAAGAATCTGTCTATCTCAGCCTTGAATATATTCAACACCTGAGCCTCCACTACTCTCTGGGACAGAGAGTTCCAAAGAAGACATTCTTCCTCATCTCAATCTTAAATGGGAGACCCCTTATTCTGAAACTGTGACCTCTAGTGCTAAATTCTCCCATGAGGGGAAACATCCTCTCAGCATCTACCCTGTTAAGACGCTTTAGAATTTCAATAAAGTTTCAATAAGACCTCTCATTCTTGTAAATGCCAATGAACAAAGGTCCAACCCGCTCAACTTATCCTCAAAACTCCAGGTATGGTCTCACCTACACCCTGTATGGTTGTAACAAGACTTCCCTGCTTTTATACTCCAACCCCCCTTGCAATAAAGGCCAACATTCTACTTGTCTTCCTAATTACTTTCTGTACTTGAATTCTAACATTTTGTGTTTCATGTACAAGGACACCCAGATCCCTCTGGACCGCAACATTCTGCAGACTCTCTATATTTAAATAATATTCTGCTTTTCTAGGATAATCTCACATTTTCCTAAGTTTTACTCCTTCTGCCAAATATTTGCCCACAGGCCAACCTATCTATATATTCCTTTACAGACTCCTTTGTCCTCCTCACAACTTGCTTTCCCATCTATCTCTATATCATAAGCAAAATTGTCTACTAATCACACTTGGTATATTCATCCAAGTCATTAATATAGAATGCAAATAGTTGAGACCTCAGCACTGATCCCTGTGCACCCCGCTAGTTACAGTTTGCCAATCTGAAAATGACCCATTTATCATGACTGTTTTCAGTTAGTTAGCCAATCCTTTATCCATGTAAATATATTACCTCCAACATCATGGGCACTTATCTTTTGCAGTAACCTTTTTTGTGGCATTTTATCAAATCTCTTAAATATCATCACATCTACTTGTTCTCCTTAGTCCAACCTACTCATTAACAAATTTATCGAACACAATTTCCCTTTCATAAAACCATGTTGCTAGACTGTTTTGAGATTCTCTGTGTGGCCTGCGACTACTTCCTTCCTTATGGTTTCCAGCATTTTCCCCCAACATTAGGCTAATTGGTCTTTGGTTTCCTGCTTCCAGACTTCCTCCTTTTCTTTAATAGGGGCATTATTTTTGCAGTTTTCTAATCTGCTAGGATCTTTCCAGAATCTGTGTTCAAACAAGAGCAGGGGTTGCAGGGATGGTGAGCAAACTGTAAAAAAAAATACACTACGGCACAGGGCACCATTCAAGTTGGGGAAGTAAAAAGAAATGTAGCAATAGTAGCATGGGACAGTATAGTTAGGGTGATTGAAGGCTGTGCATCCAGCCCAGTGCCAGTGTTGAGAATTTCCTTAGGGCTAAAGAGGAACTTGGAGTGGGAGGGGAAAGATTAGTTGTTGTAGTCCATGTAGACACCAACAACATAGGTGGGGCTAAGATAGAGGTTCTGCTGAAGGAGTATGAGCAGCTATGGGCTAAATAAAGCAGAACTACAAAAAGATGGTTATTTTGAGATTACCATTTGAGGCATGACAAATTGGCCTAAGGTCAATGAAATTAGAGCGTGAATGTGTGGCTCAAACATCAATGTGGAATAAATGGGTCTCAGCTCATGGGTCACTAGCTCTAGTAGCGAAGAAAGACAGAGCTGTTTGGTTTGGGAAAACTTTACTTGAATCATGCTGGGACCAGTGCCCTGGCAAATTGAGTAACCAGGGCTGTAGATGGAGCTTTAAACTCAATAATTTGGGGGAGTGGGGGAAGGGTTCAGGTGAGGAGAAATTTAGAAAGTTGAGGGGAAATTTAGAAATTTGAAGAGATAAGAGAAGACAATAGCCACACAGGTAATGAAAAACAGAGTATGACAGGTTACATCTACGGGCTCCTCAAGCTCCTGGATAATTCACAAAAGGCTCAAGGCTTGAACATATTTTTGTTTGCAGAGAATGGGTTCCTTTGTATAGTTGTACGTTGCTTTTAGCAAGCATAAATGAGCCACATTAACAGCTCAAATGATTATCTTAAAAAGGTTGTTCATGTAGCTATTACCACACTCAGAACTGTTCAGCAAGTGCTGCCCAATCACAGAATCCAATCTAGTAGAATAGGTTTTGTTTTGGGTTTTGCAAGCATGGGCTGGTCGAGTATGGTCTGTACTCTGCCTATTACCAACAATGAAAGCAACATGCTGTTGACTTGATCAGTCAATCGCTGGGACGTACAACCTGGCATCGCACCAGCACCGAAATTCATACATGGCATTGCTCATGGTGTGGTAGGCAGAACATCTTTTTGGGCTGACAGCAGCATCCTGTTAGTGGAAAATACTATTCATGTAGCCACTGCACAGCAATGAAACAGCTTGCTTAACCTGTTGTTCAATTTGAGATACTGTGCCTTTCCGGGATAATTTGAGGTAGACGGATACTTCTCGTCTGAAAGTGGTGGCCTTTGGCCCATTTGAGAGTTTCGTGATACACAGTGACCAATCACGACACACAGGGAACACATTGAGGGAAGGAAGCTTGTTAAACCGCTCCATGTTATTAGTGAATTTGAGCATGGGATGGTGCATATTTAAGTGTGCAAGGAAATCCTTATATGCGACTGCAGAGTCAAAGATCATGAACGTATTATCTACATATCAGAAAGATGCATGGGGTAAGAGGTTACGGCTCATTTAATCAAAAAGGCATTTCTCACGGAAACCAAAAAAAAATGTTAGCAAGGACTGGGCCTAGAGGGGATCCTATGGCTAGACAATTTATTTGGGCATACATGATATCATCAAAACTGAACTCGACCACGCTAAGTTCAATATAGAATCAGAAAATGGTGGTGCGTATATATTGTTGTGATATAACGATCTGGTACAAATGTTGATGGTTTCCTTCAGCAGCACATTCATAAAAAAGCTCACAATGTTGAATGAATGCACAGACAAAGCGTTGCTATCAATATGTAAGTCACGTATAGCAAAGGTGAAGGAATCCTTTAGCGTGTAGGTGGAAAACTCATTAAGAACTGGATGTATGAATTTACTCAACCATTTGGCCAATTCATGCTGTACAGAACCAGTCATTGATAAAATAAGATATAATAGGGCATCACTTTTGTGTGTCTTCAGCAGTCTGTACATGCGTAGACATACGGAACCATGAGGATGAATCCGATCATATTCGTTGCAAAGCAGCTCGCTATTCTTACACAAGTCCAAAAAACATTTTTGTAGCTTGCTTTCAAGCAAGGTTGTGAGGTAATGCTCGTCAGCAGATTCAACAGATACGATTTTGGAACTGTCATTAAGAACGGCATGCATTTTGTCAACATAATCGTGATCGACTGAAATGACTACATTGGTCAGGCTTACAAATATGTATGTCTGGGTTGGCCCTAAGGCCTCACAATACAACCAGGTATTTGTTCTGCATGTGAAAAATCAGACAAGGCATTAGGTATTCCAGAATATGCATGCGCTAGATCCACTTGGTGCACTTTCAAGAACTCAGCATCTTCATTGGACACTGGTTTGTGGCGGGATAGCTGAGAACGGAGGAGTTACCTGTTCTTAACTTACCTGCAACTCAAACTATACAGTTGATGTCTTGATTGAATTTCCCCAAGGGTGAATTCAACCCAAGGTTGTGCCTGCATTTATTTCCAAGTGCATTTACGATCCTAAGGTGAGATATTGTCACACAATAGAGCTAACGTTCATACAGGATGAGATTGAGCAGATTTCGATTTGATGCATTTGTGTCAATATATTGCCTCAATGCCAAAAGCAAAACCATATGAAGCACACCCGCACTGTAAATTCGCTTGAGCAGAAATGTTTTGGCAATGCAGTTAATGACTCTACCACGTGTTGATTGGATTAAAGGCAGCTGGTCTGGAGGCTTTGACCTAACAAAAGATGAGCTAGATTTGAAAAGTTAACTAGGTAAACATGGGGGCAGTTTAAAATGTAACAGGTAAAGGGAACGTTTGCATTTTAAATAAACCAGGCTAGTTTGGATTCAAAGAGAGGGTGTGAAATATTGCACCTAGCCAGAAGTAGGAAACAGGGGGCGGGATTTTCCGCACCCACCCGCTGCTGCGTTCTTCTGGCCCCGCCGCAAGTCAATGGACTTCTGGCTGGGGTGCTGCCTCGCTCGCAGCGGGTCCCGTCCCCACCCACCACCAGGATCGTCCGGGCCCGTCGAAGTCAATGGACTTTTGGCTGGGCCGCTGAATCAGGTGGGTCCTGCCACGACAAAGCTGGAAAATCCCAGCCTGTGTGTTTATTTTTTCCCCAAAGGTTACTTGGTAAAGCTTGGTACTATGAGGGATTTTTATTATTAGAAGGTAAAGTCCAAAGACATAGTGAAACAATAGGAATTTGAATTCAGAGGAAAATATGTATAAAGGAGCAACGGCTGTGTGTAAGGGTAGGTATTTAGGATTTAACAAGTGTGTAAAGCTTTCAGAATCTAAGCCTCAAGCTGCTGTCGACAAAGTACTGAAGTTAAGACTCACTTTGAATTGGATTGTCAGGGTATCATGTTTCTTTGCCTGGGTGTTTTAAAATCTGTGCTTCTTACTGTTACCTTAATGAAAGTGTAACTGGGAGCCAGATCAAGTAGGGGATTTAGAAGTTATTATAATTTGTAGACATATGTATGTGCTTAAAAACATGTCTCTTATTAATAAATGTTTAATCTAGTTTTGTAAAAACCTATAAGGCTTGGTGGATTTATTAATACTGAATTCAAGGCATGCATCTTGAAATTTATATAAATTGCAGTACAAGCTGTGGCAGTTGTTTCAAGTTTCCCTCTGAGATTTGAGCAGCTCAGCGTTTATCATCAGCTGTGCCATAATGTATGTAGTAAATGTGTCTGATCATGTACTCTCTGAAAGTGAAGAGTTTGTCTCAGCACACGGTTTCAACTTTGGCGTTCCTACATCCCACGTCAAACAGGGAGCAGTATTTGCTGAGTTTGAACTCCTTTATTCTCAGCCATCCCACCAGAAACTAACATCCAATTAACAAGTTCTGAAGAAGTGATATTTGACTTGAAATGTTAACCCTGTTTCTCTCTCTCCACAGATGCTGACAGACCTGTTGAGTATTTTGTTTTTATTGTAGCTTCTTAAAACCTGTTAGGAGATTAAGTAAGTCACTATTGAGATTCATGGGCCAACTGTCTATCTATATTATTAGTTGATGCTTGAAGAAAAAGCAACTCACGGTCTTGATACCAAATTTCTTGATTTTTTAAAGAGTTTGTTTCATGAGACTGTGAAGTTGTCATTACTGGATTACCAATCTTCAATACACATAGACAGTAAACTGGTTTCTAATCCTGTGCATTATCTCCGCAACAGAGGAAGAATGGATCAGAAGGAGGGAGTGAATGGAGAAGGCCCAATTTGTATCAATTTGTTTGGGAAATCCTGCTAGTTGGTTTGAAGGTTAAAATGTGGCTGACTTGCATTATCTTAATGAGTTGGATTAAAGCAAAGAATTTTTTTTTTAGCTCAACATGTAAATTACTAATTTATTCCATAAATGTTCACACTGAAAGTAAATTCATTCACTTTCAGTATGTCCAGGTATTCTGGAGCTGCCTATTTATAGTTTGCAAAATGCAAAGCAGTTGCTGACTCTTAAGCAGTTATTTTTCTCAGTCTCTGAAGTGCTACAATGGAATGTTTATATAATTGGTAATGTGGGCAACATCAGCAACTTATGCTGCATAATGAAGAGTTATTTCGCATTCAAGTCACAGCCTCACATCAGAAGTTTTAATCTGGTTTTCTTGCAGAAATGACTGTTTGGGTTGTGTATTAAATCAGTTAGCAAGTAGTAACATAAACAACCCTGATGGATTTGCTAAGTCTGAAATTGTGGCAGCCTTTAAAAAAAGTATAAGAAATTTGCGGCATACTTGGCCCTTTTTTGTACAGATTATGTTTCAGCAAATTTGGTACACATATTCAATTGTCATGAAGAGGTGTTAATGTTTATTGGAAATTTTTAAATTGGAATTGTAATAGGGTCTGTGTGTGTCTTAATTGGATTAAAGTCAGCTAGTCTGAGTGCTTTAATGTATCATAGTTTGAGATGTTAATTAGATAAATGTAAGGAAGATAAAGGGTAAAGTGCAATTTGCATTTGTTGAATAAAGCATTCAAGGGTGGGAATAAAATCTTGCACCTAGCTGGGAGATGCCAAGCAATGTGTTTATAGTGCTAATAAAATTAGTGGGATGAAAATGTTATTATTAGAAGATGTTATGTTAAAAGCCTAGGATACAATGGAAAATTTACATTCAAAGGGGAAGCTAGGTATAAACAGAAATGAGTTGTGTGTGTGCAGGTCAGAGGCATGTAAGATCTAACCGGATTGTAAGCCTACAACTGTGTCTGCAAAGGAACCAAATTGCAAGGAACCTCATTTTGAATTTGTACGGTCAAATGTGCTTTGCCTGGTGTCTGTTTAAAGTTTATAGGTTATTGCTGCCTTGATGAAGATTTACCTGGGAGTGATTAATTTGGGAATTTGTTTAGAAGTTATCATGGTACTAATTTGTAGACATGTCTATATGTTTAATTTGTTGTTAAATTAATAAATGTTTAATTTGGCTTTATATAAAAAAAACCTTGTGAGGCTCAGTGGTCTTATTCCTGAATTCAGAGCTGCATCTCAAACATACCAATTGAAAACATAGGTTACGACAGTTGTTCAAGTTTCCCTCTAGGAGTTAAACAACTCACCCTTTACCAACTGCTGTGTCATAACACAATGCACTAAAAATTAGGTTTGCAGTATGTCAAAATGTCCAGTCAGTGCTTCATTTTGGTAAATTACACTTGTAAAATTGAATGTATAGTAGTTACGGTAATTTTAAAGAAAAAATTTAGTACTTGATCAGATGAATTTGCAAAAAAAGTCAAAATCTAATGAAATCCAAATTAGTGTTATAAGTCAGTCAAGATAAACAGGAATATATGTTTTGGAGCTCATCCAATATCAAAAGGAAGCAAACATCTAACTAGAAAAGCTTTTGCCTAATTTTGATTAAGCACTATGACACTTAGTTATTGAAGAAACAAAATTCATACTTTGAGCATTTACAAATACGTGGTTCAAACCTTGTTTGAGGGAATACTACAGATTAAGAACTGCAATTTTCAATGTACTTTTTACAAAAAAAAATTAAACTAGCACATTCACCTACCTGTATATACTTTCATAATGTCTTAAAGCTAGACATGAATATATGGAACTTCTGGGGGTGACTCAATGGAAATAATTTTCAAACAAGCCCTCCCAAGTAATCATTTGATCTCACCAATCCTCAAAGCAGCAGTTCTGTCAAGATTTCATATAACTCTCCTTCTTAACAAGGCTAGCTATATCTACTTTTGGATCTGAACAGGTCTTTATTTTTGCTGGTTTCCCACCTCAAGATTTCACACAAACCACAACAATGTTTAGTTTTGAATCATGTTTAACCACGGTAATGTTTTCAAATTTGACTATGAACAGCACAGTTAAGTTACACTGTCATGGTCAGTTCAATGAGGGACAGTTCCATTTGCAACAGCAATTAGAATATCACCCTGAAGTGAGGTCCTGACCAGACTCTGGGGCACAGTAATAGACAATTTGGACAAGGAAAATCTCTTCCCATTAGCTGATTTTATAAGGACTAGGGAACACAGACTTAAGATTTTGGGAAAGAAATGCAGGGGGAATGAGAGGGAGAACTTTTTACGCAGTGAGTGGTAATGATCTGGAACTTGCTGCCCACAAGGGTGATGGATGCGAAAGCAATCAACGATTTCAGAAAGAAATTTGGATGGGTACTTGAAGGAAATAAACTTGCAAGGCTACAAGTACTGAGTGGGGAGTGGGACTGATTGCGCTGCTCTGCGGGGAGCTGGCAAGAACTCAATAAGCCGAATGGCCTCCTCCTGCGCCATAAATGACTGACTCTCAGTACAACACAGAGACCTACTGCAGGAGTGTGGGTCACACCATTTTGGCTCAACACTGCATAGAATATTAATAATGTAGTATCATGGCTAGTTTAGAACTGCTCAGGGATTGAGGTGCCTCCTAGACATCACATCATCAGAGCTTATTACATGTTTTTGAGTGTAGTTAAAACATGATGTAAACATGCATTTGCAATGCTTTCTCCTGGATGCACAACTAGTAACATAAATACAGTGCTACTATCTTCAAATTGATTTACTAGCTAGTGATTGAAAGTTATTGTACCAGAAACTGTAAAACAATTATGATAAATTAAAGACCTGTTTTAAATATATAATGTACAACGGTGATTCCTCTGCATTGAAAATACGCTGGTTTAATTCCAAATATCTAGTAATTGACACACAAAGATTTCAACCACAGACATGAGAAATATTTTGCTGAAATCTGTTTGTTAAAAATATTTAGCTTCTTGCAGAAAAAACTGGGAACATTTATGCATCTTACACAAATTGAACTAAACAGTGACTGATCATGCAGTGCTAGTGAGACCTTGCCTTTTGAGGAGCCAGATCCATGGGTTAGGACAATGCACAAGCTGCAGAATGTGTTTCAAGGCTGTGAAGTTTCCAAAGGTTGAAATGACATCATAAAAGTTCAAGAGGCTTAGAACACATCAGGCTAAGTATGCTCAGAATACTATATTGCAATTGTCCATTTAATTTAACTATGTGGTTTTGGGGTTTTTCAGCACCAAGGTCATAGCAAGTAGCAATCATGGCGGGGTGGGGGTGTGCGGGAGGAGAGAGGAAAACTAGTGGGATGCACATCACAATTTTAGACAAAGTTACATTAGGATTTCAAATTCTATTGCATTATACCATTATTATACTATTATATCATTGACTGGTAAAAGGAAATGCTGCTGTAGCTTTTACATATATTAGAATTATACAGCTGTCAGTCAAAAAATAAATCGCTAAAAGCAAAATACATTACAAAGTGTGCTATGCTAGGTTATACTTCGCAGCTACATACCAGACCTTAAAAGGAATTGCAGTTGAAAACACAGTACTGGCATTAAGAATCAAATTCCAGATTATAGAAGTCCTGAAATCTCACTGCAAAGTAAATATGTCGTTACCAAGCCCAGCCTAATGACGACTGACAGTTAACTGCCTTAAATTAAATCATGATCAAACAGATTCCAGCCTATTCTTGGTAAGTGGTTCAGAAAAAAATGATTAAATTCCACAAGGTTTTTTTAAAAATAAATAAAAATTAAAGAAACCTAGGTGAATGGCCAACACCTATATTCTTGGACGTCATCATGACTGAAAACAGCAAGAGAGAAGAGAAATTAGTTATCTTGGTTAGCTGATGCCAACTTGGATTTCTGTAAATTGTAGAAAGGAGGGAAAACTGAAATTGAATATTGTGTTTCCCAACCTGAACACAGGTCATTCCAGATCAAGTCAGTAAAATTAGAGGCAAGTGGGGACAAGAGGCAGGAAAGGCACGATTGCAAGATAAGCATGATAGAGGAAAGTTACTTGGGCCCACATTAGCTCACCTAGATAAACCTGCAGATCTCTGCTCTCTGGCAACTGTTAATAGGGTCTAAGCTGGTTGGTGAAGTCAAAACCAAGACACGAAGTCTCACAGCTCTCCTTCCGCCCCCAGTGTCCCAGCTATCCCCTATTTATACTCTTTTACTGAAACAAAAATCAACAAATTAAACAAAAATCAATAAATGAGAGGGGATGACAATCCCTGGTGGGACACTAACAAAAATCAAAACGTCAAGGAAAACTTAACGAACTAAACCAAAGTATCATTTTCAGGGGCAATAATGTACCCCAGTCCCCACCGGGGGTGCCCACTGGTCACCAAAGGCCTCAAGCGTGCTGGTGGACACCGTATGCTCCCTCTCCAAGGCCACCCAGCCGCAAACATTGCCATGGCAGAGGGGCAGACAGTCAGTTCGGATGACACCATTGACCACCTGCTGCCTGGACCTGTTGATGGCCACCTTTGCCAGGCCCAGAAGCAGGCTCACGAGGAGGTCCTCCTTCCTTCCCGCCCCCTCTGCACTGCATGACCTAATATCAGGAGCATGGGGCTGAAGTGCAACCAAAAATTGAGGAGCAGCCGCTTCAAATAACTAAAAAGCAGCTACAAACTCAGGTACTATACATAACCGTAGAACACAGAACCACCCCACCTTGGCCGCAGAAAACACATACGGCCTGGGAATCCATGAACCACCTTAACCTATGAGTGCATAGCACTGCTGCATGCAACACCCTCCACATCAGGTCCCCAATGGAAAAAGGGAGGGCTCCCACGTAGAGCGCCCTCCACTGGGGACCTCCCCCACCGCCAGGCAGCAGGACAGAACACCACAGCATGTCCTGACAGTGGAGGAAGGCAAGGAAGTGGAGGGTTTGCAGTAGCAGGCTATACAGGAAACCACTCCGTGCCGAACGGAAAGGGAAGGAGGGAATTTCCATGAGACAGCTCAAATTGTGGGGCTGCGGCTCCCAAGGGATGTATTGGCACGTAGGACCAATGTGAAATTCTGATGGAATGGGGGTCAGTTTGGATAGAAGTCCACCACACGCTTAAGCCGTTTAGACACCACGGGTGCAGTCAGGTCCAAGCACTGTTTTCCAGCTGTGGATGGCTTTGGCTGTGAGCTGGACATCAGCAGAAACATGCCTGGAAAGCTGTTGCGGCGTCATCCAGCCCATCCCTGACAATGGTCACTCCAGCGGCCCGAGCCTCTCTTCTGCCAGCCGTCAGAATCCATATTGATGGAGGTGCGGATTCCTGAGCAGCGGCCCTCTGATGACAGTCCCTACTTCTGATGAGAGGGAACTCCAGCATGAGGCAGCCATGTTCCAGACCTTGATCAGTTCCCTATAAAAGACATGCAACTCCTGCAAGGAGGCATGGAAACCTCCCAAGTCTACAAACAGGAGCTGCAGGTCATAGTTGAGGCCATGCACTTGGCGAAAGAAATACATCGCCAAGGCACACCATCGGGAAGGAAGCTCAACGTGAAGGTATCATTGCAGGGTCTAGAGACTGTAAGTCACCACTTGGGTGCAAAAGCATATCAGTAACTGACAGCCCTCCCTAAGCTGGAGATATAAAAACTCAGCAGTGAGTCACCCAGAGCACCCTTTTGTCCCAGAAGTCATTGAGCCTCTTCTCTATTTTTGTGACAAAGTCCTGGGGAGGCGTCAAAGTGACCAGCCGGTACCACAACATTGCTGCGATCAGCTGGTTTATGACCAACACACAACCCCATAGGACAGCACTCAGAGCAGTCTTATCCAACTGCCCTAGGTAACTTTGGCCTCCAGCCCTTGTCAGTTTACTGGTTAGGATTCCTCAGGGGGGCTAAGATGGACTCCCAGGTAGAGGAGATTGATGGTACTCCAGCAAAAAGGCTCTTCCCATAGGGAGCCCATCTGCCACTGGCCAATTAAGAGTCCAGAACATTTGTCCCAGTTGATCCTGGCAGAGGACGCTTCAGAGTAGATTTTTTGGCACTCTCGCAATCTCTGGGTCTGTAAACATGAGGAGCAATTCATCAGCATAAGCCAAAAGGACTACCCTCATCCCGACCCGTGCAGAGCCAATCTGGACAACCTCCTCCGCAAGAGGCGCAGGAAAGACTCCAAGCAAACAGAAAATAGCTGGCGAGACATGGGACAGCCCCGACGCACTCCTCTCCCAAAATGAAGGTGCGCCGTCAGGGACCAGTTAACCTTGATTAGACACTCTGCGACAGTGCACAGGAGTCGGATCTTGATGACAAAATGTGTCTCAAACCCAAATGTTCGTAGAGTCCTGAACAGATATTCGTGATGCACCTTGTCAAATGCCTTCTCCTGATCTAGGGAGAAGAAAGAGCTCGAAAGACCAGCCCTCTGGGAATGGTTGGTCAGATCCTGGACTAGCTGAATATCATCATAAATGGTCCAGCCGGGACCATGATATTCTGGTCCATCCATGTGGCAAAAAGGGCGCTCAGGCTGGACTAGAATACTTAAGCGGTGGTTCCAGTCGTTTCTCACTTGGCTACTGACGGAGAGGAAAACTTAAAACATCCTCTGCTTCTACACTGCACACGAGGTGATGGTGGCACATACTTTTGACAATGAAGATCATATAGGACTGGCCTGGGTGGGTCATGTGGTTCAAGGGGTCAAGGCGCGAGGCCATCGCCCTGGTGAAGATTTTATACCCCATGCTGAGGAGGGAGACAGGGCGCTAGTTCTTCAGCTGAAGATCCTCCCTCTTAGGCAGCAGGGCAGTAACAGCCCTGCACCACAGGAGTCCCTGGTCGCAATACTCTCCCCCAGGACCCACACGTAATCATTCCTCAGGATGTCCCTGAACGCCCTGAAGAACTCCACAGTCAGCCCGACCAGCCCTGGGGAGTTGCCCTTGGAGGAGTGAGTGGAACATCAAGCTTCCCTGTGCCCCGTGGGCCGACCTGAGTTAGATCCTCCCACAAAACTCTGCGATCATCTTCGCTGGTTGGATCTGGAGAGAATAGAGCAGAATAGTACGCTCTGGTTTGAGGTCACACCCTCTCCACATCGGAGACAAGTGAGGAGCTGCTTACAGACCTCGTGCCTTTTTCCAGCGAGTACAAGGGGGAGCCGTGGTCCAGGTCCTCAAGGAACTGGATCCATGACCTCACATACACGCCTCGGGTCCGGACAAATTGCAAGTCCCTCAGCGCACCTTTCTTCTCTTCATACACCGTCTGCAGGGCCGGGTCCTCATCGAGCTGACCAAGATGCAACTCCACGCCAAGCACTTCCTTGACCCTGAATTTCTGCCTCTTTATCAGCTCCTTCGTGTACTCCTGACCGAAGACATGGACGTGAGCCTTGCCCATATCCCACCATAGCCTCAAGGAGAAGCCTCACTGCTCCCTTCTCCAGCTGGCCCAGAAACGACGGAACGAGTCCAGGAAACACTCATCCTCCAGCAGCAGATTGTTAAAAGTGCCAATACGTGGACCTCAACCGAGCGCAGAACAGTCAAAGTTCCGCCCAGCCTGACAGTGGCCCAAGCTCAGCACCTGCGACACAGAAGCCGCCAGAACACAGGACGCGAAAGTCTTAGAAATGTGAAGGCACTCGATTCTGGACACTCCGACCCCAGGAATCACAAAAGAAGATGTTGGAGTCAGAATGGAGATTCCACCAGACGTCTGCCAAGTCGAAGGAGCTAATCAGGTCCTTCAACATTGGCGGGGAAGTTGAATGGTGTGGGGCACCAGCAGAGCCCCTCTCCTCAAGGGTGCAGTTGAAATCCGCACCCCGCCCACTTCAAGGAAAATGCACTCACCCTCATCGATGGAGTAAGTAGAGTGGACACTTCATCAAAGAAGCTCGTTTGCTTCAGCCTTGCCCAAGGAGTGTACAGATTCACAAAGTGACTTGTCTGGCCATGCACCCTAAGCAGACGGTGAGGTGCAGCAATCGGCCTGACACGGGCTCCGTGACACTTAAAATCTCCGGCCAGAATTTTGGGGCCAACAAGATAGCCATCCCACCAGAATTCGAGGCCAGGCGACTTATGTAGACACCGCTTGTCACTCCAGGAGCCACGTGGCTTTGTCTCCCAGAACAGTGTGAGTTTCCTATAGGAAGCACACCACATACTTCTGAAAGTAGTTCTGAAATCTGCGCTGTGCTTCTCCGCTGCCATTGATGTTAAGACTGGTTATGGTTATCTTCATTGTCAAAAGTACGTGCTACCATCACCTTGTGTGCAGTGTAGAAGCAGAGGATGTTTTAAGTTTTCCTCTCTGTCAGGAGCCAAGTGAGAAACGACTGGAACTGCCGCTTAAGTATTCTGGCCCAGCCTGAGCGCCCTTTTTGCCACATGGACGGACCAGAATATCAGCGAGAATGAAGGCCAACTGGATTCTGCCTTGGCAATGCAGATTATTCTGCAAAAAGTTCTGGAGTTCCCCAATGGGGATGAGGGAAGGGTTAGAGTGGAGCACCAGGGCTTCCATCACCTCATCCAACAACGAATCAAGGTCATCCCTGGTGCTCCCCACCGAAACCCCGTCCTTTTCCAAGTCATTGCCTCTGTCTGCTGACCCCTCCCCAACATTGAATGTGGAGGCTGGTTCAGAGCCACCAGTTGACTCAACCTCTGCCTTGATCCTACCCCCGGGATCAACAGCAGAGGAGCCCTCTCTGATTGCCGAAGAGGTCGAGTCGCGAGGCGGCCACGATTCAGGGCCCTGCCCTAATCCCAGTATCAGGGGGCCCAGTGCTATGACAGGGGAAGGGGCAAGGGGAGGTGGTGGCATAGTGGTATTGTCAGTGGACTAATAATCCAGATACCCAGGATATTGCTCTGGGGACCCCGGTATGAATCCCACCACAGCAGATGTTGAAATTTGAATTCAGTAAAAAGAATCTGGAATTAAAATTGATGACCATGAAACCATTGTTGATTGTCGTAAAAACATCTGGTTCACTAATGTCCTTTAAGGAAGGAAATCTGCCGTCCTTACCTGATCTGGCCTACATGTGACTCTAGACCCATAGCAATGTGGTTGACTCTTGAATACTCTGAAATGGCCTAGGAAGTCACTTCGTTCTCAAGGGCAATTAGGGATGGGCAATAAATGCTGGCCCAGCCAGTGATGCCATAAACGAATATAAAAAAAAGGGGGGCCGTCCTCATTGCCACCTCCACCCATCAACAGTGTCTGGGGTGCCACCGCAGTTCCCGGGTGGGCCAGTGGGCACCTCGGTGCTGCATTGCTTTTCTTGGAGGTGTGCGCCCTCGGGCCGTATCCATGCCATCTCGAGGCACCCTGGCCAGGGGACTGCAGCAGCGTGTCCGCACTCTCTGCCCCTGTCCGAGGGTGGACGAGGGTTTTCTAGGTGGCAACACCATTTCATCAGGAGAAGAAACATACTTCACAGCACATGTGATGAAGTCTTCGTCATCCAAGGGATGGTGCGTTTTCCAGGGGAGGTTAGGGGCCGCAGAGACTCCCATTCCTTCGGAGGCACCCTTTTCCTCCCCAATTTCCTCCTCCCGTCGCTCCGCCCTCTGGGCTTTGATATTTTCACCCTCTTAAGGACTATTATGGGCTTGGGGAAAAGCGGGGTGGTGGGGGGTTTTAAAGTGGGAACCCACACTGGTTCGGTGAACACAGGTTCTTTGTTCCAGGTTCCAGGGGTCACACGGGTTGGGCTCAGCAAGGGGCGCAGCTCTTTGGGCTCAGATTCTGGGCTAGGGGTGCTGTTACTAGAGGGTTGGGGGCTCGCCTCAACCCTTTTGGCTTTCTTGCCCCACTGACGGCCGCTCTCCTTCCCTTCCCTGCTCCATACCCCCAACGCTGATCTCGATGGGAGTGATCACTGGCCCAGACCCTTCCTGTGGGTTGGCTTGAGATGGGGAAGGGAGGGTGGGCGGCGCCAGCCATGGCCACCTTGGTGGTGTTGGTGGCCTTGGAGATGGGCAATGTTTCTGCAAATGCCCCACCTCCTTGCAGGTATGGCATTGCACCCCGTCCACGACTACAAAACCTTCTAGCTGGCCCCTCCATGTTGGGCCGTGAAGCCTCCCTCGAGTTGCTCCAACGGGCCAGGTTGAGGAAGACCTGTCACCGGCATGTGTATATGTGGTGCAGGCTAGGCTCCCAAAGGTTAAGTGGGATTGGTACCACCCCAGACCTGACCTCTCCAAGTTGGAGTAAGTGGGGTGGAGTCGTTCAACAGGGACGAAAGGCTGGACATTCTAAAGAGTTATCCTCTGTGCTGTGGCCTCCAAATGATCCATCGGTAAGAACATTCCACCCACGTTGAGCCCCTTGGCCAGGGCCAGGTGCACTGCCCGCTCAGTTGTCAGGAGGACGATTGCCTTGCCATACAATTTTGAGACTGCCACTATGGCTGAGGGGCCGACAATCACAGCCATAGCCCACAGTAAGTGTAACTCTTAGCCCCAAGTTTTTTGGTCAGTAAGTTAAATGGTGGCACAGCTGTACAAGTTGCAAGGTTCACAGAAGCAGTTGCTCCTGCATAGGTCTTTCTAGAAGGCACCACCTCTGGTGACAATGTCGTTACCATTAGGTCAGAGCTACACCCACCCCAAGTTTATGTCAAACGGCATTTTTTTTTTAAGGAGAAAAAGGACAGGTGGCAAAATCTCTCCCCTAAACAGAGTAGGGATGAGGGGAGAGAGAAGTGGGGGGGGGGGGGGGGGGGTGTTGGGGAGGAACAGCGAGGCACAGGAGATAAAGGGGCATAGGGAGGGTGGCTGCCACTGGGTGGGGGTTGTGGGTCTTGATGTTTCTTTCTTCTAGTTGGGGTAGGGGGGGGAGAGAGGAGGATGTCTTTGCTAGGCAGCTGGCACTGCCCAGTACACAGTCCACAAAGGAATTAAATGTTCTGTTTTCCTTTTCTTCACCAGTTGTCACTAGCTACCTGGATTTAAATGCAAGAGGTGGTTGGGGCTGGGTGATGGGGCAAGCAGGGTCTTTTAAATGGGCCCCAAGGCAGAAGGCAAAAGGACACTTCGGCTCAATCACACACACACACAAAGCCCTCCTCCCCAGGTCTTTTAAAATTTCTTCTCTCCTCCCCCTTTCAAAAGCACAGTTCTTATCAAGCCCCCACAATAATGTCCAGGCACCCACCTCTAAGTTGTCCTAAAAGTCTCTTGTTTTTCCAGTCCTTGTCTCCTGGTCCTCTGATTTCCCTCTCCAGCTCCTAGGCCTTTTTTTTTTTGTAAAAATATACTTTATTCATAAAATATCTTCAATCACATTCAAAACCATTTCAAAAACAACATTACAAGGGTACAATCCAGGTTAAACTTTTACAAAATGTATCACCAGGTGCATCAGTACAAACAATATTACAATCATTTACAGCCTTTCATTTTGATCTGTACAGCCCGAGGGGCTCTAAACAGTTCCCAGTCTCTCGGTGCGCTGTGGTAGAAAGGTCTTAGACAGCGACCCTTCCCCATTGCGCCTTTGCGGCAGCTGCCCCAAGCTTTAGTGCGTCCCTCAGCACGTAGTCCTGGACTTTGGATTGTGCCAGTCCGCAACAATCGGTCGGGGACAACTCTTTGTGCTGGAAGACCAACAAGTTTCGGGCAGACCAAAGCGCCTCTTTCACCGAGTTGATGATCCTCCAGCTGCAGTCGATGTTTGTCTCGGTGTGTGTCCCTGGGAACAGCCCGTAGAGCACAGAGTCCTGTGTCACAGAACTGCTCGGGATGAACCTCGACAGCAACCACTGCATCTCTCTCCAGACTTTCTTTGCAAAGGCACAATCCACAAGGAGGTGAACAACGGTCTCTTCCCCACCACAGCCACCTCGAGGGCAACGTGCAGAGGGGGTGAGACTCCTGGCGTGTAGGAAGGATCTGACGGGGAGGGCCTTTCTCACCACCAGCCAAGCTACATCTTGGTGCTTGTTGGAAAGTTCTGGCGATGAGGCATTCTGCCAAATGACTTTGACAGTCTGCTCGGGGAACCATCCCACAGGGTCCACCCTCTCCTTTTCCCTCAGGGCCTCTAGGACGTTACGTGCTGACCACTGCCTGATGGACTTGTGGTCAAAGGTGTTTTTCTGCATAAATTTTTCCACCAGGGACAGGTGGTACGGCACGGTCCAACTACTTGGAGCGTTCCGCGGCAGCGTGGCCAGACCCATCCTTCGCAACACCGGGGACAGGTAGAACCTCAGCACGTAGTGACACTTGGTGTTTGCGTACTGAGGGTCTACGCACCGCTTGATGCAGCCACACACAAAGGTGGCCATCAGTATGAGGGCGATGTTGGGCACGTTTTTTCCCCCTTTATCTAGAGGCTTGTACATCGCGTCCCTGCAGACACGATCCATTTTCGACCTCCAGATAAAGCGGAAGATGGCTCGAGTGATCGCCATCGCGCAGGAGTGTGGAATGGGCCAGACCTGCGCCACGTACAGCAACAGCGAGAGTACCTCACACCTGATGACCAGGTTCTTACCCGCAATGGAGAGGGAGCGTCGCTCCCACATGCCCAGTTTCCTTTTCACCATAGCCACTCGCTCCTTCCAGTTTCTAACGCATGCCCCGGTCCCTCCGAACCATATCCCCAGCACCTTCAGGCCGTCAGCCCTGACAGTGAAGGGGACAAAGGATCGGTCAGCCCAGTTCCCAAAGAACATGGCCTCGCTCTTCCCACGATTTACCTTGGCTCCCGAGGCCAGTTCGAACTGGTCGCAGACGTGCATCAGTCTGCGCACCGACAGCAGATCCGAGCAGAAAACGGCGACGTCGTCCATGTACAGGGAGGCTTTTACCTGAGTGCCTCCACTGCCTGGGATCGTCACTCCTCTTATGCCCGGATCCTTCCTGATGGACTCGGCAAAGGGTTCTATGCAGCACACGAAAAGGACAGGCGAGAGAGGACAGCCCTGCCTGACTCCAGATTTCATCGGAAAGCTATCTGTTTCCCACCCATTGATTGAGACTGCGCTACTGATGTTAGTGTAGAGCAGTTGGATCCAATTTCGAATTCCCTCCCCAAAGCCCATTTTGGAGAGCACATCCCCCATGTAGGTGTGCGATATTCTGTCAAAGGCCTTCCCCTGATCCAAGCTGATGAGGCAGGTATCCACACCCCTGTCCTGTACATAGGCAATCGTATCCCTGAGCAGCGCCAGGCTGTCAGAGATCTTCCTGCCTGGCACAGAGCAGGTCTGGTCAGGGTGAATCACCAATTCCAGAGCGGATTTGACCCGGTTGGCGATGACAGGCTGCTGAGCCTGCGGTAAACAGCAGCAGGCTAGGGTGCAGGCTTCAGAGACCTGCAGCTGTCAGCTAGGCCTGCAGGTGGTGGTGTTTTTCCAGACAAGTTGCTGAAAGGTTTGATTGAATCAAAGTAGTTCGCTTAACTAGCTATCTCCCAGTCCTTGTCCTTAGAAAGCTGTTATTTTTACCCCTCCAAGCAGGAAAAGCCCATTTCCTCCTCCCCCTCCTCCTCCTCCCCCTCCTCCTCCTCCTCCCCCTCCTCCTCCTCCTCCCCCTCCTCCTCCTCCTCCCCCTCCTCCTCCTCCTCCTCCTCCTCCCCTCCTCCTCCTCCTCCCCCTCCTCCTCCTCCCCTCCCCCTCCTCCTCCCCTCCCCCTCCTCCTCCCCTCCCCCTCCTCCTCCCCCCCTCCTCTCCTCCTCCTCCCCCTCCTCCTCCTCCCCTCCCCCTCCTCCTCCCCCTCCTCCTCCTCCTCCCCCTCCTCCTCCTCCCCTCCCCCTCCTCCTCCCCTCCCCCTCCTCCTCCCCTCCCCCTCCTCCTCCCCTCCCTCCTCCTCCTCCTCCCCCTCCTCCTCCTCCCCTCCCCCTCCTCCTCCCCCTCCCCCTCCTCCTCCTCCCCTCCCCCTCCTCCTCCCCTCCCCCTCCTCCTCCCCTCCCCCTCCTCCTCCCCTCCCCCTCCTCCTCCCCTCCCCCTCCTCCTCCCCTCCCTCCTCCTCCCCCTCCTCCTCCCCTCCCCCTCCTCCTCCCCTCCCCCTCCTCCTCCCCTCCCTCCTCCTCCCCCTCCTCCTCCTCCCTCCCTCCTCCTCCCCCTCCTCCTCCCCTCCCCCTCCTCCTCCCCTCCCCCTCCTCCTCCTCCCCTCCCCCTCCTCCTCCCCTCCCCCTCCTCCTCCCCTCCCTCCATCCATCCATCCATCCATCAGTAGAGTCACAGTGAGAGAGAGTGAGGCACTGGACAGTGAATTGTTCAGGCTCACAGCTCTCCTCCCACCCCCAGTGTCCCAGCTATCACCTATTTATGTGTTCAAAGTACTTAATTAAGCAATGCCCTTCACCTGTGTATCCTAACAATATAAGTAACAGCATTAACAACAGCATCCACTGTGTGCTAAATTACACCACGATGTTTTGGCTCCACTGTTCATTCACAGTGCCAATCATGAGACTTTATCTGAAGAACTGCTTCAGTATCCAGGAAACATTCTGCATGCTGACATAAAAGATGCTTACATGACTGTGAACAGTATATACAGGTGAGTCAGTTGTATGCCAATTTTCCCAATGAGACACTTTCACCGTTTTCCTCCCTCATCTGAGGTGATTATGACCTTCATCTCAATTCATTATTTTCTCTCTCTAGAATTCCCTGCCCTCTTAACCTGCCTTGATCTCAATCCCAACCCACAAATAACAGCCACCTGCTTTACCTTGCCATCCCATGAGGTCTCATATCCCCGTAGTATCAATCACATAAGGTCACCTCATCACTTCCTTGTATTTCTCTCCACCAATATACTGTTTTCTCTTCCAAATATTACTTCCTTTCGCATCTGCCCCTGGAAAAAACTCTCCCATAATTCACTGAACTGCATTCTCAAATTTCCAATTGCCTTGCCTTTGGCCCTTTTTCACTGCACCATTCCTGCAGTTGCTGTTTGTTCAACCACACCCTCATCTCCAGCTTCAATGCCCTAGTCCCCATTAAAACGATGCCCCTCCCTCACCTGACTGCCCTCTCTGGGGGCCCTCATCTTCATTCCCTTAAGTCCAAGGGATGCAAGGCTTGAATGGATAGGATGGTCAAGTGGTGTGGCCAATCACAGCCATATCTGGCTGGAACACAAGAACCATCAGCAACTACTCTCATCAGCAAAAAAAACTGCTCATCCTGGAATGTAAAGGAAGCCCCGACTTTTCACCACTGCAAGCCGTTTTCTTAAACTCCTCTCCACATCTCCACCTCCCTTATCTCCAACAGCAAGTGGAAAGAGCTCATGGATTTCTTTTTCACTAAGATTCAGAACATCCAATCAGCTGCCCCTGCCACTTCCATGCCTTCCCCTATGCCCACTGGGACAAGCTTTCTCTAGGGCTCCCTTTGCCCTAGGCCTGCACTTTCTTTAGTTCTTCTCGTATCTTCCCTCATGTCTTCTCAGAGTTCATCTTGTCCATGGGACCCACCTCTTGTTCCCTTGATCCTATACCCACTAAACTGATTACTCAATTTTTCACCCTTGTCCCTAGGTGAGCAAATATTGTCAATGGTTCTCTCTCTTCAGGGGTTGTCCTCTTTCCTTTAAATCTGCTGTCATTACCCCTCTCCTCATAAAGCCAACCCTTGAGCCCATCACTCTTGCAAACTACTGTTCCATCTCAATCCTCGCTTTCTGCTCTATCCCTGCCCTAAGCTGGCTCCCAGTTAGGCATCAATTTTAAAATTCTCATTTTTGCTCCCAGGTTTTCGCCCATCTTCCTGGGGACTCCATGTTTGAGTCCCTCCAAATCAGGTTTCAGCCCCTGCCACAGTACTGAAAATGCTCTTAAAGTCACAAATGACATGTCATGAAATCCACTGATGTGTGCGCCCTGGGTGCTAAATTAACAGTCTGTGGAGACTGTAACATTTAAGGTACAGGATGTTTCAATGCTTGTTACATTGGTTCCTGCTTAGTAACAAGGGTGGGACCATCTGGGAGTGCTTTGATAGGTCACCAGATCAGTTCAAGGGTCAGTGAACAGCTCTTCTTGGGGCAGTCAGTATGAGGCAGTCTGCCAGTCAACAAGTGTCACAAAAACAAAAGGGACAAAAACAAGTCCCAGTTAAGTTAAAAGAAAGGAGCAGAGAAACTGGCCCCAACTTAAAGAAAGTGCTGAGGGGAGCAGACTAAGTAAAGAGGGCCATTGGGGCAAAGCTTGAGAACAGTGGTGTTCTGCTTGGCATGGCCACAGATCTGAAAGTGTGCTTATGAGCTAGTAGTTAAGTGTACTCGGGAATCCAGGGAAAAGGAATTTTGGAAGGCAAGATTTAAACCCTACGAGGTGGGCCATTGTTAAAGCCGCCAAGATGGGAGTGACCTTTGGACAGAATTCCAAGACAGGATCTTCTAATACGGAGATTGGAAATCCTCATGAGAAAGACGAAGTTTCAGTGAGATTGGTTGACTCTCAATGTGACAGACTTCTGGGTCAGGTGTTGATAAATCCATGACATTGGCTTCATAACTACGCTGAATGTTAGAGAAATTTTTTAATTGTTTTATCTTTCCTCCATAAACTGGAGGTCATCCAAAATTCTGCTGCCTGTGTCTTAATTTGCACCAAATGCCAATCACCCCTGCTCACTGACCTACACCAACTCCTGGTTAAGCCTCAATTTTGGATGACCTCCAGTTTATGGAGGATAGGATGTGGGAGGCTAACCAGTAGTGCATTGTAATTGTCAAGTCTGGAGGTAGCAAATGCATGGATGAGGGTTTCAGCAGCAAAAGAGCTGAGACGGGGCAGAGTCAGGTGATGGTGGAAATAAGCAGTCTTAATGACGTTGTGGATATGTAGTTGAAACCTCATCTCGTGGTCAGATCTGACATTGAGGTTGCACACAGCCTGCATCAGCCTCAGGCTGTTGCCAGGGAGAAGAATAGAATTGTGGCAAGGAAGTGGAGTTTGGTGTGGGGACTGAAAACAATGACTTCAACCTTCCCAAAATTCAACTGGAGGAAATTTCTGCTCAACCTTAAAATTCTCATTTTTTTTTCAAATTCCTCCATGGCCTACCCCCTCCCTATCCCTGTAATTTCCTCCAGCCTCATAGCTCTCCGAGATATCTGTGCTCCTCTAATTGTGGTCTCTTGGGCATCCCCGATTTTAATTGCTCTGCCATTGATGGCTGTGTCTTCAGCTGTCTAGGCCCCAAGCTCTGCAATTCCCTCCCCATCTACAAACATTCACTCCCTCCTCCACCACCGATGCACAGTCGCAGCAATGCTTACCACCTACAAGATGCACTGCAGGAACTCACCAAGGCTCCTTAGCACCTTCCAAACCCACGACCACTACCATCTAGAAGGACAAGGGCAGCAGATGCATGAGAACGTTACCACCTGGAAGTTCCCCTCCAAGCCACTCACCATCCTGGCTTGGAAATATATCGCCATTCCTTCACTGTCAATGGGTCAAAATCCTGGAACTCCCTCCCTAACAGGTCATCCAAAATCGTGCTGCCTGTGTCTTAATTTACACCAAATGTCAATCACCCCTGCTCACTAACTTACATTAGCTCTCGGTTAAGCCTCATTTTTGGATATCCTCCGGTTTACGGAGGGTAGGATATGGGAGGCTAACCGGTAGTGCATAGGAATTGTCAAGTCTGGAGGTAGCAAAAGCATGGATGAGAGTTTCAGCAGCAAAAGAGCTGAGACAGGGGTAGAATCAGGTGATGGTGCAAAAAGGTGGAAATATGAGGTCTTAATGATGTTGTGGATATGAAGTGGGTGAACCTACACCACATGGACTGTAGCGGTTCAAGAACGCAGATTACCACCGCCTTCTCAAGGGTAACTAGGGATGGGCAATAAATGCTGGCCTAGCCAGCGATGCCCACATCCCATGAATGAATGAAAAAAATGCTCTGTCTTTCTTTCTCACTTTCCTCCTTTATGAGGCTCCTTAAAATCTACATCTTTGGCCAAGCTATAATTCATCTGGCTCAGTGTCATATTTTGTTTCACAATACCTCTGAAGCACGTTGGAATGTTTTGTTACATTGAAGGTGCTATATAACTACAAATTGTTTGTTATTTGGAGGTTGTTTGATTGCATTTCTCTCCCTTTAATTAAAATGGTTTGCTATTTTATATTTGTAAAACCATTCATGTAACCATTAGGATTATTAACCCTACTTGATCATTGTGGAAGGTGATTCAGGGCATAGAAATGGTCACATCTTTAATGCTGCTGAAGCAGGAGAAACTAAGGCAAAAGCAAAATACTGCAGGTGCTGGAAACCTGAAAAACTAAAGTTGCTGTAAATATTCAGCAAATCAAGCAGCATTTGTGGAGAGAAACGGAGTTAACACTTCAGGTCGAGAGTTGATCTGTGTTCCTTGGCTTTTGCTGATGTAGGTGTTAACAACATGGCAAGGAACAGTGCAGACACTTAGGAAATAATGTGGCACAGTGACAGTGCACAATATCACTGGTTCACTCATTTTTATAATTGGAGACTGGCTATGTGTGTGGGCTGGGGTGGAGGAGGGGGTTGTGGGGATGGAAGAATAAATCAGATAAGGCGTCCTTACCAAATTGATGATGCCTTCCTTAGCAGTTAAAGAGCAATCACCATTTTTCTGAAGAGGTTTTATGATTGAGGGAAAGTGAAAGGGCGTTTGAGGCCATTTCTCTATTTCATTTTGAAAAGTAGGATGTCAAGTTTAAAAAAAAATCATGAAATGGGGGTCTAGGGGTAACGTTCCCTTAAGCTGCACACACATGCTGCCGAGCAATAATCCAGAAGCTGCTAACAAGTCGTTAACAAGCTGTCCCCTTTAAGGGACCATGCATGCATACCTGTACAAAAGAAATCGAAAGGTACCATGCACCAAAGTGAACTGGCTGTGCACAGCAGAAAAAAAAAAGAGCGAGCATTGGTGCAGAGGTGGGGTGGTGTGGTTAAACAACTAATTTATCAACTCCAATACTCAGGAAAAAAATTCTAGTAATTACTGCTGCTCAGAGTTATAATCCTACAGCAACTGCCAAACTGGGCCACACATAATGTAGGTCTACAATGTAATAAGACACTACAAACACTAACTGTTGATCCTCTACAAAACTAACTAAATTGGAAAGAAATGAGATATTTTCATAATGAAATATGACGTATCAATTCAAGTACAAAAGTGCTGGATAACACAATCTGTATCTGTTTTAAACAGAAGAGATTCCCCAAATTACTTCAATAGCCTTTGTTGAGTTTCACTTGGTGCTGACTGAACACCAAGCTCCACCTGTAGTCTAAAAAACAAAGGCTTTGCTTGATATGGCTGCACTATAGATTTTACCACCTGCTTTAAAATATTTGTTATATAATTAAGCCAATCAAGTAAAATATGTTACACACCAAATAATGTAAAACACTCAAAGAATATTTTTGTAAAATAAAATTTAGCAAACATCTCACATTTGAGGAAACTGCTGTTTGTTTGGACTCTGGTTATCCTGTGGGAGTGATTGATCTTCTCAATTCACTATTATCCTACACACAAAGCATTCTGACAAAAGCTGCCAAAAATACAGAAAGGCCCAGGTACATGAAATAACTAGATGAATGCAATATATAATGTCATACAGAAATACATCAATTTCACTGAAAATAAAGCTGAAGCATGTAGCAGGAACAATTGTACAAAGAAAAAAGTCTGGAACTGCAAGCCACAGTGGTGTGATGCATTGCCCACCTTCAAACTTATTACTTTATTGTTTCTGGTTAGTATGAAGGATGAATTTCAGGATAGAATCATAGTGGTTGCGGCACGGAAGGACCGAGTGGTTGCGGCACGGAAGGACCGAGTGGTTGCGGCACGGAAGGACCGAGTGGTTGCAGCACGGAAGGACCGAGTGGTTGCAGCACGGAAGGACCGAGTGGTTGCAGCACGGAAGGACCGAGTGGTTGCAGCACGGAAGGACCGAGTGGTTGCGGCACGGAAGGACCGAGTGGTTGCGGCACGGAAGGACCGAGTGGTTGCGGCACGGAAGGACCGAGTGGTTGCATGGAAAGAGGCCGATTTGTCTTGTCATGTCCATGCTGCTTCTCTGCAAGAGCAACTCAGCTAGGTCCAATCCCCCACCCTTGAATTCCCGTAGCCCGGCAAACGTTTTCTCTTCAAGCGCTTACTCAATTCCCTTTTGAAAGCAATGATAATATCTGTCTTCGCCACACTCTCAGGCAGTGCACTCTGAATTGTAACCACCTGCTGCGTAAAATAAGGTTCTCTCATGTCTATGTTGGCTCTTTTGCTAATTACCTTAAACTGGTGTCCTTGGATTCTTGACCCTTCCGCCAATGGTAAGAGTTTCTTCCCATCTATTCTGTTCAGGCCCTTCAAGATCTTGAACATCTCGGTCAAATCTCCTCTCAGGAGAGCAACCCAGCTTCTCCAATCTACCCATGTAACCTAAGTTTCTCAGCCCTGGAACCATTCTCCAAGCCTCTATTTATAAATCCCAGGATTCTAATTAACTACTTTCTTGACCTGCCCTGTCACCATTAATATGTGTGCACATATACCCCTAAGTCTCTCTGCTCTACCACCCACTTCAGAATTGTTTCCTTTATTTTATATTGCTTCTCCTCATTCTTCCTATCAAAATGAATCACTTCATACTTCTCTACATTAAATTTCATCTGCCCATTCCATTCGGCCTGTCTATGTCCTTTTGAAGCCTATTGCTATCCTCCTCACAGTTCACAATACTTCCGAGTTTTTTGTCATCTGTAAAATTTGAAATTGTCTAGTCATGCAAGTCTAGATCATTAATGTAGGTCAAGAAAAGCAGTGCCCCTAGTACCAATCCCTGGAGAACACCACTATATATCTTCCTCCAGTCTGAAAAACAAACATTCACTACCATTCTGTATCCTGTCACTCAGCCAATTTTGTAGCCATGCTGCCACTATCCCTTTTATTTTTTGGGCTTCAACTTTGATGGCATCCCTATTATTTGGTACTTAATCAAACATCTTTTGGAAGTCCATGTGCAACACATTACCTTCCTTGACACTCTCTGTTACCTCTTCAAAGCACTCAGGTTAGTTAAATATGATTTGCCCATAACAAATCCTTGCTGGCTTTCCTTAATCAATCCACACCTCTCTAAGTACATATCAATTTCGTCCCAGGTTCTCATTTCTAAAGGCTATCCCACTACTAGGTTAAACTGACTTGCCTATAGTTACATCTTTGTTTATCCTTAAGTTCTTTTTTGAGCAATGGTGTAAAACTTGCAATTCTCCAGTCCTCTGGCGGCACCCCTATACCCAAGGAGGATTGGAGGATTAGGGCCAGTACTTCCACAATTTCCATCCTCATGTCCCTCAATATCCTTGGATGCATCCCATCTGGTCCTGGTGACTTATCAACTTTTAAGTGCAGCCAGCTTTTCTAACACTTCGTTATCAATTTTTAACTCATCCAATATCTCAACTACCTTGTCTTTCACTGTGGTTTTGGCAACATCTTCTTCCTTGGCATAGTCAAGTCATTAATGATCGGTTAACAAATTACATATGGTCAAATTATTTTGAACAGTTCTTCAAAAACCTTTACATGCTTTAAGTGTGGATTTTGACTCCATATTTTCAAGATTGAAAGCAGAACTCTGCCACCACACATTCAAGCTCCATCTTTGCCCTATTTTACACATTTCCATTTCCAAAATAAAATGTGGTCAACATGAACAATATACTTTCGAGGAAACTGTTTTTTCTCTGGATAGGAGATTCTAATGGTTTAAAAAGTAGCTCAACCTACTTATACATCCAAAATGCAACTGCCATCTGTTTCCACTGTTTTGGGAACGTGTGTATCTAGTCCAGGAGTTGCTTGTAAATTTTATCCTTCGCATCTTGGAGTACACAAACAAACCAAAGAGAAAGTGTGACAAAAAAAGTGAGTGAAGAAACATGACAAATCAGTCTCTTCTGGTGAGCAATGATTCTGGCCTAAACATATTGTCTGAAGGAAGCAAAATGTGAGCTGGCAGCAAAATGATGGGACAGGAAGGGAGGGTAAATTATAAAGATCTTAATCCACGGTTATATCAAGCAGCAAAGTCACAGGTTATATTCTCTGCTTGATGCATTGCCACATGCTATGCATAATAATAAATAATGTTTAAAAACCTCCATTTGGTCCAAAACATTTGGAAAAATCAAATTGTGAACTGTGGGTACTAACAGCTCAATAAAATTTTATGGATGATGTTAAATCATGAATGCATTAACACTCCAATGCAGTACTGAGGGAGTACTGCACTGTTGGAGATTCCGTCCTTCAGATGAGACATTAAACCGAGGCCCCATCTGCCTGCTCAGCTGAATATAAAAGATCCACTATGGCACTATTTTGAAGACGACCAAAGTTATTCCCAGTGTCCTGGCCAAAATATATCCCTCAATCAACATCACAAAAACAGGTCACCTGATCATTATCACATTGCTGTTTGTGGGAGTTTGCTGGGCGCACATTGGCTGCCAAGTTTCATACATTACAATAGTGACTACACTTCAAAAGCACTTCATTGACCGTAAAGTGCCTTTAAATGCCTGATGGCTGTGAGAAGTGCTATATAAATGCAAGTCTTTCTTTTTAGAAAAACTGTGCAACATATTGACAAAAGTAACTTTGAAACTGAACAAAAGAATAACATTCACCAAAATGGTTTTAAGGCACAAGTGCTACTATCTACAAGAATTGGGGATAATGAACTGCAATATAATTACAAAGCAACTCCATGTTGTAATCAATCAGGTTTCTGCTCCACCACAGTCCCTGAAGTCATTCTTATCAAAATCACAAATGACAACCTAGGTGACTATGTCATCCTAAAACAGATCAGGTTCCACATTTACACCGACGATGCCCAGTTCTACCTCACCGCCACTTCTCTCGATCCCTTCACTGTCTTGACTATTCCAAAACTCTCCTGGCTAGACTCTTATCTTCCACCCTCTGTAAACTTGAGCTGATCCTAAACACAGCTGCTCATATCCTAACTCAAACCAAGCATTATCCACCATCATCCCCTTTCTCACTGACCTACTTGGGCTCCCAGTTCGAAAATGCCTCAATTTTAAAATTCTCATCCTTCTTGGCCTTTCCCCTTCCAATCTCTTATGACCTCCTCAAGCCCACAACTGCTCCCTAAACCAGGATATCTGCACTCCACTAATTCAGGCCTCACACACATCCCCTATTTTAATTATTCACCATTAGTGGTGGTTCTTTCAGCTGCATAGGCCCTAAAGCTCTGGAATTCCCTCCCTAAACCCAGACAGCTCTCTCTTGCTCCTCCTTTAAAATTCTACCACCTTGACAAAACTTTTGGACATCTGCCTCACTATCTCCTTATGTAGTTTGAGTCAAACTTTGTCTGATTACACTCCTGTGAACCACCTTGAGATGTTATACTATGTGAAGGTGGCTACATAAAGGCAACATCCCAGTAATGGTACTGAAGACTTGTGCTCCAGAACTAGACACGCCCCGAGCAAAGCTATTCCAATACAGCTATAACATTGGCATCTACCCCACAACGTGGAAAATTACCCAGGTATATCCTGTCCATAAAAAGCAGGACAAATCCAATATGCCAATTTCCACCCCATCAGTCTTCTCTTAATCATCAGCAAAATGGTGGAAGGTGTGTTAACAGGGCTTTCAATTGGCACCTACACAGCAATAACATGCTCATCGATTTAAAGTTTGGGTTTGCTAGGGTTACTTGCTCCAGGCCTCATTACAGGCTTGCTCCAAATGTGGACAAAAGAATAGAATTCCACAGGAACACAGGAGCAGGAATAGTCCAATTCAGCCCCTTGAGCTTGCTCTGCCATTCAACCAGAGTGAATGTCTGCTTCAATGACATTTTCCCACACCATCCTCATATCCCTTGATGTCATTAAAGATAGAGATCAATGGGTCTCTAGATATTAAACATATTCAATGAATGGGCTTCCACAAACCTCCGGGTTAGAGGATTTCAAAGGTTCACTACCCTCTGTGTGAAGAAAATCCTCCTCATTTCAGTCTCAGAATAAGGGACAAGCCATTTAGGACTGTGTCCCCTGGTTCTGGACACCCAGCCAGGGGAAACATCTACATCTGCATCTATCTTGTCTAGCCCCTTAAGAATTTTGTAAATTTCAATGAGATCAACTCTCGCTCTTCTAAACTCTAGATGAATACAGGTCCAATCTCCCCAAACTCTTCTCATAGATCAGTGCCGCCATTCCAGGGATTAGTCTGGTGAACCTCCACTGTACCCCAACTATGACAAGTATGTACTTCCTTAGGTAGGGGACCAAAACTGTACACAATATTCCAGTTGCGGTCTCACCAAGGATCTACACAACTGAAGCAAGATATCTTTTGTATTGTATTCAAACTCAATACTCCTGTACACTCTCATTGGTGAGGTGAGAGTAACTGCCCTTGATACCAAGCATTTGATTCAGTGTGGCGTTAAGGTGCTCCAGTAAAACTCAAGTCAATCAGGGGAAAAACTCTCCACTGATTGGAATCATACCTAGCACTAAAGAAGATGGCTGTGGTTGTTGGAGGTCAATCATCCCAGCCCAAGGACACCGTAGCAGGAGTTCCTCAGGGTAGTGTCCTAGGCCCAACCACCTTCAGCTGTTTCATCAATGACTTTACCTTCAGCGTAAGGTCAAAAGTGGGGATGTTCGCTGATGATTACAGAGTGCTCAGTGCCATTCATGAATCCTCAGATACTGAAGCAGTCCATGTCCATATGCAGCAAGAACTGGACAACATTCAGGCTTGGTCTGAAAAGTGACAAGTGTAACAGACAGGAGGGGGTTTAATTTAAATAGCCTTGATTTCTCCTCCCAGCACTCCATCTGTAAACAGAAAGGTGTTTCTTTGCTCCCATTTATAAGCAGTGGTGTACTTCTCAACCAGTCAGTTTTGGTGTGATCCAATTTCTACTAATAACTCTACAGCAAATTTGAGATAGGATGAACTCAAAGGGATTAGTTTATTTGCACGCTCAAATGACAGGAGGGGGGAAATTGCTACATAGCCTTCTGTGCACTCATACAGTAAAAAGAGGAATAGGGAAATAAAGATTTACAGGGCAAAGACCACAGAAAAAAGAATTATTGTTTCACTGTGTCCAAAGACCAGAATCAAAGTTCAATGGTGAATTCCTTCACAGAGGTTGGCACTGATGCTGGATAATTCACTCTTCCAGTAGAGATTACTTCCACAATGAGATAGGCACACAGGGATTAATCAATCTTGTAGGCAATGGTACAAAAGGTTCAGTAGTTCCAGTAGAAACAGTGTAGATGGGGCTAGGCATTCAAACCTGGACAGAGCCCCTTTTCTGTGCTGCTGCTTGACAGGTGGAAAGATAGTAGACTGACCTTTGTAGTTCCACAAGGCAATAGTACTGGTTCTACGAGCAAGAGTAAGGGGTGGGAGCATCATGTCATGACTCCCACCTCTCCACTTTGACTTTGACAGAGGGTGTATATCCTTTTGGCTGGGTTCCTGAGATTGTTAATTTTTCAACCATTAAGTCTTAATAGGAGGGAGCAGGGTCCTTTGTTCTAGCAGACGAATCGGCTCTGGCTGGCCAGGCCTGGCTGATGATATGTAGATGGCTTTTGAATAATTCCCTTTGAGTATTGCCAAAAAAAGACACGTAGAAGCTTTACGCCTTGCACTCATCAGGACACTTTGCAAGAATACTAACAAAAGGGGAAAACAACAATTTATACTGTTTCAGAAGAGAGTGCAGAGAGTCTGACCAATCAGGATCAAACTGTCAAATTTCAAACAATGCTTGGCAGTTAACCATCAGTCACCATCACTAGTGCATTCTCCATGGCAACACCTCTACCAGAGTCCACTTGCCAACAAATCAGCACTCTCTTCTTATACAATATAAATTGTTGTTTTCCCCTTCTATTGGTATTATTGCAAGTATCCTGATGAGTGCAAGGTGAAAAGCTTCAACATGTCTTTTTTTATCAGCAACACTCAAGTTCTGTACTATAAAAATTCCCTTTGAATTTGGTCTCTGCAGCCCATGGGAGTGTTAGTGTCTCTTTAGAGATAGCAAGGCACAAGTTTCTGCAATACTGCCAAATAGCTCTTACTATTCGAGGGTCACAGCCAGACATAGCTTCAGCCATTTTAAAAAGCCACTGTCCAGTTTTAAAATTTTAGAAGTTAGCCATGAGGATATATTAACAGAGTGTGAGGTCTTAGTCCCATTACACAAGTAACATTTGCACCACACAAGTGCCAGGCAATGACCATCTCCAACTAGAGAGAAGCTGACCATCTCTCCTTGACATTCAATGGCATTACCATCACTAAATTTCATCCTATCAACTTCCAGGGAGTCACCATTGACCAGAAACTGAACTGGACCAGCCATATAAATACTGTGGTTACAAGAGCAGGTCAGAAGGTGGGAATTCTGCAGCGAGTAATTTATCTCAAGGCTCCCCAAAGCCTGTCCACAAGGCACAAATCAGGAGTCTACTGGAATACTCTCCACTTGCCTGAATGAGTGCAAACTCAACAACATTCATGAAGCTTGACACCATCCAAGACAATGCTGCTTGCTTGATTGGCACTCCATTTACCACCTTATAAATTCACACCCTCCACCACCAATGCACAGTGGCAGCAGTATGTATCATATACAAGATACACTGCAGCAACTCACCACACCTCCTTTGACAGTGCCTTCCAAACTCACAATCTCTATCACTGAGAAGGACAAGGGCAGCAGAGGCATGGGAATGCTAACACCTGCAAATTCCCCTCCAAGCCACAAATCTTGGAACTATATCATTGTTCTTTCATTGTCGGAAGTCAAAATCCTAGAACTCTCTGCCTAACTGCACTGTGGGTGTGCCTACAACAGCAGTTCAAGGCGGTGCTCACCACCACCTTTTCAAGGGAAATTAGGGATGAGCAACAAATGGTGGCCTTGCCAGTGGTGCTTACATCCCATGAAAGTGGGGAAGTTTGCTGAGAATTTCATAAGCAGAAAACTTTAGGCAACTAAGTACTCACATCAACCTTACCATAAAAAAATCAGAACATTTAAATTAATTAAAAAACATATTCAAAGTATTTCTTACTTTAAAATGTGGAACCCATACTGCTTGCACCATTTACTTCTTCGATCTTTCTAAGGCACATTGCTATTCTTAAATGAAAGCATAGTTTACTGGTACAAAGTCTACAAAGGTTTGATAGTTATAGATAGCTTGGTCTTTCTTTGGATTCAGCTAATTCAGAGCAAATATCATTTAAATTTCTCAAGTAGCATTTGACTCACTTTAAACCAAAATCAGCCTTATTGTCTGTTGAACAGCGTACACTCTTTTTTCCAAGATACAAACATAGCTATTAAAGTCAAGTCGCTGTACCATGCGTACTCAATACTACAAAGATCCAGGCTAAGTTTCTGGTTCGATCATTAAGATCACAAAGGAGAAAAACAGAGTTAACATTTCATGTCAATGACCTTTCATCAGAACAGGTCATCAAACTGAAACATCAACTCTGTTTCTCTCCACGGATGCTACCTGACCTGCTAAGTTTTTCCAGCATTTTTTGCTCTATCAGATTTCCAGCAACCACAGTATTTTGCTTTTGACCAAAAAATGTTGGCTAAATCTACCTTTCTATATGTGTAAATATAGACTAGCAAATTGCCAATGGCATTGGACATCACGAACTAGCAGAAAAGCTGTTCTACACTGAAGATATAATAGCAAAATTTCTTCGACTCAGAACAAAGCCTAAGATATCAGCCTCCCCAGCAATGAAAGGGTAAATTCAGAGAGAGAGTGCACAGGGCTTGTTTTAACATTGTGCTCCTAACTCTCAAATTAATAGTACAAGTGTTATATGAAGGTTTGTGTGAGGTTCTAGTCTTATATTAAATGCCTGCACATGAATTTGATTCATTTCTGCTGCATTCTTAGATTGATTCACAAAATTCAGGAGCTGCTGACCGGATGGTCATTATTCAGTGGGGACAATGCACCTAGAATTCCGGACGTTTAGTCAATCATTATGTTGCTTGTGAAAGGAGGGAGGAAAAAAATGGGAGATTGTATTTTATTTTTAAAATTCTGAAATTTTGGGTGAAGAAAGTCATGCCGTTTGTATTTCAGATTTTTTTTGCTGGAATGCGATTGGGAAGAAAGTGACATGGAGGAAATCAAAAATGATAGAGGTGAAAACAGAGACTTAAATACTCAAACACTAATGAAGAGAACTGGCCACCTATTTGCCCATCTTGGTAGCTTACCTATATCCTCCTGCAATTTTTCACAACCTTCATCACAATCTGCCAGACCTTAACTTGGGAGTCATGAGAAAATTTTACTATTGTTTGTTAATTCTTAAGACCAGATCATGAATGCATATATTTGATAAGAGCAGCCACAAGACACACCCCTGTGGAATAAAAACAGAAAATGCTGAAAAAACTCAGCAGCTCTGACAGCATCTGTGGAGAGAGAAACAGAGTTAACATTTCGAGTCGGCACAACTCTTCTTCAGAGCCCTGTAGACTATCTCTCACCACATCTTTCCAGTCTGAAAAATGTATTTTTGTCCACAGTGTTTGCTTTCTTCCTTCCAACTATCTCTCCATCCACGTAGTCACAATTTCTTGAATTCTTAACTGCAATCTTTGGGGTCACATGCATCTAATTTAGTGCTTTATGAAATGCTTCTGAAAAGCCATATAAACCACAGATACTGCATTTCCTTTATCAATGTTTGCTGTTAGTGAAGTGTCCACACTGAAGGATTGGATTATTTCATGTTTCTCCAAATGCTCAGTAATTTCAACTCATAATAAAGATTTTATAACTGGCACACAATTTCCTCGTTTAGTTCAGTATTTTCCGGCTCAATTCTTCTTTTCAGATAAAGTTAGAGCTGCCACTATTTCTTCTTTACTTATCCTCAGGATCCTAAATGTAAACCACCAGGTCTCAGTCTACCATAACTTTGATCAATTTCTTTATTACCATTTCCTTTTGGTCCAAGTGGCCCCCCTATCACCAGAATAAGTTAATGTTTTTTTGTGTGCTCAGTTCTCTCGTCCCCTCTCATTGACAAACAATCCTTTGCATATACCCAAGGACCAAATAAACTATGAAGTAATAGATGTTAAGAACATACAGCATGAAAAAAGGTTAATCAAATCCATTCTCTCCACAAAATATGTGCTATTTGCTGTCTGAGAATCCACTTAAAGTAATATGTTTCTGATGAAAGGCCACCAAAAACACACACAAAACCTCAAAGATAATAAAGATCCTTGAAATTTATAATGCATTTTCAAAAGGTACTCGAACAACATGGCAGGATATAGACCTACTCCTGGAACCTATGCTCTTCAATTGAGTAACTGTGCTCCACAAATGACTTATCTTTAAACCTAGCTGCAGAGGAACCATTATGCCATGAGCTCTTCCAGCCCATTCTTAAACATCTATTATAACTTGTTTGTTTTAAACATTAATTGACATGATATTAATCGTTTTTGTTGGCAGCAGTCCTAGTATCCAGAAGGAAAAGAAAATCTACATCTGGATTTGTTGTTGCAGAATTCAGGTAGCAGTTTAGGAACAGGAGTAGGCCATTCAGCCCCTTCAACCTTTTTAGCCATTCAATTAGATCATGGCTGATGTGCACCTCCAACTCCACTAGCCTATCTTTGCTCCACATTTCTGGTACCCTTACCTAATGAATATCTATTAATCTCAGTCTTGAAGATTTCAATTGATTCAGTAGCCTCAGCATTCTTGGGAAAAGAGAAAGTTCCAGATTCCTGCTACCCTTTGTGTGCAGTATGTCCTTCCTGATTTCACCCCTAACTGGTTTTGATCTAATTATGAGATTATGCCCCCTTTTACTAGATTGCCCAAGTAGAGAAATATTTGCCCTATATCTACCCAACCAAAACCCTTTATTGTTTTAAATACCTCAATTATATGACACCTCAAATGCAAAGGAATATAAAATAAAGTTTATTCAATCTGTCCTCATAATTTAACCCTTTAAACCAGACTACCATTCTAGTGCAACTGTTCTGTACTCCTTCGAAGGCCAAGATACCCTTCCTGAGATGCAATGTCAAAATCTCAACGCAGTACTCCACAGAGGATCTGACCAAGGTTCCTTGTAGCTGAAGCATCAATTCCATATTTTTGTATTCCAATCCCTTTGAAATACAGGACAAACATCCATTAGCCTTTTTGATTGTTCTTTGTATCTTTGCACTCAGTTTTAATGATTTGTATACTTGGACACGCAAATCTACTTGATCTTCCATTGTTCCTAGGTTTTTCAGCAGGTCAGTATTTCTGCGCTTCACAAAGATTTCACCCTGAACTACCCTGAAATCTGCTGATTTCATGAGCTCAGGGTAATTCACATTTTTAAAGCAAACTCCATGACCTCTATTGTAAAGTGTGCCTGAAGGCAGGCTGAGACTACCCTTGATAGACTTCAAAGGTCTATAATGTAGTTCCAGAAGGCCTCAAAAATTCAGCATGAAAAGTACACAATTTAAACTGTCTGATCCTAAAATAGCTAATTTATAAGTTGTCCCTTACCCCTTCCTAGTGACAATCTTCAGATAGTGATCTCTTTGGGCTCCCAGGATTTCCAGAATGTCAATGTCCAGCTCTTATATTTCATTAGTTTAAGGTATAAAATCTATTGCAGTATTTGCTAACTGTATGCAACTCCAATATTGAGAAATTATAGTACTAGAGCACTAATTTATTTAGAGTAACTAAAAACAGATTTCTCCACTAGTGCTGGGAAAGCATTGTGGTGAAGATTCTCAGGACACTCGGGTACAAAGAATTCATGCAAACTTGCAGTCTTCACCTTCAACTTTTTCCCACTGTAAAACGCTATTAAACCAATCCCAACACTACCACATCTCAGACCTTGTCAATATACTCACAAACTTAAGGATCCCTTTCCTCAATTGTCCCAGACCATTTCACCTTCCTTCCAAGTACTTAAATATTGCACAATCACCTTTCCCTATCAATGCTTCTAGACTGCAGCACATACTCCTGTTGTCTCAGGTCCACGCACTCAAAACTCCAAGCCCTGCAAGTTGTCCTTGCTGTTCCTCAATTCAACTCTAAGCAACTGCATCACACAATGCAGGGGCATGGTTTGAATTCCCATCCCTAGAGTAGAGCCCCAGATTGTAGCCATGCTGCTCCAAACAGGGAACAGATAGTTTTCAGTGGCCTATTCTTGAACTAGGCAAGGCAGGCAGTCAAGTTAGCCTATGTACCCCCATAAATGCAAGAGGATGGGGTGATGTAGGCAGATAGAAGCTGATATATCAGCAGGACAGAATTTAGTGGGATAGTAAAGGAATTTGTGGACTGCTCTACGGAGCTTATCCATTGATTTTTTTTAACAAATTCAATGCTCTCTAGTCCCATTTGATATTGATAACGGGCAAGTCCAAAGGTTTTTTTTTTAAAAACCTGGGATTTCTTTTTCTAAAACTCTTAAGTAATCTTCCCCTCCCATTTCTTCTGGAATCTTGAAGATCTTGAATCTGCTGGAACAATTTTGACGATTGAACCAATCCATGCTCGTGTCAAGAAAAATAGGCCAAAAATCAAGTTCTAATGTTTTCGATGCTTAATTTTCAAATAATTGAATGGGCTTAACTATTTTTGTTAACTTTTTGGTACTTAGCAGTCTCTCGTCTTAGTTTTTCCTAATGGGTTCAGTCTCCTCCCATCACAATTTCTATCTTGGAGACATGTATCTTCAACAGTAGAGATCTTAAAAATATCCAGGATAACCAATGATTTCTCACCATCTCAGAAAGCCTCCTGTTGGGCTGATGCTTACAATGACTGGGTGAAGTGAATTATAACCCCAACCCCATTTGGAGCTATTCGAGATCAGGAGCACTCTCCTAATAATCATCTTTACCAGAGTTTAAAATAGTTATTTCCTGCAGACACTTGTTTTGGGTCTAGGCAAGGTGAACCATTTCTCCCCCATGGAAGATAACCATTAAGAGATAACTTCTTTCAGGTAGCTGATCATTATTTTAAAAAGGCTAAGTTATAATTACCGGGACATTATAAGGGTCGGCTGGGGGGGGGGGGGGGGGGGGGGGGGGCGCGGGGGGGTGGTGGCAGTTGGGGTCTCTTAAACAAATTGCATCTCTCCACTTTAGGAGTATACAGAGAGGGGGCCCTTAAATTGTATACAGAATACTGTGAGAAGTTATATTTTATTATAAGTTTATTAAAGAACTATAACATGCAACACACTTCAAAGTGGATAAGTACATTGCAATGTTAAAAACTATAGAAAGATGGAAAACAATCTTAGTTCTAATATAGAATCCAGTAAAAGAGACTCTTAAAATGCTAGACTAAAATCTCTTGGGATATCCAACAAATAATTAAAGCAAAATGTTATCATAAATCCCCGAGTAGTTTCGCTGTCTGAAGAGTAAAGCACAAAAACCACTTGATTAAAACATCCAGTTCTTCAACAGCTTGAGAAGCATCGATTTAAGATTTCTCAATATTTTTGAGTTATTAGGGAAATAGCCTCTACTTGTATACCCCATTGAACTAAATTACATCATCTTTAGCAGTTATGGGTGTTGCTACTTTGTTTAAGCACCTCCCTTCTGATTATACTTTATCATTCCCTATTATTGATATTTAACTGTTGAGGATTGCCTTATTATTTGAACATTGTGAGCATTTATCTGATCAATACTTGTTTGTAATGCGTTCGAACATCAACCTCAATTGATTTCACTTGTTTCTGTATTTTCATGTGGTGATTTTTAAACTTGAATACATATATAGTCATTTTTAAAGTTTTTTTTTCCTTTAGGTCATTTAAAGGCTGCATTCACACAGCATCTGTCCTTTGTAAAAGGTGTCTCAAAATGTTCCGTTATGACTGTTAGAAGCCCATTAGCCTTTCATGATATCCTGAGCAAAATTTTAAGAATCCTTTAATAGCAAATTTTGCTAAGTTCCAGACTAAACTATCATTGATAGACATTACTACCCTTTTAACATTCCTTAGGTAAGGAATAAAGCATTTAAAATTGTGAAAAGATAGTCCTTATCGATACCTGTATTCAAAAGAAAGCCTAAGATTCCAGTGGATTCTACAAAGATCGGGGAGGATTTTCCCCTTGTCCGGCAGATGCAGCGTGCAGGCCCGGGAGCGGCCAGGAAACAGTCCGCTACCCGCAACCGGGTCCTGACCATGATTTCACACTGGCTGGCCAATTAACAGCCAGCCAGCGTGAAAGGCACGCTGAAGAACACAGCGCTGCTGTGGTGGGGGTGGGAGGAGGGTGAGCACTGAAGTCTGTGCATGCGCGCTGGAGCGCACACCAAAAGCTCCCTGAAGGCATGGAGCTGCCTCAGGGAGCTGAAGAATTGTACACAAAAATAAAGATGTTAGAAATGATATAAACACGTCCCCACATGTGACTCAGTCACATGAAGAGGGGCATGTCAGAAATGAGTTTGAAAATTAAAAAAAAAATTTTTTTTAAATCACTGATCGAAACCTCATCCCTCCCGTGGATGGGTATTTCCAAAATATCCAAAGGGCGCCTGGCTGATTTGCCTGCCCGCCAACCATAAGGTTGGCAGCAGCAAAAAACTTTTAATTATGACTTTAATGGCATTAATAGGCCTGTTAGTTGTCGGCGGGCGTGCTGCCAACTCCCGCATGCACCCACCAACCGAAATATCGCTCGAGTGCACAATGTCGGGACTCTCACCTGACATCATCGTGCAACATTTTACCCTCGTTTGGGTCGGGCGCACACCCGGCCAATGAGCCAGAAAGTAATGTTCATCTGTCTTTAATTAAATTCAGTGGTGTGTGTATGTGTGTGTGTGAGAGAGAGTGTGAGAGAGAGAGAGAGAAATTCTAAAGTTTAATGTCCTAATTATATATGAATTCTAGCTAAAATCTATATTCTAAGTAACTACGTCTATAACCTGTGACATGGGCACAGTCAAAGATCCATTTTATTTAGTTAAACTTAAGAGACCAATTGCAAAATAAATACTGTGTACTATATATTGGAAAATGGAATATTCTATTCCCATTCTCCAATGTAAGAATTGTCAGTGAAAAAAGCACTGAGGAAAGCAAATTGATAGAAATAACTTATATTTAGATAATTATTTATATAGGCTTAGGCAGCTTAAGGCATGGTCACCAATGGAGGAGCAATTAAATTTGCAGATGGTTCACAGAATTAGATGAGCGCAGAGATCTTGGAGGGTTGTGAGGCTGGGGGAGATTACAGAGAGGGGGAGAAGCAAGGTCATGGAGTGATCTGAAAACAAGAATAAGAATTTTAAAATCAAGATATTGCTTGACTGGGTGTAATGAAGCTGAGTGAGCAGAGGAGTGATATGTGAATGGGACTTGATGTGATTTAGGCCACATGGAGCAGTGCTTTGGATGACCTCAAGTTTACGGAGGATAGCATGTGGGACACGCACCAGGAGTGTGTTGGAATACTCAAGTCTAGAGTTAACAAAGATATGAGTGGGTGGCATAGTGATACTGCCACTGGACTAGTAATCCAGAGGCCCAGGGTAATGCTCTGGGGACCCAGATTCGAATCCCATCATGGCAGATGGTGAAATTTGAATTCAATAAAAATTCTAGAATTAGAAGTCTGATGATGACCATGAAACCATTGCCAATTGTTGTAAATACCCATCTGGTTCACAAATCTGCCGTCCTTACCTGGTCTGGACTTGAATATTCCAACACACTCCTGGTGTGTTGTGTCCCACATGCTATCCTCCATAAACTTGAGGTCATCCAAAACACTGCTCCATGTGGCCTAAATCACAGAAATGGTGGTAAACTCTTAAAAATTAGTAATGGGCAATAAATGCTGGCCAAGACAGCGACATGAATAAAAAAAGTGGCAATAAACAAATTGACACAAATATGTGGTTCATCTCCTAGTCAAATATGACACCAAGGTTGTGAAGAGTTTGATTTAGTTTCAAGTAGTTGCCAGGGAAGGAATGTATTTTCATAAGATAAGGTCTCACCTGGCAGACTGGTCAGGGACAGGGGAAGGCGGTAAGTTGGATCCAAAATTGGCTCAGTGACAGAAAACAAAGGGTCAATGGATGTTTTTGCGAATGGAAAATGGTTTCTAATGATGTTCACAGGGCTCAGTGTTGGGGGTACTTGCTGTTGTTGTACATATTAATGATTTGGACATAAACGTGGGAGGTACGATTTGGAAATTTGCAGATGACACAAAAATTGGCCGTGTAGTTGATAGTGAAGAGGATAGCTCGTCTCCAGAATTATATCAATGGTTTGGCTGAGTGGTCAGAAAAGTGGCAAATGAAATTCAATCTGGAAAAGTGCGAGGTAATGCATTTTAGGAGGGCAAACAAAGCAAGGGAATACTCAATAAACGGGAGGATATCGAGAGGGGTTGAGGAAGTGAGAGACCTTGGATTGCATGTCCACAGGTCCCTGAAGGTGGCAGAGCAGGTGGATAAGGTGGTAAAGAAAGCATATGGAATGCTTTCCTTTATTGGATGAGGTATTGAATACAAAAGCAGGGATGTAATGATGGAACTGTATAAAATGCTGGTTAGGCCACTGATGGAATTCTGTGTACAGTTCTGGTCACCACATTACAGGAAGGACATAATTGCTCTGGAGAAGATTTACAAGAATGCTGCCAGGGCTTGAAAATTGCAGATATGAGGAAAGATTGGATAGGCTAGGGTCGTTTTACTTAGAACAGAGGAGGCTGAGGGGTGATCTAATTGAGGTGTACAAAATATGAGGGGCCTAGATAGGGTAGATGGTAAAGACTTGTTTCCCCTAGCTGAGGGGTCAATTATCAGGGGGCATAGATTTAAGGTGATTGGTAGAGGGGACATGAGGAAAAACTTCTTCACCCAGAGGGTGATGGGCGTCTGGGATTCACTGCCTAAATTGGTGGTTGAGGCTGAAATGCTCAACTCATTTTAAAAAGGTACTTGGATTTGCATCTGAAGCGCTGAAACCTGTAAGACTATGGACCAGGTGCAGGAAAGTGGGATTAAAATGAGTGGCCAGTTTCTTTTTCTGGCCGGCACAGACATGGTGGGCTGAATGGCCTCTTTCTGCGGTGTAACCTTTCTATGGTTTTATGAATGGGGTTTGGAGCAGGGACCAAGATCAATGGCTTCAGTCTTCTCAATATTTAAAGTGAGAAAAATTCTGCTCATCCAGTACTGGATAGGCAGTCTGATAATTTAGCAACAGTGGAGGAATTAGGATGGGAGTGGTGAGGTAGAACTGGGCATCATCAGCATAGGTAAAAACTGTTCCTGTGCTTTCAGATGATGTCCATGTCCAGCATGCAGTCCAGAAATAGGACTGGGCCAAGGATAGGTCTGTGGGGGACACCAGATGTAACGGTGCAGCAGGCTTCTCTCAAAACAGTTATGAAAAGCCTTCGACATGAATACAAATTGCTCTGTAACTAAACACATAACTTTCTACACTCGCAGACAAGGAAACCTGACTCCAGGGAAGGTGTTTTTTTTTTAAAAACTGTCAGCTTTGACAGAATCTCAACAGATCTGCATATAAAATGATTTGAACACAAATACTTCAAATTCGAGATGTTTAAAGCCAAAAACCTGAAAAATTGAGATTTTTGAGAAATTGAATCATTTTTTAAAAAACCATTAAATAAGTCATTTTGAGAGGAAAGGAAAACTGTCAACCTTAAATAGAAAAGGGGAAGACTGCATCGGAAAGGATAGATGAATGTCTTGCTGAAGCATCTGATTGCAACCTTAGCCTGATTTTTCTCTTTCAGGTGTTGACTGACCAACTGCACATTTCCAGCATTTTCTGTTTTATCAGCCATAAGTAACTTACTCTAGTTTTAAAAATATAACTATCTACGTTCATATTACAGAAAATATGACACCAAATAAGTGAACATTTGAGGTGCTCTTAGATGTATTGAGACCTTAAAAAAAACACATAGCCTTCGAGTGCTGTTCCATTTATGTGCTAAATACAGATTTACTTTTATCAAAACTTGCTATAAATAGACAAGTCCTTATGTTCAGCATTGCATTTGTGCAGAATATAATTTTTGAACATGCATGTTTTCTCAAATGTTAAATAAGCCATTTTGTTAAATCAACATCATCTTTTTATTTCACTAATTGGGGCAAATAAGAAATATTACTGCATTAGTTGGAAACATTTAAAGTGCTCCTGCCAACTTACCTCAGAGAAAAATATATGATGATGAAAAGACACATAAATTTCTACTCCTAACCTCAATATTTAATCTATTTCTTATGCTAAACATACAGGTGTCCCATCATTTACGAGCGTAAGCATTAAAGGTTAATTGTCTTATTCACATTTCCTATTTCTGATAATTATATAAGCAGACCCATAATAGGGCAAAAAAAGACAGGAGATGGTTACAAAAGGCTGCTGCACAGAAACGAGTCTTACACAGTGTCAGTTTAAAAAAAAAAATCACGTTTCCAAACAAAGTGATGTATAATTATGCACCAGTGTCATAATCTTACTGCTTTCCGTTTGCTAAATATGCAATCATTTGTCACCAGCGTGACACAGCACTAAAAGCCATTTACAGGAAACAGAATAATGTTCAATCAATTTTACATCTAATTTAAATTGCATTAACAGCAGGTTGTGAAGAAGCTAATGACCAAATGGAAAATAAACTTAACCCTGGATCGGGATTATGACACTGACATGACTGTTTACAAGACACCATTCAGAACTGAACACTTGCTAGGGTGAAACACATACGTATTCAATAAATACATTTATCCAAAGACAAAGTCCAGTATGAAATTTCAGTATTTTTAATATCAAATTTTTGAAGGGCAACCATGTAACTTTTCTTTAAAAATATCAGCTATTTACAAGTGGGAAGGGTAAGTGATGTACAAAGAGGATAGAGAATGGGGACAAGGATACAGAATGGAGCAAGCGCAAGTGGCAAGGAGGATGGCGGAGAGGAATGGATATCAACTGAGTGAGGGTTGGGGAGGGACGACGAGGAGGGTGGGGGGGGGGGGGACGGGGGGGGACGAGGAGGGTGGGGGGGACGACGAGGAGGGTGGGGGGGACGACGAGGAGGGTGGGGGGGGACGACGAGGAGGGTGGGGGGGGGACGACGAGGAGGGTGGGGGGGGAACGACGAGGAGGGTGGGGGGGGAACGACGAGGAGGGTGGGGGGGAACGACGAGGAGGGTGGGGGGGGAACGACGAGGAGGGTGGGGGGGGAACGACGAGGAGGGTGGGGGGGGAACGACGAGGAGGGTGGGGGGGAACGACGAGGAGGGTGGGGGGGAACGACGAGGAGGGTGGGGGGGAACGACGAGGAGGGTGGGGGGGGAACGACGAGGAGGGTGGGGGGGGAACGACGAGGAGGGTGGGGGGGAACGACGAGGAGGGTGGGGGGGGAATGACGAGGAGGGTGGGGGGGAACGACGAGGAGGGTGGGGGGGAACGACGAGGAGGGTGGGGGGGAACGACGAGGAGGGTGGGGGGAACGACGAGGAGGGTGGGGGGGAACGACGAGGAGGGTGGGGGGGAACGATGAGGAGGGTGGGGGGGACGATGAGGGGGGCGAGTCGGGGGGGGAGGGAGAAGGAAGGTGGGGGGGAAGGAGAGAATATAAAGTGAGGGGAGGAAGATGGCAGAGAAAAAAAGGCGAAAAAAGAGGCAAGGGGGGAAGCAAAAGTGAGAGTGGTAGGAAGGACCATGTTAATGGAAGGAAAAGGGAAGCAGATACAGAAGGGGTGGTCTCTTCCCTCATATGCACTGCCCTAAAATTTGACACATTTTTCATGAGATTTGTAACTGGGTTTGTCCGAGATTTCTGCCATAAATGAAATGGCCTGCAGCATTCCTGACCCCGTCTTATTTTCCTGTGTGAATGGCTCTCAAGTGTCCCAGCAGGTGGGTACCTGAGTAATCCTAGCAATGTAGTTTGCACTCAGGCCTCTGTGGACCCAAAGGGTTGTCTCATGATTTATGTTGACTGCTGGTGAGGTATATCCTCCACCTGCAGCCAGAAGACCTGCAACCACGATGTGACTTGGTGCTCAATTTTCAGGCATTAAATCCTGTCAACAGGTGGAGCTGTGCCTGGATCATGTAAATGTCTTAAGTTTAGTAACATGATATGCGCTCATCTGCTGACAGGCATAGCGGATGCCCATAAATGTAAACCTTCCCTCATTAGTTCATCCATTAAAGTTGAATAACTGTCATGATCTTGTGGAGACTGATAACTTTAAAAAAACTGAACTTTCGGTTAATAGCTGAATGGATGACACACAATTTCACATTTTAAGACATTTACTGTAACTAACAGACTAAAATCACTACAGAACAGGACTTTTAGTGCAACTGATAAAATATACTACAGGGTATAGTTGCACTCATTTAAATAGACATTCAGTTATCCCAGAATCAGTACAAAATGAATCTTGGCTCCCAAGAGTTTACTTCTGTTCTTGTCCTTTCTCAGCCTGACAACTTCTAACCCCAAAACTACCCTTTACAGTGAGGGTATTACTGGAGATCCTCCTCCTAGCACAAGGTGAATCTTCAAGGCTCGTTTTAACTCCCCATGAATTTGGTCTTTGCAATCCAAGCAGGAGCAGCGACCCACATTCTGGCATGGTGAACTAGAGAGATTTTTGGCCTCTAGCTGCTCTCTCTCCTGGACCCCGACAGAGTAACCTGTCATTGATATTCAGTGATATTTTAGAAAAACATGTAACCCAATATCACCATGCCTTCCTCTGTACCCTTCTAATCTCAAATTCCATCACCATGACAACATGAATCACATGGGCCTTGTATCCAGTTAGAGATGGTGATTAGCTATTTTTGAGACCCCAGCTCTCTTTTATCTTGAAAGTAAACGGACAGTTTAAAGCATAACTGTTTACAACCTGACATTCTCAGCACTTTTCTAGGACTTGGAGACTCAGTCTATCCAATGTGAGTACACAGGCTGCTGCCAAAGTCGCCAATGTAAACATCTTGCAGCTTCTTCACTGTAAAACAATCTTGGCCCCCTTTAATCTCTTGCAATCAAACCACCCAGGTTTGTTGTCAAACAGGCTTCAGGTCAGGTCACAAGACCCATTTCTTTTACCTTAAAGGCACAGTCCCAAAAACATAATTTTATAAACCTTATAATTCTAACGCTGTTCATTAAACACGTTGGAAATATTTAAAGTTATAAGGGCAGTCATTTTTATTAAAAACTTTCAAGCTATCACCATCAAATTAATGCAGAGCATAAAGGTACATTTAAGAAAAACAGAAAATACAGCTGCTCCAAAATGTATGGAAGAGGATTATTTTCTTCATGTAGGAATTAAAACATCCTTGGGACAAACAAGTTTTACAACAAACAGCCAGATACTTCAGTTTCTGCTTCATATGAAATTGAAGTCAATGTAAAGTTGGTTTAAAAAAACAGCACCTTTAACGACACACTATCAAGTTTTGTGGAGAAAGGTACATTACCAATAGAATAGCTGTGATCATAATAAACACCGCGAAAATCTGAAATCTACATTTGTCTACAGATAAAAGTGCACCATTTCAGAGGGCAATCATGTTCCAAAATGGATTCTAGGAAAACTGCCACAACTTTATAATATTGCCAGTTCATATGGAAGTTCATTTCTCTTATAATCTAAAGGGAAGACATCAGTTATTGGTTCTTGGGAACGAGGTGGGCTAAGTGGATCAAAGGTCAGTAGAGGAACATTTAGGGGATAGTGATCATTATTAGGTTGGCTACGAAAAAGTACAAGCAACAATCCAGATAATGAATAATTAACTGGGGGGAATCAACTTGAATAGAGTAAGAATGGATCAGACCGACATTGGAATCAAAGACTGGCAGGCAAAACTGTAACAGAACTGTAGAATTTGTTACCACAGAAAGTAATTGAGACCAAAACATTGTATGTTTTCAAGGAGTTAGATATAGCTCTTGGGGCGAAAGGGATCAAAGGGTATGGGGAGAAAGCGGGAGCAGGCTATTGAGTTGGATGGCCTACTTGTGCTCCTAGTTTCTATGTTTCTAATGTTTCTAGAACAATGGACTGCCTTTAAAGAGAGATATAGTTTGGTACAGTCAAGGTATGCTCCCACCAAGGGGAAAAGGTAGGGCAAACAAATCCAGAGCTCCTTAAATGTCAAAAGAGATAGAGATTAAGATGAAAAAGAAAAAGTATGCTTGTGACAGATGTCAGGGGGATAATAAAACCATGAATCGGGCTGAATATAGAAGGTTCAGAGCGGAATTGAAAAATAAGAGAAGCAAAGAGAGAGTATGAGAAGAGACAGGCAACTAACATAAAAGGGAATCACAAAGTCTTCTATAGGAATTTAAATAATAAAAGGGTGGTAAAAGGAGGATTGGCATCTATTATGGACCTAAAAGGGATAGGGGGCATGGATGAAGTATTAAATGAATACTTTGCATCTGTCTTTACCAAGGAAGATGATGCGCAGACGACAGTGAAAAAGGAGGTAGATCAGACACATGAAGGGTTTAAAATTGATAGGGAGGTGATATTTGACAGGCTGCCTATGCTTAAAAGTTGATAAGGCATCAAAACCAGATGAGATGCATCCAAGGATACTGAGGGAATTGAGAGTGGAAATTGAAGAGGTGCTAGTCATAATTTTCCAATCTCAAACTTGGGTGGTGCCAGAGGGTTTGAGAATTGAAAATGTTACACCCTTGTTCAAAATAGGGTGCATAGCTAAGCCCAGCCAATTTAACCTTAGTGGTGGGGCGGCATCTAGAAAGAATAATTCAGGACAAGATTAATGGTTAACCAGGCAACTGTGCATTAATCAAGGAAAGCCAGCACAGATTTGTTAAGGGCAAATTGTGTTTAACTAACTTGTTGGAATTTTCTGGTGAGGTAACAAAGAGAACTGATCGGGGCAAAACAAAAACAGAAATACCTGGAAAAACTCGGCAGGTCTGGCAGCATCGGCGGAGAAGAACAAAGTTGACGTTTCGAGTCCTCATGACCCTTCAACAGAACTAAGTAGAAATAGGAAAGGGGTGAAATATAAGCTGGTTTAAGGGGGATTGGGGGGGAGGGGGGGGGGGGGGGGGGCGCGGTTGTTAGGACAAGCAAGCAGTGATAGGAGCAGATAACCAAAAGATGTCACAGGAGCAGATGAGGACTCGAAACGTCAACTTTGTTCTTCTCCACCGATGCTGCCAGATCTGCTGAGTTTTTCCAGTTATTTCTGTTTTTGTTTTGGATTTCCAGTATCCGCAGTTTTTTGTTTTTATCACTGATCGGGGCAATGCTGGTGATGTGGTATACATTGACTTCCAAAAGCAAATGATAAAGTGTCATAGAACATGTTTATCAGCAAAGTTAGAACCCATGGAATAAAAGGGTCAGTAGCAGCACAGACATGAAATTGGCTGAGTGACAGGAAACAGAAGTGGTGAATAGTTGTTTTTCAGACTGGAGCAAGGTATGCAGTACGTTCCCCAGGGGATCACTGGTAGGACTCCTACTCTTCCTGATATATATTAATGACCTAGACCTTAGTGTTCAGGGCACAATTTCAAAATTTGCAGATGATAATCAAACCCGGAAGTACTGTGAACTGATAGAGGATAGTGTAGAACTTCAAAAGGACAGACAGGATGGCAGAATGGGTGGACAAGTGGCAGATGAAATTTAATGCAAAGAAGTGTAAAGTGAATCATTTTGGTAGAAAGAATGTGGAGACACAATATCAAATAAAGGGTACAATTCCAAAGTGGGTGCAGGACTGGAGGGACCTGGATTTTATGTGCATAAAGCATTGAAGTTGGCAGGACAAGTTGAGAGTGCAGTTAACAAAGTGTACAGCATCCTAGTTTTATCAATAGAGACAGAGAATGCAAAAGCAAGGAAGTTATGTTTAACTGTATAAAACACTGGTCCGGCCTCAAATGGAGTATTGCATCCAGTTCTAGGCACTACATTTTTAAGAAGGATGTGAAGGTATTAGAGTGGGTGCAGAAAAGATTCACAAGGATGGTTCCAGTGATGAGGACCTTCAGTTATGTAAATAGATTTGAGAAGTTGACACTGTTTTACTTGGAGAGGAAAAGGTTGAGAGGAGATTTAAGAAAAGCATTCAAAATCATTGGAGGTCTGGACAGAGTAAATAGGGAGAGACTGTCCTATTGGTGGAAGGACTGAGAACCAGATTTAAAATACTGGCGAAAGAACCAATGGCGATATGTGGGAAAAGTTTTTCATGCAGAGCGTGGTTAGGATCTGGAATGCACTGCCTGAGAGTGTGATGCAGGAAGGTTCAATCGAGGCATTCAAGTGGGAATTAGATTATCTGAAAAGGAAGGTGGTTTAGTGCTGCGGATAGAAAGCAGGGGAATGGCACCAAATGAACTAATTTTTCAGAGAGCCAACGCAAGCATAATGGACCAAATGGCTTCCTTCTGTGCTAACACCATTCTATGATTCAATTATTAAAGAGATGTGACAAAATGTCATTATACTTTTGTTCATGCTGCGTGGCTTTCCTTCTGAATGTGAAAACACTGACCCTCAATACCTAAAATCCTGACTGAAACTGCAACTGGCAGTCAAGTAGAGGGCCAATGATAATTTAAATTAGTTTCAACTAACTTACTAAAAAGAAACTGCTTACTTTTAACTTAAAACCTTACAAGTGAAGAACAATACAATGCCAGACTATGCAAACAATTTGTTAATGTTGTTAAAGGATTGAAACTAGCACGTGATAAACTGTTATAATGTCATTAGATATGCTTGCAGTAATGCATGCTTTAAAAATGCCCTTGTGTACTATTTATATAATGATTTATGGTGTTTATTTTACAAAAGTATTGTCATGGGTTCTAAAGAAATTACAATCACTTCAAATGGGGAGATCAAGTGCTCAACTAAAGTTTTAAGTATTTTTAATTCTTGGTTCCCTCTATAAAGATATTTCTCAGTGCTTTATTAGAAATAAGGAAGTATTCAACGGGTTAATAATGCAGCATTTGAATTTGGTTCTAAAGCTGTGCTCAATACCATTTTTAAGGCAATGCACTTCATACAAGAACCAAGTGTCAGTCCTCATTCCATATTGCAGCATTTGCCTCTGAGTCAGAAAGTTATGGGTTCAAGTACCCTTTCAGAGACTGTCCACAATGTCACAAGCACAATTTTTGAATACGAGGTTAAGCCAAGACTCCCAATGGCCTCTCAGCTGAATATCCAAAAACATTATTTGCACTATTCCAAGAGCAAGGCCAAAATTGAGCCCTCCACAAATACCACTAAAGCAGCTTACCTAGTCACATTATTTCATTGTTGTTTATATGCAAGTTGGCTCACATTTCCCAACCTTGGAACACATTAATTCAAAAATACTTAACTGGCTGTGAAGCATCTGGAATATTCTGAAGATACGAAAAGCTGCTATATAATGCAGGTTCTTCCCAAATACTTTGACAACACAAGCAAATTTTTCGGTACAGGATTAATTTGAGGCACCAGTGGTATGCACAAAACAAAATATAAGCAACCCCCACTACACAGATTCTAAGCATTTGTACAAAAATTAAATTAGGGCAGTTAGGACAATAGTGTCAGTTTATTTTAAAAAGTGTGCACATTATTCAGATAGCAGTGGATTTTTTGAAAACACAAAGAGGCAATGGAAGTGCAGTGCTGCTTTCAGCTTATGAAAGAGCAAAGGAAAAAACTTATTTGTTGTTTGGTAGTGCAGAACTTTAGTACTGCTGAAAAAAGTTATTTTGTCAAAGCTTTTCATTTTGTCCTCATCAGGACAATCGCAACAATACCAATGACAGGTGAAGCTGTATGAGAAGAGAGTGCTTCTTGCAACTGTCCTGATGAGTACAAGATGAAAAACTTCAACAAAATGTCTCTTTTCAGAAAAAAGAGTCACTCAAATTAAGCAGCATAATAAACAAGCTCACAGGATAAAGCTGTTCAATAAATTTAAACTATTCCAGAATTTAAAAAAATATAGTTTCAGCAGTGGTTCAGTCTTGGCACAAGCTATGACTATCATTTATCTATGTAAATAGATGGTCTAAGTATGGAGAATTGTTTAGTACCTTAAACAAACACAAATATTCTGTTCTTTCATTCATGGATAATATTTCGTAAGGAGCATGAGGAGAGAATGGAATTAGACAGCCATTTTGGTTCGTTGGCAAAAATAGTTTTTACTGGTATGTGGCCAAAATATTGAAATACACTTTATGCCAAAATTCCTTGCAGACTTCATTGGGTTTATAATTTTTATAAGACATATGCCTTTTTTTTTTTTGTTTGCTTCAACAAGAACAAGCAATTCAACAATAGCAGCAGTCAATGTGACATCCTCATGATTATGTGGTTATTTTTGAGAAGCTGAAAATTTATGATGAATGTTAATGTGTGCTCCAAAATATGTTTAGATTGGGAAATGTTGAAAATATTCGTCCCTTATTGTTTGAAATATTGCAGACTTAAAAAATTTCAAAGCTGTTTTTCATATGTAAAACTCTGGTAAGTTTAAACTAAAACCAGTTGCCAGTTTAAGTCTCCATATTCATAACTTATATTCTAACATTCCTGTGGCATCCATTCAGTCATTCTCTATTTTACCAAAATACTCTTCTTACTCTATTTTAAGATTTATTATTTCCTGTTTTAAAATATCAACTATTTTTGATCATTGAAATTGTAAGGGTAGCCAAGTTCAGGTGAGAAAAAAAATGAAATTACCTTAGAACACCTCTAGGCACTCGAACACTGCTGAATCTGGACTCTTTAAACAAGAAGAATGATCCATCTCTCTGTTTGAAAGATTGCTTTAATGCTTCAAAATCATCTTGTGTGTTTGATAATGTTGCTACATTAGGATTTCAGTTATTTACTCTATTTCAATAATGGACTAGAATTGTGTAGGTAGACTGAAATTAGTTAATGAAATAAATATATATTTATTATAAAATCTAATATATATAACTATAATAAAGATACATCAACTAGCAGCAACAAGTGGTAGTGATACTTGCTTTTCTTATGATTTTTTTGGAGAATCCATTAGAAAGGCATGCCAGGAACATTACATGGCATACTTGAAAATGGGGTGTTTACTTTGTGAAGCTACAACACAGGGCTTCTTGCATGTTACGGCCAACATGGCCAATTACTGCTCCACCAGTCTACTCTCTATCATCAGCAAAGTGCTGGAAGGTGTCGTCAACAGTGCTATCAAGCGACACTTACAGAGCAATAAGTTGGCCAATGCTTATTTTAGGTTGTGCCAGGGCCACTTAGCTCCATACCTTATTACAGTCTTCATCTTCATGGACAAAACAGCTGAAATCAATAGGTGAGGAGAGAGAGACTGCCCTTGACATGAAGGTGGCATTTGACTGACACTGCACTAAGGAGCCCTAGCAAAACTGGAGTCCATGGGAATCAGGGAGAAAGCTTGCCACTGGTTGGAGTCATATCGAGCAGAAAAAAAGATGGATGTGGTTGTTGGAGATCAATCATCTCAGCCCCAGGAGTTCCTCAGGGTAGTGTCCTAGGCCCAATAATCTTCAGCTGCTTCATCAATGACCTTCCTTCCATCATAAGGTCAGAAGTGGGCTTGGTTTGCTGATGATTGCACAATGTTCAGTATCATTTGCAACTTCTCAAACACTGAAGCAGTCCATTTTCATATGCAGCAACACCTGGACAACATTCAGTCTTCAGCTGGTAAGTGGCAAGTAACATTCGGGGCAATGACCATCTCCAACAAGAGAATCTGACCATCTCCCCTTGACATTCAACAGCATTACCATCGCTGAATCCCCCATCATTAACATCCTGATAGCTATCATTGACCAGAAACTTAACTGCAATAGCCATATAAATGCTGTGGTTAAAAGAGCAGGTCAGAAGCTGGAAATTCTGCAGCAAGTAACTCACCTCCTGACTCACCAAAACTTGTCCACCATCAAAAGGCACAAATCACAAGAGTGACGGAGTATTCTGCACTTGCCTATACAAGTACGGCTCCAACAACATTCAAGAAGCACAACATCATCCAGGGCAAAGCCATCCACTTGATTGACATCCCATCGATCACCGACACAGTGTGTCATAAACCAGATGTACTGCAGCAACTTGCCTAATCTCCTCTGACAGCATCTTCAAAATGTGCGCCTCCTGCCACCTAAATGGTCAAGGGCAGCCAACACATGGGAGCACCACCACCTGCAAGTTCCTCTCCAAGCCGTGCACCACCCTGACTTGCACTTACATCATCATTCCTTCGCTGCTGCCGATCTTCCTTCCTAACAGCACTGTAGGCATACCTACAACAGATGGATTGCAGTGGTTCTAGAAGGTGGCTCACCACTACCTCTTCAAGGGCAATTAGCGATGGGCAACAAATGTTGTCCTTGCCAGCATTGCTAAAATCCAAGGAAAGAGGAAAAAATGCTAAGCACAGAAGCAGCATGCTATAGAAAGAGCCAAGCGATCATATAACCAACGCATCAGAGTGAAACTCTGCATCTTGCCACACGCAGGCGTGAATGGTCATGTACAATTAATCAAGTAACTGGACAAAGAGGCTCCAAGAACATAGCCATATTCAACAATGCACTTGGGTACATAAGGCAAGGCTGAAGCATTTACAACATTTTCAGCGAGAAGTGCAGAGTATATTATCTATCTTAGTTTCCTCCTTAAGTCCCCAACATCACAAATGCCTACCTCCAGCCAATTCGATTCACTCCACATCATATTAAGAAATGGCTGATCGCCCCGGATACAGCAAATAGGTCCTGACAACATTTTGGCTGTAGTACATAAGACCTGTGCTCCAGAGCTAGCCTTGCACCTAGCCAAGCTGTTTTCGTACCTGGCATCTATCTGAAAAAATGGAAAATAGTCCAAGCATGTTGTGTCCACAAAAAGCAGAGAGAAATCCATTCTTCCAAATGATTGTCCCATTGGCCCACTCTGAATCAAAGTGAAGGAAGATGTCATTGACAATGCTAATCAGAAACAACCTGCACAACAATGCTCAGGTTGGGTTTTATTAGGACAATTAGACTCCAGACCTCATTATAATCTCGGTCCAAATATGGACAAAAGGGCTGAATTCCAGAGAGGAGCCAAGTGACTGCCCTTGACATCAAGGCAGCATTTGAATGAATGTGACACTTAGGAGCTCTAGTACAGCTAGAGTCAATTGGGGTCAGGGGAAAACTCTCCACTGGTTGAAGTCATACTTAGCACAATGGAAGATAGTTGTGCTAGCTGGAGGGCAATCATCTCAGCCCTTGAACATCACTGCAGGATTTCCCCAGGGCAGTATCCTTAGCCCAAACATCTTCAGCTGCTTCATCAATGACTTTCCCTCCAGTATAAGGTCAGAAGTGGGGATGCTATGCTTGCTGATGATGACAATGTTCAATTCCATTCACAAATCCCTTTGAAATGGAGCTTGGATAATGAAGCTGTCATTCCTACATGCAGCAAGACTTGGACACCAACTAGGGATGGGCTGATAAGTAACAAGTAATATTCACGTCACACAAATTAATTTTTAAAAAAATTTCATTCATGGGATGTGGATTTCGCTGGCTGGGCCAGCATTTATTGCCCACCCTTTGTTGCCCTTGAGAAGGTGGTGGTGAGCTGACATCTTGAACCACTGCAGTCCATGTGGTGTAGGTACACCCACTGTGCTGTTAGGGAGGGAGTTCCAGGGTTTGACCCAATGACAGTGAAGGAATGGCGATATATTTCCAAGTCAGGAATGCGAGTGGCTTGGAGGGGAACTTCCAGGTGGTGGTGTTCCCATTGTCTGCTGCCCTTGTCCTTCTAGATGGCAGTGGTCGTGGGTTTTGAAGGTGCTGTTGAAGGAGCTTTGGTGAATTCCTGCAGTGCATCTTGTAGATGGTGTACACTGCTGCTGCTGTGCATCAGTGGTAGAGGGAGTGAATGTTTGTGGATGTGGTGCCAATCAAGCAGGCTTTGTCCTGCATGGTGTCAAGCTTCTTGAATGTTGTGGAACTCATCCAGGCAAGTGGGGAGTATTCCATCACACTCCTGACTTGTGCCTTGTAGATGGTGGACAGGCTTTGAGGAGTCAGGAGGTGAGTTACATGTTGCACGATTCCTAGCCTCTGATCTGCTCTTGTAGCCACAGTATTTATAGAGCAAGTCCAGTTCAGTTTCTAGTCAATGGTAACCCTCAGGATGTTGATAGAGGGGGATTCAGTGATGGTAATGCCATTGAACATCAAGGGACAATGGTTGGATTCTCTCTTGCTGGAAATGGTCATTGCCTGACACTTGTGTGGCGCGAATGTTACTTGCCACTTGTCAGCCCAAGCCTGGATATTATCCAGGTCTTGCTGCATTTGGACATGGACTGCTGCAGTATCTGAGGAAACGCAAACGGTGAACATGGTGCAATAATCAGCAAACATCCCCACTTCTGACCTTACGAAGGAAGGAAGGTCATTGATGAAGATGGTTGGGCCGAGGACACTACCCTGAGGAACACCTGCAGTAATGTTCTGGAGCTGAGGTGACTGACCTGAGACAATCACAACCATCTTCCTTTGTGCTTGGTATGACTCCAACCGGCAGAGAGTTTTCCTCCTGATTCCCACTGACTCCTTTGGTGGGGCTCCTTGATGCCACACTCATCAAATGCGGCCTTGATGTCAAGGGCAATTACTATCACCTCATCTCGGGGATTCAGCTCTTTTGTCCATGTTTGAACCAAGGCTATAGAGGTCAGGAGCTGAGTGGCCCTGGCAGAACCCAAACTGGGCATCAGTGAGCAGCTAATTGCTAAGCAAGTGATGCTTGATAGCACTGTTGACCCCTTCCATCACTTTACTGATTGAGAATAGACTGATGGGACGGTAATTGGCTAGGTTGGATTTGTGTACAGGACATAGCAGGGCAATTTTCCACATCGCCAGGTAGATGCCAGTATTGTAGCTTGGCTAGGGGCATGGCAAGTTCTGGAGCACAAGTCTTCAGTGCTAGTGCCGGAATATTGTCAGGGCCCCATAGCCTTTGCAGTATCCAGTGCCTTCAGCCGTTTCTTGATATCACATGAAGTGAATTGAATTGGCTGAAGACTGGCATCTGTGATGCTGGGGACCTCCGGAGGAAGCTAAGATAGATAATCCACTCGGTTCACTGGCTGAAGATTATAACAAATGCTTCAACCTTATCGTTTGCATTGATGTGCTGGGCTCCTCCACCATTGAGGATGGGGATATTTATGGAGCTTGCTCCTCCAGTGAGCTGTTTAATTGTTCACCACCATTCACAACTGGATGTGGTAGGACTGCAGAGGTTATATCTGATCCGCTAGTTGATCTGATCACTTAGCTCTGTCTATCACTTGCTGCTTATGCTGTTTGGCATGCAAGTAGTCCTGTGTTATAGATTTACCAGGTTGACACCTAATTTTTAGGTATGCCTGGGGCTGCTCCTGGCAGGCCCTCTTGCATTCTTCATTGATCCCCTGGCTTGATGGTAATGTTAGAGTGGGTGATATGCCGGATCATGAGGTTACAGATTGTATTCGTGTACAATTCTGCAACTGATGGCCCACAATACCACATGATGCCCAGTCCTGAGTCGCTAGATCTATTCTAAATCTATCCCATTTAGCATGATGGTAGTGCCACACAACATGATGGAACGTGAAGGCAGGACTTAGTCTCCACAACTATTGTGCAGTGGTCACTCCGATATTGTCATTAACTGATGCATCTGTGGTGGGCAGGTTGGTGAGGATGAGGTCAAGTATGTTTTTCCCTCTTGTTAGTTCCCTCACCACCTGCCGCAGACCCAGTCTTGCAACTATGTCATTTAGGACTTGGCCAGCTCGGTCAGTCGTGGTGCTACCGAGCCACTCTTGGTGATGGACATTGAAGGCCCCCACTCAGAGAACATTCTGCGCCCTTGCCAGCTTCAGTGTTTCCTCCAAGTGGTGTTCAACACGGAAGAGCACTGATTTATCAGCTGAGGGAGGGCAGTACGTAGTAATCAGCAGGAGGTTTCCTTGCCCATGTTTGACCTGATGCCACAAGACTTCAGCGGGTCCGGAGTCAATGTTGAGGACTCCCAGGGCAACTCCTTCCCACCTGTATACCACTGTGCTGCCACCTCTGCTGGGTCTGTCCTGCCAGTTGGACAAGGCATCTGGAGTCACATGTAGGCCAGACCAGGCTAGGACATTAGTGAACCAGATGCATATAACAATCAACAATGGTTTCATGGTCATCATTAGACTTTTAATTCTAGACTTTTATTGAATTCAAATTCCACCATCTGCCATGACAGGATTCGAACCCAGGTCCCCAGAGCATTACACTGGGTCTCTGGGTTACTAATCCAGCGACAATACCACTGCGCCATCATCTCTCCCACAAATGCCAGGCAATGACCATTTCTACAACAGTCTAATCTCTGGCTTCAATTGTATTACTCTCACTGAATCCCCCACCATCATCATCATGGGGGTCACCACTAGCCAGAAATGAAAGAAACCACAAATACTATGGTTACAAGAGCCCAGTGGCTCAGTATTTGCAGTGCCGAATCCACCTCCAGACTCCCAAAGCCTGTCCACCATCTGCAATGCACAAATCAGGAGTGTGATGCAATACTCCACAATTATCAAGATGAGTACAAATCCAACAACTTTCAAAAAGCTCAACACCATCCAGGATGAACCAGTCCACTTGATTAGTACCCCATCCACCACCTTAAACATTGATTCCCTCTACCACTGGCGCATCTTGTTGACAGCACATACCACCTACAACATGAACTGCAGCAACTGCCCAAGGCTTCTTCAACAGCACACCCCATACCTGCAACCTCTAACAGCTGGAAGAAGCGCAGCAAACACATGAGAATAGCACTGCCTTCAAGTTCCCCTCCAAGTCACAAACAACCATGAACTGGAAAGATATCAGCATTCCTTCATCATCAATGGGTCAAAATCAGGGAACTCCTTACCTAATATCACTGTGGGTGTACTTTCAACACATTGGCTGCAGCAATTCAAGAAGGCAGCTCACCTTCTCATTTGCATCTAGGAGTTGGGCAACAAATGATGATTACAGACAATAAATTCCATAATATAAAATCAAGAGTATTCTTAAACTCAAGTAGTTTTTTTGGCTGCTTATCCTCAAGACCATTAAAGCCTGCCACTGCAAACAAAAACCTGATCCTATAAACAACCAACAGCAGATTCAACCATACGTCTCATTTGAAACACTTTCCTTCCCTGCAAGATTGAAAGGCTTGCCTGTCTTTTAATGAACAGGATCACCATGTCAGAATCACCATTTTGGAATCAAATCTCAGAACAGCCAAGTTATTGAATCGGTGGTTTGCGTCAACTTCACTGCAACGCATGTCATTTTTAAAAACATTGCTTATGGTAAATATGGAACCTAATACGGCAGAATTTGAAAAAGATAAGCAGTTTAGCTTTAGTTTGAAAACACTTAGACCGAAGTATATCACACTTCTCCTTCAAAAAAACCAAGAGTTTAATTGGACAATTAAAGACCTTCATGTATCCAACTTTGTCCCATTCTGTAGATATTTAAAAGGTAATACACAAAATATTTCAGGATGATTGATTACACTTAAGAGTACGGTACACCACACTCAGGGAACTATACATGGATCTATTCTCTATTATCACAAAGATGTCGAAACATTGGAGGAGAGACAAAGAGATGCACAAGGATGTACAATCATCAGAAATGGCTGAACAGGCTGGGGCTCATTTCTCTTTTTAAAAAAAACACTGATGGGTGACCTTAAAGAAGTCTCTAAAATTATGAAAGGGTTTGACAGAGTATGCATGGAGATTATGTTTCTATTTTTGGAGAGTACTTGGAAATTAGGGGTTATAACCATAACATAATTTACCATATACCCAATAAGGAATTCAGGAGAGTTTTACACAAAGAGTTGTTAGAATGTGGAACTTGCTACAACATGGAGTTGCTGAGGCAAACAACATGAATGCATTTAAGGGGAAATTAGATTTAAGTACACAAGGTAACAAGAGTGGAAGATATGCTGATAGAGTTGGATGGAGTAGGGTAGAAGGACGCTTGAATGAGTATAAACAACGGCAAAGACCAGTTGGGCCAAATAGATGTTTCTCAGCTAAATATTGCATATAATTCTATGCAAGAATGTGTACTGTTTTAATAAAAGGAAACGGTAGGATTTTGTGAATTAATTTGCATAAAAACACAAAGTCTAACCAATGTCTTCCAAGTTATAATTTTAAAAAAAGGAAAGCTCACCCCTATCATTTAAGACAAAGACATGTTCAACAAACTCACAGGCTACAAGGATAACACCAAAAAATACAAAATCACTCATTTGGGAAGAGGAAGCTGTTTACATTTTGACTCCATGTTCTACAAGTCCCAGAGCACTATTTAATTCATTAAATTCTTTTGGGAGTAACTTTGCAGATAAGTCCTGGTAAGTGATTACCTAATGAAACTAAGTGCTAATTATAAACTTTCAATGCCCCGTTTATCGATCGCTTAGCAACTGGCCCAAAAAGGCCTACTTATCTCAATTGCACAGCCGAGTGCTTTAAAGCAAAGTGGTAACCATTAACTTTAAATGCAGATGTTCTCAATGGCTTTCAAGCGCTATCATGTTTTCTTACATCATGTCATTAAGTTAAAATTTACAAAACAAAAAAAGCTCCAACTTTACAGACAAGGATTTTAGTATTTGAACATTATCTCAGCCTCACAATGTTACTGGTTTTAAAAAAGAACAAAGAAATTAATGAATATGAATGCAGGTCTATTATTCAAGACATCCAACAAAAAGTGGCAGCAATGGGTCCGGAGTTCACTTTTGATACCAATAATTCTCTGAATAGTTTCTACGCTGGATTTAATGCCTGTGCCCTCAACAAAAATTCCATACAGGCTAAATAAATTGTGTTAAATGAATGCTGCTGAAATTTACTGAAACTCAATTGCAAAGCATACAGCAGCAGAACAGTCAAGGATCTCCCTATAATTTCCATGCTTTTTTGTTAATGACTATTAGACCACACAGATATATATTCGAACCAGGTTGAAAATTCCCAATGTAGCATAATGTTATACTACATTGGGAATTACAGTGGGAAATATAAATAGTCACAAAAGAACATGTTCCATATGACAACGTTTCAAACTTAGAATTTCTGCTGGCCATAGGTTACTGGAAAACGTAAAAGTATTTTTCAATACAAATTTATTGGAAGTGAATTCGAGTTGATCAGTTTGCCTTCCAGCATAAACTTACCTTAAAAGAGGGAGTTGGCAGCTCTTTGGAGTGAAATAAAACATTGAAGCTACAACAGTGTGGTCACTTTGCATCAAGTTGCTTTAAATGTGTTCTTGAAATTTACCAAAGTCCCATACTCACACTGTTTTTGAATCATGAGTATTCAGCCTAGCAGTGTTTAATTTTAAATCAGAACCAACACATTCTCATAGTAGCAGACATCAACAAGAAACAAAATAAACCAAACTTATAAGCTGTCACAATTTTGGTTAAAATTAAAATTTGGTTAAGTTATCACATCTCAAAGGGACAAATCTGGTGCACAATTGTTTTAAATTGCCCTTGGCTAAAATTAAAACAAAAGGTTTTGAAAACAGTAAGGACTGCAAAATTTGCTATAGTGTTAATTTACCTTATTGTACTCATATTTGTACTGTATTTTGAGTGTATCCATTGCTCTGATCATAGCCTGCATGGCAGTGAAGATATTCTGATAAACCAGCTTTGTGAAGCCTCGTTTGTCCTCATCAGAGTATCCTGTACCATGGATAATTCGCATTTGTTTGATGAATGTGCTCTTGCCACTTTCTCCTGTGCCTGAGAAAACAAACCAAACAAGTACAGGGTCAACAATATTGATTTTTACTTTGCAAATCTTCCTAGAAATTGAAGGTATTAAATAAATAAATTTTACTACATCAAATCCAATGTTAAAACCAATTATAAGAAAGTAAGTTAAAGGAAAGTGACAAGCGGCCATCTTAAAAGTGTTTTCAGACTACCCAGAGGTGTTAGATGACAGAGACTGCCAAAAACCCTTCACACCACATGAATGTGTACAGAGAGTTGAATCATTTTCAAGTCTATCATATATGCTAGTTTACTGCAATCATCCTTGTTATGACAGCTACTTAAATGAATACATTGTTGAAATCTCTGAACTTCATATCTATGTTAGTGTACATTCACAAGCTATTCATCAGGTTTGGAATTTGTGTGCTGATAATATACATCGTAGTACTATAAAAATAAAAAATAAAAACTTTGTTAATAAGGGATTATAATTTTGAGATAAGCAATGCAGTTTTGCCTTAATTGTCAACGCTTTCTAATAGTCTCTCTACACAGCTATTATATCCCATTACTGACTAAAGAAATTGTATTTGTTAATTCAATATTCTTAAAATTATTGCCTAAAGTAGTACATACATATATTGCTGCAGTGAATACAACTCTTTTAATTCCGAATAACACAAAGAAAACTTGAATTGTGAGGCAGAGACCAGGAAATGCTCCAATAGGGCAGACAAAAAAAAATCAAAATAAGCAATCACATCCACCTGGGCACATGCACACACCTCCTGACAGTTAACTCGAGAATGGCTTCTGGATTCCTGGGACTCAGTTTTCAATTTATGCTCTCAAGACAGTGTGTGATAGGGGAAAAAAAATAGAACTACTAAATGGAGCTAAGGAGGAAAATGGTCTTGCCCATTTCCTCCCACTTTGTTCTGAGCCCACCTGACTGCAAGATATTCCTCGTGCCTTTATTTGGTAATGTTTCCTTTCTACCTTGCACCCAACTTTCAAAGAAAGCAAAGGGCTGTTATTCAGAAACAAACCTATCATTCACAGTGCATCATCCACCGACCAAGTGGAAAATTGAAGTGGAATTATATTAAGTAGCTAAGTCAAACGAAGCAAACGTCATGGTCATGGGTTATATAAAATCACAGTTTAAGATTATTGAGAAGCTCAACAGCTAAAGAAAAACAAAATTATAAACAAGGGTTTCCTCTTAACCAGAACTTAAGTGTCAAAGGTTTGGTGCATATGGATTTTCAAAAGGCATTTGATACAGTGCCACACAACAGACTTGTGAGCTCATGGAATAAAAGGGAAAGTAGGCACTTGGATAAGAAATGGGTTATGCGACAGGGAACAGAATAGTGATAAACCGTTGTTTTTTCAGATTGAAGGAAGGTTTGCAGTGTAGTTCCCCAGGGGTCAGTGTTGGGGCCCTTGTCTTCCTGATATATATTAATGAATTAGATTGTGGTGTTCAGGGCATGATTTCAAAATTTGGAGATGACACCATGATTGGAAACGTCAACTGTGATGAGGGTATTCGTGAACTTCAAAAGGATATAGACATGTTGGTGGATTGGGCAGACAAGTGGCAGGTTAAGTTCAATGCAGAGAAGTGTGAGGTGATTTGTTTTGAAGGAAAGATATGGAGAGATAGTACAAAATAAAGGAAGAAACTTTAAAGGAGGTGCAGGAACAGAGGGACCTCAGTGTATATGTACATAAGTCATTGAAGGTGGCAGGGTATGTTAAGGGAGCAGTTAATAAAGCATATAGTATCTTAGGCTTTATTAATAAGGGCATTGAGTACAAGAGTAAGGAGGTCATGTTGAAATTGTATAAGACATTAGTTAGGCAAAATCTGGAGTACTACGTACAGTTCTGGATGCCATACTTGAGTGAGGATGTGAAGGCATTGGAGAGAGTACAGAAGAGATTCACAAGAATAATCGCAGATATAAAGAACTGTTGCTATGAGGATAGATTCGAGAGGTTGAGTGTTTTCCTAGAAGAAAAGAAGACTGAGAGGGGGCTTGATAGGAGGAATTCAAGATCCTGAGGGGTATGGACAGGGTAAATAGTGAGAAACTGTTCCCACTCAAGAGAGCATCAAGAACTAGAGGGCACAGATTCAAAATAATTAGCAAAAGGAGTAGAAATGATGTGAGGAAAAGTTTTTTCACCCAGAGATAGTCGGAATCTGGAATGAACTTCCTGAGGACAGTGGTGGAGGCAGGTTCGATTGAGGTATTCATAAGCGAATTGGATTGCTATTTGTAAAGAATGAATGTGCATGGTTACGGGGATAAGGCAGGGGAGTGGGTTGAGGTAGAATGCTCTTTCAGAGAGCCAGTGCAGACTTGATGGGCTGAATGGCCTCCTTCAGCACTGTAAAGATTCTGAGAAAAGTCTGAACATGGGGCACAGAGGTTCCCATGCTTTTTTTACCCCCCTCCCTCTGTAAATTCAAATCCTATTCTCACCCCCGCCATTTTTCTAAAATAAAGTTATTTTTTTTAGTTCCCAAGGCAACAGTTGGGGTTTTCAAAAATTGGGAAAAAAATACTGAAATAACTTTAAAACGTTACCTCTATCTTCAGATATGTAGGGACTGTGAATCTTAAATAGCCAATTGCTTCAGGGAATTCTACTTTCATGCAGCAACCAAGAGGTACCACAGAAATATTTTTCGTTTTAACTGATACAGCCTCCCAGAGACAGGAAACAAGCATTATGGAACTTAGCAGAGTGAGGAGGTTGGGATCCCTGACAGTTTCAAGAAGTGGTCATCAGACCTCTCAGAACAGTTTTTGATGCCTGGTAAATTACTTCCTTCCTGCTCTTCTGCCACTATTCCAGGCTTCAAGATTCAAGCCCATCTTTTCTAGCAGTCAATGTCTTAACTTCTACAACTAGGTTTTCATCTCTCTATAACATTCAAACAGCCCTAATCAAAGTCACAAATGGCTTAATATATAACTGTGACCATGGTGCACTTGCTTCCTTTATCTATATGCAGCTCTTCACACAATCGACTATCCCCCCTCTCTTTTGATGCTCCTGCTTCCATTCTGACTTCTCCCAGTCATAGCTAGAGCCCTCTCAGTAAAGAAAATTCTCCTAATTTTAATCTTAAATGATTGATTGGAAAAAAAAAATCATAGCCAGAACAACTTCAACAGTGTCTTCCCACGACTGGCACAACTACCTTCAAAGTCCTCAAAGAATTTATCTTTAGTGCCCTCCTTCCTCATGTACATGTTATCCCTTGGTGACAAAGAGATGGGAATCAACTTCCACATGTATGCTGGAAACACCCAGCTTTACTTTCATATCACCCAGCTCAATACATCTGCTGCCTGGTTGTCGGACATCCATTATTGATTGGACACAATTTTCTCCAGCTAATAATTGCTTTTACCAAAGCTATCATCTTTGGCTCTGCCAACTCCATGTTCCTGACATCAATTCCATCCTTATGAGGTCACTGTCTCAAGCCGAACCAGATTGTTTGCAACTTCAATGTTTTATTTGACTCCAAAGACCTGCCAACCCCACATTCTCTCCATCATATTCCACCTTCAAAAAACTGCTTTTGTCCAATCTGCTGCTGGAAAAAAACTCACCCGTAACTTTGTCACCTCCTGATTCCAATCTTCTAATAATCTCCTGTCCTACATCTTTTCCTCATCAAAAACTAGTTGCCCTTATTTTATCCAGTGCCAGCACCTGCTCACCTATTATTCCTATCTTTGCTGACCTACATTGGATCCTGGTTCCCCAACACCTTCAATATAACACTCTCATCCTCAAGCAAATACAGTGAGTGATGCAAGAAACTAGCAGACATTACAGGAATATGCACTGAAAAATACAGAGGAATATATATCTCAAATTCTATATCTTTGCATTTTGGAAAAAAATACTGTTCCTTGTTCATTGAGCAATAATAATAGGCTAGACAGAGATTTTGTCCCCTGGCTGGGGAATCTAGAACATGGTTGCAGAGTCACAGAATAAAAGATTTAGGATTAAAATTAGGAGAAATTTCTTTACTCAGGGTTGTGAAACTTTGGAATTCTCTACCCCAGAGAGTTGTAGGTTCTTCACTGAGTATATTTTAGGCTAAGACGGATAGACTTTTGGTCTCTCAAGTGATTTGACAAGCAGGTGGGGGAGTGGAGTTGAGGCAAATCAGCCATGATCATATTGGCTGGTGGAGCAACCTTGAGGGGCAGCCTGATCTAGTCCTGCCCCTATATCTTATGTTCTGATGTTCGTAGTCAATTACCACAAAGAACAGAATTGACAAGAAGTCAATTAAGTAACTGTAACTTAAGGTAGTGATTCTTCATCTGGTTGTGAAATCACTCTGGGGATTTTTCCATCTTACTTTTTTTCAGTTATATGACAAGGGATATATTTTTCTCTTCTGCGTGTCCCAAGGCCAAGAACATAGTTACAATTTTTAATCTATTTGTATGCAGATTATCCTTTCCACTCCTTGCATCCAAAAAAGTCCTATGTTAGATTTTGAGGAATCACAAATATTACGCCTTACATCTAAAACTGTAGTTGCATTTGAAAAATAAAATGGTGCAACTTCCACAAGTGTCACTGTTTAGGTTAGTTACTCCAACATTATACCACATGCCTCAGGAAATTGCAACATATCCTCAAATGGCTAGCTGTTATTTTCAGTCAACTGTTCTAACATCCCAAACAGATATTTTGGGGGGTTTTATGTGATGTACACAAAATAAAACTCATTTTTGCTTTGGATTTTGCAAGTCATGACTACAAGTTGCATGTGTCCTTCCAAAATAATTGTTTGTTTAGGTTTATGCAATGCCTGCTGTGAGATTAAATCATTTGCAATCCATTATTCAGAGTCTGAACACAAATTAAATCTCAGACCATTGGTATTTCAATGATCTAACCCGTTAAGGTCCAACACTCTTATTTTAACCATTTACATTTATGGAATTGCCTGTAATGGAACAGTTCTGTAGTACAAGTGGTTCTTATGCTGGCAAACTTGCCGTACTTGCAACTTATTATCTTGCACATACATTTACTAAAATGTTATATTGGAGACCATTATATTGCCACTAATGTCACTGATGATCTGGACAAATGGACTCAGAGCTCACTAATGCAATGTAAGATATTAAAAAGGTATATCAGTGTAAGCATCCACTAGTGGCTAGCATACACAAATGAAGAAGGCGCTGAACAAGAATAGAGTCAGAGTTTTACAGCATGGAAAGAGGCCCATGGTGTCCACGCTAGTCATCAAGCACCTATCTACTCCAATGCCATTTTCCACCATTTGGCCCGTAAACAAAGAGCTATTTTTTCATGCTTTCATGATCAATTGGTTCCACTATTTGAGCATATTTATCTAGTCATAATCCTAAACTTTTTTCCAACCAGTTTAAACTGTTATTCACATTTAGTCAATGCTCTACTGAAATTTCAGTAGCGTTTAGGCTGTTCCCATCTGTGTTCACAAATGCCATTACCAGCCTAATTATTATTATGCAGTTATGAATTTTAATGCTTTTAGATGTCTTGGTTTCTAATTTGACTGCAAACATTGACACAAAATGAAAACAAAATGACCGATTTTCAAAAGCACGTTTTCTTGGGAGGGTGTTGGTTACAGGATGGTGTGTCTTAAAGAAGTCTTCATAGCCTTCACTAGATTAACTGTAAGTCTTTATTAACTACTAGAACTATTTAAACATGTACAGTAAAGGGAACAAGCCAGGAGCTGTCCCAATGCTTAGGTCTTTTCCTGTCTCTGCTCAACACCACACTGACCCTCGGGTCTAGGTCATGTGCCTTCTTACATCACTATGTAGGCTGCTCTATACTCAGTACCACATTAACCCTCTATATGCCAGATCCTTATACCACACATTTTACAGCTGGTTGCATAATTACTGAAAGCAGAAAGTAATGTCTAAGAATTAAGTAAAAACAGAAAATGGTGGCATTGAGCTACAGGTCAGTCAGCATATGAAAGAGAAAGATAAGTTAATATTTCAGATAGAATTTGCTGTGTACAGTACTGAGGAAAGACTCACCATGTTGACCTGCTGCATGCAGCCATTGTTGAATTAGCTTTATTTACACCTCCCTAACAGAAACAGGCAACTCTTAAAATATACTCACTACCTTCCCACTTTAACAACTTGTATATTAAATGTAAAATGCAACATATACATAATTTCCCAGAATATGATATGACTAAACCAATACTACAATACCTAAAAGCGAATTTCAAGCTTGGTATGACATTAAACTGTTCTTCCGTCACCTTTGCCGCTATACCCACTGGTTTGGTTAGAAGTCCTACCCCCACTCATCAGACTCTTTCACCCATCTCCAATCATTTTGCTCCACCTCGACCCCCTCCCTCTGGCCTCTTAGCGGCTCTTGATCTTTTTAGAGAACTGCTGGCTTGACATCGGCCGTCTCAATTTCTTTGCTCCCTTCACCCACTCTAACTTGTCTCCCTCTGAACTTGCTGCACTTCGTTCTCTCAGGTCCAACCCCGATATTGTTATCGAACCTGTTGACATGGGCAGTGACCACTCCCTTGCAGACGCTGAATGCCAACTCTCCGACACTTCCTCCTAACTCCCCTTGGCATGACCCCACCACCAAACATTAAGCCACTGTTTCCAGAACGGTTACTGACCTCATCTCCTCAGTTGATCTTCCCTCAAAACCTATTTCATGTCTAACTTTTTCCAGTTCTGATGGAAGATCATAGACCTAAAATCACAGGCCCAAAGATCATAGACTCTGTTTAAAAGCAAAATACGATGGATGCTGAAATGAAAACAGAAAATGCTGGAAAAACTCAGCAGGTCTGACAGCATCTGTGGAGAGAGAAACAGGGTTAACGTCGAGTCAGTATGACCCTTCTTCAGAGCTAAAGAGAAATAGAAATGTGATGAAATTTATACTGTTTAAAAGTGGTGGAACAGGTGAAGCTGGATAGAAGGCCAGCGGTAGGTGTGGGCAAAGGAGAGATTGGACAAAAAGACAAAGGGAGTGTTAATGGTAGTGGTAAGGGCTAAAGGAGGTGCTGATAGTGGTATTAAGGTAAAAAAGCAGAATGTGTTAATAACAGAACAAGGGTCAGCACTCTGTGAAAGAACAACGTGGAACAAGCAACAGAAGGCCCTTGTGGGGTTGGGGAAAAGGGTAGAAAAAGGGATAAAAAAGGGGATAAAACAATTATTAAAAAAATAAAAAGTAAGTAGATAAAAAATAAAAACATTTTTTTTAAAAAAAGGAGTTCATAGCCCGAAGTTGTTGAACTTAATGTTTAAGTCCAGAAGGCTGTAAAGTGCCTAATCGGAAGATGAGGTGCTGCCCCTTCAGTTTGCGTTGGGCTTCATTGGAACACTGCAGCAGGCCTTCGGAGATGGACCAGGTGAAGGTGATATAGGGGTGGAAATTGGAAGCAAAATTGATACATTTTTCCAGGTCCAGATGAGAGCATGAAGCAGCACCAAAACAGTTACTGATGTACTGAAAAAGAGAGTTGTAGGAGGAGGCCTGTGTAGGATTGGAACAAGGAATGTTCAACATACCCCATAAAGAGGGGAGGCAATGGTGTAGTGGAATTGGTGCTGGACTAGTAATCGAGCTCTGGGGACCCGGGTTCGAATCCCGCCAAGGCTGATGGTGGAATTTGAGTTCAATAAAAATCTGGAATTAAAAGTCTAACGATGACCATGAAACCATCGTCAATTGTTGTAAAAACCCACCTGGTTCACTAATCCCCTTCAGGGAAGGAAATCTGTCGTCCTTCCCTAGTCTGGCCGACATGTGACTCCAGACCCACAGCAATGTGGTTGACTCTTAAAATGCCCTCTGAAATGGCCTAGCTCAGTTGTAACAAGCCGCTACAAAGTCACAAAAAAATGAATGAAACTGGATGGACCACCCGGCATCAACCTAGGCACCAGAAACGACAATGGCAATCTCAGCCCTGTCAACCCTGCAAAGTCCTCCCTAATAACATCTCGGGGCTAGTGCCAAAATTGGGAGAGCTGTCTCACAGACTAGTCAAGCATCAGTCTGACACAGTCATCCTCACGGAATCATACCTTACAGATAATATCCCAGACACCACCATCACCACCCTTTGGTATGTCCTGTCCCACCAGCAGGAAGGCCCAGCAGAGTTGGTAGCACAGTGGGTATACAGTCAGGAGGGAGTTGCCCTGTGAGTCCTCAACATTGACTCCAGACCCCATGAAGTCTCATGGCATCAGGTCAAACATGGGCAAGGAAACCTCTTGCAGATACCACGTATCTTCCTCCCTCAGCTGATGAATTAGTGCTCCTCCATGCTGAGTACCACTTGGAGGAATCACTGACGGTGGCAAGGGCGCAGAATGCACTCTGGGTGGGGGGCTTCAATGTCCATCACCAAGAGTGGCTCGGTAGCACCGAGCTGGCCGAGTCCTAAATGACATAGCTGCTAGACTGGGTCTGTGGCAGGTGGTGAGGGGACCAATAAGAGGGAAAAACATACCTGACCGCATCCTCACCAACATGCCTGCCGCCGATGCATCTGTCCATGACAGTATCAGTCGGAGTGACCACCGCATAGTACTTATGGAGACGAAATCCCACTTTCACACTGAGGATACCCTCCATCGTATTGTGTGGCACGACTCTAGCAACTCAAGACTGGGCATCCATTAGGCGTTGTGGGCCATCAGCAGCAGCAGAATTGTACTCGAACACAATGTGTAATCTCATGGCCTGGCATATTCCCTACTCTACCATTACCAACAATCCAGGGGATCGACCCTGGTTCAATAAAGGGTGCAGGAGGGCATGGCAGGTGCAGCACCCAGCATACCTAAAAACGAGGTGTCAACCTGGTGAAGCTATAACACAGGACTGCTTGCGTACCAAACAGAATAAGCAGCAAGTGATAGGCAGGGCTAAGCGATCCCACAACCAACAGATTAGGTCTAAGCACTGCAGTACTGCCACATCCAATCGTGAATGGTGGTTGGCAATTAAACAACTCACTGGAGGAAGAGGCTGCTCCACAAATATCCCCATCCCCAATGATGGAGGAGCCCAGCACAACAGTGCAAGAGATAAGGCTGAAACATTTCCTACAAATCTTCAGCCAGAAGTGCCGAGTGGATGATCCATCTCAGCCTCCTCCGGAGGTCCCCAGTATCACAGATGTCAGTCTTCGGCCAATTTGATTCACTTCACATGATATCAAGAAATGGCTGAAGGCACTGGATCCTGCAAAGGCTATGGGCCCAGACAATATTCTGGCAATAGTACTGAATACTTGTGCTCCAGAACTTGCCGCACCCCTAGCCAAGCTGTTCCAGTACAGCTACAACATTGGCATCTACTTGGTTTTGTGGAAAATTGCCCAGGTATGCCCTGTACACAAAAAGCAGGACAAAACCAACCTGGCCAATTACCGCCCCATCAGTCTACACTCCATCATCAGTAAAGTAATGGAAGGGGTCAACAGTGCTATCAAGCGGCACTTGCTTAGCATTAACCTGCTCACTGACGCCCAGTTTGGGTTCCGCCAGGGCCATTCAGCTCCTGATCTCATTACAGCCTTGATTCAAACATGGACAAAACAGCTGAATTCCCGAGGGGAGGTGAGAGTGACTGCCCTAGTCATCAAGGCCACATTTTGATGCCACACTCTCTCAAGTCTTAGCAAAACTGGAGTCAATGTGAATCAGGGGAAAAACTCTCCGCTGGTTGGAGTCATACCTAACACAAAGGAAGATTGTTGTGGTTGATGGAGGTCAATCATCTTAGCTCCAGGACAGCGCCACAGGAGTACCCCAGGGTGGTGTCCTTGGCCCAACCATCTTCAGCTGCTTCATCAATGACCTTCCTTCCATCATAAGTTCAGAAGTGGGGATGTTTGCTGATGATTGTACGATATTCAGCACAATTCGCGACTCCTCAGATACTGAAGCAGTCCATGTCCAAATGCAGCAAGACCTGCACAATATCAGGCTTGGACTGACAAGTGGCAAGTAACATTAGCGCCACACAAGTGTCAGGCCATCTCCAACAAGAGAGAATCCAACCATCGGCCCTTGATGTTCAATGGCATTACCATCACTGAATCCCCCACTATCAACATTACCATTGACCAGAAACTAAACTGGACTAGCCATATAAATACTGTGGCTACAAAAGCAGGTCAGAGGTGAGGAATGGTGCAACAAGTAACCCACCTCCTGACTCCCCAAAGCCTGTCCACCATCTACAAGGCACAAGTCAGGAGTGTGATGGGATACTCCCCACTTTCCTGGATGAGTGCAGCTCCCACACCACTCAAGAAGTTTGTCACTGTCCAAGACAACAGCAACCCGCTTGCTTGGCAATCCATCCACAAACATTCACTTCTTCCACCACCGACGGACAGTAGCAGCAGTGTACACCATCTACAAGATGCACTGCAGAAATTCACCAAGGCTCCTTAGACAGCACCTTCCAAACCCATGACCACTGCCATCTAGAAGGACAAGGGCAGCAGATAGTTGGGAACACCACCATCTGGAAGCTCCCCTCCAAATCACTCACCATCCTGACTTGGAAATATATCGCCATTCCTTCACTGTCGCTGGGTCAAAATCCTGGAACTCCCTTCCTAACAGAACTGTAGGTGTACCTACACCACATGGACTGCAACGGTTCAAGAAGGCAGCTCACCACCACCTTCACAAGGGCAATTAGGGATGAACAATAAATGCTGGCCCAGTCAGCGAAGCCCACATCCCATGAATGAATGAAAGAAAGAAAGAGATAGGCATAACTGGGGCCCATGCATTTTTATTTGGAGGAACTGAGACAAGTTTAAGGAGAAATTGTTCATTGAGAGAGCAAGTTCAGACAGACAGAGGAGAGTGGTGGTGGATGGGGGACATTCAGGCCTCTGTACAAGGAAGAAGCGGAAAGCCCTCAGACCATCCTGGTGGGGGATGGAGGTGTAGAGGGATTGGACGTCCATGGTGAAGAGGTTGTGGTTAGGGCCAGGGAACTGGAAACTGTTGATATAATGTAGGGCATCAGAGGAATCGCGGATGTAGGTAGGAAGAGACTGGGTAAAGGGAGAGAGAATGGAATCAAGATGGGAAGAAATGAGTTCCGTGGGGCAGGGAACTGGCTGAAACGATTGGTCTACCAGGACATTGATGCTTGTGGATTTTGGGAAGGAGGTACAAGCAGGCTGTCTGGGGTTGGGAAACTATGAGTTTGGAAGCTGTAGAGGGAAGATCCCCAGGGGAGATGAAGTCAGTGACAGTCCTGGAAACAATGGCTCTGACAAACTCTGTTTCTTCTCCACCGATGCTGCCAGACCTGCTGAGTTTTTCCAGGTAATTCTGTTTTTGTTTTGGATTTCCAGCATCCGCAGTAGTTTTTTGTTTTTATATCTGTTTGTCTCCCCACAGATGTTACCTAACCTGCTGAATATTTCCAGCATTTGCTGTTTTTATATTTGAAACTTAACTGGTTGAGTTGAAAATTTGTTTTTACAGTAATTCCAACTAAAACACATATATGAGTTGAGTGTTACAAGCACAGGCTGATTGGCTACAGTCAGTACTTTGCTTGTTACGAACAGCAGAAGGGACATGCTGTTTCATACGATCCGCCTATTGACGGGATGTACGTCCTACATGCCTGGCATTGCACCAGCACTGAAATTCATATACCACATTACTCGTGAATGATAGGCAAAACGCCTTTTTGGCTTGATCGCAGCATCCTGTTTGTGGAGAATACCACTCATGTTGCTACTGCATAGTAGCCAGCATGAAACAGATAGCTTCACCTTCTGCTCAAAATTTTAAGACACCTTACACTTCTGGAGTAATTTGAAGTAGATTGGGCACTTTTCAGGACCAAAAATGGTGAGCTTTTCCCATTCATGAGTTTGCGCCATATACAGCAAGTAATAATCTAATCAGGGTAGCCATTAACTCACAAGACGGCTTTGATGCACCCTATTTCAGCATCAAGCTTGCATTATAAGCAGCCCAACACAAACTGGAGGAACAGCACCTCATCTTCCGACTAGGCACTTTACAGCCTTCCGGGCTGAATATTGAATTCAACAACTTTAGATCTTAAACTCCCCCTCCCCCCATCCCCACCCCGTTTCTTCCCCCTCCCTTTTGTTTTTTTCAATAATTTATATAGATTTTTCTTTTCCCACTTATTTCCATTATTTTTAAATCTACAACTAATACCTTGTCAGTCTTTCCACCCCATCCCCACTAGAGCTGTACCTTGAGTGTCCTGCCATCCATTCTGAATTAGCACTTTTCTTAGATAATATCACCACCTTCAACACCTCTTTGATCCTTTTGTCTGTGACATCTTTTGATTATCTGCTCCTATCACTGCTTGCTTGTCCCTATAACCACCCCACCCTCAACTTCTCTCCCCCCGCCCCCCCACCTTAAACCAGCTTATATTTCACCCCTCTCCTAACTACACTCAGTTCTGTTGAAGGGTCATGTGGACTCGAAACGTCAACTCTTTTCTTCTCCACCAATGCTGCCAGACCTGCTGAGTTTTTCCAGGTAATTCTGTTTTTGTTTTGGATTTCCAGCATCCGCAGTAGTTTTTTGTTTTTATCTCTGTGTTTAATTGACTGCCACTTCTCTTCAAGAAATGCCTTCCTTGAAGAGGTATTGCTCTGTTCTCCGACAGGATTTCCGCCTGTCTCTTCTGCCCTGTTCACCTTCATTGCTTTCCATTTCTCTCCTGGTGTTTGACAAGGTGTTTACTAAAACCTGCTTTCACAGCCATATTTCCTTTCTCAGTGACTGTCTCCGTCTCCGACTCACCCCACGTGGATTTCAACTGAAATTCCATCCCTCATGTTTCGAACCCACCCAGGATTACAGGTATCTCAGGGACATAAAACGCTTCTTGGACTGCTGTTCCTGTCGCATTCTGAGATCCACGCTCAGTGCCATGCGTCGCCATATGAACACACTCAACCTCTCCCTCCAGCAGCACTGCCGCACCCTTTATCAAAGCTGCGCGTGCCCCCAGTTTCATTTTATTCTTCGCCTCATCCAACGCCTCAACAAGAAACTTTTTCTCTTTCTCTCAAGTGCTAAGGAACGCAAGCTCCAACAACTCATCGACACCAACACCCATCTGGGACCCTCCACCCCTGCTTGTCCCTCCGTCCCCACCCCATCTTCCAATCCCAGCCCCAGCCGCGTATTCACTATACCCCCTGACCTTCCCCTCTCCGATGCTAAACGTTCAGTGCTCAGCAAAGGACTTAATTTCATACCCTTACGCCCTCATCTCAATGAATTTCGGGCTCGGCAGGATGCCGAACTCTTCTTCCGCCGTCTTCGTCTCCGTGCTCACTTCTTTGGGCAGGAGTCCTCTCCCCGTTCAACGGATCCTTTTACCCACCTCCAATATTCTCCCTCCACCTGGACCCCTCCCTCTGGATTCTTACCTTCTCTTGATCTTTTCATTGAGAACTGTCGGCGTAACATTAGCCATCTCAATTTCTCTGCTCCTCTCACCCATTCTAATCTGTCTCTCTCTGAACTTACTGCACTCCGTTCTCTCAGGTCCAACCCCAACACTGCCATCAAACCCGCTGACAAGGGTGGTGCTGTTGTTGTCTGGCGCACTGACCTCTACCTCGCGGAGGCTGAGCGTCAACTCGCAGATACTTCCTCCTACCTCTCCCTGGACCATGACCCCACCACAAAACATCAAGCCATTATTTCCAGAACTGTCACTGACCTCATTTCCTCTGGAGATCTTCCTCCCACAGCTTCCAACCTGATAGTGGCCCAACCTCGGACGGCCCGCTTCTACCTCCTACCCAAAATCCACAAACAGAACTGTCCTGGCAGACCGATCGTGTCAGCCTGTTCCTGCCCCATGGAACTCATTTCTCGTTATCTTGACTCCCTTCTCTCTCCCCTTGTCCAGTCCCTTCCCACCTACATCCGTGATTCCTCTGACACCTTACGTCACATCAACAATTTCCAGTTCCCTGGCCCCAACCGCTTCTTCTTCACCATGGATGTCCAATCCCTCTACACCTCCATCCCCCACCAGGATGGTCTGAGGGCCCTTAGCTTCTTCCTTGAACAGAAGCCCGAACAATCCCCATCCACCACTACTCTCCTCCGTCTGGCTGAACTGGTTCTCACACTGAACAATTTCTCCTTTAACTCCTCTCACTTCCTCCAAATAAAAGGTGTGGCTATAGGTACCCGCATGGGCCCCAGCTATGCCTGTCTCTTTATGGGGTATGTGGAACATTCCTTGTTCCAGTCCTACTCCGGCCCCTTCCCACAACTCTTTTTTCGGTACATCGATGATTACTTCGGTGCTGCTTCATGCTCTCGTCGGGATCTGGAAAAATTTATTAATTTTGCTTCCAATCTCCACCCCTCCATCATTTTCACATGGTCCATCTCTGACACTTTTCTTCCCTTCCTTGACCTCTCCGTCTCAATTTCTGATGGTAGATTGTCCACCAATATCCATTACAAGCCTACCGACTCCCACAGCTACCTCAACTACAGCTCCTCACACCCCACTTCCTGTAAGGACTCCATCCCATTCTCTCAGTTCCTTCGCCTCCGTCGCATCTGTTCTGATGATGCTACCTTCAAAAACAGTTCCTCTGACATGTCCTCCTTCTTCTTTAACCGAGGTTTTCCACCCACGGTCGTTGACAGGGTCCTCAACCGTGTCCGGCCCATCTCCCGCGCATCGGCCCTCACGCCTTCTCCTCCCTCCCAGAAACATGATAGGGTCCCCCTTGACCTCACTTATCACCCCACCAGCCTCCGCATTCAAAGAATCATCCTCCGCCATTTCCGCCAACTCCAGCATGATGCCACCACCAAACACATCTTCCCTTCACCCCCCCTGGCAGCATTCCGTAGGGATCGTTCCCTCCGGGACACCCTGGTCCACTCCTCCATCACCCCCTACTCCTCAACCCCCACCTATGGCACCTTCCCATGCCCACGCAGAAGATGCAACACCTGCCCCTTCACTTCCTCTCTCCTCACCGTCCAAGGGCCCAAACACTCCTTTCAAGTGAAGCAGCATTTCACTTGCATTTCCCCTAACTTAGTCTACTGCATTCGTTGCTCCCAATGCGGTCTCCTCTACATTGGAAAGACCAAACGCAAACGGGGCGACCGCTTTGCAGAACACCTGCGGTCTGTCCGTAAGAAAGATCCAAACCTCCCTGTCGCTTGCCATTTTAACACTCCACCCTGCTCTCTTGCCCACATGTCTGTCCTTGGCTTGCTGCATTGTTCCAGTGAAGCCCAACTCAAACTGGAGGAACAGCACCTCATCTTCCGACTAGGCACTTTACAGCCTTCCGGGCTGAATATTGAATTCAACAACTTTAGATCTTAAACTCCCTCCCCCCATCCCCACCCCGTTTCTTCCCCCTCCCTTTTATTTTTTCAATAATTTATATAGATTTTTCTTTTCCCACTTATTTCCATTATTTTTAAATCTACAACTAATACCTTGTCAGTCTTTCCACCCCACCCCCACTAGAGCTGTACCTTGAGAGTGTCCTGCCATCCATTCTTAATTAGCACTTTTCTTAGATAATATCACCACCTTCAACACCTCTTTGATCCTTTTGTCTGTGACATCTTTTGATTATCTGCTCCTATCACTGCTTGCTTGTCCCTACAACCACCCCACCCTCAACTTCTCTCCCCCCGCCCCCCCACCTTAAACCAGCTTATATTTCACCCCTCTCCTAACTACACTCAGTTCTCTTGAAGGGTCATGTGGACTCGAAACGTTAACTCTTTTCTTCTCCATTGATGCTGCCAGACCTGCTGAGTTTTTCCAGGTAATTCTGTTTTTGTTTTGCATTATAAGCAAATGGCCTGGACCCTATTTATGAGGTTGCCAAAAGCCCAATCTTATTGTGCATGGAACTGTAGGAATCCCAATGCATGCATTGAACAGTGAAGGTAGGCTTGTGGTAGACAGCAGTAGAGAACCCATTGGCAGATTTATCAACAAGTACGTGAAGGAAAGGAAGCTCATTTGATTGCTCCATTTCAAAAGGTGAATTTCAGCCCAGAATGGATCCAATTAAGATGTGTAAGGAAATTCTTACATGCAGCTGCAGATTCAAATATAGCAAACGTATCTTCTACATATTGGAAATGTGCAAGGAGTAGGAGGTTAGGTGTCATTCCATCAAAGATACATTTCTCATGGAAACCGACAAAGATGTTTGGCAGAGCTGGGCCTAGAAGGGGTCCCACTGCAACACCATCATCTATTTGGGCATACCTGGTGTCATCAAAACTGAACTCAACTGCATGAGTTGCTGAATTCATGAATGCAATGAATATTCGTCTAGATCAGCATGAATTAGTGATGTGGTGCAAATGTCTAATACCAGCCTGTGCTTGATATACACAAAACATTGTGTCCAACATTAGATGTGATTCACGATTGGACAGCACTGGCTAAATAATCCCGATTGTGCCAAGAATTACACTGACAACCAATTTAAGATTGCGTCAGGCTCGCAGTGTGGCTTGCTTATGCATGATAGAAGCTACATATATTCGAACACATGGCCCTGTCCTTTGCAGACAGAAGGAACATATCCAAATATTGAGAGTTTTTCAACAAAAGCTTGGGAGACAACCAATCCTTGGTTCATTCCCCAGGGCAACGCCTTGACCAGAGTTGCCCTGCATGGTTTGAATTTAAACAAAAGCTTAGCAGTTTAGTGCTCCATGGTGCATTCTCCATGGAAACACCTCTACCAGAGTCCATTTACCAACCAATCAGCACTCTCTTCTCATGCAGTATAAATTGTTATTCCCTTTACAATTGGTATTCTTGTCAATCTGTCCTAATGCATGCAAGACGAGAATTCAATAGTGTGTCTCTTTACTCAGCAATACTCAAGTTCATTACTACCAAACAAACATACATGTATGACTGATATTATCAGAGTAATTTACATGTTAACAATTGTTTTTCCTTTACACCAATATGCATTTAACAAAAAATATTTGACATGTAGTAATGGAGAGAAATTCTTTTTCTTCCTACATACAGTACTTCCAATTAACCAAACAGGCTTCTTTCTCATTCTCTAGGGATATCTTCTTCCATTTCCATGAGAATGAACTGCAGACTTACAATATTTAATACTGTACTGATGGGTCATCAATATCATTGTCCATCTCTAAAGCCAGGCTGCCACTAGGAATTGTACTGCCCTCTGTGAGCCAAATGTGATCGTAAAGGTTTGGCAGCTAGTTAACAAAATGAACTTCCTACTGTACAGGTATGTGTGGAACATTGTAACATCATGTATATGAAGTGGGATAACTGATTAGGATAGTCATGTATTAATAGTTTTAGAATTGACAAATGTAGTTATTAGAGCACTTTCTAAACATGATGGGAAGCACATAGGCATGATGAGTATGGTACTTTGGGAACCCCACTAACAATCACAAGTCATAAAACTTAATGCCTTTGCAGAACAGGTAAACAAATGTTAAGGCAATAAGAGCACAGAGTAGGAGGCGTTACAACCGAGGCATTTCCCAGCCTCCTAGTGAAATAACAGCAATATCTGTAGCCTGAATAATTCTGCTTATTAGGTATGTAACTGGAGGTTGTACTTGGCAGTATCGTGAAACGTGATAACTTTAAAGATATAAATATGCTATGCAGCCTTTGTATCGGGGGGGACACTGTAGAACCAGTCTGTCTCCTCCCAGCATATGCTTGAAAAGACCTTTGCTTCCTGGAAACTCACAAACTTGAGTGGTCTCATCTTTGTATTAATTCCTCGCAATATCGGACACCGACACTAGATAGAAAGTTGATTCCAGAGGACAGGTGAGTCTGTTCATTTACCACCCATTAGATAGAGTGGTCAGCTTTTGAAATGGGAAGCCAGTGGGTCAGTCTGAAGATCCAAACCAGGACATGGGTCCGAGAGTGCAATGAAGAATTTGTGCATGAGCTTTATCGTATTTTCTTCCCTAAATTGTCATGTGTGTTTGTGGAGTTCAGCAGTGTGTGGAGTTAAAAGCCTCAGGTTATGAGTTGGATTAAAGTGAAAGTACAATCAAACAAACTAATGTTTTAAGTTATAAGGTTCGAGTTGAGATTTCTGGCCACAAACCAAAGGTATTCTAAAGATACACCAGGGTTTTCCTTTGTTTGAAACGAAACAGCCTTTGCACCACCCTCTTGCAGACTAGCAAGGAGTTAACTCTTCCCACCAGCTTTAGGCTGCTGAATTAATCCATTGCATCTCAAGCAGAATGGACCCTTCTGCTTTTGTTTCAAAATTAATGCAAATGTAACAAGATTCTTGCAGCTTTAAGAATCTAAGAATTTATACGTAGATTTTCAATGCCACAGCTTGTTCATGGTTTAAAGGCTTCACTTTACCTTTTAAAAAAAAATTGACTTCACCCATTCAAGCCAGGAGATCTGATACAAACACTGACCAATGAGTATCAGACCTTTTGCAAGTTACTTTTGAAAACCTATGATGCCACCTAAAATAAAGAATGTGTGTTGATAAACATGCGGGACTTTTAATCTTGATATAAATTCATACACGAGAACAAGGTAGTTTTAATTCTGATTGTCTAAATTACAATTCAGACAAAGTTTAAAGATTTGAGATTTGGGTGCCAATTAAGTACTGCTATTTGAATCTGGGATAACTTTAAAATGAAAAAAAGTCAGACACAATCTAGTGGGTTACTTTTGATAAAATAAATTGTTGTTTAAGGGGAAGATGACAAAGAAACAAAACATGTTAGTGCCTGGAATCAAAAGGAAACGTATGATTTCTGCTTTAGAAACAATACTTTATCGGGCTGTAAAGTCTCTCCAGAAAGCCTGAATGAAAAGATGGTAACTATTGCATATGTAAGATGGTACCATGATATGATTAAGGGTAGGAGATAGGGAAAGAGGACTCAATATACAAACTTTCTAAAAGAACTGAATTTGATAATCTGGCCACCACCTGAGACATTGAACCATAAAGCAGGAGATAAGCAAAAGATCTAGAGACAGAAACCCTCTGACAAGAAATGGTTAACATGGCCTTAAGAGTAAGGAAACATTTTAAAACCATCAAGGCAACAGAGAAACTGACTTTAAAAGAATCTTAGGATAATCATGGTCAGAGGGAGTAAAAAAAAATGAAAGTAGAAGGGATCTGAGGTTGAGACAGTTGAAGGATAAGGAGAAAAGATGGGACTCAATGGGCCCCTTCTGCACTGTGATTCTGTGACACTTAACAATGATTTACCACAAGATGGATACAGGTAACGGGAGAGCTGGAAAAAGAATAATTAGATGTCTTATTTACCATATTAATGCGCCTGCAAGCTACAAAAAGTAGGACCACAAAACTAACACGATGGTGACAGGCTGAGTTAAGCGGCTCACAGAGAGAAGCACCACTGGAAGTGAACTTATTGGACCATTAAAAGATAGGATAAGAAGTTGCATTGTGGAGTTGTGCAGGCAGTTTAAGGAATTGAGGTCCAATGTGAGACTACTGCAGGAGGTAGAAGACCAGGAAAGAAGCGAGGAGTGACTCCCCCAGGGCATGTGTCATGGCACAGCGGATGGTAAATGATGAGCTGCTCAAATCCAGGGGGAAACTTGAAACAACTGCCACAACTGTGACAATTTGTATTTTATTTTGAGATGTGTGCCTTGAATTCAGTAGTAATAAGTCCACCAAGGCTTAGAGGTTTTTTAACAAAACTAAATTAAACATTAATTAATAAAAGAAAAGATTTTAAGCACATACATAAGTCTACAAATTATTATTATAATAACTCCTAAATCTCCTAATTAATCTGACTCCGCGTTACACCTCCATTAAGGCAACAGTAAAAACAAATAAATTTCAACAGACCCAGGCAAAGCACACAATACCCTGGACAGTAATATTCACAGTAAGTTTTCTTAGCTTCGGTTCTTGTAGACCGCAACTGGATGTACCAAGGCTGGGAGCTTTTCACACTTGTGTTAGATCTTAGAATTTCTTTGCCCTTACACATAACATCATCTCCTTTATACATGTTTCTCCCTTTTTAATGTAAATTCCATTGTTCCAATATGTCGGTTGCAACTTTGCTCTTCTCATAATATAATTCTTTCATAGTACTCATATTATCAGTAACCTTTGGGAAAAATAAACACAAATTCTTATGGGTAGGTGTAACATCTTACCATCCCTCTGAAATTCAAATTAACCTAATTCATTGAAAAATGCAGATGTTCCTCACACTTAACATTCTAAAACTTTAGCCATGATTACATATTTAGCATTTCAAACCTAGCTTCCCTTTTGATAACTCAAAAGCTCCAGACCAGCTGCCTCCAATTCAATTAAAATGCCCACACACACATCCACACAGAGAAACTAATCCAAACCCCACTATTAACCTACCTTTACAATAAATCACAATAACATTATGACAATTATTATATTTTCATGACACATGCCAGAAGTGAGGGATAAGCTAATGGTTAAGGGGGCACTGGAATGACCAGGATCTACTCCGTGATCCTAGACCTTACTGGATAATTTTGACTAGTGACACATGTGTATGTTTGGAAGCATTGGTCACAGGCGAAACCTTATATCTCACAATCTGCTTCTGTCAGCAGGAAAGCAACCAACAGCCCGCTTAACTACTTTCTTTTAGACAAATCCTCAGTGCATTGGCAATCAGGAGGACAGCAGCAGCAGTAATCACCCTCTTAACAATATCAGCATGGGAGGTGCCTACTGTGAACATCATTAAAGCCACTTGTCTGCACCCAGTATGTGCAGCTATCTAAAGGAGGGAGCAGAGAGTGGATAAGGAAACCGAGCGTTTGGATTTCTCAGTCACTAACTGTAGTCATCGTGTTATACAGGTTATATTTTCAAAAGGGGACAGTCTGACTCAGACTGCCTCGACATTTACGCTAATGACATGGCTGGAAATGTGGACATAAAGGGAGTGTATAACACAAGCTCAGGTGTGGTATCTGTGTCCAACACAGGAATGAAGATTATGGCGGGATAGGCTAATCTGCCCCCATTTGTTTGGGAGTCAGGAATAGAGGGACAATATTGTCAAGAACAACGTATAAATGCTGTTAATCGGCTCAGTTGTCATGATACAAGATGCTTTGATTTGTCAACCTGCGGGTATTAGAAACCCACTAAGTGCCCAGCCACTATGTCACCACCCCTGGATGGTATAATTAGAACTGGGAAACCCAAAGTGATACCACATGATGTTACAATGGATACTCTGGAGGTGACCTACAATTTGACCAACCTCATCCTGGTCTTATTGGCTGATTGGACAAAACAAAAGTTACAGCACTTATACCTCCAAGGTAGCAAATAAAACTGCAGCTATACAAGCTCTCGGGGAAGGTATACTAGAGGGGATTAAAATCATTAAATGACTTATTCATAGTTTAAAGGGAGGGCATGTGACATGTTGGCTCAGGACTTGATAGATAATGTTAGATCAGATATTGAAGATAAAAGATTTGGCACTGCGCCTCAACACATACAATCAGGCTGCGGAGAAATTAGACCTTATCAATTTACAGGAAGAACGACAGGAATTAGTAGTTACACAGTACCATGTCAGGAGGCAAGGGAGACACAATAAAATTTCTGATGAACATACCACAGGAACATACTAACAGAACATATTTGGCAGGGGGGATATAAATTCAAATCCCTGGGCGTGGTAAAGAATGGGTGGGTATACAGTCCCAGGGTGGAATGGCACCCTTCTAATGACAACACAAGAATGTTGCAATTGCAACATTACATCATCTGCTCCTGCAATATCCTGGAACCCACAAGTAACGATTCTGCCATCATGGTGTCGGTTAAACCTCTTGAAAGGTCTTCAAAGCAGTCCAAACCTCCCCTACAGAGTGGTGCTTTCAGACCGACAGGACAAGATTCATAGATGGAGGATTAGAGTGTGACAATAACTACACCTTCTGCTTACAGATCACTGACTCTTTCACTATGGGGGACTTTCACCTTGCAGGCAGGGCCCTCACTGGCTATGTATTCAGTCCATGGTAGGACATTACATTAAACATCAACAACACACTAGATCGATTGACTCTGGTAGCAGTGGCCACCACTAGGAGGTTTTTGGAATCAAGCCATCAAGCAATCATGAGGGTAAGGGTGCAGGAGAATCTGGCCACAAGGCTAGGAGATTGGAGGACTCAGCCAGTAATCGGGCCAAGATGGTAAGAATGCAGTATGACTAACTGGTGGGAAATAGGGAGGGTGGCAGCAGCTGTTGCAGTCTTAATAGCTAGCAACAAATACAGAGATCATCAGAGACTTAAGGTTTCCCAAGCAGTACGAATGTTAATGCTGTAAAATAGAGGGTTTACCTCTGTATCAAGTGCAATTGAAACTCCTCTCCCAAGGAACACAAAAAATGGGGAACATTTATAAAGATTTTGCAATTTTAATGAATTGATGGTTCCGGGCCTAGCTTAGGTCAGTAGGACTTAGGCAAACAGTAGAGTAGCAAACCTGAAGCCCATCAGACTCTAATAGGATCCCTAGAGTGTCTGGTGGGCAGGCGATCTTGGGAATGTCCCTCCTGGACCAGGTACTGCCTGACCAGGGGTCTAAAAGGAGGGCCTGAAGTGGGATAACTGATTAGGATGGTCATGTATTAATAGCTTTAGAATTGGCAAGTGTAGTTATTAGAGCACTTACTAACCATGGTGGTAAATACTGCTAACACAAGCATGATGGGTATGGTACTGTGGGAATCCAACTAATAATCACAAGTCATAAAGCTTAATGACTCTCACAGGACGGGTAAACAAATGTTAGGGCAATAAAAGCACAGATTGGGAGGCGTTAGAACCGAGGTGCTTCCCAGCCTCCCAGTGAGATAACAGTGACATCTGCAGCCTGAATAATTCTGCTTATAAGTTATGTAACTGGAGGTTGCACTAGGCAGCATCATGAAATGTGATAACTAAAAGATATAAGTATATTACACAGCCTTTGCATCAGGGCGGGGTGGGGAGGGGGTGGCGAGGAACATTGTTGGATCAGGCTGTGTCCTCCTAGCATATGCTTGAATAAAACCTTGGCTTACTGGAAACTCAACAGACTTGAGTGGTGTCATCTTTGTACCACAACATATGAATGCTAATGCCTCTTTTTCAACTTGAATAGTTTTGCTCTGCCTTTAAAGTACGTGAAGTTTCTCCACACCGTCCTTTATTAAGTAAGATAACACCACATCTAACCCTGTGGTGAGGCAGAGCACACTAAAACCAATTGCTTCTTGCCATCATTGTAGGTCAAAACAGCATCACTAGTCAGTACTTTCTCCACTCCTTCATATGCTTTGATTATCCACAGATCACTCCACTTTGATCAGTTGATCAATTGGAGAAAATATGTTGTCTAAATTGAGGAAGAATTTAAAATTATACACAACAATCCCTATTAATGCTCTTAATTCTTCTTTGTTCTCTGGTGTCTTGGCTTTCAGAATCCCTGAAACCTCCTCCTGCCTTGGGTGGATATCGTCACCATCTATTTGGTGACCTTGCTATATTACTGTTGACACCAGAAAGCAACTCTTGTGCTTTTTAGCTTTGATGCCATATTCTTGAAGTTGATCTAGGACTTCGCTCAACCTTACCATGTTCTCTTTCTTGATCTTACTGCTAATTAGAATGTCAGCCAAGAAGCAGCACGCTCCTTTCATCTCACTTAGTACCTGATCCACGATGCTCTAGAACAATGTGGGAGCTGTAGACATCCCAAATGGTAACCTTTGGTACTGGTACCATCCCCTTTCTGAATGATAAGCAGCTCCTTGCTCGTCAGTTAATTTTAAATGCAAACATGCTTTTGACATATCCATCCCACTGAACACCTTTCCACTGGCTAAACTAGAAAGAAAATTCTGCACTGGTAGGCAGTGGGTAAGTATCATTCACGATCACTTTATTGACTGTTTACTTATAATCTCCACAAATTCAAACTACCACAATGGGTGTGGTCCATTCACTGCTCTTCACCTTAATTGTCCCTGTTCTTTCTAATCTATTCAGCTCCATTTACTGTTTCTAACTGTGCATAAGGCACTGCCCTCGCCTTGCAAAATGTCAGCTGTACACGGTCCTTTATCTTAACTGCAGCCTTGTGATGCCTAATTTTATCATTTGGTCCTCCTTGCTCAAAGACCACTTTGTGCTCTCTTAGCACTTCCACAATGTCAGACTCTTACTGATCCCTATTGTAAATAACTCAGCCCAATTTGACCGTACCTTCTTAAGCCAATTCCTTCCCAGAGAGATTATTTTCCCTCCTACTACTGCCAGTGACAAGTAATAGGGTGGAATACGATATTGCATCCGAACACTAATTTGACTTAACACTGTAATACTGTTATTGGAGTAACTAAGCAATTTCATGCTAGTTTTTCAGAAGAGAATGTGATTGAGGGATTTCTTGTACTGCCTTCTGAGAGATCAGACACTGCTGCAGCTGTATCAACAACAAAAGTAAGTTGTGAATCTCCAGCTATAATTTCTACCTTTCTGCTGCAAGTACTCAAATTATATCATCAGCCTTATTACTTTCATTGTCCATGTGCTGTTTTCTTTTCTCTCCGACCGAATACAACTCTTGATCTTCCTCCTAAGAGACATTAGTTCCTGTTTAAATATCTATCATATGTGCATTCGAGGGCTTCCAGACTCCTGAACTAGCTTTAGATCTACTGTGACCTTGACCTGGTGCATTGCTGCCACCTGGAGCATTACTGTTTCCTTTACTTCTGCATATCATCTGGGTTTGACCAACTTTCCCACAGGCATAGCACTTTCACAGGAAATGAGCGCATTTAGATGGTTGGTGGCTACCATAGCAACGGTAATATCTAAATTGCTGACTCAAGACTGTGAACCTGGCTGCTGTAGCCTGGATTCTGCTGAAATCCAGTGGACCTCCCCTGCTAGCTCAGGAGAAGAACTCCCATGCAATTTGCAACTCTCTCTTTCTCCCGTTTCCATGTCCATTGTCTCATCGCAGGCCTCCTTCCAAATCAGCTTATTGCATTTACTCAAAAATTTTACTCAAAAGTCATGTCACCACAATACGAATCCAGAGTCTCATTAATTTCATTATATTCCATAGTAATGGATATTGTCTGCAGGACCGCAGGATAGCCTTCAGTTCCATTTTTTTTTCTAATCAATTACATTCCATGCTAACTCACTGAGCTGTACCTGAACATGACGTGCACATGGAACAATCTTTCAAACCAGATTTCCTCAAAATCAACTTTAGGAGTTCCAAAAAATGTCACAATGTTCTTCCATCTTCAATTTCTCAAAATAATGTTAAATAATTCCACGCTAGCTTCAATGTCATTTTTGTGTACTGCACTGAGAAAAGACTCACCATGTGGGCTCACTGCAAGCAGCCATTGTTTAACTAATTTCATTTATACCTCTCCAACAGAAATAAAGTGGGGCAGCTTTTACAATATACAGAAGCCTTTATCAGCAGGAATTTCATCTTCTATATTTGATATCAAGCCTGAAGTTTTAATGGTTCCTTTCTTGTAAAACACTGATCCCAATCATACATCAAATAGGAAAACAAAAATAAAAATACCTGGAAAAACTCAGCAGGTCTGGCAGCATCTGCGGAGAGGAACACAGTTAATGTTCTGAGTCCGTATGACTCTTCAACAGAACTAAGTAAAAATAGAAAAGAGGTGAAATATAAGCTGGTTTAAGGGGGTGGGGGTGGGGGACAGGTAGAGCTGGATAGAGGGCCAGTGATAAGTGGAGATAGCCAAAATATGTCATAGACAAAAGGTCAAAGAGGTGTTGAAGATGGTGATATTATCTAAGGAATGTGCTAATTAAGGGTAGAAAGTAGGACAAGCAAAGTACAGATAGCCCTAGTGGGGGTGGGGTGCGGTGGAGGGAAATGATGGAAATAGGCTAAAAGGTAGAGATAAAACAATGGATGGAAATACATTTAAAAATAATGGAAATAGGTGGGAAAAGAAAAATTTATATAAATTATTGGGGGAAAAAAAGGGGGATCGGAAAGGGGGTGGGGATGGAGGAGAGAATTCATGATCTAAAATTGTTGAACTCAATATTCAGTCCGGAAGGCTGTAAAGTGCCTAGTCGGAAGATGAGGTGCTGTTCCTCCAGTTTGCGTTGAGCTTCACTAGAACAATGCAGCAGGCCAAGGACAGACATGTGGGCATGAGAGCAGGGTGGAATGTTGAAATGGCAAGCAACAGGGAGGTCTGGGTCATGCTTGCAGACAGACTGAAGGTGTTCTGCAAAGCAGTCACCCAGTCTGCATTTGGGCTCTCCAATGTAGAGGAGACCGCATTGGGAGCAGCGAATGCAGTAGACTAAATTGAGGGAAGTGCAAGTGAAATGCTGCTCCACTTGAAAGGAGTGTTTGGGCCCTTGGACGGTGAGGAGAGGGCAAGCAAAGGGGCAGGTGTTGCACCTTCTGCGGTTGCATGGGAAGGTGCCGTGGGAGGGGGTTGAGGTGTAGGGGGTGATGGAGGAGTGGACCAGGGTGTCACGGAGGGAACAATCCCTGTGGAATGCTGCCAGGGGTGGTGAAGGGAAGATGTGTTTAGTGGTGGCATCATGCTGGAGTTGGCGGAAATGGCGGAGGATGATCCTTTGAATGTGGAGGCTAGTGGGGTGATAAGTGAGGACAAAGGAGACCCTATCATGGTTCTGGGAGGGAGAGGAAGGAATGAGGGTGGATGTGTGGGATATGGGCCGGACACGGTTGAGGGCCCTGTCAACCACCGTGGGTGGAAAACCTCGGTTAAGGAAGGAGGAGGACATGTCAGAGGAACTGTTTTTGAAAGTGGCATCATCAGAACATATGTAACGGAGGCGAAGGAACTGAGTGATTGGGATGGAGTCCTTACAAGAAGCGGGGTGTAAGGAGCTGTAGTTGAGGTAGCTGTGGGAGTCGGTAGGCTTGTAATGAATATTGGTGGACAGTCTATTACCAGAAATGGAGACAGAGAGGTCAAGGAAGGGAAGGGAAGTGTCAGAGATGGACCATCTGGAAATGATGGAGGGGTGGAAATTGGAAGCAAAATTAATAAATTTTTCCAGGTCCAGACAAGAGCACGAAGCAATCATCGATGTACCGAAGAAAGAGTTGTGGGAGGGGGCCAGAGTAGGACTGGAACAAGGAATGTTCCACATACCCCATAAAGAGACAGGCATAACTGGGGCCCATGCAGGTACCCATAGCCACACATTTTATTTGAAGGAAGTGAGAGGAGTTTAAGGAGAAATTGTTCAGTGAGAGAACAAGTTCAGCCAGACGGAGGAGAGTAGTGGTGGATGGGGATTGTTCAGGCCTCTGTTCGAGGAAGAAGCGGAGAGCCATCAGACCATCCCAGTGGGGGATGGAGGTGTAGAGGGATTGGACGTTCATGGTGAAGAGGAGGCGGTTGGGGCCAGGGAACTGGAAATTGTTGATATGATGTAGGGTGTCAGAGGAATCACGGATGTAGGTGGGAAGGGACTGGACAAGGGGAGAGAGAATGGAGTCAAGATAGCGAGAAATGAGTTCCATGGGGCAGGAACAGGCTGACACGATCGGTCTGCCGGGACAGTCCTGTTTGTGGATTTTGGGTAGGAGGTAGAAGCGGGCCGTCCGAGATTGCGAGACTATGAGGTTGGAAGCTGTGAAGGAAGATCTCCAGAGGAGATGAGGTCAATAACAGTCCTGGAAACAATGGCTTGAAGTTCAGTGGTGCGGTCATGGTCCAGGGGAAGGTAGGAGGAATTGTCTGTGATTTGACGCTCAGCCTCTGCGAGGTAGAGGTCAGTGCGCCAGACAACCACAGCACCACCCTTGTCAGCAGGTTTGATGACAACGTCAGGGTTGGACCTGAGAACGAAGTGCAGCAAGTTCAGTGAGAGACAGGTTACAGTGGGTGAGAGGAGCAGAGAAATTGAGACGACTAATGTCACGCCGACAGTTCTCAATGAAAAGATCAAGAGAAGGTAAGAATCCAGAGGGAGTAGTCCAGGTGGAGGGAGAATACTGGAGGCGGGTAAAAGGATCCGTTGAACGGGGAGAGGACTCCTGCCCCAAAGAAGTGAGCACGGAGACAAAGGCGGCGGAAGAAGAGTTCAGCATCGTGCCGAGCCCAAAATTCATTGAGATGAGGGTGCAAGGTTATGAAACTAAGTCCTTTGCTGAGCACTGAAAGTTCAGCATCGGAGAGGGGAAGGTCAGGGGGTATGGTGAATACACGGCCGGGGCTGGGATTGGAAGACGGGATGGGGACAGAGGGACAGGCAGGGGCGGAGGGTCCTGGATGGGTGTTGGTGTTGATGAGTTGTTGGAGCTTACATTCCTTTGCACCTGAAAGAAAGAGACAAAGTTTCTTGTTGAGGCGTCGGATGAGACGAAGAATAAAATGAAACTGGGGGCACGGGCAGCTTAGAAATAGGGTGCAGCGGTGCTGCTGGAGGGAGAGGTCGAGTGTGATCATATGGCGGCGCATGTGTTCATATCCCGTCACATGACGGGAACAGCAGTCCGAGTAGCGTTGTCTGTCCCGGAGATACCTGTAATTCTGGGTGGGTTCGAAACATGAGGGATGGAACTTTAGTTGAAATCCACGTGGAGTAAGACGGAGACAGTCACTGAGGAAGGAAATAAGGCTGTGAAAGCGGGTTTTAGTAAACACCTTGTCAAACACCAGGAGAGAAATGGAAAGTAATGAAGTTGAACAAGGCAAAAGAGAGATACGGAAATCCTGTCGGAGAGAAGAGCAATACTTCTTCAAAGTAGGCATTTCCTTGAAGAGAAGTGGCAGTCAATTAAACACTTAAGGTAAAAGCAAAAAACTGCGGATGCTGGAAATCCAAAATAAAAATAAAAATACCTGGAAAACCTCAGCAGGTCTGGCAGCATCTGCGGACAGGAACACAGTTAACGTTTCGAGTCCGTATGACTCTTCAACAGAACTAAGTAAAAATAGAAAAGAGGTGAAATATAAGCTGGTTTAAGGAGGGATGGGACAAGAGGAGCTGGATAGAGGGCCAGTGATAGGTGGAGATAGCCAAAAGATGTCATAGACAAAAGGACAAAGAGGTATTGAAGGTGGTGATATTATCTAAGGAATGTGCTAATTAAGGAAAGTTGATCTCAGTGTACCTTACGGTGTAGAAGTTTTTCCATAATGTGTTATTTTTGAGATCAGTACTTCAAAGTTCAATGGTGAAATGTAAAAGAGAAGCAACATGGTCACTGATGACATTCTCTCAACATTCTGCTAAACATACCAACCCCAAATAAGTGACTTCAGTCCGATATAAAACCACCTGCCTGTGGGCAACAACTTGGTCTCACTGCATTTTTACGTATGCTATTTTCTCCCTTTCCCAAGTTCCATCCTTTTTAATTAATGTAGTTGCCTTCTTTCTCAAGCGCTTTTGTCTTTCCTTTCATTCCAATTTCTTTTGCATTGCTCCTTTTTTTTCTTCTGAGAGTTAATTTTTGTCTTATTACATCGAATCTTTTACTTTTCTATTTTTATAGTCGTTTGGTAGTATGGAACTTGAGGATTGCTGAAAAAAAAAAGGCTTTTTGTCGAAGTTTTTCACCTTGCACTCATCAGGATAATTCGTGAGAAAATACCAATGTCAGAGGAAACACCATATTTATACTGTATGAGAAGAGAGTGATGATTGGTTGGCAAGTGGACTCTGATTGATAGAGTCATTGCCATGGAGAATACACAGGGAACGGATAGGGAGGTAGATAGAGAGAAGCTATTGCCACTAGTTGTGGAGTATAATGAAGGGATGATAGTCTAAAAATTTGAGCCAACCCTTTCAGGCCTGAAATTAGGAAACATTTCTACAAACAGTGGGTGGCAGAAGTTTAGAATCCTCTTCTTAAAAAGGCATTGGTGCTAGATTAATTGCTAACTTTAAATCTGAGATTGATAATTTCTGTTGATCAAAGGTATTTAAGGATTTGGGGCAACGGTGGACGTGGAGATCAGCCCAAATCTATTCCAATGATTCCTATTCAACTCTGTTGCTTTCTGCAGCAAAATCCTCTAGTCATGTCCTGAAAATTTTACATATCAGATACGTACATCTAAAAAAGAGTCAATTATATAGATCACATTTTTATGCAGGGATTTATGAAGTGAAAAGCTTGGGGGTGAGTGGGAGGTAAAGGAGGAAAAGAAATAAATGATTGGTTTCCCTATTTTCTGACTGGGCCCCAATGTAAAAATTATTTCAATCAATACTGCAAGCCTTATTTATTTATTAAAGTATCCCGAGAGACTGATCCTGGGGAATAGGGTCTCTCTTGCGTGTCATTGTTGTGTCTGTGACGCTGGTTTTGCCTTCACCTCTATTTGTCTTCTTTTGCCTCTTTCTCCTGACCTTAATACTGCTTTCTCTGTCCTGCCCTGCTTATCTGTTTTTTCTTTTCTTAGTGTGGAGGGTGGAATGAAGTGTTATGGTGTGACAAGGAGCCAGCAACAGCTTAATGTTGGCGTGGTGGTGGTTGTAGGGGAAAAAAAGTGTCCCTCAGTGGTTTTTTTCCCATGCTCCCCACCAGACCTCCCCCCACCTTCCCCATGGCTTATCCTTCCAACCATCACTCACTTCCAGCAAGTCTCCTCCATATTTTCATACCTTCCACTTCATATCATTCAGCACTTCCACCACTATCCCTACATAATCAGTTTTGAATTATTTGCTGTATCCTCCTTCCCCATCGATCTGTTGGTAACCACCTCATTAACCTCCTTCTCCACCCAATCATCTACTCAATCATTTGTGAGGTGGGCAACGGGGAGAGGGGGCTGAAAGCCAATGGCAAGAGGCCAGGAACCCCTACCCTCAACCTGTTTGTTTTTCTTTCAAAATTTCATTTTTAACATCAGAAGTTTCAGTTAGAGAAAAAAAATGTCCTGTCAGCATTTTACTCAAAGCATTTTTATTAATTTGCAGAAAACAGATAACATAGCACCATGTGGTAGTGTTTCAGGGAAGAGAGCCAATTACCAACAAATTTCCAGATTAACATTACAAATCCTATTACAGTTACCTAGCAACATACCTGGGAACTGTGAATGATAAACTGAACATTGTTACAACAAATTTCCCAAAGAAAACATTCACATCATTTTCAAGAGAGCACAGGATTCATAAAAGAATTTAAGCATTTATCTTTTGAAATAAAATCAACAACAATGGCTGCCCCTTTACTACACAATGCATTGTTACACTCAACACCATGCACTCAAGTCATTGGATCCACAAGACAGACACAAGTACAAACACAGAGAAAGTAAAACAGCATGAAGAGAGGAAGGGATAATCCAGGATGAAAGAAAGAGAAAACTCAAAAGGACAAAAGAAAGGATGGCAAGGCAGAAGAAAACAAAAAAGAAAGCTTTGAAAAGAAGGGCTAATCTTTTCAAAACAGATCCTTTCAACCGCTTTCTCATGCGATAGATATCCTGGGGGATATGAGTTTGTTTCAAAAGGGAAAAGAATATACATGGTAAAAGATAAGAAGAATTGTCATTGAAATTTCCAGTTCCTTCCAAGTTCAGCTTGCACTGCAACGTTTGTGCATTAATGAGGAAGTGTTGCAATATTAGAGGTACATCATTTGGATGGGATACTAAACTAAGACCATGCCCACACAAAAGATGCAACAGCTGCCCCTTCACTTCCTCTCTCCTCACCATCCAAGGGCCCAAACACTCTTTTCAAGTGAAGCAGCATTTCCCCTAACTTAGTCTACTGCATTCGTTGCTCCCAATTCGGTCTCCTCTACATTGGAGAGACCAAAGGTAAACTGGGCGACCACTTTGCAGAACACCTGCGGTCTGTCCGCAAGAAAGACCCAAACCTCCCTGTCGCTTGCCATTTTAACACTCCACCCTGCTCTCTTGCCCACATGTCTGTCCTTGGCTTGCTGCATTGTTCCAGTGAAGCCCAACGCAAACTGGAGGAACAGCACCTCATCTTCCGACTAGGCACTTTACAGCCTTCCGGACTGAATATTGAATTCAACAACTTTAGATCTTGAACTCCCTCCTCCATCCCCACCCCCTTTCCGTTTCTTCCCCCTTCCTTTTGTTTTTTCCAATAATTTATATAGATTTTTCTTTTCCCACCTATTTCCATTATTTTTAAATCTATACCTTTTATGCCCTGTTAGTCTTTCCATCCCATCCCCACTAGAGCTGTACCTTGAGTGTCCTGCCATCCATTCTTAGTTAGCACATTCGTTTAGATAATATCACCACCTTCAACACCTCTTTGATCCTTTTGTCTGTGACATCTTTTGATTATCTGCTCCTATCACTGCTTGCTTGTCCCTACAACCACACCTCCCCCTCCCCCCCCCAACTTCTCTCCCCCCACCTTAAACCAGCTTATATTTCACCCCTCTCCTAATATTACTCAGTTCTGTTGAAGGGTCATGAGGACTCGAAACGTCAACTCTTTTCTTCTCCGCCGATGCTGCCAGACCTGCTGAGTTTTTCCAGGTAATTCTGTTTTTGCTATTAAACTAAGATTCTATTCAGGTAAAAGATCCCATGACAACACTTGGAGGGCCACCAAGAATTCTCTTGCTGTCTTGCCCAACATTTATTCCTTAACTGCCAAACCTTATTAGTCATTCACTTCACTTGCTGTATGTAAAGTGTCTGCCAAATATGCCTAGAGAACAACACTGGTTTCGCGACAAAGAGTGCTGTTTGTTGTAAAGTGCTTTGGAATGTCCAAAGGACATCAAGAACATTATGACAAATGCAAGCTATTTCTTTCTGGGCAGGGAACACAGCCAAGTGAATAGTTACAGTTTCTGTTTTGCTTCTCTTTATCAAGGGGCACAGGTTCAAACTATCAAAAGGCAAAGTTAAGACTTGTATCAGGAAGTCGGGGGCAGTTGAGGCAAAACCATTGGCATTGCCCGAGTAAAATGTAGATTCTCCATTGGGGCTGTATTTTATTTCAGGACTTACCTGTTAGCTTAAAATGGGCGTCTATCTTTCAGAGACGACTAAAGAATGGCTCTTCAATTCTTCCCCCTCCCACCCTTTCTGAAAATAGCACACTTCAATGTAAACTTGTGGTACTTAATAAAAATCAACCTGGATTACTACTACTACCACTTGGTCACATGAACTGCCATAATGTAAATCAAGTCAGTAATCATTTTTTATCCCAATTTGAGACACGGGGTTATTCTGCAAAGACCCTGAACAGTTTGCAAGCATATATGCTCTACTACTATTTTTTCTTAATAGTTTGTCTGCATTGATTTTCAGAAAAAATGAATTCGTAATCACACTATTATTAATTTTTAAATTGTTAATACATTTGTATATTTATAGACACACACACACACACACAAAGGAGCATATCTACAATATAAAGACTTACAACTGAGTACTATTTCCTACATGCATGCCTGTAAAATTGGGCTTGTTGTCCAATGATCCCCCCACTGCCTCTTCTGAGCTACCATTTCTCTACACCCAGAATTTGCACTTCCCCTGCTCACTGCCCACCTACCAGTTCCTGATTTCCACAGTGAAGTAAGTCATCCTGATGTCACCAGGAATGACATTTTATATATATAATTGAAAGAATGAGGAGTTTTATTTATTATTTGTTTTCAAGATATGGGCAACTTTAGCAATGTAATGTAACACATGTAATGCCACCTCTAGCTGCCCTGAGAAGTTAAACCACTGCTGTCCTTGTGCTGATAGTGTTCCCGCAATGGTGTTCATTTGGGAATTCCAGCAATCATGAAGGAATGACAATACACGTCCCAGGCTCAATGGTATGAGACTTGGATGGGAACTTGGAAATGAAGGCATTTCAATGACATTGCCGCTGTTGTCCTTCCAGTTGGTGGAAGTCGAAAGACAATAAAAGTACTGTCAAAGTAATCTTGGTAAGTTGCTGCAGTCCATCCTGGGACAGCGGTCTCACGGACTAGTCAAGCAACAGCTTGGCGTAGTCATACTCATGGAAACATACCTTACAGATAATGTCCCAGTCACCACCACCACCATCCCACCAGCAGGACAGACCCAGCAGAGGTGGCATTACAGTCAGAAGGGAGTTGCCCTGGGAGTCCTCAATATCGACTCCAGACCCATTAAGTCTCATGGCATCAGTTCAAACATACTGCCCCACACCACCGCTTCCCCCACCCCGCAACCTTCAGCTGATGAATCAGGACTGTTGAACATCACTTGGAAGATATGCAGAGGGTGGCAAGGGTGCAGAATGTACTCTGGGTGGGGGACTTCAATGTCCATTACCAAGAGTGGCTCGGTAGCACCACTACTGACCGAGCTGGCCAAGTCCGAAAAGGACATAGCTGCTAGGTGGGTCTGCGGCAGGTGGTGAGGGAACCAACAAGAGGGAAAAACATACCTGACCTCATCCTCACCAACCTGCCTGCTGCAGATGCATCTAGCCATGACAGTATCGGTAGAAGTCACCAGCGCATAGTCCTTGAGGAGACTTCCTCTAAGTGGTGTTCAACATAGAGGAGTACTGATTCATCAGCTGAAGGTGTGGCAGTGTGGGGGTGGTGTGGGATGGGGGTATGTGGTAATCAGCAGGAGGCTTCCTTACCCATGTTTGACCTGACGCCATGAAACTTCATGGGGTCTGGAGTGGACGTTGAGGACTCCCAAGGCAACTCCCTCCCGACTGTACAACACTGTGCTGCCATCTCTGCTGGGTGTGTCCTGCTGGTGGGACAGGACATACCCAGGGATGGTCATGGTGCTGTCTGGGATATTGTCTGTAAGGTATGTTCCCGTGAGTATGATGATGTCAGGCTGTTGCTTGAGTAGTCTGAGAGACATCTGTTCCAGGATAGACTGCAGCAACTTACCAAGATTACTTTGACAGTACCTTTATTGCCTTTTGACTTCCGCCAACTGGAAGGACAACAGCAGCAATGTCATAGAAATGCCTTCATTTCCAAGTTCCCCTCCAAGTCTCATACCATTGAGCCCGGGACACATATTATCATTCCTTCATTATTACTGGAATTCCCAAAGGAACACCATTTGAATGAAGTCCCGTCTTCACATTGAGGATACCCTCCATTGTGTTGTGTGGCATTACCACCATACTAAATGGGATAGATTTCGAACAGATCAACTCAAGACTGGGCAACCATGAGGCACTGTGGGCCATCAGCAGCAGCAGAATTGTACTCAACCACAATCTCTGACCTCATGGCCCAGCATATCCCCAACTCTACCATCACCATGAAACCAGGGGGTCAACCCTGGCTCAATGAAGACTGCAGGAAGGCATGCCAGGAGCAGCACCAGGCATACCTAAAAATGGAGGTGTCAACCTGGTCAATCTACAACACAGGACTACTTGCATGCCCAACAGCATAAGCAGCAAGTGATAGACAGAGCTAAGCGATTCCACAACCAACTGAACAAATCTAAGCTCTACAGTACTGCCACATCCAGTCATGAATGGAGGGTGACAATTAAACAGCTCACTGGAAGAGGTGGCGGCTCCACAAATATTCCCATCCTCAATCATGGGGGAGCCCAGTACATCAGTGAAATAGATAAGGCTGAAGCATTTGCAATAATCTTCAGCCAGAAGTGCCGAGCGCATGATCCATTTTGGCCTCCTCGAGAGGTCCCCAACATCACAAATGCCAGTCTTCAGCCAATTCAATTCACTCCACGTGATATCAAAAAACGGCTGAAGGCACTGCTGCTGCAAAAGCTATGGACCTTAACAACATTCCAGGAATAGTACTGAAGACTTGCGCGCCAGAACTTGCCGAGTCCCTAGCCAAGCTGTTCCAGTACAGCTACAACACTGGCATCCACCTGGTAATGTGGAAAATTGCCCAGGTATGTCCTGTACACAAAAAGCAGGACAAATCAAACCCAGCCAATTACCACCACATCAGTCTACTCTCTACCATCAGTAAGGTGTTGGAAGGGGTCATCAACAGTGGTATCAAGCAGCACTTGCTTCACAATAACCTGCTCACTGACGCGCAGTTTGTCTTTGGCCAGAGCCACTCAGCTCCTGACCTCATTATAGCCTTGGTTCAAACATGGGCAAAAGAGCTGAACACCAGAGGTGAAATGAGAGAGTGACTGCCCTTGACATCAAGGCAGCATTTGAACAAGTGTGGCATCAAGGAGCCCTAGAAAAACTGGCATCAATGGGAATCAGGGGGAAAACTATTCACTGGTTGGAGTCATACCCTGCTCAAAGGAAGATGGTTGTGGTTGTTGGAGGTCAATCATCTCAGTTCCAGGACATCACTGTACAAGTCCCTCAGGGTAGTCTCCACAGCCCAACCATCTTCAGCTGCTTCATCAATAGCCTTCCTTCCATCATAAGGTCGGAAGTGGAATGCTCATGAAGGATTGCACAATGTTCAGCACCATTTGTGACTCCACAGGTACCGAAGCAGTCCATGTCCAAATGCAGCAAGAACTGGACAATATCCAGGTTTGGGCTGACAAGTGGCAAGGAACATTTGCGCAACAGAGGTGCCAGACAATGACCATCTCCAACAAGTGAGAATCTAACCATTGCCCCTTGACATTCAATGGAATTATCATCACTGAATCCCCCACCATCAACATCCTGGTGGTTACCATTGACCAGAAACTGAACTGGACTAGCCATATAAATACTGTGGTTACATGAGCAGGTCAGAGGCTAGGAATCCTGCAGCAAGTAACTCAATCCAATTCCCCAAAGCCTGTCCACCATCTACAAGGCACAAGTCAAGAGTGTGATGGAATACTCTCCACTTGCCTGGATGAGTGCAGCTCCAACAACACTCAAGAAACTTCACACAATCCAGGACAAAGCATCTGCTTGATTGGCACCCCATCCACAAACATTCACTCCTTCCACCACTGACGCACAGTGGCAGCAGTGTGTACCATCTGCAAGAAACACTGCAGGAACTCACGAAGCCTACCTTCGACAGCACCTTCCAAACCAGTACCATCTAGAAGGACAAGGGCAGCAGACATCTGGGAACACCACCATCTCAACGTTCCCCTCCAAGCTACTCACCATCCTGACTTGGAACTATATCGTTGTTCTGTCAAAATCCTGGAACTCCTTCCCTAATAGCACTGGGGATGTACCAACATCACATGTTCTGCAGCGGTACAAGGGGGCAGCTCACCACCACCTTCTCAAGGGCAATTAGTGATGGGAAATAAATGCTAGCCTAGCCAGCGACATCCACATCCCATGAATGAATTTAATAAAGGCAATACATGGTGTTCAGTAGCAGACATATCAATTGAGCAAATTCATTCCTCGTAGATGATACTGAGTTTAGAGTGTTGTGGGCACAGTTGAATGGCGAGACACCAGCACACTCCTGACTTGAACATTTTGATAGTAAAGAGTGTTTTGAGGGGTCAGGAAGAGAGCCACTCATCCCAAAATACCGAACCTCTGCCCTGCTCTTGTTGCCAGTTTGTTGATATGGCTGGTCCAGTTAAGCTCATAAATAGTGGCACCCCTCTACCCCCCAGATGTTGATTAAAGGGGGCAAAACTCTGTGCTAGTGGTGCCATTAAAGGTCAAGGAAGATGGTTGGCCTCTCAATTATTCAAGATGGTCATTAACACTTACCAAACATTATCTGTGGCTTGTCAAGCCTTAATGTTATCTGAGTCCTTTACAGGCTGTATAGACTGCTTTACTATCGAAAGGGTAAAAGTGGTACAAGCAAAATTTGTGTTGCAGGAGGTTACATTAAAGCAATTACTTTGTACTGATCTGGGGAATGCTATAACATTCAAAGTACAAATACCCCTTTCCTAAATCTTGAGGATGGAGTATGAAGGTATGGACAGACAACAGACCTCAAACACGTTGAGAAACAGATGGTGATTTTAAAACCTTTAGATCCTACAACTCATATGGAGATGACAAAGAGAAAATATATAGTAATTACTTATAGAGATACAGGATAGGTTTCTCATCTTTCTTTCATTTCCCCATTGAGGTGGTCGGTGACAGTATTGTTATTATAAATATATTGCCATATAGTTGCTTATTCACAGTTTATTCAAAAATTTGCTAAGCATTTTAAAACTAAACCAAGGTCTGATATGATGATCCTATCAAATCAAGACGTGACAAAAATACATAACTTTTTTTCTAAATGGAAAACAAATTTGCCAAAAACTTATGAAGACAGTATTTCTTTGAAGAGCCCACATTCGGTGGTGAATTTAGGATTTAGGACCAACAAGACTGTCAGAAACATTTTGAAATTATTGAAGTGTTTGTATCCACAAAAAGGACCAGCAGATAACATGGCACTTAACTTTTTTGGGAATTTAAGGAAGAAAGGACGTGAAGAAAATTAAAAAGTAGGACTAGGTCCCTCTTACTCATTCCAATAAAACCACCATTAAAATAGAGGTTCTCATTTCCTGACCCTCACAGTTGGGCAGGTGAAGTGTGTTTTATGGTACTTGAACGTCTCACTATAAATAGCTACAAATATTGTGCCATGAAAATAAATAAACTTCATGATTTCAGCAAGGATCAATGATCAAAGCAGATTTGACAAATCCCTTTACATGCCATGGAACTGACACCCATATAATCTGAAGACATTGGGTTGGTAATAGTAAACTGTCAAACCATCTATACATTTGATTGAAGTGCGCAGTTAAACGTGACACACAGTTGGACTAGACTACATGAAATGTCAGTGCTCCCAACCTAATTTTTCATGCCTTACCCGATCAGAAAGCCCATTATGGTAAAGGTTTGTGTAAGCAGACTATTGTGTGCATAATTTCTCCAAATTGTTAATGTTGAGAAGAATTGTTAAATATTGTCAGTTATTTTATAAAAGCAATCCAAATGAATGACTGATTTCAAACTTTACTGCCCACTTTATAGAGAAAACAAAACTCATTTTTTATAGGTAATCTTTGAATTCACACATCACTAATTACATTTTTGTTAAAAGATATATTAGAAAAGTAGAAAACTCCATGGAGTATACTTCAGGAGCTGCAACAAATATAAACTAATGTATAAAACATGATGTACAGGATCATGTAAAAAAAAATTAAATAACTTATACTCTACAAAAGACCAACAACATACAATTTTAAAAGGTTTACTAGTTGGGGGAGTTGGAATATCAAATTTATTTTTGGATTCTTAAAGGTCTCTCCATATCACTCCAGAGAGGTAGGCAAATAGGGACTTTCATGCCGACAAAAGTCTGGGATCAAAAGTAAAACTGCACTGGTGATCACTAGCTCAACAGGCTACTATAAAAGGGAATCACAAACTAAAAATTCAGCATTCATCTACATTCACATTTGCTTGTCCCCATTGTCAAGTTCTGGCAGTGCTAATAAGAGTTGCCAGATGGTGAAATCACATAACTTCAGCATTACACCATGGTCCTAGGGGCAAAAGGAAAGAAGCCAAATAATACTATTTTAAAAGCAAATACTATGGATGCCGGAGATAAAAACAGAAAGTGCTGGAAAAAAATCAGCAGGTCTGGCAGCATCTGTGGAGAGAAACAAAGTTGACATTTCAAGTCCGACATGATTCTTCTTCAGAACTCCAAGGGTCATATTGGGCTTGAAGCAATAATTTTGTTTCTCTCTCTACAAATGCTGTTAGACCTGCTGAGTTTTTCCAGTACTTTGTTTTTAATACTATTTTGTTTGTGTGCCACATGTATGAAAAAAAACTGTGCGCACCAAGTATGATATGACCTTCAATGACCTTCAAGTGCTGCTGCAAATTTGGACATAGAACTAAAAATAAATTCTACATTTTCTATCTTCCTTTTGTGGATGTTTTAATAAATGACAGAGTTATTTATGACACAGAAAGAGACCATTCCGCCCATCAAATCCATGCCAGCTCCATGCGGAGCAATCCAGTCAGTTCCACTTCCCAAAGAGATTGCACAAAGGTATGACTTTGCAATGATAGAAAAATATTGTAAAGTTCTATTTAGCAATGAGCCAAAGAAATATTTTCTTTGGATGTTTCAGCTGAATGTTGAGGAAGTAGAACTCCTTCCTGTTCATCAATCTCACCAGACGCTCAGTCAGTGCCTTGACGGCCATCTGGGTGCAATCAATGATGCCCAGTACCTGCAGGGGGAGTCTAGCAATGCAGACAAAACCCACTGCCCTCTGTGTCTGTTAGGCCCCATCTGTCTAGAATTGAGTGTATGCCCAGCTCTCGCAAATAGGGCATCACAGTGACCTGTGAGATACAATGATGTGTATCCATTTGTGAGAATGCACCAAGGTCCGCAGCTGATCCTTGGAAGGATACAGAGGCAAAGTAGTTCAAGGCCACAGTGACTTTAAAGGCTACTGACAGGACATGGTGACTAGAACTGCGAGATCTGAGGTCTTCGGCCACCAGGGCACAAATTCCTGTGACCATTTGCCTGGAGAGTCAGTCTCCTGCAGCACTGGTTGTCCAACATCTCAACGTAGCTTCATCTTTACTGGTAGATCCAATGCTGGGGGTATGGCCTCTACTGCCTTTCTGCCCCTCTCCACTGCCCTCTTCACACCTGGGTCTTCGCCTTTCCTGCAGAGCATGCTGATCCTCATTGCTACTCAACCAAAAAAGAGAACAGGGTTCTCATTTCAGCTGTTGCCTTCCTTCCATTCAGCTGGGCTCCCAATAATACCTGGAAACTTTACCCCCCCCCCCCCCCCCCCCCACCCCACCCCCCTTATGCCCCCACGATGCCAAGAGGGTGACAGCCCCCTGCACTGTCTGAGTACATACTCAACACTCTCCCAGGAACCTCTGCACACTTGATAGCATCTCGGTGCTAATGGCCTAGTTTTACTCTCTGCCATTCTCCCTTTGAAGGGCCCATCTAATTTCAGGAACAGCCAGGGCTGGCTCCCCACTGTGCTGCTGCTTTCGTGTACTTGGTCTGCTCCTAACCAGCATGCAACCAGTGTGGACCCAACAAGATTCCAAACTGGTCCTCTACCAGTTCTCCATGAGCTCCTTAACTAGATTAATTGGCCTTATTGCTGAGGCAGGTTTCCCCTGTTCTGATGAAATTCACTAGTGACAGAAATGGCAAGAGGAAACCAGCATGCCAGCCAGCACCATTACTTTCACCCCCCACCAGCCTTCGTTCTTGCCCCTGGAGGAAACTAAACATCCAGCCCATGCCTAAAAGTTAGACCCAGTGAAGAGTCCAACATCTGTAACTCCCAATAACTGGCATTACTGTTACACCTACCATTCAGTTGAAAGGAGTGAGCAGTTTGATAATGGGACAAAATAGCTCATACTACCAGCCCCTGCTCAAACCGCCAAATAAAGGGTGCCAAAGTTGACAACAGAAGTTAATGTCTTTTGTTTGAAAACTAATTGGGTTCTAAGGTTGAACAGACACCCTTGCAGCCAATCGTATCATTATTTAACCTTTCACATTGCTTCTGGGCCATTCTTTCACATCATTGATCAACGAATTCAATTTGTTATTTGAATATGAACTTCTGCATTGAAGAGGAGAACAAAATGCTCCAACTCAAGTCTCAGGAAATATATTTACACACCACAGCTTCTATAAGTAGATGCCTTGCTGGCACAAAGATATGCAGATGACGACTTGTCTCCTATCCCTCCTCTGTTGCTTGAAAGTTGGTTCAAATTCTCAGGTGAACATTTTTATGATACTCCATCTCTCAGATTTGAAGTAATCTTTGCTTGCAGCTGTCGTACTTTTCCCTTCCCAGGTTCTGTCTTCAAATTTCATTTCACTGCCTCCCCTTCCAGAATTTTCTTCAGAAACTAACACATTGAGAACTGTGCACAAAATCATTAAATTATGAGATTTTATGGAAAACAAAATTTTCAAAAATGGTGCAGAGGTCTTAAGCAACAAACTAAATAGTAGAAGTAAAATGAATTGCTTAGTAGTTTCCAAATAACCTTGGATTTAAGATGCAATGACATCATCTTACCCTCCATCATCAAGAAGACAAAGCAGCATGAAACACATCTCCAATTTAACTATTCTAAAGAAAAGTGCATGTAGAATTAGTGGGAAAGATAAAAGGAAGATATTAAAAAGCAAAAAAATGTAAATTATGAAAATTAGTAAAAGTTCCCTTCCATGAAATCCCTCAAAAATACACAAGAAAAAGCTGATTGCTACACAGATGCACAGTCAAATGTCTGCCCAAAAGAACAGTGAACGGATCAGGTAAAGAATGAAGAACAAAGAGCACTAGCCGTGAACTTAGAAACGATCTTCAGTCTCCCTCTCCTGCTCTTTATCTATTGCCTCCATACCCAGAATCTCCATGTTGTTTCCTGGCAAGAAATGAGGGTTGCAGCTTTGGTGAACCCCATCCCTCTTTTTTGCAGGCACAAACTCTTATTCTACATATGTTGACAAGAGGAACCCCAAGTATTGTACAATCCAAGTACCCAGGCCACAGCAACATATTAGTCCACCTACTATGGTAACCTTGCTTCCTCAACTATTACTGGGTTTAGTCTTGGCTAAGCATTCAGTTGCTTGGTCACTCCATACACTATTCAGATATGATTCTTGATTCTTTCCATAAAGCCATTGGCAGGAGGCAGGCTCTATGCATTCAAAAGTGCTCTTATATACTGTAACAGAACTGGGAGGCAAGGCTGAATTTGGTGAGGGAAATAAACACAACAGACTAATTAATTTTCAAAGCACTTAGCAAGCATAAAGCTGCTTCTACAAACGATAGAAACTGGCTTTCAACATCACAGGGACCTGAAGTGGGGCTTGGGGCAGTGAAGAACCAGCTGATCTTCATTTGGTACAAAGACGACAAGCAGTTGATGTGCTGGATGGTAGGTTGTACTGTGACCATTCAGTCCTGGGTGGCATAAGGAATTCAGCAGTCATCTTTTTCGCTGTTTATAAAGACTTAAATACTTTCCCTCCTCTGTTGAATGGTCATTCATATTGAGAAATATGTCTATTTTACTTCTTTTGTGGCTAGCCAGAGCTTACTTGCTTATCTTACTCGTACTGTAATTAATAGCTTTCAGGTGAATTCATATTTAAGGTAAGCAAAGAATATATGTAAAATAAATAGGGAGATTACATATATTATGCACCTTCAGCATTCTATACATGAGGCCATGGAAAAGTGTCAGAAGTGATATATGAATTTGTTGACTTATTCCAACTATTTTTCTTGCTTTTTGATAGTTTCTACAGCTTCATACAGAGCCAGCCCAAATTAAAATGTTGCTTCAAGCCAAGTCATTTATTTACCCTTTATGTACTTAATGCCGCTTGCAGAGAATTATACACTATTTCAACTGTAATAAAAACACAATGCAAGACAGCATTCTTAATCACTACATATTGCTTCATTCAATAGTTCCTATGAGGTCAAAGTTCTTCAGTTCTTGAAGTGTTACTGAAACAGCCGTAAATCATTAACAATTTCATCTGGAGCAAAGGTTGCACTCTACTAAATAGCATGTCACAGACCAAAACAAACCAGTCAGAAGCAACGTTTTTTTTTACACAGAATATACAGGACAGAAACAAGGCATTCAGCCCAATACTAGTATTCACGTACCAGTCAGGTATTTTCACAGCCTTCCTCATCTGACTATCAGCTAAATCCTCCATTCCTTTTTCCCCTTAAATGCATCTACACCATTTGCCTCAACTATTCCCTCTTGTAGCAATCTCACCACTCACTGGGTGAGTTTCTTAATTCCCTAGTTGCTTTCTAGGTAGAATCTTATATTGCCAGCCTCTAGTTTTGTTCTTCCCAACAAGTGTAAACACAGTCTGTAACATAGAAACGAGGAGGAATAGGCCATTCGGCCCTTTGAGCCTGCTCCGCCATTCATTATGATCATAGCTGATCATCCAACTCAACAGCCCGCTCCTGCTTTCTCCCCATACCCTTTGATCCCTTTTGCCCCAAGAGTTATATCCAACTCCTTCTTGAAAACATACAATGTTTTGGTCTCAACTACTTTCTGTGGTAACGAATTTCACAGGCTCACCCCTCTCTGGGTGAAGGAATATCTCATCTCAGTCCTAAATGGTCTACCCCATATCCTCAGACTGTGACCCCTGGTTCTGGACTCCCCCACCATCAGGAACATCCTTCCTGCATCTACCCTGTCTAGTCCTGTTAGAATTTTAAAAGTTTGAGATCCCCCCTCATTCTTCTGAACTCCAGCGAATATAATCCTAATCAACTCAATCTCTCCTCATATGTCAGTCCCGCCATCCCAGGAATCAGTCGGGTAAACCTTTGCTGTACTCCCTCTATAGCAAGTACATCCTTCCTCAGATAAGGAGACCAAAACTGCACACAATATTCCAGGTGTGGTCTCACCAAGGCCCTGTACAATTGCAGCAAGACATCCCTGTTCCTGTACTCGAATCCTCTGGCTATGAAGGCCAACATACCATTTGCCTTCTTTGCCGCCTGCTGCACCTGCATGCTTACCTTCAGCGGCTGGTGTACGAGGACACCCAGGTCTCATTGCACATTCCCCTCTCTCAATTTATAGCCATTCAGATAATAATCTGCCTTCCTGTTTTTGCTACCAAAATGGATAACCTCACTTATATCCACATTATACTGCATCTATCATGCATTTGCCCACTCACTCAGCTTGTCCAAATCACACTGAAGCATCTTTGCATCCTCCCCACAGCTCACCCTCCTTACTTATTCTATCAAACAATTTATAATTTTAAAGACCTCTATTAGGTCACCCCTCAGCCTTCTTGTTTCAAGAGAAAAACAAGAGATCCAGCCTATTCAACCTTCCCTGATGGGTATAATGTCACATTTCTGCTGTCAGCCTTGTAAATCTTTTTTTTGCACCCATGTATCGTTTTTATAAGATGGCGACCAGAACTATTCAAGCTTTGCATAATTTATCTACTTTTCAATTCGATCTCTCTGGAAATAAACCCTCATGCTTGGTTTGCCTTTTCAGGCCTTATAGCCTTATTAACACTCCTCATGACTTTGTGATTTGTTTATCCGTACTCTTTGCTCCTCTACCCCATTTAGATTCTAATTTTCCAAGTGATACGTGACCTTATTTTTCTTACCAAAATCTCTAACCTCACACTTAGCTCTGTTGAAATTCATTCGCCAATTATTTGCCCATTTTGCAAGTTTATTAAAGTTGCCTTATAATTTGTTGCAATCCTCTCGAGTATTGACTGTTGTCCCTAATTGGATGCCACCCACAAATTTGGAAATTGGGTTTTGGATTTCAAAACCTAAATTCATTAATATAAATTGGACACAACAGTGGTCCCAGCACTTATCCTTCTGTGGCCCTACATCTCATCTGCTGCCACTTTGAGTAACTACCCTCTACCTCTTCTCTTTGCTTTCTGCCAGCTAGTTAACCATTCTGCTGCTTGTCCCCCTACTTTGAATGCTCTGACCTTATTCACTCGTCTACTGTGTCATGTTACAGACAGAAGGGGCGAAGTTAATTTAAATAGCACTAATTTCTCCTCCCACCACCTATCTATAAACAGAAAGGTGTTTTCATTCATTTCTCTCTATTAGCAGTGGCATATTTCCCAGCTCCTCGGTTTTGGTGTGATCCAATTTTCTATTAACTCCACAGCAAACTCAAGATAGGATGAACTCACAGGGTTAGTTTATTGCTCACATTCAAAATACGAAAAGAGGGTCGTATCATCGCCTCCACGTTTAGACAGTAAAGAGAGGGATAGTACAGTGAATACAGAAAATGCACATTGGAACTCATTGAATTATGATTGTGGTTCACACGAGGTATTCCTTTACAGAGCTCAGTGGGCTGAAAATCAATGCTGAATAATTCATTTTTCCGGTGGTGTTGCCTTCACACTATGAGATGGGCATGCAGAGATGACTCAGTCTTTTTCTTAGAAATCAGAATTTCTAGCATAAGTAGTGTAGATAGGGGACAGGTATTCTACCTGGGCAGAGTTCCTTGTCTGTGAGACTATTTAGATAGTAAAAGCAGGCTGAGCTATACAGTTTAGCAAGTCAACGTTACTTGTTCCACAAGCCAGAGACCCAGGTCACATGACTCCCACTTCTCCACCAGGTCTCTGACAAAGGATGTGTATCCATCATCTGGATTCCAAAGATTGTTAAATGTCTCAGCCATTAGGAATTGAAAGGAAGGTTGAGGGGTCTTTGTCTTAGCAGGTGATTCATCTCCTGTTGGCTAGCCTGGGTTATTAAATGCAGATGGCCTTTGCATAGCTCTCTTTGAATATGATCTATGCAATCCACAGGTGGTCATTAATGGTTCTTCAGAGATAACAAGGTGAGAGTTTTCCCAAACTGCTGTGTAGCCTTTGTTCAGGGGTCACAAACAGACATAGGTTCAGCCATTTTAAAAGTCTTTGCTCAGTGTTAACATTTTAGAAATAGTACTGAGCATATCTATATGTTATAAATATATACAGTCAGGTCTTCGCCCCTCACAGTCACCTTATTGGTGGCCTTTGGAAAGTTAGATAGATTGCATTTACTGCATCACCCATGCCTACTCTTCCTGTTACATCTTCAAAAATTTCAATAAGATTGGTCAAGCAAGACTTTTCCTTTTGAAATCCATGCTGATTATTCATCATTATATTTTTGATTCCTAGATGTTTTTTCTATTTTCTCCTTTAGTAAAAGTTCCAACAATCTTCCTTCCATCAATGTCAAGTTGGTGGGTCTATAGCTCCCTGAACATATTTTATCTTTCTTAAATTTAGGTATAATGTTAGCTATCCACCCAGTCCTCTGGTATTACATATTTTTCTAACAAAATACTAAACATGCATAACAGGGCCTCTGCTATCTCTCCTCTTAAAATGCAAGGATGCAATCCATCCAGACCAGGGTTTTTACCCTCCAAGTTAGAATAGTTTATTTAATGTTTTAAAAATGGAATGCCCTTTTGTGCGTGCACTAACATCTCTCAAATTAGGATGTTTTACAGCTCTTTTCATGTTGGCATCCTCCCATAGAGATACATAAATCAGGTTTGAGGGCTAAAGTTTGTACATTGCTTGAGTCATTCATTATAATTGCACACCACTGATTTTTTTTAAACATTGGAGACCTCCTGTTGAGTCAGAGGATACTAATGTCCAATAACAGGGTTAATGTAAGAAACAGAGTCACTCATTTACAATGACTAAGTCAAATTTTACTTTTTAGTGAATTACATTCTGGGATTCTTATTTATTTATTTGGACTTCACAGTTCTCCATTATGGAGAAAATTATAAATGATTGGCGCATTCTACGTTTTCATTAATTGTGTATTTAATTAGCATTTTTAAAAAACAAAAATAAAAGATGTACAAGTTGGAATTAGATATCTGGTGTTTAGCAGTATCAGCAAAGGCAAGTGCAATTAATGACATGAGGGCAGCTATGGTAGCATAGGGAATGGTGTTGGTAGCACTAGGGAATGGCCCTGGCTGTGGAAGAATTAGAGTGGGGATCCTGGACTTTGAAAGCACTGCTTTGAAGCCATTGGTGTCGGACAACATTTAGGATCCTATAGTGTGACAGAGCAGGTATGACATACGGTATCTGGCTCATGAGTGAATATCCAGGATCTAACTGAAGTGGTGGGAGGACATGGGTTGAAGAGCACTGGGGTGGCACAGCATTCTAAATCTAACAGTACTGCTTTGTAACTTTCTAAGAGATGACTGAAATCATTAAATTTGCTAATTCATGTTTTGTGCTCATCTCCTGGAACTGCATCAGTCTTTTGTGCTCTCAGTTTCTTACTTCCCCTACCTGCCTTTCTCACTGGTGCTAATAATTAGAAGTTTCCAATTTCTAATCAACAAGACATGTGACAATGGCAGGCTTTGCTTGCTCTGAAAAATCAACTTATGAAATAAGCATGTTTTTATTTTGGACATCAGTTGGTAGAGTTTTCACAAGCACAAATAGAGAAATTGTATTCCAAAGGTGATGTTTGGGTTACAGCTTTAATTTCTGGTCATCAATTTTTTTCTATAATCACAAATGTAAAATGTTCAATGAACCAGCAGAATCGAGCATAACCAGTTATTTCTTTCTTTACATTAAAACATATTTAAAGGTGGTAACTGTTGTAAAGTTGTTTGATGGCTCACTAGGAGGCTGGGAAGCTTGCATGAAACATAGAAAATGAGGAGGAGTAGGTCATTCGGCCCTTCGAGCCTGCTCCTTTATCTCAACACCGTACTCCTGTGCTCTCCCTATACCCCTTGGCGCCTTTAGAGTCCAAAAATCTATTTCTTTCTTAAATATATTCAGTAACCTGGCCTCCACAGCTTTCTGTGGTAGAGAATTCCATATGCTCACCACCCTCTGAGTGAAGAAGTTTCTCCTCATCTCAGTCCTAAATGGTCTACCCTGTATCCTGAGACTGTGACCCCTTGACCTAGACCCCCAGCCAGAGGAAATATCATCCCTGCATCCAGTCTGTCCACCTGTCACAATTTTTTTATATTTCCATGAGATCGCCTCAAAACTGCACACAATACTCCAGGTGTGGTCTCACCAAGGCGCTTTACAGCTGCAGCAAGACATCCTTGCTCCTGTGCTCAAGTCCTCTCGCAATGAAGACCAACATACCATTTGCCTTCCTGCATGCCTGCTTTTAGTGACTGGCATACAAGGACACCCAGGTCCCTTTGTACATCAACATTTCCCAATCTACCACCATTTAAACCATACTCTGCCATTCTGTTTTTCCTACCAATGTGGATAACTTCACACTTATCCACGTTATACTACATCTGCCATGTATTTGTCCACTTACTGAACCTTTCTAAATCATCTTGAAGTCTCTTAAAACCCTCCTCATCGCTCACATTCCCACCAAGTGAAAATATTACATTTGGTTCCCTCATCCAAATCATTGATATATATTATGAATAGCTGGGGCCCAAGCACTGATCCCTGCGGTACCCCACTAGCCACTGTCTGCCACTCTGAAAAAGAACCATTAATTCTTACCCTGTTTCCTGTCTGCTAACCAATTCTCAATCCATGCCAATATATTACCCCCAATCCCAAGTGGTTTAATTTTACACAACAATCTCTTATGTAGGACTTTATCAGAAGCTTTCTGAAAATCCAAATACACCACATCCACTGGATTTCCCTGATCTGTTCTGCTAGTTACTTCCTCAAAAAAACTCCAGTAGGTTTGTCAAACATGATTTCCCTTTCATAAATCCATGTTGACTTTGTCTAATCCCATTGATGTTTTCTAAATGCCCTGTTATCACATCCTTTATAATAGACTCTAGCATTTACCTTACTAATGATGTTAGGCTAATAGGTCTATAATTCCCTGTTTTCTCCCTCCCTCCTTTTTTAAATAGTTGGGTTACATGTGCCACCCTCCAATCTGCCGGGACTGTTCCAGAATCTACAGAATTTTTGAAGACGACAACAAACGCATCCACTATTTCCATGGCCACCTTCTTTAGTACTCTGAGATGTACATTGTTGGGCCCTGGAGATTTATCAGCTTTCAGTTCCATTAATTTCTCCAGCTCTATTAGTTTAGGAATACTGCTTTCCTTCAATTCCTTCTTCTAACTAGACCCTTGGTTCCCTAGTATTTCTGGGAAGTTATTTGTGTCTTCCTCAGTGAAGAAAGAACTAAAGTAGTTGTTTAATTGCTTTGCCATTTCTTTGTTCTCTATTATAAAATTCTCTTGTTTCAGACTGTAAGGGACCTACATTTGTCTTCCCTAATCTTTTTCTTTTTGCATACTTATAGAAGTGTATATATACACTAATACATAGTTGAACATAAACTGGTTATGAACAACTCTCAACCATATACATCTCCAAGGTACAGCCCTGCTTGGGCGCTTTCTCCATGCTGGCTTCTGCTAGGCTCTATTGTACTCCATCTAAAATCATGTGACTCTCTACATCATACTGTGGGTGGTACTGTTTCCCCAGTCCCACATTAACCCTTGCTCTGCCCAAACACCCTTACTGCACCGCCCCCAAGTCCTTACCCAAATATATTTACAATACAATATTCTTTACTACTGTCCCTTTCTCTCCCCACTCACCCAAAGTCTCTGATTTTATAAATTCAGAGAGTTGGGAAGCTTGATAATTCTTCCAGATCTTGTTTTTGTCACGTTTGGAAAAATGGTAGTCTCAGTTGCTTTGGGTTGACTTTGTCAGTTAAGCGTGGAAATTGTAGTATTTGGTTTCTGGCACTTGGTTGCCTCCATTTGATTCACTTTTTGCACTCCTTAAGAATTAAATTTCTCCTCATCGACAACCCGCCTGCTTTATTCAGAAACCGTGAGTTTGTCCTGATCCTCCTGGAGGGAAAGTTCGCTCCTTTCGTTCTGAGAGTGGAGTCAGATTTTCTTTTTCCAGGAGGTCTGCCATGTTCTGCCTGGAAGCCGACCTCAAAAAAAAAATGGAACATTAATTTCCACTCATTTCACAATTTTAGCCAAATACTTGTTTACTCTTTTATTTTCCAAATCTTTTACAAGCTATGGATCTTTTCATTCAGCTCAGCAACTATCCTGGTGGGTTCAATTGTCTTTGTTTCAGAGTTATCGGCTTTTAAAGTTTGGATTTACTCTTCCACACTGCGCATCTCATCTTTAATGTTCTTCAGATTGGATCGAAATTCAAGAATTTCCTTTGTCTTTTCACAATGAAGTTCCAACATGTCAACAGTTTTAATTGTTAATTCTGCATTCAACTAGCTGTTCTGATTCATCAGTACTTCCTTTTCCTGTACCAGGCATGATACTGAATAGATACTTCTGATACTTGAAGTTCAAGTTCTAATTTTTCATCAGCAAACACATAAGTGAACATTTGTTCTCTGCATCGAAGTCTTCCCTTAGCGGAACCTAATTCCTGTGTGCTATCCTTCAAGTTCACATTCTTTAGCGGACTTCTGCTAATTGTTTCCAACACTCTTCATGCTCTTTTGTGTGAACTTCTACTTTCACTTGCAACTTTTCAACTTTTTCTTGACATTCTAGGCTCTTATTTTCATTTCAACCATGTCATTTTTCAACAACTCAATGGTTCTCAGCAAGTTTGATGCATCCAGTGCTTTTCCTTCTAGTTCCCTGATCTTCAGCGGATTTACATTTTCCAATTTCATTTGTCTTTTTTTTCCTCTCTCTTTAGCTAAGCTTTGTGCTTGTCCTTCATTTTGGTTTCATGGTCAGCCCGCTGTGTCTCCAGCGAAGCCTTAACTTGTTTCAGTTCGGTAATCGTGCTACTCATGGCTTCATTATCCACTTGCAGCTTGGGAAGTTCCAAGGCTTTTCCTTTCAATGCCCCCTTTTTCTATTCAGCTGGTCCTTCAGGTCTTCAGCCTCTTTCTTGTGCCACTTGGCTATTTCCTGGAATATTGACCAGTCTTCTTTGCCAACTGGTTTTTCAGTTCATTCGGAGTGACATTAAATTCATTGTGCTTCTCTTTGTAATTTTCCAGGGAGAAAAACTTTGACCTGAGGGATTCTTGTAGCATGTGAAGGTTTTCATTTTCTTTGCAAAGCTCAATTGCTCAGTCTTATTGAGTTTTCTTGTAATTCAACAGAATTTCCTCAACTTTGTTCTTCTGTTCTTCCATTCTGCTGTTCAAGAGTGTCTTCATTTCATCTTGCTGCTGAAGGGTTATGTACTCCTTTTGCATTTGATCTTGAAGGATGATTAACTGTTCTTTCAAACATTTATTTTCTGCTTGACCTCTTGCCAATTCACGCTGCACTTCAGTGCATTGCTTTGTCACTACTGATAGTTCTAATGCTGCTTTTTCCTGAAGTAATCTTCAACATCGTTTCTTAACTCTTCTACACTGTAGTCTCCTCTACACTGGGGGGACTAAATTCAGACTGGGTGACGTCTTTGTGGAACACCTTCACTCGTTCCGCAAACATGACCCTAACCTTCCTGTTACAATTCACCATCTTGCTCTCATGCTCACACTTCCGTCCTTGGCCTGCTACAATATTCCAGTGAAGCCCAATACAAACTGGAGGAACAGCACCTAATCTTTCAATTAGGCACTTTACAGCCTTCTGGACTTAACATTGAGTTCAACAGCTTCAGACCATGAACTCTGCCCTCCATTTTGATCATTTTCTTCAATAATTCTTCTTTTTCCCCAAACCCCTCCCCCTAAAGGGCCAGCCTGTAACTTGGTCACAAGTTTGACAAAAATAGGTGGGAAGGCAAGTGGTGAGGGTGACACAAAAAGTCTAGAGAAGGATATAAACAGGTTATGTGAGTGGGCAAAAACTTGCAATATAATATGGGAAAATGCGAGGTTATGTACTTTGGCAGGAAGAATAGATAAGCTGAATATTATTTAAATGGAGAAAGGCTGAAGAAAGCTGCAGCACAAAGGGATTTGGGGGTCCGCGTGCATGAATCACAAAAAGCTAGCATACAAGTTCAGCAGGTAATAGGGAAGGCAAATGGAACGTTGGTCTTTATTTCAAAGGCAATGGAGTATAAAAATAGTTTTGCTAAAACTATACAAGGCACTAGTTAGACCACAGCTAGAATACTGTGAACAGTTTTGGTCCCCTTATCTAAGGAAAGATATACTGGCATTGGAGGCAGTGCAGATGAGGTTCACTAGGTTGTTCCTGGGTATAGAGGGATTTTCTTATGAGGAGAGGTTGAGTAGGTTGGGCCTGTACTCATTGGAATTTAGAAGAATGAGAGGTGACCTTATTGAAACATTTCTTCGGGGGCTTGACAGGTTAGATGCTGAGAGGTTGTTTCCCCTTGTGGGAGAATCTAGGACCAGAGGGCATAATCTCAGAGTAAGGGGTCGCCCATTTAAAATAGAGGAGAAGGAATTTCTTCTCCCAGAGGGTAGTTAATCTGTGGAATTCTTTACCACAGAGGGCTGCAGAGGCTGGGTCGTTAATTATATTCAAGGCTAAGATAGGCAGATTTTTAATCTGTAAGGGAATCAAAGGTTATGGGGAAAAGGTAGGAAAGTGAAGTTGAGGACTATCAGATCAGCCATGACTTCATTGAATGACGGAGCAGATTTGATAGTCTGAATGGCCTACTTCTACTCCTACATCTTACGGTCTTATGTTTTGCTTTCAGAGAGCACTGACCCTTCTACTACCATTAGCACATTGTCACCTGACCTTTAAGCAACTATTAGCACCTTCTTTAGTCTTTAACACTATCACGCACTTTGTCTTGTGTCCATGACATCTTTGTCAAATCTCTCCTGAGGTCCCACCTATCCATGACTTTCTATTTTGCTCCACCTCTTCTACAGTATAAAATCCATCACATTTCTACCTCAATTCAGCTCTGAAGAAGTCATATGGAACATTAACTGTTTCTCTCTCCACAGATGCTGCCAGCCCTGAGTTTTTCCAGCATTTTCTGTTTTTATTTTAGATTTCCAGCATCAGTAGTATTTTGCTTTTATCACTTTTTAACTCCATATTTTTCCAGAGCTACATATTCAATCTTTCAAAGAATCTTTCAAAGCCTTGGGGTCTCCTTGCCCCTTCAGGGCTTTATTAGGGGTGTTCTAGACTGTTTTTTCAGGTCTGTGCTATCCACAGTATGGAGTTTAAAATATTTGTCAAATGCTTTTAATATCTCACCAAATGTGGTTGAGGATTTTTCTGTGCCTTGCCTTTGGTGTATTTGTGGATGAAGTAATCCTAACAGGTATAAAAACTTATTAACTTGCACTTCTGATTTCTTACTTAATCTAAATTTTTTCTCTCCAGGGCACCCAATTTTGCGTCTGGTTTGGCACTTGCATGAGCTCAAATTGGTCTAGTAGTTTTAATTTACTATCCACGACCATTTTTCATCACAGGTATTTTTTTTTCTTCAAGATGGCTCAGCTGCAGCTCTTTTGTTCCCCCTCTCTCTTCTCTCTGTTCTTCCCGCTCTGGTCAGGTTTTGGCAGGCTCCCATAGCGCTGAAGGGGCCATTTTTAAAAAATTGATTAAATTAGAAAATCATCAAAACAAGCAGCCCGGGCCATCAAATTGGATTTTTAAATCAGAGAAAATATGCTGGAAGGCAATTTTTCAGCTCTGCCTTCAGTTTTAAGAATTTATTTTCATTCCGTCAAGCTCAGCCACCATGTGTTATGGCACCAGCTGTGGACCCGTTGCTGCAGCTTTCTTCCAGCTGTGCTCTGTTATCCTAGTGCTGATCCTGATGCTGCCTATTTTAAAAAGTAATTTCTGCATTTTTACTGTATTTTGTTCAGCCTCTTTACGATCTGGCTAGGTCCTATGACTCAGCGTTCACTCAGGTTCTTCTTTTCATTGGCACAGCTGCATTCTTCTTTTTCTGAATTTTGTTCAGCCTTTTGTGTTCTAGCTAGATCCCTTGACTCTGCCTTCGATCAGGTCTGGCATTGGAACTTGCTTTTAGGCAATCTCCAACTGTGCCTTCAATGTAGATGCACATCTTGCAGGTCACATTGCAGATTCTTTACTTTTTCATGCTTTTAGGATTTTGGGGTCCATCCTTCACTGCCATCATGGTGTAAGATTGTTTGGTGTCTCACTAAGCTTGGGAAGCTTGCACGGTTGAACATAAACTGTTTATTAACAACTCAACTATATACACCTCTAAAGGTACAGCCCTGCAGAGGTGCTGTCGCCGTGCTGGCTTCTGCTAGAAGCTACCTAACTCGGTCTACCATCATGTGACTCTCCAGATCAGACTGTGGGTGGTACTGTTTCCCCAGTCCCACATTAACACTTGCTCTGCTTGAACACCCTTATACTATAGTAACGTTACCCAGTTTTATTAAGTTGTTGGCACAAAAAAATCATTTTAAATAAGTCTATCACCTTTCACCTGTGAATATCCAACTTAAATCACTGAAAATAGGTTTAAAAACAATATTGAATCATTTACTACTTGCATTTGTTTCATAATTATTTTTTGATATGAAGAAACTTTTAAAATGTGCTGACTATTGCCTGAGCAGCAAAAAAAACAAGCACAAATTGAAGACCCTTCCTTCCCTTAGACAAGAGTAATTGGTGAATTCTTGCAATTTCAACTTGGGGGTTGTTGACAGAGCCTGATCTAACAAACTGAATCTTAAACAAGCGCCAAAGATTGGGAGAAACACAAACTGAAGTGTTTTGGAGCACAATTCAGACTAAAATTCCTTAATCTTTCACACTGTTTTGACTGGTTCTGCCCAGACTGTCCTGATATTATTGGCATAACCAAACAGAAAATCTGCCACAGAAATTAGTTACTAAGACAACAACTGTGTTCTCTCTGCAGATGCTGTCAGACCTGCTGAGTTTTTCCAGGTATTTTTATTTTTATTTTTGTTTTGTGAGCAAGAGGTTTGTTTTCGAAAAACTTGATTCAAGTGGGCCATCAACAAACTGGTGACAAAAGTCCATCATTTGCTGTCAAAATAACACTGAACACTTTTTTTTAAAAAAGTGCCAGGTGAAATGCAAGGTGAAACACAGAAATCTAAAGGTTGCTCACCACTGAAATGCATTGAAAAAAAAAGTGAATTTGTTGTATTTGTGTGGCAGGTACAAACTAACCTCAACATAAAAAGTTAATTCGTGTCCATTTCAGTCCAATTACCCTTTTAGCGATGTCTAACTGTTAGTTAGTGAACTTCTCTGGTACTGAAAACTGGCCATTATAAAGTGTTGAGCCTTATTTTTTCAGGTTTGAATTGTTGTTGGAGATTTTAAGAATGTTTTTTTTTAAAATTTCTCTTTAGTCTCCTTTTTCTCCTCTTAAACAAGTCTCTCTCCCTTTTGTACCTGATTTGATGTTGATTTCACCTATTTTAACTGACCCATCCTTCTCAATCCTTATGTATTAATTTCACAATTCTTCAACCTGATTGAACACAAACTGCTTGTCTTAATCACTCAGGTTCTAGATGCCTGGTTTCCCTTGCTGGAACATGATTAGCTCTCATTTTCTGCAACTTTTCACACAAATTTTAAAAACCTACATATGCAAGGGCAAGTCTAATTCATGGTAGATGCCATTAGGTGCCCTATGACAGCAAATTATGGCCCAAAACGTTTTCATACAGTTTTTCTAATACAGAATGTTTACATAGGCAGTTTCTATTTTAAATGTTGCTTGTAGACAGGAAATGTGTCCCATGTTATGTTCTTTAACATGTAGATACACTTCAGCATTGGGCTTTGCCATGGTTCTTTAACTAAACCATAAGCATCCCACTTCCGAGTTTCCCAACCAAGGAAAGCAGATGGGGTGACCCATCAAGCGTGTCGAAGGAATTATATCTAATTGAAGGAACTCTGACATAGGTCAGAGAGGCTCAACTGGACATGGATTTTTGAGGCTGCAGCACCACAGTTACAGAGAGGAACGCTGGGAAGGCTGCTCCCCACTCAACCTTTCTCTCTCACCTGAACGTCCTGCTGCAGGATCTCAGGAAGCAATGAGGTGAACTTTCCCAAAGACGCAGGAGGTGGCCAGACTAAGACCAAGCAAGCATGCACGGAAGAAGCCAAGAAGTCAGCAGCGCAAATATGATCCTTCTAGCTTAGACTAAGACGATCAAGGACCTCAGGATGGCAGGAAAAGTGATCGGGATAACATTTTCAGGTGCCAAGCCCCATACTCTGCCTTTCCCAGCATTCCCCTGCATGACACTCCTCAGAACAACACCTCCACTGATTCCCTTCTCTCCAGGCACCCCACATTCTTATTTCAGCAGCCAACATTCATATTCACCCGCACCATGTTGCTCTCTGTCACCCATGCCTCACAGCCACCCTCCACAATTGTTGTCCTTCCCTCCTCTCCATACAAGCCATTTGTAGCAAGCCTTCCAGTGGCGGTCACTGACAGTCGCTGGCAATGCATGCCCACCTAGTTCACTGGGAAGGAGGTCTTGTTGCCATGAAAACTTGATCCTCTTAAGGCATGGATCTTCTGCATGTAGACCCTATATTGGGGCGCCACTTCCTTAGAACTGGATATGTGTCCATTCCCTCTGTCCTGTGGAGCAGCATGTGGCTGATGCTGCTGCTAGTGTTACTCCTACATCTCCTGGTGCTGCTCATCAGAGGTGGAAGGTGTAATCTACTCCTATGCCATTAATGACAGCAAGAAAATGCAGCTCAAGGTGAATAAAGTGCAAGACAGGTGAACTGACTTGGCAATCACCAATCAAGCAGTCAAAGCACTCTCTGAGAAGAGTGCTGTGATCAGCAGCCTCTCACCTGGCCACAGCAGTAGCTCTTCAGTTTGATTTTTCAAATATGAAGAAGCACTCCCTGCCTCCACTCACCTAGTTGGCCCTGGAAAGTTGTTGACAGCTGGGGAAATCGGTGTGCTGGCTATTAAAGCCAGAATGTTTGGTTAGAACATCAGTTTATTACCTATCTGCATACCATAATTATTTATCCAACCACTCCAATTCCCTGCTCCCCTGCAAACCTGGGGGCACAGGATTGATGTCAGGATACCAAAAGAATATCACTTTTAGGCGATTTAACTCCCTGTACACACCCAAACGTGCCTCCTCTTGGCAGTTAAAATTTCCCATAGAGAGAGTACTGCAGCAGGTCAGCAAGGCTTCTTCCAAAGCCATGAATTCTACCCACCTAGAAGAGAAGCAGCAGGTGCAACTAAGCACTTTCACATGCAAGTTCCTTTTCTCTTTCAAGTCACACAGCATACTGCCTTGGAAATATATCACCGTTCCTTCATTGTCTCGGAGTCAAAATCCCGGAACTCCATAGCACTGTTGGCATGCCTACACCGTGGTGCACTGCAGCAGTTCATGAAGGTGACTCATCATTACCTTCTCAAGGGGAATTAGGGATAGGAAAAAAATGCTGGTCTGGCCAGTGGTGCTCACATCCCATAAACAAAAAGACAGCTGAGAAAATCTCAGGACTCAGGGTCAAGTTATCTTGGACTAAAAATTGTGTCACGGGCAAAAAGAGCTCGAAGCATAATACCTGATCCAATATTGTGACGGAACAGGACCTAACAGTATTTTTTTTAAAATACAAAATATATCCTAATGGCTATTTCTTAATTTTAAACTGAACCTTTTGGCTGACAAAGACCATTAAGATAGCTGACCCTATGTCTGGGACTCACCAGAGCAAAAGAAGACACATCACAGTGTCAGAAATGTCACATCTCATTATTTCTGAGGAGCTACTAATAGACCATTACTAATAGACTGCACAGCCCAACTTCAAAGGGAGCTACATGAAGGCCACCTGCATTTGATAGACCAGGCTTGCCAGTGGAGTCAGAGAGTCTATTAAGACATTGGCCTCTCAAACATTCCTTTCAACCCATAATGGTAGGGATGTTAGTAGCCCTGAAAATCAAGCCGAATTCCAGACACTGGATAAACATCCTTTGTTGAAGACCTTATGGAGAGGTAAGGTCACATGACCTAAGACTCTGGCTTGTTGAACAAGTTAATATTGCCTTCCTGAGCTGCAAGCCAGTCTGCTGCTTTAACATCTGACTTGCAGGCCACACAGAAAGAGCTCTGGACAGGCTGGATAACTGGCCCCATCTCCCCTGCCTCAGCCAAAAGTTCTGTACCATTGCCTATAAACTGATTCATCCCTGCATGCTTATTTCATCTTGTGCAGTCAACACCACAGGAAAGTGAATCTTACACCACTGATTTTCAGTCTGCCAACCTCCGTGAAGGAGTTCCTCATGGGACTCGAACTCACATGAACAAATATTTATTTTCTCTGGTCTCTGTTGTGTAAAACCTTCTTTTCTCCATCCTTATCTTTTACTGTATGCGTGCAGAGTGGGATATTGTGGACCCTCTTTTTTGCAGTTTTTGAATGTGTGCAATGAACTAACCTTCTGAGTTCATCTTAACTCGAGTTTGCTGTGGGGTTATTAGTAAGAATTGGATCACACAAAAACTGAGGGGTTGGGAAATGCGCCACCGCTTACTGAAAAGCAAACAAATCAAAACACATTTCTCTTTATGGAAAGGTGGAATGGGAAAAATTGATGCAGTTTGAATGGGCCTCCCTCCTGTCTGTAACAATATAAACTGATGAGTTTGTTATTTTCATTCAGTTGGTAATTGAACTACACTCAAAGTTCCTGGTTCAATCTAATAGCTTGTTCAGTTAGCTGATCTCACTAGGGGTGGCAGAAACAGCATTACAATTGGCCTCAGAAATTTTCGTCAGCCCAGATTTCAACTCCTGTTCAGTGTTCATATACATGGAAGGACATGACTAATCTTGATTGCTATCCTCCCCCATCACCATACCTCCCCAAAAAAAATTCAACCAGTCTCACTCTTCAGCAACAGCACTTGGATGGGGTGTCTACAGAAATGCTGGTATTCCCCAAGAAGAAGCAACACCTTCAGAAGGTAAGAGGACAAGAATGGCAAGAAATGTAAAAAGTAAATTGATAAGCACCAAATGGTGCAGGTATGCCCAGATCCAAAGGAATGGGAACACAAGCTTAGTTTGGCCTGTGGAAACAAGCAGCCCACTTCACACGCATTAACGTGCAATGGGATTAAAAATGAAGGGGATTCATTCACTGATTATCGACGCTCATCTCAAATAATTTCAACGCAAATTTACAGTCAGGTGAAGTTGCATAATTAAGGACCATTTATAGTCAATTTTATTACAAATGTTAAAACATCCAAAAATGGGAGAAAAATCCATGAGGAAAAAAGAAATGGACCCAAAATAAAGAGAAAAATCAGTTTGGTGTTCTATCTTGAGCATTGCGAAAACTCAGGAAAAATAAGGGCCATCAAAAAATGTCAAACTAACTGAAAACTGACAATTATTTACACACTCCACTGACACAATGTTCATGTGGCTCACGATGAAATCCACAGCCCCAATTTTTTTTTTTAGGTAGTAAAATTGACTAAGCTAATTACTATGGCATGAGTCACTGTGATGATGGAATATTACAAATTGTTGGAGATTATGTCCCAGGGGACATTCGCAATCTTTTGTTTAGCAGACAATACTACTAGTGTGTGACCCAAGTCAGCTTTTGATTAATGACAGAAAGTACTGGAAAACTTCAGAAGATGAGTCATGAAGGACTTGAAACGTTAACTCACTTTCTCTATCTACATGTGCTGCCAGGCTGGCTGAGTTTTTCCAGCACTTTGTTTTTATTTCAGACCTCCAGATTCTGCAGATTTTGCTTTACCTTTGATTAATGACTACAACCTTTAGGGGACTATCAGTGTAGTAACTGCGGCGTGACTCCGAACCCACAGCAATGTGGTTGACTCTTAAATGCCCTCTGAAATGGCCTAGCTTGCCACTCAGTTCTATCAAACGGTTACAGAAAAGTCAAGGAATTAATGAAACGGGGATGAGCCATGCACATCGAACAAGGCACAGGAAATGACAACGCCGTCGACCCTCCAAAGTCCTCCCTAGTAACATCTTCGGCTTGTGTCAAACTTGGGAGAGTTGTCCCACAGGCTATCAAGCAACAACCTAACAATCATACGCACGGAATCATATCTTACAGACAATGTCCCAGACACCACCATCGCCATCCATGAGTATGTCCTGTCCCACCGACAGGGCATACCCTGGAAAGATGGCTGCACAGTGGTATACAGTCATGAGGGAAATGCCCTGGGAGTCCTCAACATTTACACCAGTCCCCATGATGTGTCATGGCATCAGGTCAAACATGGGTAAGAAAATCTCCCGCTTACCATCTACTGCACCCACCCCCCAACCAACTCGGCTAATGAATCAGTACTCCTCCAAGTTGAACAAACACCTCTTGGAAAAAGCACTGAGGGGGGCAAAGGCACACAATGTATTCTGGGTGGGGGACTTCAATGTCCATCACCAAGAATGGCTCATAGCACCACCACTGACTGAGCTGGCCGAGTCCTAAATGACATAGCTGCTAGACTGGGTCTGTGGCAGGTGGTGAGGGAACCAATAAGAGACAAAAACCTGCTTAGCCTCATCCTCACCAATCTACCTGTCGCAGATCTATCTGTCCATGACAGTCTCGGTTGAAGTGGCCACCACACAGTCCTTGTGGAGATGAGGTCCCATCTGCACACTGAGGATACCCTCCATCGTGTTGAGTGGCACTACCTCCCTGCTAAATGGGATAGATTTCAAACAGACCTAGCAACACAAAATTGGGTATATCCATAAGGCGCTGTGGGCCATCAGCAGCATCAAAATTGCAATCAACCATAATCTGTAACCTCATGACCTGGCATATTCCCTACTCCACCAGGCAGGGGATCAATCCTGGTTCAATGAAGAGTGCAGGAGGGCATGCCAGGACCAGCACCAAGGATACCTGAAAATGAGGTGTCAACCTGGTAAAACAACAACACAGGTCCACTTGTGTGCCGAACAGCAGAAGCAGCATGCAATAGACAGAGGTAAGCGATCCCACAACCAACAGGTCAGATCTTAGCTCTCCAGTCCTGCCACATTCCAGTCATGAATGGTGGTGGACAATTAAACAATGAATTGGAGGAGGATCCACAAATACCCCCATTCTCAATGATGGAGGAGCCCAGCACATCAGTGCAAAAGGGGAGGTTGAAGCATTTGAAGCCAGAAGTGCTGAGTGGATGATCCATCCTTCTGAGGACCCCAGAATCACAGATGCCAGTCTTCAGCCAATTCAATTCACTCCACGTGACATCAAAAAACATCTGATTGCACTGAATACTGCAAAGGCAATGAACCCTTACAACATGCCAGCAATAGTATGAAGACTTATGCTCCAGAACTAGCCATGCCCCTAGCCAAACTGTTCCAGTATAGTTACAAAACTGGCATCTACCCAGCAATGTGGAAAATTTCCCAGCTATGTCCTGCCAACAAAAAGCAAGACAAATCCAGCTTGGTCAATTATGGTCCCATCAGTCTACCCTCAATCATCAGCAAAAGTGATAGAATGTGTTGTCGACAGTGCTATCATGCCGCACTTGCTTAGCAACAAGCTGCTCACTGATGCTCAGTTTGGGTTCTGCTAGGGCCACTCGGCTCCTGGCCTAATTTCAGCCTTGGTCCAAACATGGACAAAAGAGCTGAACTCCAGAGGGGAAGTGAGAGTGACTGCCCTTGACACCAAGGCAGCATTTGACTGTGTGTGGCATCAAGGAGCCCTAGCAAAGCTGGAATCAATGGGAATCAGGGGGAAAACTCTCCACTGGCTGGAGTCATACTTGGCACAAAGGAAGATGGAGTGGTACCAGGACATTGCTGGAGTTCCTCAGGGTAGTGTCCTAGGCTCAACCATCTTCAGCTGCTTCATCAATGACCTTCCTGTCATCAGAAGGTCAGGAGTTGGGATATTCACTGATCATTGCAAATGTGCAACACCATTCATAACTCAGATCCTGAAGCTGTCCGTGTCCATAGACAGTTAAGACCTGGGCAATATTCAAGCTTGGGCTAATAAGTGGCAAATAACATTCGTGCCACAGAAGTGCCAAGCAATGACCATCTCCAACAAGAGAGAATCCAACCATCTCCCCATGACATTCAATGGTATCATCATCACTGAATCCCCCTCTATCAACATCCTGGGGGGGGGTTACCATTGACGAGAAACTGAAATGGACTAGCCATATAAATACTGTGGTTCCAAGAGCAGGTTAGAGGCTGGGAACTCTGTGGCAAGTAACTCATCTCCTGACTCCTCAAAGCCTGTCCACAATCTACAAGGCACAAGTCAGGAGCGTGATGGAATATTTTCCACTTGCCGGATGAGTGCAGCTCCAACAGCACTCAAGAAGCTTGAAACTGTCCAGGTCAAAGCAGCCTGTTTGATCGTCATCCCAGCCACCACCTTAAACATTCACTCCCTTCACCATGGACACACAGTGGCAGCAGTGCGTACCAGCTACAAGGTGCTCTGCAGCAACTCACCAAGGCTCCATGGACAGCACCTTACAAACCCGCAACCTCTACTAACCAGAAAGACAAGGGCAGCGCATGTATGGGAACACCACCATCTGCAAGTTCTCCTCCAAGCCACTCACCAGCCTGATTTAGAAATATATCGCTGTTCCTTCACTGTCCTGGGTCAAAACCCTGGAATTCCCTCCCTCACAGCACCGTGGGTGTACCTACACCAGATGGACTGCAGCGGTTCAAGAAGGTGGTTCACAACCACCTTCTTAAGGGCAATTAGGAATGGGCAATAAATGCTGGCCAAGCCAGCAACGCCCACATCCTGTGAAAGAATAAAAAAATGGTGTCAGTACACTTGTCCTTTTTTTCCTTTCCAGCATCATGGTTTGACATTTGCTGCAAACTCTCAAGAGTCCCTTAAAACCCAAACCAGGCAGAATAAAATACAGTAAAAAGTGGCAATGCTGAGCAAGTTAGGCACAGCATCTGTGGAAGGCAAGCAAACATTCAATGTTTCAACAAAGCAATGTAAAGAAAAAGGGAATCCCACTCCAAACTCCCAGCACTTACTCCCCATCCCTGTCACAGCCATTCCATTTTATTACCACCAACTGTCAAGAGGGAAAATGGGAGCTGTGATTATGACTTGAAGTTGTTGAAGGTGTAGGTTTCAAGCATAGATTCAGTGATTGCTTTGCTAAATGCCTCCATTCCATCCTCAAGTGTAATCCTGAGCTCCCTGTTGCTTTAATTAGCTATCCTGTTCTGACCCATTTGTCCATGGCCTTCTATACTGATTCAGTAAAGCTCAACACAAGTTTGAAGAACAGCACCACCCCTTTCTGCTAGACATTTTGCAGCTGTCTGGCCTTAATATTGACTTCAAAAGTGCTTTTGTCTTCCACCAGAGTCCTGAACCACTGGGACCTTTGCCAGGTTTTCATACTCCTCCTCTTCAATTTAACTAACCCACTTTAATTATTCATACATTCTCTGATCTCTTATTTCTCTAACTACTCTCATCTTCCTCTTTTTGTCTCACACTATTATCACTTCTGTCAATTAACAATTTCCTGTTCTCCACTGCAGCTCATCATTTTCATTTTTTGACATCTGTTTACCCTTTCCTTCTTTCGTCATTATGTTCCTTCCTATAAGTTGCTCATACGTAATTTTTTATGATCCTGATGAAAAGCAATGCCTAGAATATTGAAATGTTAGTTTTCTCCACAGATGTTGAAGCTGGACTTGCTGTGTGGCAGTTTTCATGACTTTTGTTTCAGATTTCCAACTTCTGCCGCATTTTGCTTTTATGTTTTAAATTATGCAGTCTTTGTTTTCCTTCCCGTAAATCAAATCAAGAGATGTATGTGCACTGAATCTGTAATCAAAGCATGCCAGATACAGCGCCCATTAGGAATGCTGAATTCAATTATGCAATCTGCATGCATCTCCAGACTGTTTTGTGGTAAGAAAACAATGGGAAATTTGAGTGATTTTTCCTCTCAAATTGGAAAGAAATCATTTGTGACCAACTTACCATCCCACCCCAAAATATCCAAAGATTTTAGTTTTTTTTTTAAATGGTAAAAACTGATTTTAAAGGTCCATTTCATGAACTATCGAAAATAACACATGCAGGAGTGCTTGATGTCATCTCTGTATTTTGAATTAGAGATCCATTTATAATATAATTTGCATCTTTCTATTACAAAATCAATCTATTTGAGGAAAATGGCAGTCACTAATTGATGTCTGCATTGACTTACAAATAGTTACTGAATCCAGAATCGCTGATGGGCAATCGCTTGCGCAGTTACACTTCTACAAATGTATGCCATAAGATTTCATGTGCACTAACGGGAGATAACTGTGCATGCTCAGCTGCCATGGCATGGTGGCATTACAAGTGGCCTTATTGTGCAGCTGTGTGGTTCAGCTATTTGTTGCAGTATACTCACAACAGACCTTGAAGTGAAGTGAAGTGAAGCAAAGTGGACTCATGTGGAGCGATTATATTTCATGTTGCGTTACCAGATCTGTCAACTAACACAATCTGGCAGCAAAAGCTCGTCGGATCTGGCAACAAACCAAGGCAATGAGCAATATTGCTAGCTGCAAAATGCATGTCCTAGTATGGATATAAAATACAATTTTTAAGTTTTAAGTTATAAGGTCTTCATATTTTTTGTGTTGTGACTACAAAGTATTTTAATGTCTATTTTAATGCATAATTGATTAATACTCATAACCTTACATGGTGAAATTCCTGCATTTTAATAAATTCACAAACTATACCATTCCTACTTTTTCTGTAAATGCATGTTTCAATTCATCTCCTACATACGACAAAACACTGCACTGCAACGTACTCAAGCCTTCAATAAACTCCATCACTTGTACCATTAAGTCTGAACTTTGGAAACAAAAATATTAACATTAAGTAGTGGTTGGCTATGCTAACATTTATTTCACACTAAACTATTTACCTACTTTTAGATGCTTATCTTTTGAAGTTGTAAGAAATGTGAATCCTGGATCAACTTTTTAAACCAGAAATTATCATAACTTGGGCATGTTTATGAATCTTTTCCAGATAAGCAATCCCCCTCCCTCCCTAACCAGGTCTCCAAAATATAGAGGGCAGTGGTGGCTAAAAAATAAACTAAAATTAAACAATTAAAATTGGCAGCTTTTTATACTAAACACCAAAGTGCATGATTTGTGGGCTTTATTTGCAGTTCACACTGCATTAAATGACCACTGCTCCACAAAACTTCTGCTAAACTGTGACAAGCACCCAGAACACGGAAGAAAAAGAGCCAACATCATACATCACTCTGAGCAGGCTATAACAGCAGCACTTTTTTTTTTAAAAGAGCCATGTTCTTAATGAAGCATTATTAATTCATCAATGATGAAAAGAGAAGATGCACATCGACCTAGATTTTGCATTCAACGTTCGTTACACTTACAGCTGCCTAAAGATCTTCTGTGGGCTTTTAAGTGGCAATTTACAGTCATCAGGAATCTGATAACAAAGCATCCTCTACAAGGTGTGTCTAGGACCTGTGCGAATAGGGCAAGAAACAGCGTGCCTCTTCAACCAAACTGAAGAATCCTTACTGAGGCGCACACAGTCTGAACCAGGAATTATAAAGTTGGAAAATTTAAAGTAAAATCATGTATAGAAAGCAAAATAAAGGAAAAGAAAGATGAGATTAAGGGAGAGACAAAGAAAGATGAGAAACAAAGTGGTAATTTTTGTTTATAAAATCTCCTATAATTACAATCTGAAGGAATGAGATTCCACTCATAAGTTTCGCTGCAATAGAGATTGTTCGGTAATTCAAAATTCACTCACTCATTTTTCCAGGACTGCTTCATCCAATTCAGGGTCATGGGGAGTCAGAGCCTAAGCCGCTAGGCAGGGTACACCCAGGACGGGGTGCCAGTCCATCACAGGGCGCACACACATGCACAGACACACACACCGGGGGGAAATTTTCTTTCGCCGATCCACCTAACCAGCACGTCTTTGGACAGTGGGAGGAAACCCACGCAAAACGTGCAAACTCCACATAGACAGACACCCAAGGTCAGGATCGAACCCAGGTCCCTGGAGCTGTGAGGCTGCAGCGCTAATTCAAAATTATTAGATTAAAAAAATATATTTACACTTGTGTACACAAATCCTAACTCTCTGCAGGAGGTACCAGAGAAACGAAGTCTATGGAGCAGCAGGCCAAATCTGACAGCAATTTCCTGATTTCTGCATTTCACTGCAGGTGTGGATGCTGGAAGTTGCGCCTGGTTTACTCCTGCAGGACAGTTAAGTGTTGATAGCCTCAGTGTTACTCCAACCACAAAACACAGGCCAAAAATTGCCCTCCTACTAAAAAACCTTCCAATGGAAAAGGCAGTGAATGGGCATCTCAATAAATTGTGCCAACATCCAATTCTCAGTCAGCTCATTTGGTGGCCCACCTGAATAAAAATGCAAGAGGGAAGCCAGCTTAATCCCACTTCCATAGAGAAAACTCAGCTGAGGGAAACTCGTGTTCATATAATTAAGACTAGCAGAGGCCTGCAAAACATGTGTATTCAAATTAGTATCCTTGTTACAGCACTACTTCTTTAAATACAGAATTTATAGCTATTCTTTCACCAAGGACTTTAATAGAATCAAAACTTCTCCCCCGGAACAAACTACATAAAGCTATCTATGTGCAAAAACAGGCCTGGAAATATGAATATAAATGTTGTCAAGTCTAGCCTTATGATTTCTTTATAGTCATATAATATGAAAATCCAATTGATCACTGTTTTCTTCAGAGTTGAAAAGGCAGGTTTACATCTGATGGGCTCAATATTATTTGAGGAATAAGCACTATTTCTTTAAAATCTGCCTGCTATAATTTCAACATCTATCAAAGAAGACAGCTTCACAACTCCCAATCTTATTCCATGACAAAGTCTCTGTTCAGATTTCAACATTATAACTGCTCCTTCCTTGAATCTAAGTTTGCATAGTGACATGCTCATTTGAGCTAGACTGCGTAGAAACTCTGAAGGTATAGACTATCATCTTCATCTATAGAATCAACCTTAATGTATTATTTTAATTCACCCAACAGCTTTTCTAAAGCATTTTCATTCAAATCTAATGAATCATATTATTTAGCACAAGGAATAGCTTTCAAATAATAAGTTATATAAACATAACTATCCTGCCATTTTGCCACATTTAACCAATCCCATCATCACATCCACTCCTCCCATGCTATCCCCACCCAAGCCATCTCTCATGCCATCCCCATCCCATTCCGTCCACCCTTCCCGTGCCAACCCATCGCTCATGGAAACAATCTCTGCAGCTAGGATAACTTGTTGGGCTGCCCTTAGCTTCCGCTATTTTCTGTTCGTGAGCGCCCCGCCCCACCACCAACCACTGGCGGCTATATGTGCATCACACACACTCCAGTCCTCCACGCGTCCCCTGTATTTCCACATGCACCAGGCGCTCCCCACCAAATAAATCCACCAGCTGATGTGTTCCTTAAAACTGACTAATGAAAACAGTCTAGACAAACAAAAACAGAGAATTATTATTTTAATAATATTAATCTACCAATCCATACAAGAAATAGACTGCTCTGCATGTGCTCTGACAATATTATGGGCCAATATAGTGGAGAGTTTTGTTTGATGCTACCGTAGGTAAATACTTAAAATAACTTGTGTGCTTTCACTGATCTTTATCGCCTCAATCATTAGTTAAGGATCATAGGTGTTTCTGAAATGGCGTGCTCCAGTATGATTTGCAGATTCTAATCTGCAGAATCCCACCAATTTGCACCATTTTTGTATGTTTCTATTTGTATCCAAATCTAATGATCCAAATCAAATGAATTAGAAAGGAAATTACAAAATATTGATTGTAGCTATTGTTTTATTGTTCAACTACACACTCAAGTCATCAAAAATCCTGCCTCTTCTGTTTTTGAATTCGATAATTTAATACTTCAATTTCTCTGCTACCTTCTATAATAATTACAGGTTAGTAGATTGTATTGATATTGATTCTATCCTCAAGACAAAAATTTAATGATGTTCATAAATCTGGTAATTGCTATTTCAAAATGTATTATTTGCAACATAGCAACAGGACATTTATCCCCTCAATCTTGTTCCATCATTCAGGTCATGGATGATCTGTGATCTAACTCATATCCATAAGGGGTCTTTTTCCCACATCCCTTAATACCTTTGGATTGCAATGCCTTTTGTATTGTCCACTGGCATGCTTTTTTCAACTGCATCACATTGAACAGCAACAGAACTTAATTTTAAATTGTATAAAATTAAAAGCATTCTTCAAGGCTACAAATTCTGGATCAAGACCAACAAGTGACTTCAAAGGTGTCACTACAGAACAGCTCACTGTGACAGCCAGCACACTTTATACCTTCACACCATTCAGCTTCCAACAATTATTTTTAACGCAAAATTAAGGCCTCTACCCTGACTACATTAGGTGCTCTTCAAATCCTTGTATAAACACTTATTGTGAGATGAGTTTGTGATGACAGAGGTAGCAGAAAAAGCAAGATGTTAAATTATCAAGTCCAAAAACAGAAGAATCAGGATTGTTGATGACCTGAGCGTGCAGAAGAATTAAGACAACATCTACAATCTATATTTTATAACATTCCCTCATTCATTAGATTTGGATACAAATAGAAACATACAAAAATGGTGCAGAAACACAAATGGGATTCTGCAGGTTTGAATCTGCAAATCATACTGGAGCACGCCATTGCAGAAACACCTATAATTCTCAGCTAATAATTGAGACAATAAAGTTGTGAAAGCAACAAGTTGGTTTTGTTTTAAGTATGTAATTAAGAGGGCATCAACCAAAACTCTTTATTGGCTCATTATATTTTCAGAGAACATGCGGAGCATTCTGTAACTTTTCTTGTAGCTCTTGACCAGCCAAGGACTAAACTAAAAGTGACATATTCTAACCTGTGGAGAGGTGTCAATCTCAGAAAATGTGTGCAACTGCTGCAGTTTGTGAACACCTACCATGCAAAGTGTGTCCCTGCTGCAATCCATTATAATCTCACTATCTCAATCTGATTAACTTCTGCTTATGATAAATTATATAGCAAGAAGGGGAATTGATCTAGAAGATCAGCCATGATCTTACTGAATGGCAAAGAACAGGCTTGAAGGGAACACTCCAGCTCCTATTTCTTATCTTGGGGAAAAAAATAGTCCAGCTTGGTGAAAACTCTGGTCTACCTGTAACCAGGTGAAATCTCCTTTCCACAAGCAATTTGAAAAGCATCTTTTAAAATTTTGATGGCATGGTTTCCTGAAATAAATTACATTCCAAAACAATTTTTGGCAAAATTGTCAAATGTGGTCTCTACAATTGCAGATCATTTAAAATGATCCTGTCACCTTAGTATTTAGATGATGACCTCAAGTTTTAAAATCTTAAATTTGTGGGTGAAATATTAAATTTACTTAGAACAAGGTTAAAGATTCAAATCCTGGGTGAACATTAGAAAGTTTAACTTTCCAATCTCAGGTGGCACGAAACAATCTGCAACTGAATCCTCTCCCACTGTTGGGTGATGGTTTAATGCAGCACCCAATTCAGCACTGATTAAATAGCACAGGTAATAGGACAGGATGGTAGGAATATCACACCTTAAAGGGTTATAACTGTGGTTGACATCAAAAGATTAATGTCTTCAACATTCAGACTTGAAGTGCAAGATGTGACAATGAATTCCAACACTGAAAACAAAACCACATGTGCTCAGGTTGGCTCTTTTAGAGTCAAACCAACCGTGGAGATACTACACGTGTCTGTGTTATTAGGTCCTGTCTGAATGATCTGGAAGCAGTCAATACTCAACAGACAGAAGGTGCAAGAATGGTATTCTATTCAGCTAGTAAAAGATGACCATAATGACCCTGATCTCATTTAACTGAGTTTTTGAACAATTTTAACCAAAAGCTAAATAACACTGGAGAGGAATACAGCACTGCCAAGTCTTGTTCCTTCCTTGAACACTGGACCTAACAAAAATGGTTAGATATTTTAGCTATTTATATGCCAGAAAGTGTGTGTGTGTCAACTCTTTTGCTGATGTACACTCTAGGCTGTGGGAAGGTATCTATCTCAAAAGGGAAAATGGCAAGTGCAACAGTTTTCACGCCCCTACCATGACAAACAGGTGTGTCAGCATTTCTCCTTATGTGATCTGTGGTACTGCTTCCGTCTGCAAAGAGTTCCTGAGATTGAACGACTTCAAACTCTCCTGAGCAAGTTGCTCTTGTAAATACAGCGGGGAAATCCCTCAAGGACAGAACTTCTCGGGCAGATTTCCACATCTTCCATCAAGTGGAATATGGTCACATTTTAAAAAAATATTGAACTTAATTCCACACTCAAATTTCCACTAGAACCAAAGCCAAATGCAACAAAGCTACTACAGAGGATCTGCAAAATGTTTCTTTTTTACTCCCTACTTCCCTTCATATCTTACTTATGACTCCTAGCTTAAAATAACATATTTGCCCTTTTATAAGTCAGAAATATAGGCCATGCTTCACATTTGGTGAGGCCAAGTCGTTGGGGCCATGTTTAGGATGAGTTCAAGGTTCTATTGATGCTCCTTGAAGCTTTTCAAAGTATTGTCCAAAGACAAATTCCCCGCATTCCAAAAAGGAAGATCCAGGAACTTCTTATTTTAGTCCTGCTGGAAAGCCTGAGATTTTTAGTGGTAATATTATGTAACAATACCTTGGCAGAGGTCTTGGTCTTTCAGTCAAGAGCATCCATGTTGGAGTAGTTTGCCTCTTTGGACAATATTCTCTGTTTCAGCTTGAATGCTGTTTTATTTGCACTGAAGCCTGGGCTGATTAATCACCTATATGGGGAAATCATCAGCTTATGAATAACAGCCAAAAGAAAGAATGAACAAACTTGCATTTATATTGTGCCTTTCACATCTTCAGGAGATCCCAAAGATTTTCACAAATCCATTGTTTTTGAACCATTATGTAAGCATTTTGCATACAAGGTCCACAAACACTTGAGATATATGGTTAATTAATCTGTATTCATTTACGTTGGTTGAGGCATACACTTTGTTCAGGAAGAACTCCTCTGCTCCTCATTGAATAGCGTCATGGAATCTTTTACATCCACTTCAAACAGCTGGACCTCGTTTCAACATTCAAAAGAATGCATCTTGGATGATGAAGCATTCCCTCAGTACTACACTGAACTGTCAGCTTAGAGTACATTCTGAAATCTCCAGAGTGAGTCTTGAAACATGTGACTTGGAGATGAAAATACTACCCCTGAGCAACATGACCCTAAATTCCACGTCATCTGTAGAAAATCCTTGGCATGGAATAAAACTCCACACAAAAATATTTCTACATACTATACATTTAATAAGTGTTGTCATTTTAATACACTAAGGCTAAGATAATACTGGTTTATAGCAATTCATATGCCAATTCATAGAACAAGCAGAACGGTTGTGCTGTAACTTTACAAATATATCCATCCTTTCCTACACTTCCATTCTAAAGAAATACTGAATCATCTTTAAAGTAATGGCGATCTTCACCTAACATGCATATCACAAGATTTTTAGAATGAATGGTCTGTTTAATAGAGTCACAAACATAGGCACAGACACATGTCAAAGCTTCAGTTCAAAAAGTCAAATACACAATTCTCACTGGAAAACCACAGAATAATGCTGCAGCCTTGTTTTCATTCCTTACTCCCTGGTCCAAATGAGAGTACTTGCATAGCATCAACTGTCATCCCACTCAATAAACAGAATAATCAACTCAGCACCCTGCTCCAACAAGAGTATGGTCCAGTTGAACAGGAGGTTAGAAAACACCATCATCAAATGGTGGAAGTTTACTCACAATTTCTCCACATAGCAAATTCATAATTTCATCTGCATCACAGGAAAGATATTTAACAGGAAGCAATAATAGCAAAGTTACGTAATACCAAAAAAGTGACCGGCAATTGGCCCCAACAATTCTGTTGGTGCTATTCTCAAAACTAGCAAAGGATCTCATCTTACAAATATTTTTTTCCCCCATAAAAAGTGAAAATGATCATGGGTTCTAATGTAATTATCAAAAAATTACTTTTTAACTATTTGACCTTTTTCATGATAACACATTTATGGCTAATTTGCTTCAGTTTCTAAAATATAAAATACATCCTAAAATAGTAGAATTTTAAATCATGCTGGAAGTTATTAGAAAAAACAGCTACACTCTGAAGCACCGTACAAAAATTCACCAGATCTTCATTCTCGACATCTCTGCCTCTCACTGTATCTAGTGGAGATCTTTCAATTATGTCACAGGTCAGCTGCAGCAAACCCAAAATAAATAAGAAATGGAACGAGTACAGTAAGTTCCAAATACTTTCATACGCAAAAAATATCTACTTCAAATTGATACATACTCAAAAATATTTGTTGCCCACCTCTCTTGTTTTTAGAGAAGATTATGGTAGAATTAAGCTGAAAATCCATAAACATAAGATGGCGTAATACAAGCCAGCATTCCTTTAACCAATAAAACCGTCACTATTCTTACCAAGCAGTTAAGTATACTTTTTCTTCCAATCTCATTACAAAGTAATTTGCGAAGAAAGTAAGTTAATCTACTTGTCGTCCTTAAACTACCTGCATCCAAGATTTGCACTTAATCTTTTAATGCTACACCTCTGTTTAAGAATACGTAAAGGAATGAGCCTGAAAATTGCAGGCCAGTTAGGCTCCCCTCAGTTAGAGGTAAATTTCCAGGGTCTGTAGGACAAGGTTAAAGTAGTGAATGCTTTGGCAGGGCTAATTAGGGATACTCAGCATGGATTTGTAAAGGTAGGTCAACCTTGACAAAATTAGCTGCATTCTTTTTGTGGAACAAGAGTATATAAATGAAGGGAAAGTGGTGGCTGTAAAACATATAGATTTCAAAAGTCATATGGTACAATTGGAGACTTTAAAAAATGAAGACATGCAGTATTTAAGGAAATGCAGAAATAAAGAGGTGACAATGGGACAGAAAACAAAGTGTAGAGGTAAGTCAACGTGTTTCAGATTGATAAGGTAAGGGTAGCCTCTGGCCGCGTCATCATAACTGGAACCTCTCAAGGTCCATTTATATAATAATGATGTCAAAGCCACAAAAGAAATAACAGTACAAGCTTTTCACTAAATTCTAAATTCAGGTCAAAACAAACTGCAAGGGGCAATGTAGAAGGTCATGAAAGGACAGGGTAGGCAGGGAGAAGATGTAGTTCAGCGAAAAGAACATTTTTTGAGAAAAGAAAAACGAGGCGTGCATTCCATATAATAATAGTAGTATATTGCAAGATCTGAGCATTTTGTTATATTGCCCTCTCTGTTGGAGAGGTGCAAATAAAGTTAGTTCATATATTGGCGGCCTGCAGTGAATCCACATGGTGAGTTTTTCCTCAGTGCAACACACAACAGAAAGATGGTGATGAGAACAGGAAGGAATGCTTTTTACACTTCATATAAGAAACTAAATACTCAAGAACCCTAACACACTTTTTGGTACATCTATGGTTGATTTTGAATAAGCTTGAGCAATTTGAAAGATTGCTCTGTGTGCACATCATGTTCAGGTATACAGTGAGTCAGCACAATGTGTAATTGAAAAATGGCATGGAAGACATATTTGGGGACAATGGGGGAATTCAACCATGACAAAGAGGACTGCTGTAATTACCACCTAAGGTTACACATTTGGCTGTTAGTGAGTAAAAAGAGATGACGATAGAGTAAATATCTTCCTCACCATGATGGAGCCAGATGTACTTTTTAACCAATGTTGTCTAAGAGGCCCCAGTTCGATGGACTATTCTGAAATTCATGAGATTCTAGACTCATTATGGCGCGACTAAGAATCAAGTTGCACCGAGAGTTACATTCTGTGAAAGGAGGCATTTGCCAAGCCAGACTGTTACAGCTTACATTCTCGAATTAAAGGAAATCTCTCGTCACTGTAGGTATGGCGCAAAGTTAGAAATCAACTTCGGACATATGTTCATCAGAGGCCTAAAGAAGAATAAAATCCAGACCAAGCTTTTGAACAAAGGCTGACATGGCCATGCAAATTGCAAGGGAGTTCTTCACCTTAGCCAGCAAGGACATCCTCCAGATTTTAGCAAGATCCAGGCCACAGCAGCCAAGTTCACAGGTTCAGAGTTAGAAACTTAGATGCTACCATTGCCACGGCAGCAGCCAACAACCATTTGAAAATGCAATGCAAGAATAGAGGAAACAGTATGCCATGGTAAAGCCACAGGGCACAGCTATGCACTAGGTTGAGGTCATGGTTGATTTAAAGTTAGTTGAGGAGTCTGTAAATCCTCAAATACACATATAATAGACATGGAAATACAAGTTTATGTTACCAAGGAGGAAGATCAAGAGTTATAATCAGTCAGGGAGCAAGGAAAACAACACATGGAAGGTGAGAGTAAAAGGACTAAAGATATAATGGCAGAACCCACAGTAAAAATGAAAGTCAGAGATTCACAATTTATTTCCATCACTGATACAGGTGCAGCAGTGTCTGTGATCTCAGGAGGAGAATTCAAGAGGTCTCTAAATCACATTCCCTTACACAAAACTGGTGTAAATCTGACTAGTTATTCCAAGAACAATATTCCAGTGCAATGCCATGTTAGTGTTAGGGTGGATGGTGGTGATATAGCCTATTACTTACCTTTGGAAATAGTGGGAGGGAACAAAGTCTCCCTGACAAGAAGGAATTGGCTTAAGATACGGTTAAACTGGGCTGAGTTATTTACAGTTGGGATCAGTAAAAGTACGTCTGTTATTGAGGAAGTGCTAAAAGAGCACAAAGTTGTCTTTGAGCAAGGAAAACCAAATGATAATATCCATCAGTATGATATTAAATATCCTAAGTGTTAACATGGACATTCTTTCAAGACTTCACATGAATACGAATTCACTTTCAGCCATTGAATTCCTGTGAATTACTTTACATACACAAATGACATGCCAGTGTCTGCCAGAGACATTAGTGAAGAAACTCACAAGGATGTGATACACAATAAAGTGCTCAATTATGTCATGAATGGCTGGCCTAAAGAGCGTGATTGTGAGAACCTGTTAGAATATTTCACATGTAGAAATTACTAGATTAAGGCTGTCTCCTATGGGGTTTAAGAGTCATTATTCCGCCAAGGTTTAAAGAGAGATTGTTCAAGGTTCTTGATCAAGAGCACACAGGGATAGTCCATATGAAACCAGTAGCAAGCAGCTATTTTTTGTATCCAAAGTTAGAGAACGATATTGAAGAATTGGTGAAAAGTTGTGATGTCTGTCTCAGAATGAGAAACAACCATCCAAGGTTCTTTTCATTCCATGATCAAACACAAGGAAGATGTGGGAACAAGTAAATGTCAATTTCTTTGACATGAAGTGAAAGAGTACTTTGTTTTGATCAATAGCTATAGCAATGTTGAGTCTATGCTCAATACCGTAAGTGTCAAACTATTGAGGTTTTGAGAAGTTGGTTTGCAATTTATGGATGGCCAGAGGTGGTGATGTCAGATAACGGTCTACATTTACATCAGAAGAGTTTGAAATGTTTCTGAGTGAGAATGAAGTCAAACACACAAATGCCACCAAATTACCCAGTATCGAATGGTGCTGCAGAAAGAAGTGTACAGATTGTGAAGAAGTCTTTGCAGGAGCACCTGCTAGATGACAAGCTAGGCAATAATTTCCAAGTTTCTCTTCCACACAGGCTGGACAATTTTCTGTTCTCTGACAGAATAACCCCACAGTCTGCAACAGATTTCTCATCTTACAAGGTAGTGTTTAAGCATGCTCCCAGGACAAGGTAAGCCTGACATCACTAGCAAAGAAAAAGAAAAGCAAGACAAAGTGAAGATGAGTCATGATACACCATGCAAGAAACTTAGAGTTCAGTGCTGGTCAAAAGGTCATGGTCAAAAACCACCAAGGTGTTAGGCAGAGGTATGTGATTGGAGTTGTTGCAAAAAGACTAGGTGCATTCACATATCTAGTGAAGATTGGAGAATGACTCAGACAGTGCCATGTAGCTCATTTGCTTGAAAGAGGAAATCTGACAAAGGGAGAGCAAGAGAAACCTCTTATAATCCAAATTCCTCCTGCAGCCCAAAGTAAAAGTTAGAAACAAAGTGAAAGTCACATAGAAACTGAAATTTTGCCAGTATCTCAGAATCCACCAGTAAAGCAAATTGAGACAGGGTCTTTGATCAAGTCAAATCAATCAACGTCACAGTCCCAACCACTAAGTGAAGTTGGTAGTCGGTAGTCAAAGTCAAAGTTCAGATTTGGCATAGTCAGAGATGTTGAGAGAGCAGAGTCAAACTAACGGAAATGGAAGGAGATACCCAGAGAGAGAAAAAGAGAAAGAAGTCAGATAGGTTAATTGAAAGTATGTAGGAGAGAAGAAAATTTACATTTTATTTTCATTACTTATCAAATTATGATATTTTTGTTAAATACATACTGATGTTAAGGAAAAACAATGTTTTTTACTTGCAAATTACTCTGGTAATTTTGGTCATAAAAGTGTTTTAGTTAAGATTACTGTAAAAACAAACATGCAACCCAACCTGTTAAATTTCAGGTATTATTGATGCTGGTTTAAGCACATTATACTCTGGAAAATTATGTACATGTATCATTATACCTTCTTTGGTGGAGAGGTTTAAATAAACTTAGTTCAATATTGACTGCCTGCAGCTGAGCATGTGTTAGTTTTAGTGCGATGCACAACAATATTCTTAACATAGAAAAAGGGGAAGATCCATGGGTGCACATGTAGATTTGACAAAAAAAAGGGATTTTGCGTTTTGTACATAGGGGCGATGGATATAAATGCAAGGAATGATGCATTGGTTAGGCATAGTTGGGAGTGCTGTATGCAATTCAGGGCATTCCATTATAGGGAGAATACTCACCGGAATGATACCAAGAATGAGATGTGTTATAGCTACGAGGAGAGGATGAAACAACTGACTCTTTGCATTGAATGAGAAGATTAGGGGGAAATTTAAAATAAAGACTTTGAGGGGATAAATAGTGAAAAGTTGCTTCCAATGGCGGATGAATTTCTAACAATGTGGCATAGATTCAAAATTGCTACAAGAACAAAAAGGAGGAAATGAGATGCTTTTCACAGTGGCATGCGTTTAGGCATCTGTTAAGGCAAAAAGGAATCTGAAATGTATTTGAAAAACAACATAAAATGGTTCACGAATGGAAAAAATTGAATTAGATCAGATAGCACCAGATGAAAAGCTGGCATAATGCATTGTACAATTTCCGTCTGTGCAGTAATTCCCATGATTACACATAGTCTAATCGTTATTGGGCAGACTTTGCAGGTGTGCTGAATCTGCATACCAGTGAATGAGAGGAAACAGACCTACTACATCAGTTTCCTCCAAATTCAGAGCATCATTACACTTCTGCAGGCACATATGTACAATCAGCATGCTTTTGTCAGAGCAGTGCTCGTCTTGAGTTTCAGGGGAAACCAGAGAGCTTCTGTATGCAGGTACTATAACTCATCACCAAGGAAGGTAACTTGCATCACGCTAATTTGTGCTGGATTTGAATACAGTTTAGAGAGATGAAAGAGCACTCTGCTAACAAATTATAACAACTAACTCTCGAAGATCAATTAATTTGCCAGTGTTCAATAGATTTCTTTCCTATGGAGATGGCCATATGTTTTAATTTTAATATAATGGGGGCAATTCCATAAAATTGTTCTACATTTATGAACTTCCATTCATTACCCATGATCTCCAGTCCTCTCACAACAATGATCAAATTCTATATTCTTACCCACTTGCTCATCTCAGCATAAATGGAACTCCCACACTGAAAGTCCAAGAAGCTGAGTCTCTTGCATCGAACATTTATTTACCTCATGACTCTTTATAAAGCCCCAGGTCGCCAATACTCTGCCCTTATCTAACGAGGTGCAAAATCATAAGCTCCTGGGTTTGGGAAAAATATATGAGCATAAATTGAGAATTGGTTGACAGGCAGAAAACAAAGAGTAGGAGTAAAGTGGTCATTTTCGGATGGCAGGGCGTAACTAACGGAGTGTCGCAATAATCAATGCTAAGGTCTCAGCTATTTACACTCAGAATCAATAATTTAGATCAGCAGTTCATATTCAGATATCTGCGGCCCCCTAGAGGTCCATGTGAAGGCTTTCTGGGATTTGCTAGTGGCTTTGTTGCCACCGTGCAGCCAATTTCAAGTTGATTTAATGCCAATCTTGAAAAGGTTACAGCATCCAGGCACAGTTTCGCCTCCCAGCCAAAGCACCAATCAATACTAGCACAACCTAACTTAGTCCCTTGCCTCCGAACAGGATGTGAGGAACCACTGCATTGTCAAGAAGGTGTCCAGTCTCAGCAGGTGTGTTCCACTTGGTTTGCTAGCAATGGACAAGAGGAAGGTCACTACCATCTACCTCATCAGCACTCAGAGTTCCGGCGACAGCCTACCAACCTCAGCATAACCGAACTAGTGTGAATATCAACAAGAACATGAATGGCATGCTCAATGATGCCTCCAGAGCTTGACACTCACCACCATCAACAAACGTCACATTAAGTAAAATAAAAATTAATAATGAACACATATGTTTAATTATATAGCAATTATTTGTACAGAGGAAAAAACCACTTACAGGATGGTACACTGAGTTTTCATAACCTGGGAGAGGAGCCTCAGAAGCAAAAAAAATTGCAAACCCCTCGACTTAGTTGAGGGAACTGAACATAATATGTCCAAGTTTACTGAAGATACAAGTCAGGGTGGAAAAGTAAGTTGTGAGGTGAAAGCAGAGAAGCTACAAAAGGGATATAGACTGGCTAAGTGATTGGCAAAAATTGGCAGTTGGGGTCTAATGTGAATAAGTGTGAAGTTATCCACTTTGGTGGGAAGACTGAAAAAATAGAATATTTTTTTAAAGGTGAAAGACGAGTGAATATTCAATTCAGAGAGATTAGGGTGACCTTGTACGCAAAGTTAATATGCAGGTACAATAAGCAATTAGGGAAGGCCAATTGTATGTTAGTCTTTTTTTCAAGGGGATTGGAGTGTAAGAGTAAGGGAATCTTGTTGCAATTATGTAGGACTTTGGTGAGATCATACCTGGCATGCTGTATAGTTTTGGTCGCCTTACCTAAGAAATAATATATTTCTCATAATATAAATGTGAAAACTCCTTCAGAGAGCAGAGAGGGACCAGGCCTGCATGGGAGTATTTCTAATCAGAAGCGAATGAATAGAGGGCGAGGCCTGGGGCCTTCACTTATCTTCAGGGAGCGGAAAGGAACTGGACTTGTATGAGGACACCTCAAATCGGGAGCCTTCTGGAGCTGATTGTGCTTGAAAATAATATCAATGACATCAAAGGAAAACCAAGAGTTGATTGGCTGGCATGAAACTGCTGTTAGGGAGTGTCTGTAAATAACTGAAAATTTAAAAAAACATTTTTTTTTATATGCAGCTACTTAAAATTAATTAAGAGATGCACGCAGAACGGAAGTAAAATAAAGTTAAGGTAAGTAAAGTGAAGTAGTGAAGGCATGGCAGGGCAACTGAGCCGCATGGATGTGCAATCTGTGGCATGTGGGAGGTCACGGACATTTCCAATGGCTTAGTCAACCATATGTGCAGGAAGTGTTGCCAGTTGCAGAAACTTGAGCTCCAGTTTCCGAATCTCGAGCGACTGCTAAAGTAATGGTGGCGCATCTACAGGCTGAGAACTACGTGGATAGCATCTTTAGGGAGGTGGTCACACCACAGGTTAAGAGGATGCAGGCAGAAAATGGTTGATTGCCAGGCAGTTTAAGAGGGACAAACAGGTAGTGCAGGAGTCCTCAGAGTCCATCTAACTCACTAACCTGTTTCCGTGTTGGATACTGGTGAGGGCAAATTTTCCTCAGAGGAGTGCAGCCAGAGCCAAGTCTGTGGCACCATGGGTGTCTCAGCTGTACAGGAGAGGAGGAAGAAGAGTGGAACAGCAACAGTGGTAGGGAATTCAGTAGGGGAATAGACAGGCATTTCTTCAGCCGCAGACGTGACTCCAAGACAGTATGTTGACTCCCTGGCGCCAGGGTCAAGGATGTCACCGAGCGGATGCAAGACATTCTTATGGGGGAGGGTGAACAGCCTGCAGTCCACATCTGATACGAGCAACATAAGTACAAAGGGGAATGAGGTCCTGAAAGCAAATTTTAGGGAAGATAGGAAAGAAATTAAAAAACAAAGAAATTATAAACCAAAACTTCAAAGGCATTAATCTCAGGATTACTCCCAGTGCCACATACTAATGTGTACAGTAATAGGAAGATACAGCAAATGAATGCATAGATGGAGAGATAGTGCAGGAGGGAGGACTTTAGATTTCTGAAGCATTGCAACCAGGTGGGACCTATATGAGGACAGATTACATCTTGACAGGACTGGGATCAATATTCTCACAGGAATATTTGTTAATGCTGTTGGGGAGGGCTTAAACTAGCTGGGCAGGGGGATGGGAATCAGAGAGGGAATTCAGATAGGAGAGAAACAAAGCTGGTAATAGTAGAAAAAAAAAGGAGTAGCGAAACTGGAAGGCAGCGGAAACAAATGCCAGCATCCAATAGGGTCAAAATACGGAAAATGTTAAAAGGACAAAATTAAAGGCACTCTATCAGAAAGCCTTTGCCAGAAGTTAAATGAATTGACAGCACATAAAGAAGTAAAACGGGTATGATCTAACTGCCATTACTGAGACAGTGGTTGCAGGGTGACCAAGGGTGGAAACTGAATATTCGACATTGGCATAAAGAAAAAGGAGGTGGGGGTAGCACTGTTAATAAAGAATGAGATCAGTACATTAGGGAGAGTGGATCTTAGATCAGAAGATCAAGATGTAGAATCAGTTTGGGTGGAGTTAAGAAAAAGGGCAGCAAACATTGGTGGCCTATAAATAACTCGCACCAAACAGTAGTGATAAAGTAGGGCATAGTATAAATCAGGAAATTAAAAGGTGCATGTAATAAGGGTAATACAGTAATCATGGGGAGCTTCAATTTACAGATAGACTGGGTAAACTTAATTAGCACTAATGTTGAGGATGATGAATTCTGGCAATGCATTCAAAATGGCTTTCTAGAAGTATGTTAAGGAACCAACTAACCAATCTGCCTGCAACAGATGCATCTGTCCATGACAGCGTCAGTAGGAGTTACCACCGCCCAGGCCTTGTGAAGACGAAGTCCCATCTTCACATTGAGGATACCCTCCATTGTGTTGTGTGGCACTACCACTGTGCTAAATGAGATAGACTTTGAGCCAATCTAGCAGCTCAAGACTGGGCATCCATGAGGCGCTGTGGGCCATCAGCAGCAGCAGGATTGTACTCAACCACAATCTGTGACCTCATGGCCTGGCATAACCCCACTCTACCATCATCAAGCCAGGGGGTCAACAATGGTTCAATGAAGGGTGCAGGAGGGCATGCCAGGGGCAACATCAGGCATACCTAAAAATGAGGTGTTAACCTGGTGATCTACAACTCAGGACTACTTGCATGCCAAACTGCGAAAGAAGCATGCAACAGACAGAGCTAAGCGGTCACACAATCAACGGATCAGATCTAAGCTCTGAGGTCCTGCCACATCCAGTCGTGAATGGTGCTGGACAATTAAAGAGCTCACTGGAGGAGGCGGTGGCTCCACAAATATCCCCATCCTCAATGATGGAGAAGCCCAGCACATCAGTACAAAAGATAAGGCTAAAGCATTTGCAACAATCTTCAACCAGAAGTGCCAAGTGGATGATCCATCTTGGCCTCCACTGGGGGTCCCCAGCATTACAGATATCAGTCTTCAACCAATTTGAGTCACTCCATGTAATATCAAGCAGCAGCTAAAGGCACTGGATACTGCAAAGGCTATGGGCCCTCACAATATTCCAGCAATAGTACTGAAGATTTGCTCCAGAACTTGCCACACCCCTAACCAAACTGTTCCAGTATGGCTACAACACTGGCATCTACCCGACTATGTGGAAAATTGCCCAGGTGTATCCTGTACACAAAAAGCAGGACAAATCCAACCTGGCCAATTACCACCCCATCTGTCTACTCTCAATCATCAGTAAAGTGATGGAAGAGGTCTTCAACAATGCTATCAAGTGGCACTTGCTTAGCAATAACCTGCTCAATGATGCTCAGTTTGGGTTCCACCAGGGTCACTCAGCTTCTGACCTCATTACAGTCTTGATTCAAACATGGACAAAAGAGCTGAACTCCAGGAGGTGAGGTGCAAATGACTGCCCTTGACATCAAGGCAGCATTTGAGCGAGTGTGGCATCAAGGAGCCCTAGCAGAACTGGAGTCAATGAGAATCAGACAGAAAACTCATCACTGGTTGGAGTCATACCTAGCACAAAGGAAGATGGAGGTCAATCATCTCAGTTCGAGGACATCACTGCAGGAGTTCCTCAGGGTAGTGTCCTCACCCCAACCATCTTCAGCTACTTCAATAATGACCTTCCCCATCGTATGGTCAGAAGTGAGGGTGTTTGCTGATGATTGCATCATGTTCAGCACCATTCACGATTCCACAAAAAGTGAAGCAGTCCATTCCAAATGTAGCAAGACCTGGATAATATCCACACTTGGGCTGTCAAGTGGCAAGTAACATTCATGCCATACAATTGCCAGGCAACAACCATCTCCAATGAAAGAGAATCTAACCATTGTCCCTTGACACTCAATGGCATTACCATTGCTGAATCCCCCACTATCAACTAGCTGGGGGTTACCATTGACCAGGAACTGAACTGGACTAGCCATATAAATACTGTGGCTACAAGAGCAGGTCAGAGGCTAGGAGTCCTGGGGCGAGTAACTCACCTCCTGACTTCTAAAGCCTGTCCACCATCTACAAGGCACAAATCAGGAGTGTGATGGCATGCTCTCCTCTTCCCTAGATGAGTGCAGCTCCAACAACATGCAAGATGCTTGACGCTGCTAAGCAGCCCGCTTGATTGGACCACATCCACAAATGTTCACTCCCTCTACCACCAATGCACAGTGGCAGCAGTATGTACCATCTACAAGATGCACTGCAAGAACTCACCAAGACTCCTTAGACAGCACCTTCCAAACCCACGACCACTACTACCTAGAAGGACAAGGGCAGCAGACACATGGGAACACCACCAGCTGCAAGTTCCCCTCCAAGCCACTCACCAACCTGACTTGGAAATATATCATCATTCCTTTACTGTCACTGGGTCAAAATCCTGGAACTCCCTCCTTAACAGCACTGTGGGCATACCTGCACCATATGGACTGCAGTGGTGTAAGGCGGCAGCTCACCACCACCTTCTCAAGGGCAATTAGGGGTGGGCACTAAATGATGGCCTAGCCAGTGATGCCCACATCCCATGAGTGAATAAAAAAGATCTAGTATTGTACAACGAAAAAGGGCTAATTAATAATTTTGTTGTGAAGGAGCCTTTAGGGAAGAGCAACCATAATATGCTAGAATTTTACATTAACTTTGAAAGAAATGTTGTTCAATCTGAAACTGGAGTCTTAAATCTAAACAAAGGAAACTACGGAGATATGAAGAGCAAGTTGGGTCTGATAGGTTGGGAAATTACATTAAATGTAATGATGGTAGACAGGCAATGGCCAGCATTTAAATAATTAATACATGGATTACAGCGAATATTCATTCCTTTGAGGCATAAAAGCCCAACAGAAAAGGTGAGTCAACCGTAGCTAACAAGAGAAGTTAAAGATTGTACTATATCAAAGGAAGAGGCTTATAAAGTTGCCAAAAATAAAGCAGCAAGCCCAAAGGTTGGGAGCTTCTTGGAATTCAGCAAAGGAAGGCCAAGAAACTGATGAAGCAAGGGAAAATAGAAATAGAGCAAACTAGCGAGAAACATAAAAACGGAGTATAAAAGCTTCTATAGGTATATAAAAAGGAAACGGTTAGCGAAGATAAAGGTGGCCCATTACAGGCAGAGGAATTTATAATGGGGAAATAAGGAAATGGTAGAGAAACTAGGCAAATACTTTCTGTATATGTGGTGTATTTGGATTTTCAGAAAGCTTTTGATAAAGTTCCACATAAGAGGTTGGAGTGCAAAATTAAAGCACATGGGATTGAGGGTAATATATTGGCATGGATTGAGAATTGGTTAACTGATAGGAAACAGTAGGAATAAATGGATCTTTTTCAAAGTGGCAGGCCGTGACTAGTGGGGTACCACAGGAATTAGTGTTTGGGCCCTAGCTATTTGGACTAAGAGAGATTGAGAAAAATGGCCCTATGCTCTGGAATTTAAAAGAATGAGGGCGATCACATTGAGTTTAAAATTCTTAAGGGGCTTGATCGGGGTGGATGCTCAGAGGCTGTTTCTCCTAGCTGCAGTTTCTAGAACTAGCAGTCATGGGCTTAGGGATAAAGGGTCAGACATTTAGGACTAGAATGAGGAGAAGCTTCTTTGTCAAAGGTGAATTTGGAATTCCCTCTCTCACACAGGCATGAATGCTCAGTCGATGAGCATATTAGAGGCTGAGATCAATAGATTTATTGGCGCTATGGATACCAAGGGATATGGGGATAGGGCAGGAAAGTGAGTTGATGAAAATATTCAGCCATGATCCTACTGAATGGCAGAGTAAACTTGAGGGCAGAATGGCCCATTTCTGCTCTTGTTCATGCTCATATTTGTATTCATTGCAAGGGGGACATAACAGTTCTGATAGGATATAAACAAAACGTAAATGAATACAGCTTTGCATTAAGTTATGCCTTTTTCCATATCACTTGTAAGGCAATGCATGGACAGCCCCATAGAAAATAAAAGGACATTAACCTTTCTCTACTCTTCATTCATTTATCTCCACTTAACTAGTTATTTTGTTTAAAAGGTTTCTTAAATATCATTGTTGTAAGCTCACACTTTTAAATCAGCTTATATTCCAGAGATTTTGTTCAGTGCCACGCAGCACAGAATGGATTAATGCATTAAAATGTATTTAACAGTCAAACCCAACAATGTCTTTCTCACACTGTTCAGTTATTGTCTCAATACTCATCTCAACTGAAGAACTGAAATAATAAGCTTATATGAGCCAGCTAAACTGATTAATTCCAAAGGAAGGCTGAGGGAATCAATGGAATTTGTGTGTGTCAATAAATCACATTCATTTTTGACAAAAGCTGCTTCATTTCACTTAGTTTAGGATACCAGAATATATTTTTTTAAATCAGTAACATGTGTACATTAGTACCAATGCAGTGGTTTTCTTTAAAAATTAACAATGCAAAATGCCTTGTTTCAAGAATCTATTATACCAAACAATGGGCTATTGAAGATATTGGATTATTTGGTTAAAACTTGAGTCTAGACATTTTTCTTTTCTTTTAACTAGTTAACAATAATGGAACAAATACAAGAAGTTAGCATCATTTCAAAATTCAGGCAGCATCAGAATCTCAAATACACAATGAAAAGTGTTAACCCTGTTTCCTCCCAGCCCTTCTTGGATGTATTTAATATTTCCACTAGCCCCCTAAATCCAGGTTAGAAGCAGCCACTTGGACTTCACTGGAAGCAGCATTACTAGGTTGACCTGATTTTAGCAGGTCAACCCAGGGTACATCGTTATATTCCCCGCAGAGACCATTAACGTTTAAAGAGAAGTTTGAACACTGAGTGGTTAACGGAAAGAGATCATTCCACAAGAATTTACATTTTTGAACAAAAATAAACTTTATTTTATGTAAAAAAAGCTTGAAGAAAGCAAGTGCCACTATAGTTTTTAAACTATGCATGTATGAAACCAGTTTTACTTTTACTTCCCCTCCCCCCAACCACAGTTCCCATATCTTACGAAATCTTGAAATGATCATTCATTTCTTCAGGCACCAGCCCAAAAAGTGTGCCACAGCCCTCAGGCATTCACTTTTCAGGAATTCAGTCCTCCGTGTTCCAACTACTCTGAGGTACAAGCTTTCGCGGGGCTTGTTCCACAAGTTCTTGGCTAAGCGACCCTCTAAATTTTCTTTAAGACCTCACGACTGTGCACATCTCAGCTCATGCCCAGGCTTCACTCCATTCATACTCAGTGATTCAAAAATCAAGAACACTCCTGGTTCCTAATGGCCTGTGTGCTCCTTTGTCCTGGCTTTGGACAGATACAGACTGCGTTCACCCAGTCTGCTCACAGGCTAAATGCTTTTCACTATGAGGGTTACTGTAGATTTCCTCCTCTAGCTCCAAGCTAAGCAAATATTCCAGCTTCTTATCCATCACAAACTCTGTCTCCAAAACGAATGTGAATTCGCACCAACATTCCATGCCATTAGTGATAAAGATAGTATTTTCTCTGCTTACTGTGGGTGTGGGTAATGTTCACCTCTTTTGGCTCACTTGACTCAGTAAATTGCAAACTGCACAAGACCCAAAGCTGCAACTGCTTTGTATGTGATCCCAAACTGAACTGCTGACAGCTTGTTTCTGTGAGCAAACATACACGCAGATAAATTATTCAAAAGAACCTCCCTGACTAGTTTCTTTTTCTGGCCAACACAGACATGATGGGCTGAACGGTCTCTTTGTGCATCATAGCTTTTCGAAGTCCCACAGCCCATCTCCAGGGAAATGTGGCATACCTGGGATGTTCCAAACAGAAATGTAAACCAATTATTCTTTAGCTTCAAAATAAAAACTTTTGATTCTGGGGTCTACATTTACATAATTTAAATTTCTAATGAAGTCAGGGCAATTCTCCTCAGATGTACTGTCTGCAGTTCCCCAGCTAAATGTAGGCCACCTGCCATTTTATGACTTTCACCCTCCTAACTCTGACCTCATAATTACACATGGAACTTTTTGAACTGCCACTACTTGGTGTTCTAGCAATTTCTAAAGTCCAGCATTTTAATTATCTTACCCTTATAAATTTAGCCTTCCCAAAACTAAAAGTTACCTCTAAAATGTTAATAAGAATCATGAACTAGATGATTATGATAACATCCAGTAGACCAGGAATGTAGAGGCAACGCATTGTATTTTGCCAACATCAATACAGTCAACATGCAGCAAAATAATGGAGCCAGGACAGGAGAGTTGGGTGACAGTCAGAAGTGTTGAGCAACGTTATTTTTCTTTAAATCTTTCCTGTAAAGGATTCCTTCTAGTGATGAGAAAAATGGAGGAAGCGTGGTTTCAGTGGTGACTACAGAATGGGCCTTGGCCCAGTAGCAGAATAATGGAGGCAAGGAGCAGTGGCAGAGAGAAACAAAAAAAAAACAAAAAAATTGAATTGAAATTTTAAAATGAGAAAACTAACTTACTGAAGGATGAAGAATGTAAAATTTAAGCAAGAATCAAAATGACATACAGTTCAAATAGCTGTTCCAAGGGCACCCATGAAACTGCAATGAGTTTGACAAGTTTACTTAGGCACAACCAATATCAAGCATGGATACACAAAATTATGAGAAAAAGTTGCCAAAAGTTGATGATAGGAACCTAAGGGATGCAAAGAGGAAGGGCCTACAAACATATTTATGTTATACATATCTCTTTTCCACCCTCCACTTAACTCTTTGGTTCATTAGTATGTTCATTCTGAAACGAATTAAGTCAACAATTTATCTACTTGCTTAACTGTATTTCCATATTGTTCACACCAGTATAGATTTCTGACAATTTTTCCTCATAATTATCAAGGAATTTGTTGTATTAACATTTATTTTCAATTAATATCCCAAAACTGTTTGATGCACTTTTCAAGTATGTCTTATAATCTCTCATTTCAGTCTAATCTATTGCATCACTGGTGCACTTCAGATTATAAAAGGGTAATAAAGGGATACAGGAACAGAGCACATACATGGAATTAGGACCACTACTTACACACAATAAACACCAATACCCAATGGTTGCGCTGAATGGTTCGTTTTTGTGTTGTATTTTATAAACAGTTCCTCACTCATTTTGAACCTGAGTTATAAACTACCCAATCTGACTCTCAACAAGCACTGACAAAATTGGATGATAAAGCACACAAAGTGTGATCTTAGCCAATTTTATTAATGCAGTAGCTCGGCCACTAAAGGTGGTTGGAGTTCACGTTTTCACCTCTGTTATATTGTTTACAAACAGACAAGCAAGCAAGCTAGCTATCTCAAAAACTAATGGGTGGATTTCATCAAAACTTGGCACACAGATAGGATATGGCCCAAGGAAGAACTAATTATTTGTTGGCAAAGATGCAGATCCAAATCCAAATCCTGGAATTATTTAAAGGATCCTTTAACATTGGGAGATAGAGTGAATTGACTTTATTTTTTTAAAATGTTGTGGTTGCTTTAGAATGTTGTGGATTGTCTCAGCTGCTGTGATGCAATTTGTCACAGCTGTCAAAATGTAAGCAGTGTTTTCAGAGCAGGTTATTGGATGTGGATTAGCCTGAACCCTCCTCAGTGAGATGGAAGCTCTTATTTTATTTTATTCAGCTTTGTAGTTATAGGGCATCAATCAGGTAGGGAACAGTCTCAAAGAAGGGTTGTGTAATTCTAATAACATTGAGTTAACACAGGGAAGGCACATGCTCTGAGTGCCCTCTTCATTTGTTCTAACTTGTACTTTTCTCCACTAAGATGCCCAATACTATGCATGTCCTTTTCTATCAATTCCAAGACTTTCAGGAGATCAAGTTTTCCATTCTATAACCTTTCAAACACCATTAAATACTGAGAAGCAGAGTTCAGTTTCTTACCACTTCTATTGCCTACTTACAAATCATTACTATTCTTGCTTCTAAAACCAAAAAAACTTACTAAATTATGTTATATAACTTTCAGCAGCATTTGCACAGCATGATTTACAAAACTAAGGCATCTGCATTCTTCATATTCCGTGGCCTGTTGATTTAATTATAGACCTGGCAAAGTAACTAAGTAGGCCAGTTAGCTGTAGATCATACTAAAGAGTAGGGTCATTTTCTGCACGTCATTCTCCCGATACTGTGCAGCATCTCTCCATTTTCAACACCAGATTTTACTTCCTCAAAGTTTACAGCGTGTACTCAATCTGTTCCTTCAACCCATTTGTTTTAGGTTATTAGAATACAATCAATTTTTAAAAGCTAAATCTAAATATTCTATATTTTACTCACCTGTAAAATATTAAGCCTTCTACAACTAAAAATAGTGCTCCTGAAGTTAATGGAAAACAACATACATATTCTGCAAAATGCAAAGCAGTACTTGACCTACTTAGGCTTATTTGTGCAATCCTTTGTAAAAATCACTTCCATAAACCAACTTTAACATACTTGACATCAAGAATATGAATTTTAGAAGCTAGTATTAAACAATATCAATCTTTTTAGACTAATACTCTAAAGATTGTATCTGGCAAAGTTATCATTTTCATAGAAATGTAAGCGATTACAAGGACACGCCTCAGAAACATTAATGGTGTTATGGATAGTATTCAACTTCAACACATCTTTCAAGTGTGATTTCTATCATAATGATATGCGAAAGCTTAGGCAAAAATGTCACACAGAAGCTGATATATGTCAGCTAATCAGCTAGTAGAATTGTTCATATATTAATTTAATTGCTCCTAAAATTCTTTTGGCCACCCTTTTGTTTTCCGTTGGATAATTTTAAAAAAAATATACATTCATTCATGGGAAGCTGGCATTTGTCACCCATCCCTAATTGTCCCCGAGAAAGTAGGGGTGAACCACCTTCTTGCATCACAGCAGTTCAGTGGTGTTAGGAAGCGAGTTCCAGGGCTATGATCCAGCAACAGTGAAGGAACAGCAACATAGTTCCAAGTTGGGATGTTGTGTGGCTTAGAGGGGAACTTGCAGCTGATTGTGTTCTCATGCTGCTGCCCTTCTAGGTGGTAGAGGTCACAGGTTTAGGAGGTGCTGTCAGAAAGGGCTTGGCAAGTTGCTTTGTGTAGTTTCTGCGGTGGGCAGAATGAATTTTGAGGTGGTAGTTTAAGGCGGGCGCCAATCAAGCAGGCTGCTTTGTCCTGGACGATGATGTCGAGCTTCAGGAGCTGCACTCATCCAAGCAAATGAAGAGTATTTCAACACACTTCAACTTGTGCCTTGTAGAAGGTGAGCAGGTTTTGGAAAGTCAGGAGGTAAATTACTCTCACAAAATTCCCAGCCTCTAACCTGCTCTTGTAGTTACAATATTTATAAATCGCTACCTCAGTTAAGTTTCTGGTTAATGATAACCCACAGGATGATAATGATGGAGGAGTCAGCACTGATAATGCGATTGAATGTCAAGGGGAAATGTTGGATAGTTATTGTCTGGCATTTTCGTGTGGCATGAATGTTACTGTCACTCATCAGCCCAAGTCTGAATATTATCCAGGTCTTGCTGCACATGGACACTGATTGCTTCGGTATGAAGTGTTCTGATAGGTACCAAACAATCATGGAAGGAAGTACCTTATAATGGAGGGAAGGTCATTGATGAAGCAACAGAATATGGTTGGGCATAGGACGTAGGAGCAATTGCTCTAAGGAACTCCTGCAGCGATGACCTAGGGCTATTGCTCACCCCTAATTTCCCTTGAGAAGGTGGTGGTGAGCTGTCTTCTTGAACCACTGCAGTCCTTGTGGTGTAGGTACACCCAGTGTTGTTAGGGAGTTCCAGGATGTTGACCCAGCGACAGTGAAGGAATAGCAATATAGCTCCAAGTCAGAATGATGAGTGACTTGGATGGGAACTTCCAGGTGGTGGTGTTCCCATCTATCTGCCACCCTTGTCCTTCTAGATGGTTTGGAAGGTGCTGTCTAAAGAGGCTTGGTGAGTTCCTGCAGTGCATCTTGTAGATGGTACACACTACTGCCAATGTGTGTCAGTGGCGGAGGGAGTGAATGTTTATGGATGGGGTGCCAATCAAGTGGGCTGCTGTGTCCTGGATGGTGTCGAGTTTCTTGAGTGTTGTGGGAGCTACACATATCCAGGCAAGTGGAGAGTATTCCATCACACTGCTGACTTATGCCTTGTAGATGGTGGACAGACTTTGGGGAGTCAGAGGATGAGTTAATCACTGCAGGATTCTGAGCCTCTGACCTGCTCTTGTAGCCATAGTATTTATATGGTTAGTCCAGACCAGTTTCTAGTCAATGGAAACCCTCAGGATGTTGATAGTGGGGATTCAGTGATGGTAATGCCACTGAATGTCATGGGGTGATGGTTAGATTCTCTCTCTTGTTGTAAATATAGTCATTGCCTGGCACTTGTGTGGCGCAAATGTTACTGGCCACTTGTCAGCCCAAGCCTGGATATAGTCCAGGTATTTGGAAATGGACTTTGTGCTAGGTATGATTCCAACCAGTGCATTCCGATTGACTTCCATTTTACTGGGGCTCTTTGGTGCCACACTCAGTCAGATGCTGCCTTGATGTCAAGGGCAGTCACTCCCATTCACCTCTGGAGTTCAGTTCTTTTGTTATGTTTGTACTAAGGCTGTCATAAGGTCAGGAGCTGAGTGGCCCTGGCAGAACCCATACTGAACAGGTTATTGCTGTGTAAGTGCCGTTTGATAACATTGGCGATATTACCTTCCATCATTTTTCTAATGATTGAGAGTGGACTGATGGGCCGGGTTGGATTAGTCTGGTTTCCTGTGGACTGGACATACCCGGACAGATTTCCCATTCTGGAGTATAAGTTTTCAGTACTAAGAACCAGGACACTGTTAGGGTCCATAGGCTTTGCTGAATCCAGTGCCTTTAGCCGTTCCTTGATATCACGGGTGAATTGACTTGGCTCAGGACTGACAACTGTCATGGTAGGATCCTCAGAAAAAAGACAAAGATGAATCATCTACCCAGCACTTGCGGCTGAAGACGGTTGCAAATACTTCAGCCTCGTCTTTTGCACTAATGTGCTGGGCTTGCTCATCACTGAGCATGGCTCCTCCTCCTCCTCCCTCCTCCATTTAGTTGTTTAATTGTCCACTACCCCTGGATGTGGTAGGACTACAGATTTTGGATTTGATTCATCGATCCATTGGTTGTAGGATTGCTTAGCTGTTCAACATGCATTTAGTCTTGTGTTGTAGCTTCATCAATTTGCTACCTCATTTTGAGTTATGCCTGGTGCTGCTCCTGGCATGTTCCTCAACACTTTTTATTGTGTTGAAAGTAATATTTTTCAATGAAACACCACAACAAAGGCCTTTTGTCTTTAAAGCTTCTGTAATGGAAACCATGGTAGGTAAATTTACTCCTCTTCATTCCCAGACTGATGTTGAAGCCTGTCAAAGACTACACTTGCTTTGGTAATTCATTTCACATGTCTCGCGCCAATATAGGCAGCTTGAGAGAGTGTGCAGCCAAGATAAGTGAACTCAGCCACTGCTGACAGGTTCTGGTCATGAACTGAAACCTTGGGCTCGAGGTGGTGCTTTCCTGGGGAAGGCTGGTACATTATTTCAGTTTTCTTTGTGCAGATCATAAGACTCAAATTGTCACATGCACTGGAGAACGAGTCCAAGCTGTATTGCATTTCCAGCTAGCGCACAGTTATCAGCAAACAGGAAATTGTGAACGATGTCCTTGGAGACTTTGGTCTTTGTCTGGAGAAATCTCTGGTTATGCAGCTTCCTGTCCATGCAATATCTGATTTTGATGACAAGAGCCTCCTTAGACAGCATCTTCCAAGCCAATGACAACTACCATCTAGAAGGACAAGGGCAGCAGATACATGGGAACATATGGGACAGGTGGCACTGGAGAACATGGAAGAGAAAAACATGCGGAAGAGGTTTTGTGCTAGTGCACAGTGCCATTTAACTTCATTAACAACTAAGAGTAGGTAGAAGACTCACCCATCATCAAGGACAAGCATGAGCACGTTGTCAAGGAACTGTCAAGCCATTGTAATGAGCTTCTCAAGGCAGCCGAATTTCTCCATTACCTTCTAAAGGTCCTTATGGCTGAGTGTGTCAAAGACCTTAGTTAGGTCAACAAACGTGGTGTACAGGTTCATGTTCTGTTCTTGGCATTTCTCCTGGAGCTGTCTAACTGCAAATATCATATTATTGGTTCTTCAACCTTTTTGAAACCACACTGACTCTCTGGCAACTGATCCTGGTTGAGATTTTGCACTAAGTGGTTCCACTTGAGCTGCTTTCAAAAGCTTCTGAGGATCAGGTGGCAGGACAAAATATCAGACAGTGAGATGCTCACCCTAACTGGCATGCCAAGCATCCACATCATATTGAGACAGTCATAACTGAGTTGGGTTGGTCATGTAGCCAAAATGTCTGACACACGCTTATCAAAACAAAATCTGCTATGGAGAGTTTCAGTTTGGGGTGCATTCTCATGGCAGTCAAAGGAAGCATTACAAGGACATTCTGAAGGCTTCTCTTAGGAGTTTTGATGTTGACACCGAGTCCTGGGAGAAGCTCACCCAGGATCACTACACCTAGCACAACCGAATAAAAGAAAGTGCAGCCTCCTTCGAAAGCAAGAGCATATCAGAGGCAGAAAGAAAAAACACAAGGAAAGGAAATCCAGAGCCAGCAACTTGCCCAAAACTCAATCATCTGCGGCATCCTGTCCTATTTGCAGCACAACCTCCAGGTGCAGATCGAGCTTAACTGTCACCTATGTACCCACTGGAACCCTACCAAACATCCCAGATGATGAACATGGTGATCTTTACTTCAAGGGACAAACAAAAATGGAAACCCAATTATAATCAAGAAGCCTCAGTCTTTATTTCAGTTTCTATACTGTATTACTGCTATGTTTTGTGGGTTTTGTAAACCTGCTTTTCACACCCTCTTTTTCCTTTAAAACATTAAGCAGATTGCAACTAAAAACAGTCCTTCTAAAGATAATGCGAAACATACATAAGCAGCAAAACATAGCAGCATTTCTATTGTGTATTCAAGGCTGTTGATTCTGCAAACTAATTTTTGACATACTAGTTGATTTTCATTTTCTAACTCTTTGTTCTTACTTTCACCATCATTCCCGCTTACGAGACACAGACAGTGTCAGATTGCAATTTTTATTTTTATGCAGCTTTCCTTAAAATATATATTTGTTTCTTCTGATCTAAGGATTTTATTACTTTTCCCCTCTCCAAAATCCACATAACCCTGTACATCACCAACTCACTTCATCTGTCAAAATTTTTACATCTGGGCACATGTTGTGTCAATCTTTTCCAATTATAACTTCTATATTTACAATGGAAACTTCTAATGTAAACTACTCACATTACACATTGCCTCTTTCTCACTGGTAGTGCACTCCAAGCACTGATACTATCATAGCATTATAAATCTACATGATTTACACATTAGCTGACAAAATTCAGAGAGCTGATCCCCAGTCTCAAAAAATCTGACCAAGCTCACTACAAACTGACAAATCAAAAGGTAAATTAAAAATAATCCCGAATAGAAGCCTATGACCAAGATATTTACTTCAAAGCAGCTGAATAAATATAATATATTCATTACATTGAAATTTCACATCTTTACATATTTTTGGATCACAAGTTAGTTTGTACTTCTGTGAGAAGTGAAACTCAAATGTCTTAAGGATAACACTTATAGAACTAGTTACATTGGAGGTGTTGTGTGGCATGAACTTACTAGGAGTTAAGCTACGACTCCACCCAATATCCCATTCATTTGTATTACAGGGAGGAAACTCAAAAAACACAAAAGTGTAATTTTTGAGTGCGCTGGATTTCTAATTTTTGAAACTTTGGTAGCACAAGATTAATTCTGATGGAGCAGGATGGGGAGGTGGATCTGCAGGCATGGTTGATGAAGGAAATATTTGCATTAGAAACAAGAATAAGGGTAAGGTTATTAGGGATCACTGTTAAGGAGTAAATAGGACAACATCTTCCCCCATTCACACATGCACCAGCTAAATGCAAAAAATCAGAAAGCTGCTGTCAGATTTGCCTTGATCCTCCACATACTTTGTTACACCAATGCCTCTCAGAGAGGTTCGGCATTAAAGCACATGAAGGATGTGAACCTCTCTGCCATTGAAAATTTTACTTTCAGAAGTGCGAATTCTCACGCCATCAGATTTTAAATCATGCTGGAAATCTTTTAAAAATTAAAATTTAAGGGTTTTTTTCATTTTTTTCTCTCTCTCATTTAACTCTCTCTCGTAATCCCGACTTTCTTTCTCATTCTAGTTCACTTTCTGTATATAATTTTATATAGAATTAAATATTCTAACTTACACTTCCTTGTTTCGACTCTTGAGCACTCAAGAAGGATTTGTCAATCTCATTGGTTGAAGAGACACACTTGCTTGCCATGATCCACATGCTGAAATGTCGAATTACCATAAGTTGCTGCACAAAAGTCCAATAAAATAATGAATAGTGAGCACCGCTTCTTGGCCACTGACTGCAAGAAGTGGGCCAATAATATACCTTTTGTTGCATTTTCTGCATTTTGCAGCAAGATTCTTTTTTTTAAACCATAGTGTCAATAAAGCATTTTTTAAAAGTGTAGTATTCATTAATAAAATATAATAGAAATGAAACAAACTCTGTATATGACAGAAAGCATCAGCAATGCGAATTTTAAATCTTTAGCTACTTACAGAAATTAACAAAGAAGCAACAAAATAGTGTGACAGAAATTTTTCAATTAAATATCTAAAATGGATACATTATGGCCTGAACTCAGCTAGTAACTGGGGAAAAAAAGGATAAAACTTATATAATTTAACAACGCTTAGTTATATTGGAAGATAAATATAGCAGGAAAGTTACAACAAATTAATGACCTAATAAGCTGAAGCATCAACAAAACAATATTGCTTAATAGAGAAAATGACAGATGGAAACAAGGAACTTCTCAAGCTGAAATCATACAAAGGAAAAATGTTGACCCATTTTCCGAGAAAAAGTTCATTTGCATCTTACTTAGTGCTGAGAAAGTGCAGGAGCAATTCGTATTACACACAAGCACAGGTAGCTCCTTACATACACATAAAAAATGGGCTCCTGGGACAAACTAGAGGATCTCAGCCCCAGCTATTATTGGAGAAGTTAAAAACGCAGAGTTTCATCAGCAAACACATGAACTGCACCTCATAAAATGAGGCAGTACATGAAAAATATGGAAAACTAGCATCTATAACAATTAGCTAATGGTGACATACAGGTTATGTAGTAGGCCTTTCTTGGTTGGCAACATTTCTTAAGAACAAGAATCTCAACAACAAAAAAAACTGCTAAAATCATGTACATCAGGCAAATTTTATTATTAAGCTTTGGGTTCCAGTTTACTTTCCTTTTCCATTCCTTAAGACAAATTTACAGTGCAGTAATTTGAGCATCACATCATTCTTCATGCTGTTGAAACCAAGACAAAATGCATTTGTCGCACCAGATATGATCAGCAGCACAGTTGTACAACTGCACAATTATGCCACTGATCACCAAAGTTTGAAGAGCTGGAGATCCAGTGTCAGCTCTTACATAATTTCGTTTTACTTTTTAAAAAAATGAATCAGCATTTCAATAAACGGGAATCTAACAAAAAATTATTTCTGACCTACAGTGCCAAGCCAGTGCAGGACTCAAACCTTTGGTGCACAAGTGTTTGGAACTTCATACATGCAGTTTTCACACGTGTGCACAAAACAGGAGTTTAAAATAGGACTTTCCAAAGCAGGTACTTGACATCCAAACAGCTCAAAGAAGCTAGTATCCCCTACAAAACATTTGGCATCTATGACATGGATAACTTTGCCACAAGTGGACCTATGAATTTATAGTTAGAGTTCATAAAAATAAGTACACTGAATTCCCAGTATGCCCCACAATGTTTTTGAAATGTTTTTCTGTACCAATTCTTCTCCCATGATAACTGGAAGTTTTAATGTCCAAAATGAAAAAAAAATTACATTTATTCACAATTTTCTTTTGAGAGAACACACAAGAGAGAAAACAAGTGAGTAAGGAAGAACGAGAAAGTACAAGTACACCCAAGCATATATGAAGAGAGCGAGTGCGTATGTTAGGCTGAGGGGGGGAAAATGTGAGTCCTGCCTCAAGTAACGTTACTTCAATTTTCGAACAAAAGCTTTTGAATTTTGAAGTTAGCCAATTATTTTGCCTGTTTTATTGACAGTTAGAGAAAGATGAAAATCGTCTACCTGTGACTCAGAGATTCTGAAAAAAGATAAAGGCCTGAGACATTAATTCTTTCTCTCTACAGATGCAGCCAGACCTGAGCATCTCCAGCATTTTCTATTTTTTTATATCAACCATTACTTTTGGCCAATCTGATACTATACCCCCACTGACTCCCCAAAACTTTCTACCACTCTAGATATCCATCGCTGCCACGTTCTGCAAAATATTCACTTCCTTTAACTAACCAACAACATCCCCTGCAAATAACCATTATCCATCACCTTAACAACTCATGTTGCTCAAATCCACTACCCTTCCCCCATACTAATTACTTCTTTCCACCAATTAGATTCTTGCTACTCCATGCCTTTCATCCTGAGTATTTATGACTACAATCCACCAAATAGTCAACACTCCTACTCATATATTTTTTTAAAATTTGTTCATAGGATGTGGGTGCTGCTGACAAGCACAGCATTTATTGCCCATCTCTAACTGTTCTTGAGAAGGGGGTAGTGGACTGCCTTCTTGAACTATTGCAGTCTATGGATTGTAGCTGTTGGGAGGGACTGCCAGGGTTTTGACCCAGCGGCAGTGAAGGAGCAGTAATATAGTTCCAAATCAGGATGGTGAGAGACTTGGAGGGGAACTTGCAGGTGGTGGTGTTCCCATGCGCTTGTTCCCCTTGTCCTTCTAGGTGATAGAGGTTGCGGTTTGGAAAATGCTGTGGAGGGACCCTTGGTGATTACTGTACTGCATCTTGTATATGGTACACACTGCTGTCACTGAGCGTCAGGGGTGGAGGAAATGTTTAAGGTGCTGTCTGGGGTGCTAATTCAGTGGGCTGCTTAGTCTTGGATGGTATCAAGCTTGTTGAGCGTTGTTGGAGCTGTACTGATTCAACCAAATAGGAGTATTTCAACACACTCCTCTCTTGTGTGTTGTAGATTTTTGACATGTCTTCAGGAGTCAAGAGGTGAATTATTCGCTACAGAATTTCCAGCCTCCAACCTGCTCTTGCAGACACAAAGTTTACATACTGGTCCAGTTAAATTTCAGGTCAATAGGACGTTGATGGTGGGAGATTCAGCATTGGTAAATATCATTGAATGTCAGTGGAGGTGGTTAGATTCTCCCATGTTGGAGATGATCATGCCCTCAAGCTTGTGTGGCACGAAATGTAACTTGTCACTTATCAGCCCACAACTGAACGTTGTCCTGGTTTTCCTGCATGTTGGCACAGATTGCTTCATTATCTGAAGAGTTGTAAATGAAAATGAACAATGTGCAACTATCAGTGAAATCGCCATTCCTGACCTTATAAATGCTAGTTCTTTTGTGAATACAGCCTTGTTTTAGAAACCTATGCAAGTTTTGTGCTAGAACCTTTTCCTGTTATACATGAAAACATTTTTCCATATACTAACAGATGTTGTGTCACTGGACATTAGGATACAAGATATATAATTTTCCAAGAAAAGCTTATAATGCCTAAAGTAATATGCTGCTGGCCTTTTAAGGCAACAAAAACATGTAAGTATAGGTATATCCTGGAGTCATGGGCTTTTACCTACATCAAGGCAGACAATTCCTTGATGACACCATTAAGCATTTTCATCTTTTTTTAAAAAAGATAATTAAGGAGGAAGATGGTGGGAAAGACAATGCAATTACTCAAGTTAATAGTTTCCTGAGAAGTAGAATTCCAACTTTTCTGAGCCATAACCACTGTTATAGACCTCAATCATGTTGAGGTCCTGACCAAATCTAAGATTCGCAGGTGACACTTGTGACAGTTCATCTTTGACTATCTTCATGCTCATGGGTGCCTCATTCCTGGACATAGCAAATACTCTGGAGCACTCAGTTCCAGGGCTCAGCATCTAGTACAAAGGCACATTAGGGATGGGCAATAAATGCTGGCCTTGCCAGCAACATCCATACTCCATGAAAGAAAGAAGATATACTTTTTCCAAGAACAGGAGTGTTACTGTACAGTATAATGCATTATTCTGCTGTGATCTGTCTCCAGCAAGTTGATTTGTCACTCATCTTATCTTGGGTGAACAAACAATGAAGGAAGTACTTTGCATTTACTCCTCTTCCCCCAAAACTCAATCACTTTCCTTTTGTTTCCTATAAAACAGATCACCCCTAGCTAAATCGATTGGTGAAATGAAAAATGTTCAATACTGTTGAATACACTGAAAAACAAATGGTATCGTTGATGTGTCAGCCGTGGCTCAGTCGGTAGCACTCTAAGTGGGTCAAGTACCACTCCAGAACTTCAGTGCAAAAATCTAGGCTGGCAATCTAATATTGAGGGAGTGCTGCACCAAAGATGCCATCTTTTGGATGAGACATTTAAACAATGGCCCCATCTGCCCTCTTAGGTGGATGCAAAAGATCCCATGGCACTATTCAAAGAAAAGCAGAGAAGATATCCTCATGCCATGGACAACATTTATCCCTCAAATCAACAAAAAAATAATTGTGGTCTTTATCACATTGCTGTTTGTAGGAGTTTGCTATGCACAAATTGGCTGCCCGTTTCCTACATTACAACAATTAAAGCTGTTACGATCCCCGTACAGGCCAATAACAGTTGGAAAGAAATTGGAACTCCCAGTTAATAGCTGAAAGAATGACACATTGAGATTTCATGCTTTAGAACTTTTACTATAACAACTATCTCAAACAGCAGGAATGCTCAACCAATCTTAAAGCTAAGATGGAAATGTGACAGACAGAACAGGGGGAAAAATACTATTTCAGGATATACTGAAACTTGGAAAATAAACATCTTAGTTTGGGTCAGTTAGCAGCTCTCGTTTTGTGGGAACGAGATCACCACATTAAAACAGTCTTCTGTGGAGTATGGGATGCATTACCCTAAGGCAAGGACATCGTCAAGGAAAATGATGAAATTTTTGAAAGTAATATCTCACCTAGGTCCCTTGTTTATGGGGAATAGGAAGAGTTTGTAAGGATAATATGACCAAGATAATAAAATGATGGAAAGAGTTCAAGAATTCAATATAGCATGACTAACAGGATGATTAGAAGCCTGTCCACCATGGACAAGGCACAAGTCAGGAGTGTGCTGGAATATTCTCCACTTGCCTGGAAGTGTACAGCTTGAACAACACTCTAGCAGCTCGACACCATCTAAGACAAAGCAACCTGCATGACCGGCACCCCATCCACCACCTTAAAACATTAACTCCTTCCACCACGGGCGCACAGTGGCAGCAGTGTGTACCATATACAAGGTGCACTACTGCAACTCACCAAGGGTCCTTTGACAACATCTTCCAATTTTGTGACTGCTACCCCTAGAAGGGCAAGGGCAGAAGACACATGGGACCATCACCACCTGCAAGTTCCCTTCCAAGTCAATCACCATCCAGATTTGGAACTATTATCACTGTTCCTTCACTGCCATTGGGTCAACATCCTGGAACTCCGTAACAGCACTGTGGGTGTACACCACATGGACTGCAGCATGTGGACTGCAGTCCAAGAACGTGGCTCATGACCACCTTTTCAGGACAATTAGGAATGGGCAATAAATACTATGTATGGAATATAGTGATCAAAGGTAAAATGAGTACATGGAAGTGAGATTCTAGTATGCTGCACTCACACTGGAATCATGAGGTATGGTGTTTCAATAAAGACCCATCACTGCATTGTTATAACTGCATGACTCTACGCCCCAGTGTTAAGTAACAAGATGAATTAGAACTGAAAAGCAGTCCAACAGCCTCCAAGTCAGAAAGTTATGAATTCTATTCCAGGACTAAAGTACATAAACTAGGCAAACACTCAGTGCAGATCCTTGTATTCAAATCCCTCCATAACCTTGCGTCTCCTGAGCTCCATAACCTCCTCCAGCTCTACAACTTTCAGAGTTAACTGCACCTCTAATTCTGGCCTCTTGAGAAACTCCAATCTTAATTACTGTCCCATTTGCTGCTATTGCCTCAAGTTTTGGAATTTCCTCCAGAAACCTCTCCGCCTCTCTACCTTTCTTTCCTCCTTTAAGATGCTTCTTCAAACTTATGTCTTTGAACAAATTTTTGGTCACCTTTCCTAATGTCTTAAGTGACTCAGTGTTGAGTTCCGTTTGATAACATTCCTATGAAGCACATGGGGTGGTTTACCATACTAAAGATGCTATATAATTGCAAATTATTGTTGTTGTTGGAATGCCGCATTGTCAGAAGTCCCATCTTTCAGATGAGGCCCAGTCTGTCTGTTGCAGCAATTCATGTGAACGTAAAAGAAAAAAATCCATGAAACTATTAGGTGTAGAGAATTTGTCCCCTGTCCTGGACAAGATTACATCTTCATCCAACACCATCAAAAACTCTGTGCTTCATTTCATTTGCTGTTTGGGAGACTTTGTTGTGTAAATTGGCTGCTGCATTTATCCATATAACAGTGACTGCACATCAAAAATAATTGAACAAACGTAGAGCATCTCATCATTTCTCTCAAGATATTCCAAAATACTTCACAAGTTCTTTTCTTCAGTAATTTACTGCATAAAAAAAATGTAGTTGTACAATACCTGCCACATGATCCTACACGCCTTCAGGTTGTATACAAGGATATCACAAACACTTACTTCAATACCAAAGTATGCTCAATATGCTCACCTCAATATGATAAAACTATTCATAACACACCTCTGAAGTTAAATGTCATTTGGTACTAAACTATGCAAAGCAGCAAGGTCCTACTCCATGTCTAATGATCTCGACTAGCACAATAGTATGGAAACCACAACAAAAATAAAAATACCTGGAAAAACTCAGCAGGTCTGGCAGCATCTGCAGAGAGGAACACAGTTAATGTTACTAGTCATACGGACTCAAAACGTTAACTGTGTTCCTCTCCGCAGATGCTGCCAGACCTGCTGAGTTTTTCCAGGTATTTTTATTTTTGATTTCCAGCATCTGCAGTTTTTTGCTTTTATCTTAGTATGGAAACCACAATCACTTTCAGTGCAGCCAAAAGGGAAAACAAATTACTGATAAATTAATGTCATCACTGGATCAGACTCACTGATGTGCTATTGTCAAACACTTTTTAAGCTAACACAAGAAGAATGCAGCCCATGAAGACAAACCACCACTTTTACAGATAGGCTAACTGTGACTAAAAAGACTGTTCACTAAATATATATTTATTACGCATGTATTTTAATATATTAGAAAAACCCCCAATTAATTTTAAAGCTACAGGATACAGACTTGTGTTTTTTGACATCAGAACATCTTGCCCCAGACAAATTTAGCTTCTCAATACATTGATAACATTTATGATATATATTTGTAGAACACAGCACAATTTCAATTATTCTGTTGCAGAAGCCAGGATTAATGTCCCAAAGTCTGCTCTGCCCTTATAACTAAAAATCAGTTCAGCTAAAATACTTCCCTAAAACAGCAAGCCTTAAAAGCAGTACTAGTATGGTAAATAACTGAATGTGACAGGCTTACAGTAAACATAGTGACAGTTTCAGGTAGGAAGACAATTAGTACATCTAGCCCAGCTATCCACAATATTCCCTGGTTCATTTCTAATAACCCGAGTCCTATTTGTTGACAAGACTTGTTTAATTCGTCTTGAACCCCTAACGTTGTTGGTGTACCTACACCAGATGGATTGCAACGATTCAAGAGGGCAGCTTAGCACCACCTTCTCGAGGGGAATTAGGGATGAGCAACAAATGTTGGCCTTGCTAACAACACTCACATTCCATGAAAGAATTAAAAAAATAGGGTACTTTGTTCCATCACTCATGCTGGCAATCCACTTCACATTCTTATGATCTATTATAGTGAAAAAAATTGCTTCTGTATTTCTATTTTACTTTGTTTCCCTTAATTTATAAACATGACCATGTGTGCCTATATTCTATACATGGAAAAAAAGTCTACTTGAATCCAAATTGTCCATACCCTTCATAGCTTCAAAGCATATTATATTCCCTCTCATTATTTTGTTTACACAGCCTAAAGACCTAGGGTAATCAACATTACCTCAGGTGCCATTCCTTTAAGTTATTGGATCAACAGGTGGCACCCCTCCTCTGTCAAGAACAAACTGCATGCTGTAATACAGATGTAGTCTCACCAGGATCAAATACAGTTTTAAAATGTCCTCCCTGGATTTTGATGACAGGTGTAGCACTTTTGATGGAATCAGAATGTTTCAGGTTTAAGTCCCATTGCAGATACTTGTGCACATAATCCAGCCAGTTTCAGATAGCAGCCAGTCTGATCTCTCAGGTAGACGTAAAAGAAGAGGAGTTCATCTCAATGTCCTGGCCAATATTTATCCTTCAACTAATCACACTAAAACAGGTTATTTGATCATTGTCGCATTGCTGTTTGTGGGTTGTTGCTGCGTGCAGCTTGGCTTTCATATTCCCTAAAACAGTTCACTTCAAATGTATTTAATTAGCTGTCAAGTGGTTTGGAACAAACAGTTCATAAAGGCCACTATATAAATGCAAGTGTTTTCTTTATATCCTATATGTTATACTATTTGCTATGTATCCAACATTCTGCTTGCTTTTTGACAGCCTGGGATTGTGGTGCTGATGGTTTTAGGACCTGTCCACTAAAATTCCAAGACATCCTTCCTGCTCTGGTAACTTATGATAGTTGTATCCAACTACAAAAGGACTGAAACTATAATTCAGAGATATATATATTGACCAACTGTACTGCAAAATTATAAAAACTGGGATTGGGTTCTAAACAGAGTTACCTTTTGAGACAGGGAGCCCCACACTGGTGTTCAAATCATTTTTTTTTAAACATTCAGTTTGAGATTATGTTTTATGTTTATTCAAGAACAAGAAGCCACTCATACATAACAGCAACACTTCAAAAGTGTTGTGTATGCTTTTAATAGTTTCATTATTTTAAAAGTCTAAAATTATATTTTTCGCATGGTCAAAGTATGTTCTAATGACACATAATAAAAACAAATCTCCACTTGCAGTTATCTGGTCAACACTGATGGAGAGATAGTTGTAACGCATTTCCAGACGTAACTAATTGTATTTGTATCAGTCAAGGACCTGCTACGAGGGTTAAACAGTGGTGATAACATCTATACTCATCATAAATAATACAGCAGTGTTAATATAAATTATGTTCAGCAATGCCCACACACCAACTTCAAGATCTGTCAGTCAGTACCTCAGAACAAATACCAGTTCGCACTGACAAGAACATTAATGCAGCCAGAAGTGCAACCCAGACGCCTGACATAGTCATTGTGGATGCCGCATTGGAATCTTTAATTGCATCATCTGCATTCCTCTACTTTCACCTTATAACCCAATGCTGCTGCAACAAATGGTTATTCTAGCTTCAAATGCTATTTTAAGTTCTACTGTGGTGTTATGATGTCATCCATTCTGATACAAATCAGATCAAAGAAAAATCAGATGGTTCAGCCTTCTAAAAATCAATTTGAAAGCACAGTAAAATGCTTTTGCAGCCAGCTATAGATCAATATCTCACATAGAAACAAGATTTGATGTATCACGGCAAAATAACAACTCATGTAGCATGTACAGATACTTCTCCCATACATTTTTACCTATTATTCTTAATCAACATGTTGGGGATGAGAGGCTATGACCACATGGTCAGTTCCATCTTGATACACAAAGTCATGGGTTAATAATTATTTCACCAAACAGAATGGATAAATTAAAATCAAGCAATATTTATGCTGATTTGATTTCACAGGCGGTAACCATAAGCTTGAATATGTATGGTGGAGGAGTTTGACTGAGCAGCCACATTGGGAATGCCTCAGTGCATGAATATACTTCATTGTTCTGCCAAACAGATAATAGAAATCTAATTTGACCTGGATCCATGTCACTGCTTACAGGAGCTAACAAATGATGTCCTGTGGATGCAATGGTACAGCCATGGATATTCCTGTTCTTTGCTGCACACAGATGAATTCTAGTCATATGGTGATTAATAAAACTTCCAGTTCAAACACAAGAATACAAATACCACTGAATATAACTCAAGTCAAAAACAGTGCATATTTTCACCGCCCGAAACAAAATACATTTCTGAAAGTGTGATTCTCTCTTTTTTTATCATTAAGGATATGCTTCCACACTTAAGATGAGACTGTCATATCATTCCTATGGTGTCCCTCTTATTCCTAGTTTGGAAATCTTTCCCTCTGACAAAATTTGGCTTTTGGGTAATAGGATCGCTGTCTCTGGCTGATGTGATCAAGCAATCGATTTAATCATGTAATCTGAGGCACAATAATATCTCCTGTTATATAATTGGCATTTATCTTAAAGCACTTTGTACAGTTAACTTGAAAGCATTTCTCTGCTTCTGGCCTTTTAACTGCTAAAAGGCTTGTTCCAGCTACACTCTGTTGATCCTGTGTGAATTTCTGGACTGTAAATTGTTGTTTTTAAATTTTGAGAAACATTGAAAAGTTTAGGAAACCACACATTATAAAATGCTGTTGTGCGATCAAGATTTTGAAAGAAAGATTGTCAAAAGTATTTTTTAACCAATTCTTGGATGGGGCATTACTATAGAAATTTACTCAATCTCCCCAGCTGAAACAAACATTAAAAAAATGCTAAATTAGATGACTTGCTAAGGTAATTTAAATTAGTCCATCTACAGTAACTGTTCAATCCTTGTTTTACCACTTGTATCATCTTCAGTTAAATACAGTATGATCAGCCACACATCCAAAAATGTCACCTACAGTATTAAAACAGAACTAACGTATTGAGAACACACCATATACGTTTTCCTGCATAAGCAATGCTTCAACACAAATTTCACAATATAAATGCACAAGTTACATACTGTAAGTATATCAGCATTTCCTTCATATTTAGCAATGCACAAACTGTACAGATAAAAAATGAAGGGTTTAATAATCTACAAGATTCCAATAACATGAGCATTGTGTAAAACTCCATCTACACTCCAGACTACAGAAATTGACCAAACATGTTCACAATATACACTCAGATAAAATGGCTTCATTTAAAGAATTCTGGTTATCACTTCCAGCTATCACTGCAAACAGGCCGGCTATTTTGTTTTCCCGCAAGATATTCTGAAGAATAACCTTAACTCCCTCCCATTCTGGGGTTACGCATCTAGTACTAAAAACAATGTCGGCAAAAATTCATTGTCGCTACAAACAACTCTTACCACATGAAAAGTAAATAAACACGCACAAATGTCAGGTTAACAACCCCCACACCCCACTGCACATATCCGACGGACTTGGGGGGGGGGGGGGGCGGAAAGCGGGACATAACACAGTCTGTTACATTCCCGTGTTGGGAGGGTGCGGGGGGGGGGGGGTGATGTTTGAAAATGTAAACTATTTCCATTGTTTTTTATATATATATACGTGAAGTTATTTTACCTTCCTCACCCCACCCCTCCCCCATGTCCTCCTCACATACAAGACTCACCGAGCAGCAGTAGTTTGAGCTCTCGTCGCGCATCCCGCTTGTCTCTCCGGAGCTGCCTCTCGATCTCCGCGTTGATCCTTTTGGCTTCTTTCGCCTCTTCGCTCAGGCAGCACGCCATGATGGAGTCGAGAGTCATGTAGCCGACTGGTGTGTGTGTGTGTTTGTCTGTGTATCTGTGTTGTGTTTGGAGGTGGGGGGGGGGGGGGGGGTGTCTTCTCTCAGTATTCCACAATCTTCCTAAACATGGAGAATTCACTGGGAGTTTTAAAGGGCGGGGGTTGGGTTGAGCCGGCGGCGCGCGCGGGGGGGGGGGGGGGGGGGTGATTCGAGAAAGACAATTAAAAATGTTTAAAAAAAAAACTAGCCCAAGCTGAGAGAAGGGCTGACGCTGATTATTTTGCAATCCAAAGCTTGGGGAGGGGAGGGTCTCTGATCTCTCTCGCTGATGTTCTCCTCACGCTCGCTGTAAAGGGATGCAACTATATCCTGCGGCAACCTCCCCCCCCCCCCTTTTTCACTCTTGTTTTTCGCGTACAAATATAGAGATATATATAAAATCGCCCGGTTGTGGATCCAGTATCGCTGACACTTTCTCCCGTCACGTTCTCTGCGAGTTTCTGAAGCAAGCGGCTGAGAGCAGAGGCGAAGAGAGAGAGAGAGAGAGGAGTCTTGTCGCTGCTGCTTTCCGCTAGATCCACGGGCGTGGTAAACTGGAGCGAATATGGCGGATATTACCTCCCTCCCTCTGACTGGAGAGACTGGGAATGCAGCTGCTAAATCACAATCGCTGCACACACCTTGGGAACACATTGAGGGAGGGGGTGTGGGGGGAAATACATAGTAAAATGGAAACCAAAGCAATTAGAATGCTGTACAAAGCCACCTCTTTTTCTTTCCATGTGGGCGTTTTTAAACAATTTTCCATTTTCATATTTATTACATTTATATAATGCATACATTTTTTTTTCACAGCTCCTCCGTCCCTGGTTTTATTATAGACCATGGTGGCTCTCGATTCACAACGTCATTTTATGCATAGAGAGAGAGAGAGGGTGGATTTTATGACCAGAAACAACATGCAGAGTTTTAAATGAATTCTGCACGGAGATGGATGGAAAACCGTAACTGAAAGAGGAAACCCGGCCAGGACGTGTTTCCTCCCCCCACCCCACCCCCTCTCTCCCCTTTGTCGAGGTGTATCAACAGGACATCATTTGATGTTACAGTAGTCGGAAGTCGGTCAAAATAGTCCGAACTATGTTGAGATGTTCATCTCGGACATGGACGATTTCAAACGACCTTTTCCGTATTCCAGTGACTATGACATCCACAGAGCAACAAGAGGGCATTCCTGATAGGAATTCAAATCCAAACCGAAACACAAAACTCCACTCAAAACATGACAAGATATTATTGAATTAATCCGTGCATTTTTATGTTGGAAAATCCCATGTTGCCATTAACTCATTAAGACCACAATAGTATTTTATCAACAGGAGTCAATAACACAAAAAGCATGTTTATATTAAAGCAATGGATACTGTTGCTGTGTTTCTTTCGCCATCTTTATATCGGGGGGGGGGGAGAGGCCACAATGCTTAAAGGCTTTCGTAACGGTAACCTCTTCCATTAGCGTTGTGATTAAGTTAACAGAACTCAGTTCTTTACAATCGGGAAGGGGGCTGTCTTTTTTTAAATGCACAACTTGTGGTGTTTATGCAGCAGTGCACGACCCGGCCAGCCCCGGGGGGGTGGGTGGTGCGGGCATGGTACTTCATACTTGTCATGCAAGATGTCAGGTACCAATTATATAACTATCTTGTTTCAATCTAAACAATTTGGCATTATCCTGTTTTACGTCAGTTTTAGTGCTAGCGATGGTTCACAGAATGGTCTCGTGAAATAGACACTTTTCAGTGCTCAATACGAGTTATTACAGTGTGTTCTATACTAATGACATGCCCTACTTGTTGCTGTTATGTATAGGTATTGTAAAGAATTAATCTCATTTGTGTGTTGTACAGCAAGTTTTATCTTTACATTTTAATGATCTTTCAAAGTCAGATTATCTTTTAACGTTTTCACGTAAATTTAATATGAAGAACTGATTGACAAATGCTTTCTACTTTTATGGGTTTTTTGATCGTGGTTTACTTGAGCTGAAAAACATGACACTTCGTTCCACAGATTTAAACAACTCAGATTATGCAATTGCACAACGTTATTAGCAAACAGGTTTCTTTAATACTGACAATAATCTATCCATAATTCACCAGCAACACCGCTAAACACGCACAGCTATTGTAACTATGTGTAAATATGTCCATATATGCAGCCATATAATTATATAAAGTGATAAAATTCAACAATGTTGACTACAGCTAAGGGCTAATGTGATAAACCAATGATCTCTTAAATAAATGTGCATTATTTAGAGAAACTACATAAAATCAGCTAAGGAATTGTGTAGCAGTGTGGGTTAGCAGATTTCTGAGATACTGGTGTGAATCTATTTTAAATAATAGTTTAGTTTAGATAAAGATGATTTTTAAAGTTATTTCTCTGAATCCATAATGAGCGTAATTAGGGTTCAACCGGTTAGAAGTAAGGGCAGCGAACCCTTATGCTGAATCTAGCTCCAGGTCCTCTCAGTGGTATCATTTTCAGTTCTGAGTCAAAAAGCTGAGGGTTCAAGAACTTGACCACATAATCCAGGCTGATGGAGTATTGAGGGAGTGCAGAATTGTTAGAAGTATGCTTGCTTGGTGGAATGTTAAACTCAGGCCCCACTTGCCTGTTAGGTGGATATAAAAAGATCCTACTATAGTTTATCAAAGAGTGGGTTCTCCCAGTATCCTGGCTAACTGCCAACAAAACTGTTTTTTCCCCACATGTATCAGACATTTGAAATGTTGGGGGTTTGAGGGTGAATGCTCTGGATATGTTATTGACCAGACAGAGAGCATCATCATCATCTCTGCCCATTTCGCATCTACTATTGGACTCTGCTATGTTCAATGATGTATATGATAGTAGACCTGCAGCAATAATGCAATTATTAAACCCCTTAGCAGTAGTTGTCTCCTTTTGATGTGCAAAGAGGAAACAGACTTTTGCATATTAGAGCACTGAAGTCACTGGCATTCTGGACATTAACAAGACATGATGAGGGGCTCCTGGTTTTGCACATGCTCTATGGTGGACTGAACTATTTAAATTATATGCATGAAGAAATTACAAGTGTTTGTAATGGACTCCTCCGCTTTATCTATCATCTGCTTGCAATAATCTTTCATTATTTTAAAAATAGATGCCATGAAACTCAGGTCAGTTGAGTAGGTATCTGAGCATGCCTTCCAATAGTATCCACGTCCTGTCCTACTACCATCAGCTCCTAGCCAGTCATGCACTATATATTACGCACTGCACTCCCTTCACCTTCACTCTCCAAACATCCTGAAATTAATATATCCGAACTGTGCTTTGCAGGGTGGAGAATGGGACAGTGAGTGTCAAGTTCCTGGCCCTGACTGTGCTGCATGTGGTAACACAAAAAAAAAACCCAAAGTGTTTCCTAGATGCAAAACCAGAAAAAAAAATTAACACAAAGCCAAAGAAGGAGAAACAGTGATAAAAAGTGAGGTCAAAGAGTGACTTTTTAAGAAATGTCTTCAAGGAGGAGAGAGAAGAGGGATTTATGAGAGAATTTGAGAGCATAGGCCCTAGCTGACTGAAGATACAGCTGCCAATGGTGGGATGAAGGGATGGGGGGATCCAAAAGAAGCCAGAGGTGGAGGGACGGAGCTTTGGGGAAGAAAGTTATACAGCTACACAAGGTTACAAAGTTAAGGAAGCAAGAGACCATAATGGAGCAATATGACTACAAGGTTGAGCATTTTGATTTGGATGAAGAGGGAACCAAGAGCTGATGTAGATCACCAAGAAAAGAAGTAACATTTTTTGTGTAATAGGATATGGGCAGTAGTGTTTTGGGTCAGCTGAAGTTTATGGAGGGTGATGAATGGAAGGCTGGCCAGCAGAGCATTGGAACAGGCAAGTCTAGAGTTGGAAAAGGCATGGATGGGAATTTTCACAACAGTTGGGTTGTCATAGGGGCAGAGATGGATGGTTATAGAGATAGAAATATTTTTGAAGTAGTGGATGTGGATTTGGAAGCTCAGTTTGAGGTCAAGAAATTTGCTGACATTCAAAAAGTTTGATTCAGTTTGAGACAATGGTCTGGAAGAGTATTTAAATTGATGGCAAGGGTACAGAGGGTGCTATATAAACGCAAGTCTTTCTTTCTTTCAAATATACTATGACCACGTGAGCCTGCACGTGGCTATGACCTGTGAATACTGAATAGAACTGATTTTAGGATATTGGGTTCACCAAATAGGGTGGTCACTCTGTTCCCACATGTGCTTTTTCCCTTCAGTTCTCACTTTTCCATCTCCACTTCCTGGAACGTGCATCAGGATTGTGCTCAGGATTTTGAAATTGTGCAAAAAATAATCTTAAACCCCCACTTTTAATAATAATACAAAATAGCAACTATTTTGTTTTGGCTTTCATTTGTTACCTTTCTAATTTTAAGACACAGTTTGATGGTGAGAGTAGGAACTAATTACAGGGGCCCAGTAAAATAAGAACATATGCACAGACAGAACAAACTAATGAGAAGTGGATGAATGACAGTAAGAAGAGGAAGACAAAGAAGAACAATATTTGTTGATTTCTCACATACAAAAACAATTTAGTTTTGATATACAGGGCACATAAAAATGGCAGATGGGAATCTATGTACATGACTATTCCTTTGTTAAGTTTAATGGCCAGGTCTATTCTGTATGAAATATAGAGGAACTTAAAGTGTATTTTTCACTTGTGTCAGCATGCAGATAGATTAAGTTACAAAAAAGGGCAATAACATTTTCAGTTTTATATATCAGGCACAAAATACAAGTATTAAGAGGTATTGATACATTTGAACAAAGCAATTATTACGCCACTGTTAGAGAATTCTGAAATTTTCAATGTCCTTTATAGAAAGGACATTAAAACTACAGAGAATATTTTTTAAAAATCAGATGATATTAGGGATGAAAAACTATAATTGAGGGAGAGACAAGAGGCAATGGAACTTTTCTAGTGGAGTAGAAAACGCTGAGGGGGTTTAATATAAGTTTTTTTCCAATTATACAGGGTTTTGAGTGACTGCATTGAGAAAGATATTTCTCTGGTTGAAGAGCGAATGAGTGAGGAGAGAGATTAGGAGAAATTTCTTTACATAATTTGCTTGAGTGTGGAAGAAGTAAACCATTTCATTTTTTTAAACAGGACAGCAGAAAAACATATGAAGCAGAAAACAATATTGGGCTTTAAGGAGAGAATACAACAGTGAGATGAAGATAGCTGGTGCCACGTTCCCGGAAATTTGAGAAGCTTGGTCCAAACTCTTACCTTTAAGTATTTTTAATCTTTTCACCCAACTTTTTGTTTTTCTTTTCTGTTTCGATTTTCTTTTTTTTCTTTTTTATTTACTTCCTATGGTTTTGTATTTCTCTTTTTACTCTTGCAAATAGCAAGTACAACCTGAATATCAATGGGGAAGAATGTTTCACTTCATACTTTGTTTCTGCAGTTTCATTGTCAACCAAGGTTATTATGCCCAAACCATAAAAATTAGTTATGCTGAAGACCTGCCAGCTGCTAGATGTGAGGTAGTTAATTGAAAGCAAGCTACATGCCTGTTCCATCATCGTATTAAAAAATGATTTAATTCTCCGTTCAGCTGCATGTTTGAGATGGGAAAACAGTGATGTTCTGGTATTTGAAAGTGAAGCTGTCTGATGATAATAGTGAATTGTAATTTTGCGTGCTAACCATGTGAGAGAGCATCCGATCTAAGGTGACAATTTGAAAACGTGTAAAATCACCAGAAATATCAATCAACATAACATTGCATGTTTCCAACTGAATCTATGGCTGGAAAAATTCTCCAGACTACTTCCACTCTACTGATAGTACTTTCAGCAAAGTAATGCTGATGGAGCAGCAGCAGTTCTGAGAAATTTCCTGGCACATGTATATTAGCATGTCTGCTGAATTAATTCCAACTCTCTTGATTATTTGTTTACTATTCACCCTGGACTTGCAATTCTTTTACTCGTAGTGTGCTTCAAATGCTTACTGTTACTTTGTTCATCAAAATAACATCTATGATAAATACTCAGATTAAAAGCCCAAGTGCTGTTTTGCAAAGTATTTTCCTGCTAAGCTGTTCCAGTACAGCTACAACATTGGCGAGGTGTCAGCTGTGGCTCAGTTCATAGCACCCTTGCCTTTGAGTCAGAAGGTTGTGAGTTCATGTCCCACTCCCGGAAACCAAGAACTGTGAATGTACTCGAAAGAGTTACATGCGATCTGTTGATAACTCGAAAGAGTTACAACATTGGCATCTGCCCAACAATGTGGAAAATTGCCCAGGCATGTCCTGTCCACAAACTGCAGGACAAATCCAATTCATTCAATTATCATCCCATCTGTCTACTCCCAATCATCAGCAACACAATAGAAGGACTCGTCAATGATGCTCCCAAATAGCACTTACTCACCAATAACCTGCTCACTGATGCTCAGTTTGGGTTCAAGGCACCCCAAACAAAGAATATATAGGAACCCTTCTCCAACATGGTGACTTTATGTGTCAGCTGGATTGTAAACTTCTCGATAGCACAATTTTAAGGCCTCTCCTGAGTAGAAGGCCTGCCTGGGCATGTACATCATTAAGTATATAGATAATTATGAAATTAATAGAACACCCATTATTGGTGTATGAGCACATAATAGCAACTACAAGCCACTAATCAAGGAGTGTTTAATACTGAACCATCCTCGAGTGCCCAGAAGGAAAGAAACAGCAAAATTTGGGAAATGACTGGTCCAAACTGGAGTTCTATTTTAAGGTATACAAGACCAGTTTGGACCAGTCGTTTTCCCAGATTTTGAGGATGCAGCACACATCCCTGTGGCTCTGCACCAGTTATCATTGAACCACTTGAAATTGACATATTTATCCTGATTCTCTGTTTCCTGTTAGCCAATCCTCTACCCCTGTTAATATATTACCCCTACCACCATGAGCCCTTATCTTGCATATTAACCTTTGATGTGGCACCTTATTGAATGCCTTTTGGAAATCCGAATACACTATATCTACTGGTGCCCCTTTATCCATCCCACTTGTTACATCATCAAAGAACTCAAATATGTTTGCCAAAACTTTAGGGAGGCAATGACATAGTGGTATTGTCGCTGGACTAGTAATCCAGAGACCCAGGGTAATGCGCGGAGGTCCGGGTTTGAATCCTGCCATGGCAAATGGTGGAATTTAAGTTCAATTTAAGAAATCTGGAATTAAAGGTCGAGTGATGACCATGAAACCATTGCTGATTGTTGTAAAAACCCAACTGGTTCACTAATGTCCTTTGGGGAAGAAAATCTGCTGCCCTTACCTGGTCTGGCCTACATGTGACTCCAGATCCATAGCAATGTGGTTGACTCTTAAATGCCCTCTGAACAAGGGCAATTTGGGATGGGCAATAAATGCTGGCCGAGCCAGCAACACCCACATCCCATGAATGAATATTAAAAAAAAACACATAAAAACATGCTGACACTACCTGATTATATTATGATTTTCTAAATGCCCTGCTACTACTTCCTTAATAATGGACCCTAGCATTTTCCTAATGACAGTTGTCAAGCTAAAAGCAAAATACTGCGGATGCTGGAAATCTGAAACAAAAACAAAATGCTGGAAAAACTCAGCAGGTCTAGCAGCATCTGTGGAGAGAGAAACAGAATTAATGTTTCGAGTCTATATGACCCTTCTTCAGAGCTAACTGAGCTGATACTTTCTTGCCTTCTGTCTCCATCCTTTCTTGAATGCATGTGTCACATTACCGGTTTTCCAATGCACTGGGATCTTTCCAGAATATAGGGAATTTTGGAAGATTACAACCAATGCATCCACTATCTCTGCAGCCACTTTTTTTTAAGACAATAGGATGCAGGCCATCAGGACCAGGGGTTTTCTCAACCTTTAGACCCATTAGTTTTCCTAATACTTTTTCTCTATTGATCATGATTGTTTTAACTTGCTCCCTCCTTTGTGCCTCTCGATTTGCCACTATTCTTGGGGTGCTTTTTATGGCCTTCTACTGTGAAGGCAGATACAAAATACCTGTTAAAAGTTCTTGTCATTTCATTATTTCCCATTATTAATTCCCCAGTCTCTTCATTTAAGTGACCAATGCTTCTTTAGCTATTTTTTTCTTTTTATATACTTGTAGAAGCTTTTACCGTCTGTTTTAATATTTGTTGCTAGTTTACTTTCACACAATAATTTCTCCCACTTTACTACTTTTTAAAAAATCATCCTTTGCTAGTTTCTAAAATTTTCCTAATCTTCCGGCCTACCACTAAACTCCACAGCATTGTAGGCATTTTTTTTCAATTTGATACCATCCTTAACTTCCTTAGTTAGCCACAGATGATGCATCCTTCTCAGAGTCTTTCTTTCTCATGAAATATGAAATATCTCCTTAAATGTCTGCCACTGTTCACTACTGTCCCACCTTTTAACCTATTTTAGCAATTCTGTCTTTATACCCTTGTATTTGCCTTTATTCAAGTTTAAGACATTAGTTTCAGACCAACATTTCTTATCCTCAAACTTAATATGAAATTCTATCACGTTATGATCACGCTTACCTAGACAATCTTTGCTATGAGGTCTCCTGAGCCAAGATCATTTCTTACTGCTGTACTGATCTCATCCTCTACTAACAGAGCCACCGCACCTCCTTTTCTTTTCTTCCTGTCCTCCTGAAACGTCAAATACCCTTTGATATTCAGCTCCTAGCCTTGGTTACCTTGCAACCACATCTCTCCAAAGGGTAACACATCATACTCATTTATTTCTATTTTTGCTATCAATTCATCCATCTTGTTATGAATGATGTGTGCACTCGTATAAAGAGCTTTTAATTCTGTCTTTTTATCATTTTCCCTACTTTGACTTTATTTGCTGGTGCACTCAAGTTTGTATGCTCTGTCCCTTCCCATTACACTCTGATCGTTATTACCAGTATTGCTACACTGCATTATTTCTTCATCCTTTCTCTTTAACTTTCACAAATCACCCCTCACACAAACCTTCCCCTTACTAGTTCAAAGCCCTCTCAGCCGCCCTAGTTATCTGATTCACCAGGACACTGGTCCCAGCATAGTTCAGGTGAAAGCCATCCCAAAAGGTACAGCTCCCGTTTCCCCAGCACTGGTGCCAGTGCCTCATGAATTGAAACCAATTTCTTCCACACCAATCTTTGAACCACACATTCAACTCTCTGATCTTATTTACTGAACTGTTTTGTCACTTCTTAATTAAGAATATGCACACACACGCACACAGCTATCTGCTTCTGAACCCCCAACTTCCTGTGTATAAACAGAAAGTTCCTTTATTCCTTATTCTACACCAGAGGGCAATACATCCGGGACTTAGTACACACTACTGTCAGGTGTTTTACATAATACTTCTTAACCAAATTATCCTTATACCAAAAATCATAAATGTTAAACACAAACATCACCTCTCCTCCCCTTTTAGCCAGGAACAAATCGGTCAGGCGGTTTGTAGGTTCATTTTGGTCTATAGAGGAGTGTTAGCCTAGGTATCTCAGTTTGTTTGCTTAGACATGGAACATTCTGCTATTCCACTTGTTTCTGTTCAGGTTCAACAATTGTAGCTGCAGGTGCTACAGGTTTGTCAGTTGAATCAAGTCGGGTTTCACCAACTGGAGCAGATGGTTCCCAGAAATCTTCCACTGTGACTGGAGATCCCTGGAAATTTTATTCCTTGGATTTGGCTTCTCTAATCTGGTCAGTGTCTCTCTTCCAGATTCCACAGGAAGACTCAACATCATAGGTCAGTGTCCTCAATGTTTGATAATTCTTCCCAGGAGCCACTTTGGTGTACGACAGTAATTTCAGACCCAGTCAGACTGATCCAGATTAAACTCACAAGCGGGCTTACTTGTGTCATGTGACATTTTCTGATCAAGTTGCCCTGAACCAATCGTTCCTTTCAAATCTGGACATAAACAAATCCATTCTGGTATGCAGTCAACTTCCAAACGTCAGCTCAGCAGGAGATACGCCTGTTGTTGAATGTGGAGTGTTGTGATACATCATCAAAAAGTTCTTCAGCTTCAACTTCCAGTCTGTTTGCGTCCTCATCTTCAATATGGCCATTTTGAATGTCTGGACAAAGCGCTCCACTTCACCATTCAAGGATGGGTGATAAGGCGAAATGAAAATCTGCTTGATCACATTGTTTTTCAGGAGTGTTTAAAATTCACACGATGTATACTGTTTGCCATTGTCAGACACAATCTTCTCAGGCAATCCAAAAGTAGTGAAAACATTCCGGAGAGCATCAATACTCCTTGCTGAAGTAGTCAACTTCATGGGAATAACATGAGGCCACTTTGTGTGGGCACCCACCATAATCAGGAATATCTGTCTGAGAAGTGGTCTGGCAAAGTCCACATGAAGTCTCTGCCATGGGTAGTCAGGCTAAGCCCACGGATGTAATGGGGCAGGTGCAGGAGAAGACTTCATTTCTTGCCATGGAAGGCAATCACTGACCAAGCCTCGATGTCTTTATCCAGGTGTGGCCACCATACATGTAGACAAGCAAATGCTTTCCTTCTGACGATTCCCATGTGACTGAGGTGAAGTTCTTGTAACACTCGTGTTTGGAATTTTGGAGGAATAACAACTCTGATTCCCCATAACAACCAACCATCTTGCACAGTCAGCTCAAATCTATGCATGTAGTAAAGTTTAAGACCAGTAGTCACTTTTTGAGGTACACACCAACCCTTCTGTGTGTACAGGTAAACTTTGAAGAGCACAGCATCCCTTTGCGTTTCAAGTCAAATTTGATCCACTTTAACAGGTAACATGTCTATCTGGTTCACATTGAAAGCAGTGACTTCACTTCGAGTTGTGGAGCTGTGGTGTAACTGAAGTATGGAAAATGTGTCCACATTTCCATGATTCTCAGTAGAGCAAAATATAATTTCATACTGGTAAGCAGATAAGATCAGTGCCCACCTTTGTAGGCGTGCAGCAGCAAGGGTCGGGGTTTGTGACTTCGGCCTAAGCAACCAGGTCAAAGGCTTGTGGTCTGCGGTTAACGTGAATTTATGCCCATACAAACATTAGTGGAACTTCTTAACTCCATAGATTAATCCAAGAATGTAATAATTATGGTTTTATTTAGTGTGTAATGTACCTTTAAGAATAATGCTTGTTAAGGAAGATCACATGATCTGTAGTAACCAAAAGGAGAGTAGCACGGGCTACCTCAGCAGTCAGTGTAGAGATAGAGTTGGAGTTGAAAGCACACATGTAGTTGCTGCTGACTGTGTTGTAAATAAACTTAATGGGCAGGATTTTCCCCTCAGCGATTTGGGGGCGAGGCCCGCTCGCCGAGGGGAAAATGATGTGGGATGACGTTGGGAGGAATCCCTGATATCATCCCGGTCCCTTTAAATTTTTAGGAAGGCGGGTGGACAGCGAAATCAGCTGTCTGCCCGTTGACCTATCAATGGCCAATTGAGGCCATTGACAGGCTCATTAAGATAATTAATCACTTGCCCGTCCAAGCTTAAGGCTGGCGGGCTTCTGATTATTCATGAAACTTCATCCACTGGCGGGATGAAGTTTCATGTCCGTTTTTTAAACATTTAATAAATTTTATGTGTTTATTATTAACATGTCCCATTTCGTGTGACATTGTCATATGAGCGGGACATGTTAATAATTTCAATATTTATCTATTTTTAGACTTTACTTACCTGTCACAAATCTCCCTGAGACAGGACTTTGCCTCAGGGAGCAGTCCGCTCTTTCGCGCACATGCGCGAAAGAGCACACTTTGACAGATGGGGAAATCCCTCCCCCACCCGCACAGGAAGCACATAGTGCTTCCTGTCGGGCAGGCCGCTGGGCAGGCATTAATTGGCCCGCCCACTCAAAATGGTGGTGGGCCCCGTTTCGGTGGCAGGGGTTGGCTGTACTCCCGCCACCGAGCCGGTGGGGCCTGCATGCCAGAGGGCAAAATTCTGCCCAACGTTTCCACCCAAGAAGTGTCTACAGATCAACTTTATCACTAATAGGACAACTCGGCCACCTTGCAACAAACTGCCGATAAGAAAGGATTGGACAGAAGAAATTAAGTTAGAAACATATCAGCACTGTACCTCGCCCAGTGATTGTAAGTAGCAAGCTCCGTTAGAATTGAAGTGATCCCCTCTCAAAATGCCACAATTTGGGAGAATTGATCCTTTGGAACCAGCCACAGACAATTGGTCTCATTACATGGAACACCTCACGTTCTTTTTTCAAGCGAACAAGATTACGGTGGAAGAGAAGAGGTGAGCAAGTGAGGTGAACTCTTGAGTACTTGTGGGAGTAAATCCTACAGTTTGAATCAAAGTTTTATGGCACCCAGCACCCCAGATTCGAAGAATTTCGATGAATTGGTGGACCTTGTGAAGGGTCACTTTCAACACAAGCCCTCAGTCACGATGCATAGGTTCAGGTTTAATTTGTGAAATAGAGCCCTGGGTGAGACAATTGCATGCTAGGTGGCAAATCTGAAGCAGCTAACGGAACGTTGAGAGTTCAGTATGACTCTGAATGACATGCTCAGAGATCATTCAGTGTGTGGTGTGAAAGAGGACTCTATTCAGAAAAGATTATTGTCCGAAGTGTATCTGGATTTCAACAAAATTCCAAGAAGCAGGAAACAGCCCCATTAGCCCAAGAATAAAGAAAAATATCATAGCAGCAAAATCGAAGAATAATTTAAATAGAGGTGGAAACAAGCAGCCTTTTAGCGATTGGCAGTTTAAAAAAAATCGAATGCTACTATTGTCACAGAAATGAACACATGAGGAGGCAGATTCAAGCAGGCTTGTAAACAAAAGAAGAAGCCCAATGAAATCTACAATGTAGAAGAGCCTGAAACAACAAATTCTGACATTTACTCATTGTTTAATCTGAAAGTTGGAAAGACAGAACCAATATTTGTCCAGTGAAAGTAATGGCAAACCTCTTAAAATGGAAGTAGACATGGGAGCTTCCACTACATTAATTGGGGAACATACTTTCAGATATTTGAATTATGGTGAGCATCAATTAAGCTTAGAACAAATAGCTGCCAAACTAAAAAACACATATGGGTGAAGAAATTCAAGTAAAAGGCATAAGCAGAGTAACTGTCCTTACGGAAGCCAGTTGGCACAGCTACTTGTGACGATGGTAGCAGGTGAAGGGCCAAGCCTCCTGGGGCAAAATTGGTTAAAGGAGATTAAGTTAAAATGGTCTGAAATCTTTCAGTTGAGAGCAACTGGGCTACCAGAACTACTTAAAAAGTATGCCACCATCTTCCAGGAGAAACTGGGAAAAATCCGGAGCCTGCAGGCCAAGGTTTATGTGGATCCGGAAGCAACCCCATGCTCATGAAGGCGAGACCGGTGCCACATGCCCTGAGAGAAAAAGTCGACCTACAGGCTAGAACTGGGTGTTATACAAGCTATTCAGTTCTCAGAACGGGCAGCACCCATAGCCCCTGTCCTCAAACCCGACCAAAGCATCGAATCTGTGGGGACTACAAACTGACAGTTAACAAAGTAGCCAAACTGGACAGGTACCCCATTTCAAAAATCGAACACCTGTATGCTAAGCTGGCAGGAAGGACAACATACACAAAGCTTGACGTGTCATGCTTATCAACAACTAGAATTGGATAATGCCTCCCAGGAATTTGTCACAATTAATACCCACAATGAGTTGTACCAATTTACACAATTGCCCCGTGGCGTCTCCTCAGCTTGTGCCATCTTTCAGAGAAAGAATGGAAAGCTTACTGCAAGGTCTACCCTGGGCTGCAGTCTATTTAGATGATGTATTGGTGACAGGATTCACTGAAAAAGAGCATTTGGCAAACTTAGAAGCACTGAAATGTCTCTTGCAAGTTGGAGTGCGTCTAAAAAAAGAAAAGTACACGTTCCAAGTGAGGGAGGTCATCTATTTGGGTCACCGGGTAGATTCACAGGGCCTCCAGCCAGTTGAGGAGAAAGTGAGAGCCATAAGAGAGGCACCTACACCAAAGAACACCTCAGAACGTAAATCATTCAAAAAATTCAACTATTATGTGTGGTTCTTATCCAACAGTGCTGGCCCCCCCCTCATTCACTACACAAAAAGAACCAACGTTAGTCTTGGGAGGCGCCCCAGAAAGAAGCTTTCATAAAAGGTCAAACAATTGTTACATTTGTCCAACCTATTTGTGCATTACGACCAGACGAAGGAATTTGTGCTGACATGTGACACATCTCCCTAATGAGTGGGAGCAGTTCTATCTCATCGGATGGATGATGCATGGAATGGCCAATAGGTTATGTATCAAGGATGCTCACCACAGCGGAAAGGGGATACTCACAGATAGAAAAAGAAGGCCTGTCCATCATCTTTGGTGTCAAGGAATTTCACCAGAACGTACATGGCCGCCATTTTACTATCGTTTCATACCACAAATCATTGCTAGGATTGTTTAGTGAGGACAAAGCTATATCACCCATAGCCTCAGCAAGAATACAATGATGGGCCTTAATTATGGCAGCATACGAATACACTTTCGTACATAGGCCTGGCAATCAAATAACAAACATCTATGCCCTTAAGTGGTTTGCCTTTACAGGAAAATGATGAGCACATCCCAGCTCCACAGAAACTTGTTTTGCTGTTAAAGTTCTTAGATTCCTCGCCGGTACGTGCTCGACAGATCAGAGACTGGACAAGTTGGGACCCAGTCCCATCTCAAGTATGAGAACAAATCCTTCATGGTTAGTCTCAGGAAAATTTCAAGGAACTCAAGCAAGAGCTCACTTCTGCTAAAGTCCTGGCACATTTCAATGAAAAGTTACCTGTCAGCCAGGCTTGTGATGCTTCTGGATATGGTGTTGGAGCTGTTATCTCCTACACATTTCCTGATGGCAGTGAAAGGCCCATTTCATATGCCTTACACCTTTCGCCAAGGCAGAACAAAATTATGCCCAAATTGAGAAGGAAGCTCTTTGTTGTCGGGTGGCTGAGTTGTACTATTAGTGATAGAGTTGATCTGCAGACACTTCTTGGGTAGAAACATTAAGTTTATTTACAATATACTCAACAGCAACTACATGTGTGCTTTCAACTCCAACTCTATCTCTACACTGACTGCTGTGATAGCCCACACTACTCTTCTATTGGTTACTACAGATCATGTGATCTTCCTTAAGTGGTTTGAAGAACGTGGTTTGAAGAACCTTGGAGAAGCTTTGGCTTTCACAGCAAGTTTGTCTTCAATGTCTTTAATAACTTCAAGACCTTCTTTGAAGACATCAATATGTTTGTCTAACAAGGACTGCAAAATGGAGTTGCAATGCACTTTATTTTATTCCAGTCCAGCTGGATTTCTTTTAGCCAGTTCCTGCCCATGAGTGATGGACAATCCCCTTTCACAATGATAAGTGGCAACCTTGCTATTTGATCTCCATATTTAACTTGAACGGACATTTTTCCAAGTACATTCACAGGCTCACCAGTGTAGGTGCCAAGCTGCAGGAGGGTTTTCTCCAATGGGCATTTCCTGAAAATGTTCTCCTATGATTTCTCTAAAGCAATAGAAACTAATGCTCCAGTGTCAACCTCCATTTCAACAATTTTACCATCTAAGGCAATGCCAACCTTTAGTCCTTCATCTAGTTTCAGATCAGACTGAATGCAATACAATTGCTCTTCTGCATTGTCACTGTTAGTTTCACTTTCTGTCTTGTCTGGACTTGCATTACTTCTGTATTTTGTTTCCAAGTATGCGTCTTTTTAAACTGACTGTTTATTTTCAAGCAGACTTGACTGTGTGCTCCTTGTGATGCACTTTTCTTGGCGGTACTGCTTTACTGTGACCAGCCTTTGATCTACATGCACACTGTATGTGCCTTTTTCCCCCCCACAGTAGTGACAATCAGCAGTTTTCTACTTACAAGCTTCTGCATTATGCCCTATTCCATTATGATGGTAACATGTTTGGGAGCAAATATACCCTGACTTTACTATTTTAACTTAGACATTGTTAGAATGCGCTTTCAAAGCTCCTGCTTGTTTCTCTGCTATTTCTATGCTTTGCGCAATCTTGAACGTTTTCTTCAGTGTCAACTCTTGCTCCACTAACAAACTCGACTGAATTCTTTCATTTCTTAGTCCACAAACTAAGCGATCACACAATGCTTCTTCCAGGTAACCTTTAAAGTCACAGTGTTCCACTAAATTTCTCAACTCAGCCAGGAACTGGGAAACTGACTCACCCTCATGCTGTTCTCTTCGGTGAAACTTGAATCTCTCAGCAATAATTGCTGGTCTGGGATCGAAGTGCTTTTTCAAAACATCCACAAGCTCTTGAAAGCTTTTATTTGCTGGCTTGTCAGGAGCAATGAAATTTCTCAGTAAAGTGAAATTTTTCATTCTGATGACTGTAAGAAACACTGAGGCCTGTTTTTCCTCTTCAATCTCATTCGCAATGAAAAACTGTTCCATTTTCTCGACATGAACTACAAAGTCCATAGTAGCTGGATCAAAAGCCTCTAAAGCCCCTAATAATGATGATTTCATCCTCGTTGCCATTTGAAGTATTTTGTCACTTCTTAACAATTAAGAATATACACACAGAACTATTGCTTCTGAATCCCCAACTTCCTGTGTAAAAAACAGAAAATTCCTTTATTCCTTATTCTACACCAGAGAGCAATACATCCCAGACTTAGCACACCCTACTGTCAGATTTTTCATATAACACTTCTTCTTAACTAAAATGTCCTTTTACAAAAACTCATAAATATTAACCACAAACATCACATTTTCCTGATGCCAATTTGCTTGGGGCTCAGGTAGTAATCCAAAGATTATTATCATTGCAATTCTGTTTTTTAATTTAGCTCCTAGCTGCTTATACTCCCTCAGCAGAACCTCTTTCTTAGTTTTATCTATCTCATTGGTACCCATATGGACCATGACAACTGGACCTTTCCTCCCCAACTCCAAGTTCCTCTCCAACTCTGAGGAGGTATCCTTAACCTTGTCACTGGGCAGGCAACACAGCTCATGCTCTTGGCTGCAGGAAACAGTATCTATTCCCCTAACTATACTGCTACTACTACAATTACATTCCTTTTTACTCCCCCAACTTGGTCTTCTGTCAGTTTGCTCATCCTCCCTTCAATCCCTGCTCTCGTCCACACAAGCTTCAAGAACCTCAAACCTGTTGGACAAGTGCAAGGTTCCTTCATTGCAACCATCTGGATCCCCATACGGCCTCACTTGCAGTCACACCTTCCTGTCCCTTATCACGGACCAAATCTGAAGTAATTAGCTTAAGGGGTGTGACTGAATTCCTAGAACAAAGTATCCAGCTAACATTCCCCCCCCCATCTTGATATACTGCAGTGTCCGAAGCTTGGATTCCAGCTCATGATCTCTGAGCCTAAGTTCCTTGAAGTGCAGATACTTATTGCAGATGTGGTTGCTGTGGATCACACACACAGCTCCCATACACTCCAGCTGCAACATATCACTTGCCCTGCCACCATTAATGTATTTTATTTAAATAGTTAGACTTCAAGTTTGGAAATATCACTCAATGATTATTTGTAGTTATATTTAGTAGTTTAACTAGTTAAGCTATAAATTTAATACAATACTTATATCTCCCCAATACCAGTTTAAACCACTCCCCCAGATTAGAGAGAGAAAAACACTAAAACTTACCAACCAATCACCTAGCTGCTCATCTAATTAATGTCTCCGAGCTTCAGCTCTGAGGTCTCACTACCTCTGGCTCCATCTGCAGATCACTTCTTGTTCTGTAAAAGACCAGAGCAACACCTCCTCCCTCACTACACTCAATTCCCTCACTTACCAAATTCCCCAAGTTAAACACTATCTTGCTGTATTCAGTCAAGTTGGGTTTCATGCTACTTACTTTGTGCATTAGCAAAACCTCTTGTATTTATACTAGCTGAAATTCAAGAGAACTGAGTCAGGCCCTGCTGGCTAGGGAACCAGTTCTAACTACTACCTAATTAACTAACTGTGCCGTTGCCTCTAGCAGGGTGCTTGTTTGTCACTGACTGAGACTGAAATAAACTACAATTTACAATCATAATTAAGTTAAATGCTAGAGGCAAACTTGGCTAGATTTTAGAAAGAGATCAGCCCTTAAAATTCCCTCACTTACCAGATTCCCTGATTTAAGCACTCTGCCTCACAGTACTCAGTCAAGCTGGATCCTGTACTACTTACTCATCCAAAAGATAGCCCTTCCTGCAGTGGAACTTTAACCCACAACATTCTAACTCAGAGGCCAAGAGTGCTACCCACTGAGCCATGGCTGGAACCTTATGCCCCTCCCCTAGTAGTGGGCTGACTAGGCAGAGGAGGCATAAAATGAGGTCCAATGGGGGTGATGCCACGCCCATTGTCCACCATCCTTTGCTAGTATTTTACCTACAGCAGGATAGGTGTCATGTGGCCCACCAGCTCTTGGGCCAATTAATGCCCTTAAGTGACTAATTAAGGGGTAGGTGTTGCCCAAGCAACATGCTGTAAGGCTGCTAGGTAAACCTTGGTGGCCTGGCTGGGGGTGGGGATATCCCTCCTGTTTAAGCACCCTGTTCCCAACAGAGTATCTCCCTAGTGGAATGGGCCTCCCTTGCTTGAGGCCACCCACTTACTTTCCAGTCTGGGCTTCTCATCAGGGAATGATTGTAGTTCAACAGTTGCTGACGGTACTACTGGAACTGGCGAGCTGCCGGCCCTATGATTGGCCAGCAGTCTTCGAGGCAGGACAACCTCTAACATGGGGATGGAACCTAGGACCTCAGGTAATTAAGTGCCTGACAATAGTTAAATCCGGCCGTGGCTTTCCGGGCCAGTGGAAGTGGGATTGCCCCCGACTCATACAGCAGGTGGGCAGGGCCATCACCTTCAGATAAAATCCAGCCACATATTTCTCCTTTATCATCAGGCTTATATGGTTACTTCTCTGCTGATCACTTGTCCTATTTCTAAATCATACTTATTACTCTTTTTATTTTCCCTTGAAGCTTTACTTTTACTCTCCCTATTGAGGTATCTAAATTAGGCTATATGACAGTGGATAGAGACTTTATTCATTTCCAGACAGCTCTGTTGGACATTTTAATTAGCTTAATTATCTCCCAAACAGTTTCACAGTGTTCACATGGTCACACTCTTAACATTAATATTGTAGGTGAGGAAATGTCACTTACTGAAGGGTGAAGATTTCCTCTGTGCACTGTTTAACAAAATTATAATCATGTTTACAAAAAATGAGTTTACAATTTTGTTCTACATTGCAGAGATGAAATCTCCCTTAATGTTAGCAAAGGAAACTTCTTTGGCCCAGTCAGTTCCCTTTTAAAATAAGCAGCTATAGGAGATTGACACTTCATTTTATCTCTGTTGAACAACTGATGTTAATTTTTAGCTGTAGCCACAATTTTGCGGCCCCCTTTATCTCATTGGCTGCTAGGCTTTTTGTGGATTTTAGGCATACAACTGTCCTAAAGACTATCAATTTATTTTGTCCTCAAAGAAAAGCCCAAATAAATAAAAATCTGGTAAATATATTAAATTTCACTGATCCTTTAGGACCCTTGCTATGTTGCTTTGTAGATGGAAGGTTACCAAAATTATGCATTCCGATGTTAATTATGTCTGTTTCTCTCCTTTTTATATTATTAAAGCCTGGGGTTTCAGTTAAACCTATGCCACAACATATAAGAAGATGCAAATTATTCTAATCTAATTTGGCCAGGTGCCTACTCTTTCATGATGCTTCTAACACTTGACTTAGGCCCACTTCTATTCCATGCTTATGCATGGTCTAGTTATAAAAGTTCATAAATTCAACAACAGAATATTGAATAGAAATAAGTCTCATAGGTAAGGATTTTACTCTGTTGTCACTCATCAGCTTGTGATTTTTTTGCTATTTCATTTTATTGGCAGAAAAATGGATGCAGCTAAGTGTAGAAGCAGAAGGTGCTGGTCACTTCAGCAAGGTGCCTGTCAGATATTTTGCACAGCTCACTACAAATTTTGTATTTGAGAAATTGTTCCTATTGCTCTCTCTCTCGGTACTATGCCCTTAAAGGGCATTTGCAACCATGGACTTCTGAGTTGGTCCATGGTTATGCTTGGCAAGGTACTGCAGTGGTTTGCCATTGCCTTTTGCAGATGGCTGACCAGGAAGCTCTCCTGCTGTTACTGCCTGCCATAGGTATTGCGGATTTACAGATTGTTACGACTCACTGGGGATAGTGTATTGTAATATCAAGCCCCCCTACTTCCCGAGCCATGACAAATGTGAGAAGTTTAATTCGACCACCAAATTTCCCCAATTTTACCTAACTGTCTAATTTAGTTTAGATTAACAGAGTATGAGCACTGGGTTTGTAGACTTAACAAGTAAGTAACTGTTTATTAAACAAATTGTTTTTAACCAATGACAAAAGAAAGAAATATGAACTGCTAACTCTTAACTCTATAACTTACTCTACCCCTTTTTAACCCCTATACACAAACACACACATACATAAGACACACAAAACAAAGATTTTAAGGGTGAGGTAAAACCGTTTGATAGCATCAATCTAGAGTACAGCGTTTTATGAGTTGATTTTACTTGAAGTCTTCCAAATTCCTTGCAGACTTGTACTGCTAACATGAGGTGATCTTTCAGCACTTCCAGTCTGTAGTTTACTAGTTGAAAACCTGCTTTTATTGTCTCTACTAGTGATTTCTCCCCATTTCTTTTGACAGCGGTATCTCAAAAAAACAGGATACGGAGATGTGAGGAATAGCTAGCTAATTACTATGGCAGAATTATTGGAGTTTTACCAAAAACCCAGGAGAGAGAAGTATTTAGGTCTTTCCTCTTGGCACGTTAGGATCCCTCTGCTGGCTACTGCTATCACAAAACCCTGGTCACCTGGTCACCTGGTCAGCAGCCAATCAATGCCTTTGCTAGGCAGTTCTCTCTTAAACCATATCCTTTTCGACACCATCGTCCAACCTGGTACACGCTGTTCAAAGAAGTAGTAACATTGTAGATTTTCTCTTCCTGCTTCAGGGGACATGTTTTTTTTTCATTGCAACCACAGTAGGTTTTTAAAGGCACAGTCCAACCTTAAAGTCACAGTCCAAGAAAAAAAAACTGACAATCAACATGTTAGGTGGCACCATGACACACCTTCTAAGGCCATCAAGTCCTGAAATAGGGCTAGAACCCAGAAATTCTGGCCCAAAGGTAGGAACATTACCACTGTGCTGCAAGACCTCCCAGCCCTAATGCTGTAGTTGACCAAAAGACAAAGTGATGGATTTTCATGGAGTCAGATGGACTCTGGAGGCCTTTAAAAATTATTAGGAAGGAGCTGGATACGAAAGCCCCTCTCCCATTTCCAACAGGTCTCATTTTAACCCCGCAGGGGGAAGAGGGTGGCATGTGAAACACACAGATGGGAAACCCAGCTCAGCAGGACCATTTGAAATGAGTGCTGAGTCACAAACAGACTCAATTTTCACTGTTCCAAGGGCCTGAACCTATAATATGGGAGTCACAAATATGGAGAGTTGGCATACATGATTGTGAAGGCCAGATAAGGTCCTTTTAAGTGTTGTGATCTGAAGTTATTTAAATCCCCAGTGCTCTAAAAATGAAAAGAAAAAGCAGACTACAGCTGTCAGTTCTTCTTCTTCTTCAGTTGTCCGCCTGGAGGTAGATCGAACCCACAGCACCATGATATCCACCATTGGTAGAGCAAGGAGGCAGGTCCTGAATCCAGCCCAAGTGGACCAGGGAGCAAACCCCATGCTGTTGACACTAATCTGATCCACACCAGGCATCCAGCCAACTGAGCCAACTAGGCTTCCAAGGGGTTGCTGTGGCAACGTACACATTTACATGCATGTTGTGGTCCAGAGCTATGGATAGTGATTCAGGGGGCTCAAATTTCTTTCCATCACATGGCTGACCAGGAATCTCTCCCATTCTTACTGCCTGCAATTGGCCAATGTTGGAAAGATTTACAAGTTGATATCTGTTTGGCAACATTATGACACCCCTTCCTTGGCCATCAAGTCCTGGGTCAGACTTGAACCTCAGGCTTTTGGCTTACAGGAGGGACACTACCCACTGCTCCACAAGACCTTTGCTATCCGTTAGAGTTAAAGAAAAACAAACACCTGCTGCTGAAGTACACTGATTGACAGACCATCTAATGTAGTAGTGAGTGGGCAAGAACATGGCAGCTGGAATATAATGTGGAAAAATGTGAGGTTATCCACTTTGGTAGGAAGAGCAGATGCTCAGATCTCTTACTATCTCTTAAATGGTAAGAGATTAGAAAGTGTAAATGTACGAAAGGACCTGGGTGGCCTCGTCAGTAAGTCACTGAAGGCTAACATGCAGGTGCAGCAAGCAGTTAGGAAGGCTAATGGTATGTTGGCCTTTATTGCAAGGGGATTTGAGTACAGGAGTAGCGAAGTCTTGCTTCAATCATACACAGCCTTGGTTAGACCGCACCTGCAGTAGTGTGTGCAGTTTTGGCCCCCTTAACTTAGGGAGGATATTATTGCCATAGAGAGAGTGCAAGAAAGGTTCACCAGACTTGTTTCCAAGATGGCAGGACTGTCCTATGAAGAGAGTTTGGGGAAACTTGGTCTGTATTCTCCAGAGTTTTGAAGAATGAGAGGTGAGCTCATTGAAACCTACAAAATATTTAAAGGGATAGACAGGGTAGATGCAGGTAGGATGTTTCTCCTGGTTGGGAAGTCTAGAACTAGGCGACACAATTTCAACATAAGGGGGAAGCCATTTAGCACTGAGTTGAGCAGAATTTTTTTTTTACTCAGAGGGTTGTGAAGCTTTGGAATTCTTTACCCCAGAGGGCTATGGAAGCTCAGTCATTGAGTATGTTTAAAATAGCGATTGACAGATTTCTAACTGCCAATTACATAAAGGGATATAGGGACAGTGTGGGAAAAAAGGTATTGAAGTCTAAGATCAGCCATGATCATACTGAATGATAGAGCAGGATCAATGGACTGAATGGCCTACTCCTGTCCCTATGTTCCTATGTAGCTTAGAAGCAACCATTACCATCTGTACCTGCAGTTTCAATAGACTTGATTGTTGACATTTTTCAAGGATTGTTATCACAGCTGAGCCCATTATGAATGCTTAACTGAGTTTCAAAAGGTCCGAAGCCATTATTTCAGCAGGGGGTCTGAGTTCGCATTTTGATTTACACTTTTAGGAGGCTAATAAAAGATTAGCTGTCTTTGATCGGGTTAGTGAATAGAGGTTTGTTTGTTTTTATAACAGATTGTCTACTTGGGGAGGATTTTAAATTTTTGAATGGGTTTCAGGAAAGGGAGTTTTTACCCTATCATGTGTGTATGAGTGAGAGCTCTGGAGCCATGTGGAGATTGTTAAATCGCCACATGTCTCCTGAGGTTTGCCTATAGTGGATACTGGGATGAATGGCTATGGAGATGGCATGGAGGTATGAGGTGGCATGGGGGTATGAGTGGCCATGGAGGTGGCATGGGGAGTATGGAGAACATGAGGGTTGGCTGGGGGTGTGAGGTGGCATGGAGGTGGCATGGGAATATGAGGGAGCATGGAGGTGGTATGAGGGTATGAGTGGCCATTGAGGTGATGGGGTTATGGTGGGCAAGGGGTGTGGGATCGGGCCTTCTAACCAGCCTGATTCGGCACGCACCTGCCTCTGTGGCTGCCTCTGAACTGCCTTCAGAGGCGACCGTCCCAATCTGTTCACGCCTCTGCCCCTGCCTCCCATAGCAACAATTGTGTGTATTGGGTCTCTTCCATGGAGGTGGTCCTGCCTCCATGACGAAAATTCAGCCCAAACTGTCCTGTGCAATTTTGCCCTTTTTATTGGCCTATCATAGTTAGTTGACCAATCTCTACATTATGAAAGAAATATTAAATTCATTGATTGATTAAAATGTGTTTTTTTTTAAAGAAATGTGCGAACTATTGTTTTACTTTTGGATTTATAGGCCATCCAAAGACTTGACTTTTCAGCATGTCCATTGTGTTTTGTTTCTACACCACTGCTAACATAGGAATATACAAACATATGAGTAAGGAGCAGGAGTAGGCTATTTGGCCCCTCGAGCCTGCTCCACCATTTAATAAGATCGTGGCTGATCTGATAATAACCTCAAATCTGCATCCCACCTGCCCTCGATTACCTATCATATCCTTGCTTACCAAGAATTGATCTACCTCTGCCTTAAAAATATTCAAAGGCTCTGCTTCCATTGCATTTTCAGGAAGAGACTCACGACCCTCAGAGAAAAAATTTCACCTATTCTCCATTTTAAATGGGCAACGCCTTATTTTTTAACAGTGACCCCTAATTCTAGATTCTCCCACAAGAGGAAAGATCCTCTCCACATCCACCCTGTCAAGACCCCTCAGGATCTCATGTTTCAATCAAGTCACCTCTTATTATTCTAAACTCCAGCGGATACAAGCTTAACCTGTCCAACCTTTCCTCATAAGACAACCCACCCATTCCAGGTATTATTCTGGTAAACCTTCTCTGAACTACTTCTAACACATTTACATCCTTCCTTAAATAAGATGACCAATGTGGTACTCCAGATGTGGTCTCACTAGTGCTCTTTTTCACTGAAGCATAACTACTTCTGTATTCAATTCCCCTTGCAATAAATGATAACATTCTATTAGCTTTCCTAATTACTTGCTGTACCTGCTTACTAGCCTTTTGCGATTCATGTACTAAGATACCAAGATCCCTCTGCATCTCAGAGCTCTGCAATCTCTCGCCATTTGGATAATATGCTTCTCTTTTATTCTTCCTGCCAAAATGGACAATTTCACATTTTCCTACATTATACTCCATTTGCCAGATCATTGCCCACTTACTTAACCTATCTATATCTTTTTGTAGCCTCCTTATGTCCCCTTCACAACTTACTTTCCTACCTATCTTTGTGTCATCAGCAAATTTGGCAACCATACCATCTGTCCCTTCATCCAAGTCATTGATATAAATCGTAAACAGTTGTGATCCCAGCATTGATCTCTGTGGCACACCACTCGTTATATCTTGCCAACATGAAAAGGCTCCATTTATGCCTGCTCTCTGCTTCCTGTTAGCCAGCCAATCTTCTATCCACGTCAATATGTTACCCCCTATACCATGAGCTTTTATTTTCCATTATAACCTTTGATGTAGCAATTTATCAAATGCCTTCTGGAATTCTAATTACTGTACATCCCCTTTATCCACAGCACTGGTTACCTCCTCAAAGAACTGCAATAAGTTGGTTAAACATGATTTCCCTTTCACAAAACCATGTTGACTCTGCCTGATTACCTTGAAGTTATCCAAGTGCCCTGCTATAGTGTCTTTAATAATAACTTCTAGCATTTTCCCTACGACAGATGTTAAGCTAACTGGCCTATAGTTTTCCACTTTCTGTCTCCCTCCCTTTTTGAACAATGGGGTTACATTTGCTATCTTCCAATCTAATGGGACCTTCCCCGAATCTAGGGAGTTTTGGAAAATTAAAATCAATGCATCAACTATCTCATTAGCCACTTCTTTTAAGACCCTAGGATGAAGTCCACCAGGACCCAGGCACTTGTCAGCCTGCAGCTCCAACAAATTACTCAATACCACTTCTCTGGTGATTGTAATTTTCCTGTGATCCTCCATCCCTTCCATTTCCTGATTTATAACTGCTTCTGGGATGTTACTTGTATCCTCTATAGTGAAGGCTGATGCAAAATACCTGTTCAATTCACCTAACATTTCCTTGTTTTCCATTATCAATTTTCCAGACTCACTTTCTATAGGACCAACACTTACTTTGTTAACTAATTTCTTTTTTAAATATTTATAAGAACTCTTACTATCTGTTTTTATATTTCTGGCTTGCTTTCTCTCATACTCTAATTTTTCCCTCCTAATTAATCTTTTTGTCATCCTTTGCTGTTCCTTATATTCTGTCCATTCTTCTGGCCTTCCACCTATCTTTGCTAGTCCTATTTTAACAGTCTGCAAAGAGGACAGATAAGCAGTCTTCAGCTTTTCCTTTTTCCCTATGGAAAAGTAACCTGTTTCCATCCATCATCTCCCCCACATGACCTAGCTAAAACTGGAAAGTCATTACATGCAGAATAAAGCTGTATATCTCTGTTCTACCGCTGAAAAAATGGATCAGTAAACCAGGAGAAAGTCTATAAGCAAGTTACTCTGTCCACCTGCTCAGCTTGCTCCATGCTATCCATTATCTTTCTATTTTGGAAAAAGATCCTACCACCGGCGAGAAAAATGAAGAACATGAAACATAAGAAGAAGAATACCAACAGGGTCAGGAACATTAGAAGTAAGGTTACACCTTTTGTTTGTTCTGATTTACAACCAATCATATATATGACCTCCATTTTACTTTGTTTTTCTAACTTATTAGTCTGTCTTTCATGGGAAAGGAAAGCTAAGGGAACGAAGGAGAAGTGGGTAAAAAGATGATAGTTTTCTGATGGGATTGTGGGAGGTAGGATTGACAGTTACCTGTGTAAATCTTTGTTTATTTGCTACATTTAGTAAACAAATATACTAAATACTAACCATTTAATCTGGTGTCAAATCTGAACAGACATGGTTGTGAAAAGGCATGTTTGTTATAGGTTATGTAAAAATAGTTGACAACATGATCAGGAATCAGAAATTGCTATTCCATATGTGTTCTGTCACGAGATCCTCTCAGCGTCCTGGAATGGCTGGGGGCCTCATGCAATTGCACCAGTTCCATGGTCCTAGGGTTGTCATGGAGAATGGCAGAGTTATGGAAAGAAGCTACAAAGTGTAGGGGGACAGAAATGAGGTTTGGATGTTCAGGTAGGGAAGGTAGGGGTAGGCTAGCGAGCAGTAAGGGGAAGTAGAGTATACTTATTGAATGGAAGTGAGGCGGAATGGTAGACATGGGTTAGAGGTCAGATGTGTGAGAAAGCAGATCAGGGTTTGAGGCTGCAAGGAATAAGATTAGAGATTGGAGAGAAGGGAGATGAGAGGGTGGTGATTGTGGTGAGGAGAGTCAGGTGGGTCTGGAAGGGGGTAGAAATTTTGGGCAGCTAGAAGGGGAGAGGAAGGTGAATGTGACAAAGAAGAAGGGAGGGGTGAGATACGAAATGGATTCCGAGGGTGGAAGGGGCAATCTTAGAATGGGGGAGGAAGGATAAGGGCAAAGGAGGACTTAAAATGTGCTGGAGGGGAAGAAGAAACAGGAATGAAGGGATCGTTCATAATGGCAAATGAATGGATCTTAAATTGCAGCTCTATACCTTCTTTCCTCCTGTGCAGCATTGATTCAATGGGCCGCTCATGAACTCTTAAATTGTGAATATTGCAGAATCGGGACTTTGAGTTTTGGAGTTCCATTTTCCCTCCTTGCAGTTCTTGCTTAATGGACTCTTCATATTATTGTGTGCTTTATATCTTCAAAGGAGTTGAGTTGGATATAAGTAGGGAGCAACCAGATGAGAATGACTGCACTGATTGGGAATTACAGCAGTTGAAGAAAATGGGCTGCTAACTAGGTAATTGAAAGACTGTGACTGACAACTGGACAGAGGTTGATAGGGACAAGGGGCAGAGCCAGCTAAGAAGAAGATATGGTAAGGGGTATTAGTGGAAAGTTGAGGCAAACTGAACAACTATTGGCAGGTTAAAGGCAAAAAACTGAGGATGCTGGAAATCCAAAACAAAAATAAAAATACCTGGAAAAACACAGCAGGTCTGACAGCATCTGCGGAGAGGAACGCAGTTAACGTTTCGAGTTGTATGACTCTTCAACAGAACTAAGGAAAAATAGAAAAGATGTGAAATATAAGCTGGTTGAAGGTGGGGTGGGACAAGAAGAGCTGCATAGAGGGCCAGTGATAGGTGGAGATAGCCAAAAGATGTCATAGACAAAAGGACAAAGAGGTGTTGAAGGTGGTGATATTATCTAAGGAATGTGCTAATAGGTGACATTAAGGGTAGAAAGCAGGACGAGCAAGGTACAGATAGCCCTAGTGGGGGTGGGGTGGGGGGAAGGGATCGAAATAGGTTAAAAGGTAGAGATAAAACAATGGATGGAAATACATTTAAAAGTAATGGAAATAGGTGGGAAAAGAAAAATCTATATAAATTAGTGGAAGAAAAGGTGGATCGGAAAGGGGGTGGGGATGGAGGAGAGAGTTCATGATCTAAAATTGTTGAACTCAATATTCAGTCCAGAAGGCTGTAAAGTGCCTAGCCGGAAGATGAGGCGCTGCTCCACCAGTTTGCATTGAGCTTCACTGGAACATTGCAGCAGGCCAAAGACGGACATGTGGGCATGAGAGCAGGGTGGAGTGTTGAAATGGCAAGCGACAGGGCGGTCTGGGTCATGCTTGCGGACAGACTGAAGGTGTTCCGCAAAGCGGTCACCCAGTCTGCGTTTGGTCTCTCCAATGTAGAGGAGACCGCATTGGGAGCAGCGAATGCAGTAGACTAAATTGAGGGAAATGCAAGTGAAATGCTGCTTCACTTAAAAGGAGTGTTTGGGCCCTTGGACGGTGAGGAGAGGAGAAGTAAAGGGGCAGGTGTTGCACCTTCTGCGGTTGCATGGGAAGGTGCCGTGGGAGGGGGTTGAGGTGTAGGGGGTGATGGAGGAGTGGACCATGGTGTCCCGGAGGGAACGATCCCTGCGGAATGCCACCAGGGTGGGTGAAGGGAACATGTATTTGGTGCTGGCATCATGCTGGAGTTGGTGGAAATGGCGGAAGATGATCCTTTGAATGTGGAGGCTAGTGGGGTGATAAGTGAGGACAAGGGGGACCCTATCATGGTTCTGGGAGGGAGAGGAAGGTGTGAGGGTGGATGCGTGGGAGATGGGCCGGACACAGTTGAGGGCCCTGTCAACCACCATGGGTGGAAAACCTCGGTTAAAGAAGAAGGAAGACATGTCAGAGGAACTGTTTTTGAAAATGGCATCATCAGAACAGATGCGACGGAGGCGAAGGAACTGAGAGAATGGGATGGAGTCCTTACAGGAAGTGGGGTGTGAGGAGCTGTAGTCGAGGTAGCTGTGGGAGTCGGTAGGCTTGTAATGAATATTGGTGGACAGTCTATCACCAGAAATAGAGACAGAGAGGTCAAGGAAGGGAAGGGAAGTGTCAGAGATGGACCATGTGAAAATGATGGAGGGGTGGAAATTGGAAGCAAAATTAATAAATTTTTCCAGGTCCAGATGAGAGCATGAAGCAGCACCGAAGCAATCATCGATGTATCGGAGAAAGAGTTGTGGGAGGGGGCCGGAGTAGGGCTGGAACAAGGAATGTTCCACATACCCCATAAAGAGACAGGGATAACTGGGGCCCATGCGGGTTCCCATAGCCACACCTTTTATTTGAAGGAAGTGAGAGGAGTTTAAGGAGAAATTGTTCAGTGAGAGAACAAGTTCAGCCAGATGGAGGAGAGTAGTGGTGCATGGGGATTGTTTGGGCCTCTGTTCAAGGAAGAAGCGGAGAGCCATCAGACCATCCTGGTGGGGGATGGAGGTGTAGAGGGATTGGACGTTCATGGTGAAGAGGAGGCAGTTGGTGCCAGGGAACTGGAAATTGTTGATATGATGTAGGGTGTCAGAGGAATCACGGATGTAGGTGGGAAGGGACTGGACATGGGGAGAGAGAATGGAGTCAAGATAGCAAGAAATGAGTTCCATGGGGCAGGAACAGGCTGACACAATCGGTCTGCTGGGACAGTCCTGTTTGTGGATTTTGGGTAGGAGGTAGAAGCGGGCTGTCCGAGGTTGGGAGACTATGAGGTTGGAAGCTGTGGAAGGAAGATCTCCAGAGGAGATGAGGTCAGTAACAGTTCTGGAAACAATGGCTTGATGTTCAGTGGTGGGGCCATGGTCCAGGGGGAGGTAGGAGGAAGTATCTGTGAGTTGACGCTCAGCCTTTGCGAGGTAGAGGTCAGTGCGCCAGACAACAACAGCACCACCCTTGTCAGCAGGTTTGATGACAATGTCAGGGTTGGACCTGAGAGAACGGAGTGCAGCAAGTTCAGAAAGAGACAGGTTAGAGTGGGTGAGAGGAGCAGAGAAATTGAGAACAGAGGGCCCCAGTTATGCCTGTCTCTTTATGGAGTATGTGGAACATTCCTTGTTCCAGTCCTACTCCAGCCACCTCCCACAACTTTCTCTGGTACATCGATGATTGCTTCGGTGCTGCTTCATGCTCTCGTCTAGACCTGGAAAAATGTATTAATTTTGCTTCCAATTTCCACCCCTCCATCATTTTCACATGGTCCATCTCTTACACTTCCCTTCCCTTCCTTGACCTCTCTGTCTCAATTTCTGGTGATAGACTGTCCATCAATATTCGTTACAAGCCTACCGACTCCCACAGCTACCTCGACTACAGCTCCTCACACCTCACTTCCTGTAAGGACTCCAGCCCATTCTCTCAGTTCCTTCGCCTCCGTCTCATCTGTTCTGATGATGCCACTTTCAAAAACAGTTCCTCTGACATGTCTTCCTTCTTCCTTAACCGAGGTTTTCCATCCACGGTGGTTGACATGGCCCTCAACTGTGTCCGGCCCATCTCCCACGCATCCACCCTCACACCTTCCTCTCCCTCCCAGCACCATGATAGGGTCCCCCTTGTCCTCACTTATCACCCCACTAGCCTCCGCATTCAAAGGATCATCCTCCGCCATTTCCGCCAACTCCAGCATGATACCACCACCAAACACATCTTCCCTTCACCCACCCTGGCGGCATTCCGCAGGGATCGTTCCCTCCGTGACACCCTGGTCCACTCCTCCATCACCCCCTACACCTCAACCCCCTCCCACGGCACCTTCCCATGCAACCGCAGAAGGTGCAACACCTGCCCCTTTACTTCTCCTCTCCTCACCGTCCAAGGGCCCAAACACTCCTTTCAAGTGAAGCAGCATTTCACTTGCATTTCCCTCAATTTAGTCTACTGCATTCGCTGCTCCCAATGCGGTCTCCTCTACATTGGAGAGACCAAACGCAAACTGGGTGACCGCTTTGCGGAACACCTTCAGTCTGTCCACAAGCATGACCCAGACCGCCCTGTCGCTTGCCATTTCAACACTCCACCCTGCTCTCCTGCCCACATGTCCGTCCTTGGCCTGCTGCATTGTTCCAGTGAAGCTCAACGCAAACTGGAGGAACAGCACCTCATCTTCCGACTAGGCACTTTACAGCCTTCTGGACTGAATATTGAGTTCAACAATTTTAGATCATGAACTCTCTCCTCCATCCCCACCCCCTTTCCGATCCCCCATTTTTTCCAATAATTTATATAGATTTTTCTTTTCTCATCTATTTCCATTATTTTTAAATGTATTTCCATCCATTGTTTTATCTCTACCTTTTAGCCTATTTCGATCCCTTCCCCCCACCCCACCCCCACTAGGGCTATCTGTACCTTGCTCGTCCTGCTTTCTACCCTTAATGTCACCTATTAGCAGATTCCTTAGATAATATCACCACCTTCAACACCTCTTTGTCCTTTTGTCTATGACATCTTTTGGCAATCTCCACCTATCACTGGCCCTCTATCCAGCTCTACTTGTCCTACCCCCTTTAAACCAGCTTATATTTCACCTCTTTTCTATTTTTCCTTAGTCCTGTTGAAGAGTCATACGGACTCGAACGTTAACTGTGTTCCTCTCCGCAGATGCTGTCAGACCTGCTGAGTTTTTCCAGGTATTTTTATAAGTATTGGCAGGTATTGCATCCATTAAACAATCAGTTGGTGTGACAATGCATTAGCTGTTTAATTCTATTCATCTGGAACATTCCTTCGTGGATATATTAACCAGCATCAAAGGGAAACTCGAAAGTTCTTTTTTTTGTATCTACTGTGATTCAGTTGGTAACACTCTCGTCTCTGAGTCACAGGGTTTTGGGTTCAAGTCCCACTCGTGGACTTGAGCACAAAAATCAAAGCTTGCAATCCAGTGCAGTGTTGAGGCAGTGCTGCACTTTTGGATGTGCTGATGTTAAACCTGCTCAGGTAAACATAAAAGATCCCTGACACTATTTTGAAAAGAGCAGGGTAGTTATCTCTGGTGTCCTGGCCAATATTTATTCCTCAACCAACATCATAAAAACAGATTATCGGGTCCTTATCAATTGTTGTTTGTGGGAGTTTACTGTGTGCAAATTTTCTGCCGTGTTTCAATAATGAATACAGTTCAGCTGGCTGCAAAGCACTTTAAGATGTCCAGTGGTTGTAAAAGGCAATATATAAATGCAAATCTTTCTTCCTATTTAACAGCATGATTAATGCCATGAGGGGGACCTCTAGTGTTCAATTAACAATATTCAAGCAAAATATATATCAGTGGGAAGCAGAGCAGAACCAGAAGGGGTACTGCCAAGTGTTTTAGGGCGTTGGTTACAGTTCGGTAGGTCTGAAGTCGTCTTCCTTGGTTAACTGTAAGTGTTTATTGACTCTTAGAACTATTTACAAATATACAGTAAAGGGTAAAAGCTAGGAGCTATCTCCATGCTTGTTGGTACACATGGCCCTGTCCAACACTAGACTGACCTGGGTGTAGGCCATGTGCTCTCTTACATCACTGTGTGGGTGGTATTTTTAAAATTTATTCTTTCATGGGATGTGTGCGTTGCTGACAAGGCCAGCATTTGTTGCCGATTCCTAATTGTTCTTGAACCGCTTGGCTTGCTCGACCATTTCAGAGGGCAGTTAAGAGTCAACCACACTGCTGTGGGTCTGGAGTCATGTGTAGGTCCAACCAGGTAAAGATGGCAGATTTCCTTCCGTGAAGGACATTTATGAACCAGACGGGTTTTTATGACAATTGATGATAGCTTCATGGTCACAATTACTGATGCTAGCTTTCAATTCCACATTAATTGAATTTAAATTCCTGGGCCTCTAGATTACAAGTCTGATGACATTATCACCATGCTACTATCTCCGCTAAATTGTACTTAGTCCCACATTAACCCTACATGTGGCAAACTCTTATACTACATAGCACCCCAAGTCTTTATCCAATGTATTTTAAATGATTATAGTTTACCTTATGTCTTACATTGATATTACTATTGGATATTTACATTGTCATTACTACATTATCACTAACCCATCTCACCCTTTCAAGTCCTTGAATTCAAAGGTTCAGGTGGTCTGGAGACCTTATAACCTTTCCATATCTTGTTTGCACTACTGTCAGAGGAGTGGCAGGCTCCGTCGTCACTAGTTCTTCCTTTAGGCTTGGAGGTTGTTCTGGCATCTGGGTATGTTTTCATCCTTTTCTTCCATTCTTTTGTGTTGAACCACACTTGGTTGGTTCGGCTGTTGCACTGGTCGGTGGTTGCTAATCTAACTCATTTCTTGCAGGATGGATGAACGTTGTATTCGTCTCCTTGTCATTTCTTTTGCTTCTTCTGTCATTGTGTGGGTCGTGGCGATGTTGTCTGTGGTGGAGAATGAGCATTTCTGTGACTAGAATGAGGTATAGTGGTACACTCGCCTCTGTGTTTTGCTGTCAGCAATGGACAGCTGCTGCCAGGCTCCAGCACCTTTTGTGGCTTTAGCATGCTGGCTGGAAGCTGCAGCGTATGTTCAGTGGTTGCAGTGTTGACCTGCTGCACTGTCGTCTGAGCCGGAGGCTGAGGCTCATTGGACTGCTGGTCACTCCCTCTTACATCTTCCACTGGAGGCATTGTGGTTACCCCCTGGGTGGTTGGCTGGTCTGGCCATTGAAGATTTTCTAGCACCTGTAATGAGAATGGACAAGCCTGCTTGGCAAAGAGAAAGTTCAGAGCTGAAGTCCCAGTCAGGATACTCTTTTTTGTTTAAGTACTTGGGAACTTGCAGTTCTGTATGATTAATAACAGTGTTTGTCTTGACATCTTCTGCCATTTTGAGGAGATCCAGGGCTACACAGGCACCTCTGCTCAAGAGAGAGAAAGACTGATTATCGATGACGTACATCAACTTGAAGATTTGTTTGCTGCTGTACCTTAGTGGTTCCTGAATCATACTTATGACTGAAGTTGGATTCCTCCGGGCCCATACAGTGTGCCTGTTGTTTAAAGCCAGAGGTCTTTTAGCCACGGTTCTTTGTCTGGCAGTACTGTTACACTGGCTCCTGTGTCTAATTTAACATTTATTAAATGGTCATTAACTGAAATGTCTGCATTCCAGAGTGAAAAACCAAAATCTTTGACCTCATCCAAGAAGCATGGCTGTGTGTCTTCCAGGCTTGCAGTCTTGACCTTGTGAATAATCTTTAGGCCTTCTGTGCATTTCAGAGTTTTTTCCCTGCACAGTTTGCCATAGTGTCCAGTCCTGTTGCACTGAAAGCATTGGGCTGAAATTGCAGGACATTCATTTCACCAATGGGGGCACTTTGCTCCACAGCATTGGTATGATTGCTCTGCTGGCCAGTTCGGGTATTGCTTTCCCTGGCCTGGAGTGTCCCTGTGTCTTTGTTGCTTAGTTAGCTGAATTGTGGGTTGGCCCCTGCACTATGGTTTATTTTCTCCCCTTAAAATGGTTCTGTGCTGCTCACTGAGTTCTGACTGCCTATCTGGATTGCCTTTTCCAGGGTTAGATCTTCCTTCGCTTGCGTGAGGTCAAAGAGTGCGTTATGTGCTACTTCTAACAGTGTTCTGTCTCTGATGAGTTTGGATTTTAAGTCTCCATATTTGCAACCTTCTGCCATCCTGTACAGACCATTGATGAATGAATCAATAGGTTCTCCTGGCTGTTGGACTCACTTGTTAAATTTAGCTCTTTTGAGTATTTTATTGCTTCCTAGACTAAAATAAACATTGAAAGATTTTAGTGCTTCTTCAAATTTAGCAGATAATTCACTGATTCTCTGTCTTGCAATGATGTAATCCGCAATTGGTCCTACCAGGTAAAGAAGTGTGTTAACCTGCTCTGCTTCTGACGTTTTGTCCAAACCTGAAGTGATCATGTATCTTGGAGACAAAGGGATTTCCTTCCCTTGCTGGATTTGGTGGAATCCTCTACAATGGTGATCACCCTCAGTTTAAAAAAAATTCAACAATGGCTGACTGGATAGACTGCCTACAAGGTTCTCTTGCTCAGCATTTTATTTTAAAGTCCCAAATTTGTCAAATCCTGGTTTTTTTCTTTCTCTTAGCTGAGTTTAGAAGTTGTGATTCCCTGGATTATTTATTTAATTAATTTTTTTCATTTCAGAGTGAGCTCAGGGATATTGTTTTTGCAATGGGTTTTTTCAAACTGCATTTCTGACTATGAATTATTTAAAGATTTCTCAGGAGTTACTGTAGTCTACTCTGGGATTAGAAGCTGGACTTCCAAAGGAGAGTTATTGGAGTCTTCTGCTGCAGAAATAAATTTTAAATTTCTGCCTTCAGTTTCTTTGAAGCTTTTTTCCTGGCAATTTTCCCTCCACACCTCTGCTTCTGGATCCTCTTTTCAGGTCAGGCTGCTTTGTTGAATTTTTTCACAGTCTTCCAAAATTTTAGTTTTTCTCTGCATTTTCTGCAAGGTCTTATATTTTTCCACAAGCTGCCACCATATTGTAGGGTGTTGGTTACAGGTCGGCAGGTCTGAAGAGGTCTTCCTAGTCATTCGTAGGTTAACTAAAAGTCTTTATTGACTCTTAGAACTATTTACAAATGTACAGCAAAGGGTACAAGCTAGGAGCTGGCTCCATGATTGCTGGCACACAATCCTCTGTCAAAACTAGACTAACCCTTGGTACAGGTCATGTGTTCTCTTTCATCACTGTCTGGGCGGTACTGTACTCAGTCCCACATTAACCCGATATGTGTCAGGCCCTTATACTACACCAAGTAACACAGGGAATGTGGGAGGAAGAAGCTGATTGCGCTCAGGGCAGGTGCTCTGCTTGCGCTAGGAGTCAAATGTGATAGAGGCTGGAAAGAGGCAATATTAAAACAAAATTCCAAATACAAGCAAAAAGAATGTATAAAAGGTCTAAAATGAAAAGAAATTCACCTAGAATCATAGATTCATACAGGAACAGAAGGAGGCTATTTGGCCCATCAGCTCCATGCTGGCTCACTGTCGAGTCAGTCCTATTCCCTTGCTTTATTCACATAGCCTTGTATTTATTTTCCTCCAAGTGCCCAACCATTTTCCATTTGAAATCATTGATTTTCTCTGCTTCCACTGCCCTCATATCACTTTCTTTCTTTGGTGGCTGACCAATGGAAGTTTTTGACACCGGCAGCAGAGTTTTAATCAGGGGTTGGGAAGCAGACATGGAGACTAGTTCTGAGTCCTGACACTGCACAGCATGCTCGAGACATGCCCATTGCAATTTTCACTGTTCCTTTCAATTAAAGGTCCAGGAGCGGGCTTGCTGTACAATCAGGGATGGTGGGCAGGCTCTCAATGCTGGAGGACTAATGGGAGGCCTTCCAACACTCAGAGATTAGCAGCCTCCCTGGCCAAGTGGGTGCGGCAGATGTGAGGACAGCAAGAGACAAGGGGCAAGTAAGTTTAATTTATATTTTTTAAAAAGCCGCAGCTGCTTGGCCTTGATCCTGGAGAGGCAAACTCTCCAGGGGACAGCCATCTGCTGTAATTGAGACCCAATGACCATTATGGGCTTGGAATAGGAGGAATGTTGAATCTCGTTTATTCCATCGTTCTCCTCAGCTTGATCCCACTCTGAGCACACCACTTTGGCCTGGACATGTTCCAGGCCAATGTTCTCCCAGAAAACCAAGAACTGTGATTGTACTCGAAAGAGTTGCAATCTGTGACTGTTAATAACTCGAAAGAGTTCCAGGCCAATGTTGGCTGCCTGCATTGTCGACTGGAAATTCCAGTCAGCATGGGAACAGGGCCTTAATAGGCACCTAAATTAATTCTAATTGGCCTCAATTGGCTACCCGCTGCTTGCTGGTGCACAACTGATCTGACCCCGAGCTGGCCTCTTTCAAAATAGTTTGGGGTTGGGATCATGATGGAGAACGGATATGAAGGCCAACAGCACCAAAGTGTGGCCTCATTCGTCTCTGATGTGGACCCTAACCTGTTTTTAAAATCCAGCTCCAGATATTGCACCGTACAACTGCCTGATGGTCACAGAATAGAACTGTAGTGTCTCACTGATCCTCATCTACAATCCACTTGAAAAATAATGTTACATCACAGGAAAAATATTACATTCAACTTTTTAATGGAAGATGATAGATTTAATAATACAAAGAGTTCAAGACCTAAACTGCAGAGACAAAAAAAATGCTTTTTATTGTACTCACTATTCAGTCAGTACTGATTAATGTCTGGTACAAGTATGGCTTGTTACTCAATTTGTGTATGACACATAACTTTTCAGAATTGGCAACCCTTTCCCCAAATAATTGCTAAATTGCTTTTTCTGATTCCAGCTGCATTAATAATTTGCCATTTTGCTAAATCTATGTTCGAAGTTGCAAACTTCAATTACAGACTAACTTGTCATTTTCTGAATGATGTTAAATGCATGATAAATATATCACTAAACAGAATGAAAATCTAGCTCTATCTATATATAATATGTGTGCACTTTCTGTGTCAATTGTTCCGTTATAAATTCCTTTGTCCACATTTATTAATGTGCCAATGTTATAATTACACCCTTTCATCCAGTGGTGGTGCCACAGTACTACAGTTTTCCATATCCCAGCTTATTAGCCTGCAAAACACAGACAATCTGATGCTGCAACCGTCAGTATCAAATATGTGAGTTATACTTAAATTCTTCATTGTACTTCCCTCTGATTGATCCTCCTAGCTCCATTTCCAATATAGGTAATGTTATGGTGCTGTTTTCTTAATAATTATACTTACTTATGATTGAATTCGCCCACCTGTAGAGATCAGGTTCCTTGCCAAATGATTAATTTGTGAACTCGGTACATTCTCTCCTGCTACCTTTCCTGCTCCTCCATTCCCCAGATGACCTATTTCTCTCCCAAATGTCCTCTGCTGCTTCTTCTCAAATCCAAACCCACTTCAAGTGTCCATGCCTTTCCTTCTGCTCCTGCTCCACTACAAAGGCTGCCATCCTGGCCACGCTCAGAAACTGGCCTTTAAATTCTTTCTAAAGGTGGAGGTGGTGCTTTAAGGAACTCAAAAGCTGACCTGGAGACATGACTATAGTGCTGGTGCAGGGCAGGGGTGGAATTTCCTAAAGGTTTTTCTCAGCACAGAGTTGGAAAAAAAAACCTTTAGAGTACTCATGCTTATAGGCCTGAATTTTCTGTTAGGGGTGCAATTGGTGAAATGTACTGGACACGGCACCAGTTTCACTGAAGTGAAATTACATTGAAGTTTCTATGTAAACTAATTAGAATAAGCTTAAACAGAAGATCTCCCATGAATCAGCAGAATCAAACATGATTGATTCATGACTTGAACAGAGCCAATGTGGCCTCAAGGTGCTGGGTGGAATAGAATAACCAGCAAGGAACAGATTTCCCCTAGAAGTGAGGCAGGAGATCACAGGGTAAGCACACTGCCATCTGTCCATTTAACTGCTGGTCATTGCTGCCTTCATGTAACTACTTGATATTTCTGTAGTGGAGCAGGGCACCCATGTGGCTTATTGATTTCTGGTCACAGGCTTTATGAACCGCTTGAGAGCTAAGCAATTAAATGAATGTAAAATAATTGAAACGGAATATAAGTGAATTGCTGCAGCAGAGAAACAAACCAGGATCAGTTGCTGAAGACTGCTGGTCACTGCAGGTCAAGTGATTAATGCTGGATTCATGTGACTGTGTGTGGCTGTGCACCATAGAATCTATCCCTTACAAATAAGCACAGCCAGCTTTCCAACCTGGGGGAATGGCCAGTTTTGTGGACAGGACTGTTCCTTGCAAAGGAACTTTTAAACTACCACACAAGCTACTATCACAGCTACCCAAGCATAAAGCAATTATGGGTGCAATTCACCACTTAAAATTCCACAATCTTTAGTGCTATTTGCTTTGGTTCTGCCCAGATTAAGCTGTTATTTGGGTAGAAATCATATGGAAACTCCAGGCCACAATATAAGTGGACTAAGCTATTTAATAACTAAAACAGATTTTGCAACTCAGGAGGACATTGTTCTAAAACTTCAGGGAGGGGGGAAATGGGGTGAGTGGAGGGGTGACAAGAATTCACAAAGGCTTACAGACTCGCTGCTGCAAACCGGTCCCTCCATGTTAATGGTTTGTTGATTATGTTGTTAAACATACACAGGCGATGGGCATTGTTTTATTAAGGACTGTCGTCACGCGTAAAGAGAATCAGCTGGGACACTGGGGTACTAGTTAGGAGGCAGAGATCTATAAGGCTGCATCCTGTGCATAAACCTACTGTTAAGGAAAAGAGTTGTGTCTTGTTTTGTACTTCACCATCTGGCTTGGATCCATTTAACATGGTTGCAGAAGATGGTTGCCTGAAGGTGAAGATTAGAAACTAAGATATTGTTTTGATAGAAGATTGTAATTTGAGTTACTTTTAAGAAGAATGGTTGAAATCAACTGTAAAGTGTCAGGGTATCATTTCCCACCAATATTCTATGAATCTAAACCTTATTATCAATGGAAAAATGAAGTAGATAATTGGATATGGATTACATCCTTACCAAAGAAAAAGCGATTACTTCCTGTCAAAAACAGGATCAGGTGTAAAGGGCTGTAGGGGGTTGTCGGCAGCAAGGGTAAGAAGTGGCCCTCAGTGCACCCCACTTCTTGATGCCTGTTCCCTTGATCAGGAACTGAGTGTCTTTGATTGAGGAATCCGCCTGCTCCCTAGAGTAGACAAGCTGACTGCACAGTTTTACCTGTCGATGGACCAGCTTCCATTGGGCTAATACTAGCGGCAACAGAAATTAGGCCCTTAAGTAGTCATTTATTGGCCACTTAATTGACTCAATAGGTGGTAAAAATTATTTCGAGTTATCAACAGTCACAGATTGCAACTCTTTTGAGTACAATCACAGTTCTTGGTTTCCGGGAGTGGGACATGAACCCACAACCCTCTGATTCAAAGGCGAGAGTGCTATGAACTGAGCCACAGCTGACACCTCTCAATAGGTGGTAAGGTGGACCATGGGCATTCCCACCTAGAACTTAATTCTGGTGGATGCAGGAAAGTGGTGGTATTCTGGTAATTACCATCCTGCCAAATTACATGCTCTTCCCACTTCTAAGTTCTTCACCAGTGAGAGCAGAAGATTTTGCCTCTAGACTCTATGACTCCAGGTTTGCAATGTAACAAAGGAAAGCTGAGACCAGTTATCCACAAATGAAGTGTGAAAGACCACCATCTACCTCCTACTGAATATCAATGACCTTTGACCATGTGACTGAAACTAATTCTTTACGTCTGAAAGACCACCATTTGCCTTCTATCATGTATCAATAGCCATTAATCATGTGATTGAAACTGTTCTCTGATATTGAAAATCTTTTATTCCAAAACCCAGAAGAGAGCAGTGTGCAACCAACAATAACAACACCACAGCTGTATGGAAAAGCTGTGCCATCTTACCTTTCAAGGGCTGCGAGGCTTAAAAGTTCTTTTAAAAAGCCTCTTCCAGCCTGCTTCCAAAAAGCTCGGGTTCACCTGTAAAGAAATTGGACCTTTGGTTACAACAGCCACCAATGCCTGTCTACATGACCCGCTGAACAGCCTTCCCTTTGAAGGAACTCTGCAGTTAATCCGGATCTCACCCTAGCCATCTGAACTCACCTGAACTACAATTCCAGAGTGGGAAAAGCTCCCTCCTTCACTGGACTCTCAAAAACATGTGAACTGCTAACTATTCTGTTTGGTTTTAATACCTGTAGAAGTGCACTACCTTCTTTAGTTATATCTTTCTTGTGTGTGTGATTGTGTGATTGAGGAGGCATTAGATTTTCTGGAGCGAGTGTGTGAATAAACAATCTTCCTTATTTAAATCCATGAAAGTCTGCTGCTGGTGACTTTTAAATTGATTGTATGCTAATGGGCGTTTGGGAACACACACCTTTTCAAAAAATATACTACACTGATTATGGACAGAAGGGGAATTGGGAGTTTCAGCTTAACTCTCTCCCCTGTCCATAACAGATCGGAAGACAGCAGTAATTCTCCAACATAGTATTGAATTATTAGGGTACGTTCATCTAGTTAAATTAGGACTGATTACAAACTTGCAGAATCTGAGCAATTCGTAGAAGATGATGGGGCATTCTGCACTTCACATACTCATATGTTTGACTGTTATGAAGAGCAGAATATGTAGATAAAGGGCTGAATGATGGTGGACAAAGTGATACTCATGCACAAGATAGGGCTATTTATCCTAAAGGACATCTAGCAAAAGTCGGCACTAGAATAATCTCTGGAGGTCCCCAGCATCACAGATGCCAGTCTTCAGCTAATTCGATTCACTCCACGTGATATCAAGAAACTGCTGAAGGCACTGGATACTGCAAGGGCTATAGGCCATGACAATATTCCAGCAATAGTACTGAAGACTTGTGCTTCAGAACTTTGCGCACCCCTAGCCAAGCTATTCCAGCACAGGTACAACAGTGGCATCTACCCGGCTAGTGGAAAATTGCCCAGGTATGTCCTGTACACAAAAAGCAGGACAAACCAAACCTGGCCAATTAGTCCACTCTCCATCATCAGTAAAGTAATGGAAGGGGTCATAAACAGTGTTATCAAGTAGTACTTGTTTAGAAATAACCTGCTCACTGACACCCAGTTTGGGCTCAGGGCCTCTCAGCTCCTGACCTCATTACAGTCCTGGTTCAAACATGGACAAAAGAGCTGAACTCCTGAGGTGACGTTAGAGTGACTGCCCTTGACATCAAGGAGCCCTAGCAAAACTGGAGTCAATGGGAATCAGGGGGAAAACTCTCCATTGCTTGGAGTCATACCTAGCACAAAGGAAGATGGTTGTGGTTGTTGGAGGTCAGTCATCTCAGCTCCAGGACATCACTGCATGATTTCCACAGGGTAGTGTCCTCAGCCCAACCATCTTCAGCTACTTCATCAATGACCTTCCTTCCAACATAATGTCAGAAGTGGGGATGTTCGTTGATGATTGCACAATGTTCAGCACCATTTGCAACGCCTCAGACTGAAGCAGTCCATGTCCAAATGCAGCAAGGCCTGGATAATATTCAGGCTTGGGTTGACATGTGGCAAATGACATTTGCGCCACACAAGTATCAGGCAATGACCATCTCCAACAGGAAAGAATCCAACCATCGCCCCTTGATGTTCAACAGCATTACTATCACTGAATGCCCCATGATCAACATCCTGGGCGTTACCATTGACAAGAAACGGAACTGGACTAGCCATATATATATACTGTGGCTACAGGTGCAGGTCAGAGGCTAGGAATCCTGTGACGAGTAACTCACCTCCTGACTCCCCAAGGCCTGTCCACCATCAACAAGGCACAAGTAAGGAGTGTGATGGAATACTCTCCAATTGCCTGGATGAGTGCAGCTCCCACAACACTCAAGAAGCTTGATGCAGTCCAGGACAAAGCAGCCTGCTTCATTGGCACTATATTCACAAACATTCACTCCCTCCACCACCGACGCACAATAGCAGCAGTGTGTACCATCTACAAGATGCACTGCAGCAATTCACCAAGGCTCCTTCGACAGCACTTTCCAAAGCCACAACCACTGCCATCTAGAAGGATAGATAGTTGGGAACACCACCACCTGGAAGTTCCCCTCCAAGTCACTCACCATCCTGACTTGGACAGTTCCTTCACTGTCGCTGCGTTAAAATCCTGGAACTCCCTTCCTAACTGCACTGTGGGTGTACCTACACCACATAGACTGCAGCTTACCACCACCTTCTCGCTGGCCCAGCCGGTGAAGGCCAGGTCCCATGAATGAATTTTTAAAAAACATACATAATGGAAGGGGCCAGTGAATGGAGGGATGCTACCATTGTAGGGAGAGCAGGGAAAGCCACCAGCAAATTCAAACATTTGCTAAATGTCCAAGATGTTGGACAAGAGTTAAAATCTATGGACTGGCAAATTAGGTGACAGTGTGGAAAGGCAGAAAACGTAGTGCGAGTTTCCATAGTGGATCTGGAAGTGACTTGTTCCCTGGGAGAAGATCACATACAGGCAACAGAACCTTTGACTGCAGGATGGAGAGATTATGTAGCAGTAGTCTAGAATGAGCTAGGAGGGAACGTAGGGGCCATAGTTCGACTAGAACAAGGACTATGGAATAAAATAGGAATGCCACTAGAACTGACTCAGTTCTGAAGAAGAGCCATATTGGACTTGAAACATTAACCCTGTTTCTCTCCCCACAGATGCTGCCAGACCTGCTGAGTTTTTGCTGCACTTCCTGTTTATTGGGCAGAATTTTCTTGTCGGTGTGTGGGGATTAAATCCACAGCTCCCATAACGCTTATATCCTGAGACACTCCCAGGTGCTGAGGCTCTTTAGTGCTCCAGCCCGGCTGGATGGATGGCTGCTGGTGACAAGGGCTATCCCCTCAAAAGGCAGCTCATGACACCCCACCGCCATCCAAGAATAGAGGCTGAGCAGTGGTACAATTGGAGCCATCCCTCCACAAGGGCTGTGGTAGAGTGAACCATCAGTCTTCTCAAGATGCGCTTCCAATGCCTGGACCATTCAGGGGGCGCATTCCAATACCTCCCAGATCGTGTGTCGCTGATAATGGTTGCATGCTGTGCTCTCCCACAATCTGGCACTGGAAAGGGGGGATGCAGCGGAGGAAGAAGATGTAGACACAGATGCTCCGGCTGCACACGGCGAGTCTAGTAGTGAGTCTGAGGATGAGCATGCACACGAGAACGCTGAGGGGATAGACGCTGATCTGGGAATCCTCCAGGGAGGCAGGGACACCCGGGAGGCTTTAATCCAATGAACCTTCAGCTAGCGCACCACAGATGGGCCTCCAACACATGCCAGGGCTGCACACTCCATACTCGATACCTGAAAGCAACATCTGCCTGGTCAGCAACATTAACTATGTGCCTTGTCAATAAAGCTCAATGACAAACAAGTCACTCATAACATCATGGGTTCCCGTACACCTGCAGAAGTAAGGAATTACCCTGAGCCTTGTTCACACATGAAGAATTTAATGAATTCACAAAATAAAACAGAAAAGAAACTTACTTCAAAGGTGTTCAGCATCACACCAAATTATAATCAAATAATAGCGGGGCAACATAAAACTACCAGTGTGGTGTAGCCTGTGGTGTAACTAAGGTGCCTTAAGTTTATGTTTTCAGGTGTTATGTCTAGGTGCTCCCCCCTTGCTGGCACTGGCATTTGAGCTAGCCTGTTCACTGTGGTGTCCTGTTGGCCTCGATGACCTTGGAGGGCGTCCTCTGGCCCATGAAGCCTTTGATGGTCCTGCCTGGGAGGGAGCAGCCAGTTCCACGGCTGGCATCTTCCCAGTCGCTGCAGCCTCATCGGATCCCACGGTCACCTGCAGAGGGGCGGAGGAGCTGCTATACTCATCCGGAGTGCCCTGAGAGGAGCCCACAGAGTTGACAGGCAGCTCATGCGCCTATGTGAGGTTGCTTCGGACTCCCCTGCTCACCATTGATGGATGGGCACCTAGCTGGGATACTTGGTGCCCAATCCATTTTCCACACTGACACTGACCAGCTGAGGTCAATGCTGCTGTGAGGGCTTGCAGGTCCGAGCGAATCCCCAGTAGGCCCTGATTGTTCTCCTGGAGAAGCCTCTCCACGGGAGTCACCATTCTCTCCATGGAGGAAGCATGGCGCTCAGCCATGAGGGTCATTGCATTGCTGATGCTCCGCGTTGACTCCTCCAGCACGGCGACCATGCCATGCATAGCCTCATGTATCTCCGCCAGATCCTCCCACACACCCTGCTGGACTTCCAGCATCTGCTGCCTCAGGGACGACTCCAGAGGCACATCATCAGCCACCAACTGAGCATGCGCCTCCTCCCCTGCAGTCCTCCGACTGCTGGAGCTATAGGCACTCTTTGTCTCCGACTACACCTCAAGCAAGTGTGAAGTGCCCTCACCGCTGTGCCCCGGGACACTAGCCGATGATCTAATCCCCACCGAGGTGCTAGTATTTGCGCTGGTGCCTGCCTGGCTGAGATGGTGTGACGCTGGTGCATGTAATTCTTCTTGGCCCTCAGGTGTTAGTGGTGGCCCTTCTGCCTCCTCCTCCCGGTCTGGCTCTGGTGATGCTGAAAGGAAGAACAAGGACATTTGATTAGTTCAAGTGGAGTCAATGTCAATGTGCATCCCTGTCCCCCGGATCAGCATGTGCTCATCCTTCCGCAATCAATGGTCAACCCATGTTGGGAGCTTCAATCACTGAACATTCAACAATGGGATGGCTGCTGGGACATACATGGTGACCTCAGCGCACAGCAATCTTATCTCCCCGTGGCACCCCAGCCTCACCACCACAGGTGGACCTGGGCGCATGGCGCCTCTCCAGCTCCATCGCTTCCTGCTCGTATCTGGTGATTATAGCCAACTGGGCCTGGCCTCTGCCAGTCCGCATCCGCTTAGTGGTGTTTTGTGTGGTCTTCTCCTGAAAAGGAGAGAGGAGCATTGATTAGTCCACCCTGTACCTGCATTGCCATCACATCCCTGCCACTGCTCCCTGAGTGAAACATTGCAGGGCTTGAGTAAATTGTGACCCTACAACTGCCGCACGCTCACACCATGAAGCCAGGCTGACCCCCCTTGCCCATATGCTGCCTCCATCACATTTGCCATCCACATGCTTTCACCTTGCAAAGCAAGGACGCACAAGCACGTGGAACGCCAAGGACAGCAGATGGATGGGTGCCCCGCCACCTGGAGGCTCCCCTCCCAGCATGTCTGCAGCCTGACTTTGACATGTTTTGGAGTTCCAGCCTTGCGCTTATGTGCAGATCCTTAAGATAGCCCCCAAAACAGTACTCTGGGTGTCAGTCTACCACATGTGGCGTGTGCAGAACCCAGCTCAGCACAAGCCTCTCAGGGAGAACTAGGCATGGGCAATATCTGCTGGCCCACCCAGCGAAGGACACATGCCATGAATGATTCAATGCAGCAACTACATTCAGAGTTGGGGCAGGTGGGGTGGTGGTGGGGGGTAGGGGGAGAAACCTAACTGCTGGGCTAAGTGACCCATGCCAACACAGTACTCACCCTTCCCGAGCGCAAGAGGTCGTTGAAACGCTTGCGGTACTGGATCCACGTGCGTCACACCATGTCCTGTGAACTCACTATCTCTGCCACCTCCTCCCAGGCATGTTTGGTCATGTGGGGGGTCCTCCTCCTCCCGTCCCTGGGAATAAGGATCTCACGCCGTGCTGCCACCTTCTCGAGGAGGGCAGCAAGGCACTCGTCCGAAAAGCGAGGGGCACAGTGCCCCGCTGACTTGGCCTCCTGCCTAGCCTGCTCACCTGCAGCGCTCTGGGGAGCCCTTCTGATGACCATGGTTCACCTCCTTTGCAAGGCTGCAGAGGCGCTCTTTAAACAGGCTGCCATGTCGCCTTCAGACCCGGCAATCATTGCAGTCTTGCCACTGCTCGCCTACTACCGCTGTCCTCGGAAGCCGTGTTTCACACTCGGCAGGCCTTAATCGCCCCGCCCACATAAAATGGCGGCGTGGAGCCAATCATGGGCGGCGATAGGCTCAGCGCCTGCCCGTGTCCACTCCCAACAGGCTTGCCTGACAAGGAGAAAATTCTCCCCTCTATTTAAGATTGGAAATCAAGCTTCAGGGGCCTTTAAATGTGTTGGGTTAGACGTTAATCAGACTCAGTCAGAATAACCTTGAATTAACAACCATATCTAGAAAGTCTCCTGATAAATTGGGACCGGTCTTCAAAAAAAGATAATCTTGCATCCAAGGAAGAAACAGACCAGTTAAAAAGGTTGATTAGACAGTTAAACTAGCTGTGCACTCAGAAGAGATCCAATGCCAGTTATGATGTGTTGGAACTGAGTATCACAATGAAACATGCTGCAGTTGAGGAGGTTCTGAGGGAAAATAAAACATTTAAAAATATATATTTGAAGAAATGTGCACTCAAGTTTCCAACCTTGGGTGACCCAAAAGCTATGAAGTTTGTCCTTTTCAGTGATGTTTCCCATACCAATCTTTTGGGTGGATATTCGAATATGGCATGGTTTATTATATTCTTGGTGGGGAAAAATGGAAGGCGGCATCCCTTGGCCTGAGAAGCTAAGAAAATAAAAAGGGTGCTTAACAGCACCCAAGCTACAGAAACACTGGCTCTAGTAGAAGGGATAGATATGGGATTGTATTTATCTAACATTCTATAGGAATGTTTAAGTATGTTAGAATTTTTTTTGCAGAAAGGAGAATCTGCTAATGGTTTGTTGATTATGTTTTTAAAGATACACAGGTGATGGACATTGTTTGATTAAAGACAGTGAAATAGTTTCTCTCTTTGTACCTTACAAGTTCCAATTAATATCATGAAAACTCTGAACAAATCTTCCCTTAAGGAGAGTCAGCTGGAACACTGGGGCAGTAGTTAGGAGGCTGAGTTCAGCTGTGGCTCAGTTCATAGCACCCTCGCCTTTGAATCAGAAGGTTGTGGGTTCATGTCCCACTCCTGGAAACCAAGAACTGTGAATGTACTCGAAAGAGTTACATGCGATCTGTTGATAACTCGAAAGAGTATCCTGTGAATAAACCTACTATCAAGGAAAGGAGTTGTGTCTTGTTTTGTACTTCACCATCTAGCTTGGATCCCTTTAACACTCCACACCTCCTGGTTGTTCCTCAACAACCCCCAGATCCTAGGAATCCCTCCCTGCCATACCTAAAAACCCCTCAACTGCTGTCAGACCCTCGGTGCTCACTCTAGTTCTCCCAGCTGCAGGGATCCCTCAGTATATAATCCCCAGTATAATCCTCTCTGCAGTGCATCCAGACCTAACACTTCACTAGTATACAACCAGAATACTGCCTCATAATGGTACTACATTTCAAACCACTCTTTCTTTGTTCCAGATCAGAACACCCTTCCAAAGTGCTGCATCCTCTAGGGACATTTCATTCTCAAATCCAGCAAGCCCTAATATCTCTTCCTAATGCTCTTAGATGCTAGCATCTGCCAGTTCCTCCACCCAACCAATGATGCCATAACACAGGACTGCAGCCAAGCTTAGATCCCACTATTGCCAGACCTTATATTCCACCTCATAATACTACCACATTGAAATTTTGCCTCCCCAGTACGCCATACCTCAGAACTATCCTATTGATAGCAAAGCCCAGCACTCCCCATACCTGCTGATAAATTCTTCATTCTCTCTTTCCACAGTTTCTAAATCCCACATACTTACTTACAATCAGCTTTATGTAGCCTACTACTTACCTTTTTTAAAAAGAACATAAAGGTAGGTGGTAAAAATTGAATCCATAGATAAAGAAATTTGTCTTCATTGATGACAATTGTTTACATGGGAAAATGGACAGTACCATGGAGTTTGATTCAACAAATGCTGGTAAAATGATAGAATATCATGAAATATAAACAGAATTTGCTGTTTTCAGTTACTGTAAACTAATACATTGTGTTTCAGATAGCAGGACACCTCTTTTGATAGTGTATCCTTTAATTTATCAAACCCAATGCCAGGAGGCTAACTGGCAATATTATAAACCATAATGGTTCTAAATTTGCTGGAGCAGGGCACATTGCTCTATTTGCACTATTTTACTCACCCTTCAGCTTGAAAAAATTTTGCTCTGCAAATTGCTGGATGTGCAAATCAATTGCAAGGTCAATGAGGCATCCAGGACCTTGGTGAATGATGGAACCAATAGTCTATTTCTTGAACACATGAGGGTTAAAAAGAAAGAAAGAAAATGGTGATGAGGACTAGTCAACTGAATGTGAGTTAACTTAGAAACGGAAAGAGAAATAAAAAGGAAAGAAAGATTTGATTACAAGAGAGAAAAAAAGAAACAGAAAGGGTAAAAAAATACATTTAAAATTTTTATAAACCTCTTAAGAATAACTTATTACCTGTAGGAGTGAGATTATACTGTTTGAATTGTTCCATTTCAGGTTTGGAGAGGCTCATTGGCATTGTAGGAACATCTCATCTTTATAAGAGTCCTTACACCATTAAATACCAGCCCTAACTTTCTGCAGCAAGTTTAATTTATTTTAACACCACAAATGCAGCAATTTCTTGACACTTATAGGGAGGTTAATGGTAAGCTTCTGATTAATAAAGCTAATAGCAAATTGTTCCTATCCCTATCTCTCCCTCCTACAAATTGCTGGGATTTTTACATACTAATAATATCAAATTCTGGGTCTATGGGCAGAATTTTCCCCCCCATTGTGGGGGATGTTCAGGAACGGGAGTGTGGAAGCGTGCCTCTGATCGGCACCCCCGATTGGGGATGCGCCGCCATTTTACGTGGGTGGGCCAATTAAGGCCTGCCCAGCGTAATGTCCACAAGGAAGTGCTATACGCCCCCTGTGCAGGCGTGGGTGGGGGGGTTCCTAAGGCAGCTATTTAATATCAATGGAAAAACTCTCCATAAACACAAATTGGCTGATCTATAATCCCTGCAACATCTTAATTAAGCTTCACACAAACAAATCTAGAAATCTGACCTCTAGCCAGAATCACAGTTAACCTTTGATTCAGTAATGGGCAGAATCTTCTTCTCATGTTCAGGGTCCCAACAGCAGAACCAGAAGTGTGTGGCACTTCTTCACAGAGGCATAGCAGCTAGTCATGCGCAATCAGGTGGTGGCCAGCCAATTAAATAAGCGGACGTGAAAACTCTGAGCCATCATGCAGTGGGGACGGGCACCATTATCACTATTATCTCATGGAGTCAAAGGTCTGGGTGCCATATTTTGAACAACATCCAGACAGGCATCCACTTCTTGCCATCTAGCGGCATCAGTCTGGCTGTCTGTGAGAAATTTATAATCCCTGAATATGCTTTAACCCCACACTCCCCTTTGGATCTTTCACCCCCCTGGATGTCTGAAACTGGAAGCCATCCCCCTGTACTCTCCCACTTTGACCTTTCCTCCATCACCCTTGACCCTCATTCCATCTTCCTTGCCCTGCATTTGGTGATCTTCAACCCAACCCCATCTTCTTTTGCCAACTATCATTCAGCCTAGAGCTTTCCCCCATTGGTCAGCCCCTGGCACATTGGAACTGCCCACCGCCCACCCCTGTTACCCTCAATCTGCCATCTGTCATCTTTGACCCTCCCTCTACCATCCTTGGCCTGCCCACTGTTACCCTCGACTCTAAGGACCTCACCATTGAACTTCCCACATACATGCTTGACAATCTGCAGACATTGACTTTCCCTGTGTAGTCCAGCTTCCCCCTTTTGTCTCTCATGAGCCGTCATAGGGTTGGCACCTCCCTTCTTCCCTTGGTCAGCCATGCCCTGTTCCCCTTTCAAAGCTGCTACCCAATCTCAATGCATCAATACCTCTTCTCCCCTGGTTCAACAAAGCTCCCCATGTGAGAAAAGCAACTCCTACTCAGTCCAAATGCACCAGGAAGACAACCTCACCTGCTGCACACCACCTTTAACCAGTCATCAATCTGAAGGCAAGTGCTGCATATTTAATGTCAAAGGTAGAATTTAATCCGGTGAAGTTTTGTTTAATGGGCATACATTACATTGTTGTGGGATGCACATTCCACCCTCAATCAAGCCAACTCAATAGGCAACTTTCATCCTGCTGTTGGGAAGTTGACATTTTGACCGGGATTTTCCGGCCCTGCTGTAGTGGAATCCACCATGGGGGATGTGGCAGGCCAGCCAAAAGTCCACTGACTTTCGGCAGGACCGGAAAATCCCATCCTTTGTCTCCCACTCAATTAAGTGCCCCCCACCTGCTTTGTTTCCTACTCCAGGGAGCTTCACAAGATTCCACCCCTGTTTATTTAAGAATTAGGGTTGGTAGTCATAGGAGGCCCCCCCACATGACAAAAAGTGCCTGGGAGGAGGTGGCGGAGGTGGTGAGCTCCCAAGACATGATGCGACACACCTGGGTCCAGTGACGCAAGCGTTTCAACGACCTCTTGTGCTCGGGAAGGGTGAGTACTGTGTTGGCGTAGGTAACTTAACACAGCAGGTAGGCTTTCCCCCAAGCCACCACCCCACCTGCCCAAATCTAAGTGCAGTTACAGCGTTGAATCATTCATGGCATGTGTCCTTTGCTAGGTGGGCCAGCGGATATTGCCCATGCCTAGTTCTCCCTGAGATGCTTGTGCTGAGCTGGGTTCTGCACACGCTACATGTGGTAGACTGAAACCCAGAGTACTGTATGGGGGCTACCTCAAGGATCTGCACCTAGGCGCAGGGCTGAAACTTCAAAACATGTCAAAGTCAGGCTGCAGACATGCTGGGAGGGGAGCCTCCAGGTGGCGGGTCACCCATCCACCTGCTGTCCTTGCGTCCTGAGGGACGAGGACCTCCTGCTGTGCTGCAAGGAGGGCAGCAAGGCACTCGTTGGAAATGCGAGGGGCACAGTGCCCCACTGACCTGGCCTCCTGCCTGGCCTGCTCACCAGCAGCGCTCTGGGGAGCTTCTGTTTGCCATGATTTACAGCCTTTGCAAGGCTGCAGGAATGCTATTTAAACAGGTCGTGAGGTCGCCATTTGGACCCAGCAGTCATTGCAGTCCCGCCACCGCCCACCCACTCCCGCTGTCCTCGGGAGCCGCGTTTCACGCTGGGGAGGCCTTAATTGGCCCGCCCGTGTAAAATGGCGGCACGGAAAATTCTCCCCTATATGTTTCAATAAGGTCAGCTCTCATTCTTCTAAAGTCCAATGAGTACAGGCCCAATCTACTCAACCTCTCCACATAAGAAAATTCCTCCATATCCAGGATCAGTCTAGTGAAACTTATCTGGATATCTTTCCTTAGATAAGGGGACCAAAATTGTTCATGTTATTCTAGGTGTGGTCTAACTAATGCTTTCTATAGTTTTGGCAAGATTTCCTTATTTTAATATTCCATTCCCTTTGAAATAAAGGCCAACATTCCATTTGCCTTCCCCATTACTTGCTGAACTTGTATGCTAGCTTTTTGTGATTCATGCACAAGGACTCCCAAATCCCTCTGTGCTGCAGCTTTCTGCAGTCTTTCTCCATTTAAATATTATTCAGCTACGCTATTCTTTCCACCAAAGTGCATAACCCCGCATTTTCCCACATTATATTCCATCTGCCAAGCTTTTGCACAGTTACTTAATCTGTCTATACCCACCTGTATACTGTTTGGGTGGAGTTTTCCCACATTTGCATTCAATGCAGTAGCGGGTTGGTAAAACGACCCGCCGGCCACGATGGTGGGTTTTCACGCTGTATCATCCCGAACCCACCTCATTAGTTATGCACTCCCAGGAAACACGCCGCTTCCATGATGGGTGGGCTCTCATTCACCCGCTCGCCATCACCCTGCCGCTGCATCACGCCGGGCACCATGTTTAAAGTCCAGCCGCAAGCACACACCTCAGTGCTTCCAGCTCACCACTGTTGCACGGAAGACATGGCTCTGAAACTGAAGAAGACTGCAGCCCCAGGTTCAGCAATGCGTCTCTCAAGTGACTTTTGGATGCCATGGAGGCCCACTGGGATGTCCTCTACTCCTGCTCTGGCTGCCGGGTGGCAGAAAAAGCACTAAATTGGCTTGGGGGGGTGGTGGCAGCGGTGGTTGGAGCCAATGCCCTGCAAAGGAGGACAGACACCCAGTACCACAAGAGGATGAATGATCTCTTCTGTTTTTCCAGTGTAAGTCACTCACCTCATCACTCAACTCGTACACTCACAAACCCATCATGCATCCACAGGGCCCGCACTCAAGTCGGTTCAAGGGACATCACCGTACACTATCTCACATTCACTGTCATTGTCCTCATCCCGCCCACGGGACCACTCAACAGCCACATAGGATAGGCATACTTATCATTTGGCCTGGGAGACATCCTGCCTACACTTTCTACATCTCTATCCATGTAGGACAAGCTGGCATACAACAAGAGAGAGGTTGTAGACCGGTGGCGGAATGCCAGAAATCCAAGTCCTCACGGACTTTGAAAACAGAACCATCCAGCTGGCCGGCGAGGATCTGGACCAGTCCTGTGCAGATGGTGAAGTCGGCGCTGCTCTACTAAGCGAAGATCCAGCAGTGCAACATCCATCAGACAATCACGGTATGAGTGAGGTGTCCTGTTTCACAAGACAAAGCATCAGATGCTTCTAAAGTTTCATGGCTGATCACGGAGCGCAAGTGAACTGCTCTTGGCAAAACAGAAGTCAGACATTCTCAGAGGCTGTGTGAAGATCTATGGAGTGTCCTCAATGCATGTTGTCATCATACTCCTGCAATCGAGCGACTATTAGGGCCTCCACCGCGTCTCCATGACAGGAGCATTATCACAGAGGGTACTCATGCTGCGATAAACCAGACTGGAGTCAAACATTCACAACTGCGATGTGAGGAACTATGGGGTCACCTCACTGCATGTCGTCATCATCCTCCACAAATCTGGCAGCTATGAGAGCTTACCGAGCATGCCTGCCTCGTCTAGCCAGTGCGAGAGCCTCATCTCCGTCATCGTCGCCTCCGAGGACCTCCTCAGCCTCAACCCCATCAGCATCGGAGGAGACGTGCAGCTCCTCCACCTCCGCCTCAGTCAGCTCGTCTCCCTATTGGAGCGCCAAGTTTTAAAGGGCGCAGCAGACGATGACGATACATGACACCCTCTGAGGACTGTATTGCAGGACTCCACCAGACCGGTCCAGGCACCAGAACCTCATCTTCAGCATCCCGATGGTCTGCTCCACCAAATTGCGAACTGCAGCATGAGCCACATTATACCATTGAGCTGCTGCAGTCTGAGGCCGCTGCGCGGGTGTCATCAGCCACGTCTCTTGTGGGTAGCCCTTGTCCCCGAGGAGCCATGCCTGCTGCCTCTGTGGACCCTGGAAGAACCAGAGATCTGTGACTGACTGAGGTTGTAGGCGTCGTGCACACTCCCTGAAAACCATGTGCACAGCTGCAGGATGCGTTCCTGATGGTCGCATACCAGCTGCACATTCAGCAAATGGAAGCCCTTGTGTTGATATAGTTCACCTTGTGTTGTGATGGAGATCTGAGCACCACATGAGTGCAGTCGATCGCACCCTGCACCTGTGGGAAATCTGTGATCTGAGCAAATCCAATTGCTCTTGCTTCCTGGCTATCCTGGTCCTGGGCAAAATGCACAAAGTTGTGTGCCCTCATGAAAATGGCATCCGTGACCTCATGGATGCATTTGTGGATGAAGGCTTGTGGAGCCCTGAAAGGAGCCACTGGCAGAGAAATTGAGCACTGCAGTCACTTTCATAGCCACTGGCAGTGGATGCCCTCCATGTCTCCGTGGCGCCAAATCCTGCAGTAACTGGCAGATGTGAGCGACCACTTCCCTAGACATGCACAATCTTTGGCAACACTAGTTCTCGGTCATCTGCAGGAATGAAAGTCGGCGTCTATAGACCCTGGGTGTCACGGCGCCGCCCAGTGACGCTCGCTGTGGCTCTTGGGCAGCATGTGCAGGAGCCCCAGCCGCCCCTTCTTCCTGAGGTTGCTGCTCCTGCCTTTGTGCAGCCAGGACCCTCAGTCACTCTCTCTCCTCTCTCATCTTCAGGCTCTGTGGGCCATCAGGCATATAGCTAGTTCACCAGGCTCCATGATCCTGATGTACTCCTCCTGCAGGATGAAAGAGAGAGACACATGGTTAGCATGGGTGTACTAAGAACCTGTCATGGTTAATTGTGACGGCCCCTTAACGCTTCCTGGAGATCCATTTGGATGGCCAGAGATTAGTGCGCTGCATGGCTGCCCTGTTAGTTTGAACCATGAGGAAACATGGTCCAAACAGGGATGCTGACATTGCAAGAGGCTGTGAGCTCCTCCAGCAGTGACTGCTACATGGAGATTGTACAACGTGTGCAGTCCAACTGCTGTGTAGTCCGCTAAAGTGCTCACAAATTTGCAGTCTGTGCCAAAGCGGGGGCGATGCAAGGGGAAGCTCTGGAGAACTTGGTGGCACTTTGATGCCTCTGTGATGCTTGAGTGGGCAGATATGCTAGGAGCCCAACACCAATCATATCAATGTGGCTGCGCCTGAACTGTCTCAGTTGCAGAGGAATGATCACTTTCTACAGGTTTTCCAAATGTGTGGCCACTTCCCTCGCCCACCCTAACCCCCCATCCCGAATGCTTGTGCGCTATATTCAATGCAGGGCTGCCCTTACCCACAACCCCCGCCACAGTCGCCTCAAAGGCAGGGCTGCCCTTAACCACCACCCCACCCTCCACCAACTGTTGCTTCAACGGCAAGGCTGCACTTGCTCCCCCCTCCCCCTCACCCTCAAAAGTCTTCTCCGAGGCAGGGCGGCACTTAACCCTGACCCCCTGGTGCCCCTGAAGCCTGCAAAGCAACAGGTGTGCTTTCCTGCTGACATGGTCAGATGATCCAGCGGGGGTGTAAGAGCCTGGCAGGATGGCCTGATAATGATATGCTAATGAGGTTCCCGATGACTGACGGCAGGAAACACGGCCCGTCATTGGCGGGCTGAGCAGACAATCGCCACCTGCCTTCGCGCAGTCATGAGACCAATCATGCCATATTGTCCGCTCACACCACCTATCATGCCTGCCACCAGCGGGCACGAAAAATTCTGCCCTTTGTGTCATCCTCAACACTTGCCTTCCCAACTATTTTTGCGTCATCTGCAAACTTGGCGATAGTAAATTCACTTCCCTCATCTAAGTCATTAATATATATTGTAAATAATTGTGGCCCCAGCATTGATCCCTATGCCACTAGTTACAGGTTGCTACCCTGAAAATGCCCCCCTTATCCCAACTCTTTGTCTTCTATTAATTAGCCAATCCTCTATTCATGCTAATATATTACCCCCAATGCCATGGGCTCTTATTAAGCAGCCTTATGTGCGGTACCTTATCGAACGCCTTTTGGAAATCCAAATATATTACATCTAGTAGTCCCCTTTTATCTATCCTGCTTGTTACCTCCTCAAAGAATTCTAATAAATTTGTCAGGCATGATTTCCCCTTCATGAAACCATGGTGACTCTGCTTGATTAAATTATGCATTTCTAAATGCTCTGCTATTACATCCTTTATAATAGACTCTAACATTTTCCCTATGATGGATGTTAAGCTAACTGATGTATAGTTACCTGTTTTTTGTCTCCCTTCCTTTTTGAATAAGGATGTTACATTGGCAGTTTTCCAATCTTCTGGGACTTTTCCAGAATTTAAGGCCAGAAATTTTCATTTGGTGGGCAGGCTCGGCGGGAGCGGGCGGGGTGGTCAGGAATCCACCTGTGATTGGGTGCGCACCGCAATTTTACGTGGGTGGGCCAATTAAGGCCCGCCCAGCATAATTCGCGGATCCAAAGATCTGCTGGAAGGGGTGGGCGGTGTCGGGATGCCAATGTCCACCAGGTCCAATGGTGACCCGGTGGCCTATTCAAAAATGGCCTAAGGCTGCCACTGATTTTGTTTAGCTGCTACTGATTTCAGTTAGCTGCCACTGAGTTTGGTCATCTGCCATTGAGTTTGGTTAGCTGCAATGGACAACATTGTCGGAATGCAGGCCAGGCGGGAGGGCAGGTTGACGAGGCAGTCGGCCCTGATGTTTTCTGATGAGTGCCTCGCTGTCCTCCTCGAGGAGGTGGCAACACGCCGGGATATCCTTGTACCAAGGGACGGGAGAAGGAGACCCCCCACCTAACCAAACGTGCCTGGGAGGAGGTGGCATCACGGGTCAGCTCCCATGATGTGGTGAGACGCACATGGGTGCAGTGCCACAAGAAGTTTAATGGCCTCCTGCGACCGGGAAGGGCGAGTACCATGTTGGCATGGGCCACTTAGCACAGCAGTTAGGTTGGCCACCCGCACCTCAGAATTTTATTTTTTTACTCATTCATTCACAGGATGTGGGCTTCGCTGTCTGGGCCAGCATTTATTGCCCATCCCTAGTTACCCGTAAGAAGGAGGTGGTGAGCTGCGTTTTTGAACCACTGCAGTCCATGTGGTGTAGGTACACCCACAGTGCTGGTAGAGAGCGAATTCCAGGACTTGGACCCATCAACAGTGAAGGAATGGCAAAAAATTTCCAAGTCAGGATGCTGAGTAACATAAAGGGGAACATCCAGATGATAGTGTTCCCATCTATCTGCTGCCCTTGTCCTTCTAGGTGGTAGTGGTCGTGAGTTTGGAAGTTCTTAGGGTGTGAGTGGCAAATGTCATGGAGGCAGCATCTGGGCAAGGGGGTGAGCCCTGGCTGCTTGGAGTGAGTGTTTGGCGGCTCCAGGGTCACGAATTGGATGAGCCCTGCAAGGTTTCACTCAGGTGGGTTTGGCCAGGCTGCAATGGCAATGCAGGTACAGGGTGGACTAATCAATGCTCTTCTCTCCTTTCAGGAGAAGACAGTACCCAATAATGCTGCGAGGCTGCAGACTGGCGGAGGGCAGCCCCACCTTCTGATCCTCACCAGATACGAGCAGGAGGCACTGGAGCTGGAGAGGTGCCACACGCCCAGGTCAACCGGCCGCAGTGAGGTTGGAGATTCAGTGGGAGGTAAGAGTGCCGTGCACTGAGGTCACAATGTCTGTCAGTGCAAACATTCCACTGTTGACTGTATATTGATTTCATCCTCCAATATGGGATCCCCATTGATAATGGAAAGACGAGCGCATCCTGATCCGGGTTACACATTAATACACATTAATAGTGCATCTACTTCAATTAATCAAATGTCCTTGCTCTTCCTTTCAGCCTCACCAGAGCACGCCCGGACTCAGGTGCCTGAGGGACCGCTGCTGACCCCTGAGGGTACAGGTGATATGAAAGCACCAGTGTCACACCTTCTCAGCCAGGCAGGCTCCAGTGCAGATACCAGCACCTTGGTGGGAATAAGATCGTCAGCTAGTATCTCAGTGCACAGCGGTGAGGGCACTTCACACTCGCTTGAGGTGCAGACGGAGGCAGAGAGTGCCCAGGGCACCGGAGTCAGAGGACTGCTGGGGACCAGGAACATGCTCAGTCGGTGGCTGATGATGGGACTCTGGAATCGTCCCTGAGGCAGCAGATGCTGGATGTCCAGCAGGGTGTGTGGGAGGATCTGGCAGAGATACATCAGGGAATGTGTGCCATGGTCTCCGTGATGGAGGAGTCCATGTGGTGCATCAGCAATGCAATGACCCTCATGGCCAAGCGCACTACCTCCTCCATGGAGAGGCTCCTCCAGGAGCTCAATCAGGGCTTCATGGGGATGCGCTCAGACCTGCAAGCCCTCACACCGGCAATGACCTCAGATGGTCATTGTCAGTGTGGTAGATGGATTGGGCACCCAGTATCCCAGCTAGGTGCCCATCCATCAATGGTGAGCAGGGAGGTCCAAAGCGACCTGACGTTGGTGTACGAGCTGCTTGTTGTCTCTGTGGGCTCCTCTCAGGGTGCTCCAGATGAGGGCAGCAGCTCCTCTGCCCTTCTGCCAGTGACCATGGCATCCAATGAGGCTGCGACAACTGGGGAGATGCCAGCTGTGCCACTGACCACTCCCTCCCAGCCGGAGCCAGCACAGGTTCCATGGGCCAGAGGACGCCCGCCAACATCCTCAAGGCCAACAGGACAGCAGAGTGAGCAGGCTGTCTCCAATGCTGCTGCCAGCGAGGAGGGAGCATCTAGACGTAGCACCCGCAAGCATAAACGTAAAGCACCTTTTGCACAACACGGGTTTATCACTAGTGGTTTTCTTTTGCCACACTTTTAAGTTACTGTTAAGTTCGTGTGATGTTGAGCACCTTTTCATTTAGTTTGATTTCTGTATGCCAAGCTGCAAAGCATTATATATGTTGGTTCTCAACAAGCCTCTGGGTGCTTCATTAGTTCTGCAGGTGAAGGGGAGCCCATGATGTTGTGAGTGACTTGTTTGTCTTTGAGCTTTATTGAAATGGCATATAGTTCATGTTATTGACCAAGCAAATGTTGCTCTCAGGTATTGAGCATGGAGCCTGCAGCCCTGGCATATGGTGGTGGTTCATCTTTGGTAGGCTAGCTGTAGGAACGTTGGATCAAAGCCTCCCGGGTGTCCCTGCCTCCCTGGAGGTTTCCCAGGTCGGCATCTATCCCCTCAGTGTTCCCCTGAATGTACTCGTCCTCGGACTCACTGCTGGACTCATCGTCTGCTGCCAGAGCTGCTGCTTCAACATCTTCCTCCACTGCATCCCCCCTTTCCAGCGCCAGATTGTGGAGAGCGCAGCATGCAACCACTATCAGTGACACATCATCTGGGGGGGAATTGCAGTGCACCCACTAAACGGCCCAGGCATTGGAAGCGCATCTTTAGAAGACCAATGGTTATCTCTACCATGGCCCTTGTGAAGGCATGGCTCCTATTGTACCACTGCTCGGCCTCTGTACTTGGATGGCGGAGGGGCATCATGAGCCACCTTTTCAGGGGATAGCCCTTGTCACCCAGCATCCATCCATCCAGCCAGGCTGGAACACTGAAGAGCCTCGGCCCCTGGGAGTGTCTCAGGATGTAGGTGCATTGGGAGTTGCCAGGGTACCTTGCACAGACTTGCAGAATCTGCATCCTATGGTCACACACTACCTACACGTTCATGGAGTGGAATCCCCTCCTGTTGACAAAGGCTCCTGGCTCACCCACTGGCACCTTGATGGCCACAGTATGCAGTCGATTGCACCCTGGATGTGGGGGAACCCAGCAATCGTGGCAAAGCCTCTGGCTTGCTCTGCCTGGCTGGCCTCGTTCGTGCGTTAGTGAATGAAAGTCAATGCATGCCTGAACAGAGTGTCTGTCACCAGCTTGACACAACTGTGGACAGCTGATTGGGAGATTCCACAAAGATCACCCACCAACCCCTGGAAAGAGCCGGAGGCATAGAAGTTGACCTTCAGCGCCACTGGCATGGAGTGTCCACCCATACAGTTGGAGCTGATCTCAGGGCCGATTGTCTGACAGGTGGAGGTCACTGTCTCCCATGAGAGACGGAGCCTCCTTCGGCATTGCACCTCAGATGTATTGAGGTAGCTGCATCGCTGCCTGTAAACCCTGGCAGCAGGATAGTGGCGTCTTCTGTGGCCCCTTCTGCCTTGGACTTCCTGTTGGCCCTGTGCCCCTTGTGCCTGCACCTGTCCTCCCACCGGTGGCTCCCCTGGAGGCTAAATATGGATGCCTGGCCTCATCCCCTTCTGGCCATCTTCCTCCTCAGAGGAGGTGCCTCCAGTGGAGACCACAATCCCCAATCCCAGGGTAAGGGAAGGCTGTCTGATACCTGGAAGGCCCCAAGTGTTATCACTCCTCCAGAGTCCTGAACTGAAGCCTGTTATTTCTGTCAAAGCAGCTGTGAAATGAAATGAAGTTGTCCTGTTCACACAAATAAGTAGTAGTAAGTTATAAACTAAAGTTCTAACAATTCCCATTAGCGAGCCCACTCACCCCTCTTATCCCGTCCGTGGATGAGGTTTTTAAAAATGTGCCCTACCCGCCTGCCCAAAACCGGATGGAACACAAAGACTACGTGTGGACTATCGAAAGGTAAATGCAGTGACAAAAGGGGATTCATATCCTTTACCGTGGTTGGATGATTGCATTGAGAAAGTGGGACAAGCAAAATTTATCAAAAGATTGACTTGCTAAAAGGATATTGGCAGGTACCATTGTTGGAAAGAGCAAAGGAGCTATCAGCTTTTGTAACACCAAGTGGACTATATCAGTTTAAAGTCATGCCCTTTGGTATGAAGAATGCAGCTGCGACATTTCAAAGACAGACAAAGTAATTGTGGGTCTAAGCAACTGTGCTGTTTATATTGATGATCTAATTGTTTTCAGTCAGACATGGGAGGAGCATTTACAGCATCCGGAAGAATTATTTACTCAACTACAAGAAGCTAATTTGGTGATGAACTTGGCTAAAAGTGAATTTGCAAAAGCGCAAGTTACATATCTAGGCCATACCATTGGACATGGTAAGGTGGTTTCAAGAGATGCAAAAGTCAAGGCTATTGTCGATTTCCCAGTGCCAACAACAAAGCGAGTAGCTTTGAGATTTCTGGGCATGAGTGGGTTTTACCAGAAATTTGTACCAAATTTTAGCCAAGGGGTTGCTTCACTGAACTGAGCTATTAAAAAAGAACAAGAATTTCAATGGGCACTGGAGTGTCAGAAGTCATTCAATAGTTTGAAAACTGTATTAACTACAACACCAGTGTTGGCAGTGCTCAATTATGCCAAGCAATTCAAGTTGACCGTTGATGTAAGCGATGTAGGCATTGGGGCTGTACTGTTACAAGAAGGTGACACTGGAACTGAAAAACTGATAGGGTATTTTTCACGGAAGCTGAATGTACAACAGAGAAGATATTCAACGATTGGAAAAGAGACTTTGACTTTTAGTTTGGTGTTAGCATTGCAGCATTTTGAAATTTATGTGCAAACAATTCATCAGAAACAATTGTTAACACACGCCATAATCCTTTGAAGTTTTTGGACAAATTTCGATACAAAAGTACACGGCTTTCCAGTTGGAGTCTATTATTACAACCATTTGATCTATCTATTATACATATTGCTGGAAGAGAAAATCTGTTTGCCAATGCATCATCAAGAGTTTGAAGCTTAAAGGAAAATGGGACATTTAAAAAAAATACCTGGACACTGGACTGGAGGGATTTCTGTTGATACCAAGGACTTGTGTCTATATATGGCTGTGTTAATGCATGCAGATGGTAATGTCATAGTGTAAAAGTATAGGAGATAGTGTGAGATGGGTTATTAAAATGAAGCTGTCTTTTAGAGTTATGACGGTTTATTTTCCGATAAGGAGGGGGATGTCATGAAGCTATTGATGTATATAATATTTTGGAAAATATTTTTCTTTTAAAATAGAGGCTTAGTCTGCGGGTGTGTCTTAATTGGATTAAAGCCAGCTAGCTTGGGTGCTTTGATGGGTACTAGTTTTGATATGTAAAAGAGATAGCGTGCATTTGCATTTTTTGAATACAGCATTCAAGAAGGGGGGTGAAAACTGATGCCTTTCTAGCAGCTACCAAGCAATATGTTTATATTACTAATAAAATTAGTACTATGAAAGGGGTTTCATTGTTAAAAGGTGAAGTTCAAAGAGGCAGGTGAGACAATGAGAATTTGAATTCAATCAGTGGTGGTAGGTATGATTTCAGCAGTTTTCGGGTGTGCAGAGCAGAGGCAATGTGAGATCAAAAGGCAGCTGTAAGCTTCCAACTGGATCAACTGGCTCCACAGTGAAAAGAACCTAATTTTGAATTTGTAAGGTGAAAATGCTTTGCCTGGCACCTGTCTATGTCTATGGGTTGCTATTGTCTTAATGGAGATTAGTCTGGGAATTTTTAAAAAGTTATGTTAGTAGTAATTTGTAGCCATGTGTATATATATATTTTAACCTGTGTAAATTAATAAAATGTTTAATTTAGTTTAATGTAAAACCTCAAGAACTGATTCCTGAATTTAGAGTCGCATCTCAAACATAACACTTAAAATTATAGGTTATAACAGTTGTTTAAAGTTTCCCACTGGGATTTTTAGATAACTCCGCTTTACCAACTGCATCGGCCATAACAGAAGTTGAATGGTTTAGGCTCTACATGGCTAAATGGTCATGGCTCTACATATAAAGCTATATGGAACAAGGGGTGGAATCATCCCAGATTTGCACTAAGTGCGGTAGCAGGCAGCTAAAACGGCATTTTACCTGCTGGCCGCAATGGCAGCTTTTCATGCCGCATTGACTCAAACCTGCTGCATTAATTATGTATTCCCATGATGCATGCCTTTTCCATGGCGGGTGGGCTCCAGTTCACCTGCCATGCCATCACCTCACCGCTTCATCACACCAGGCACCACATTTAAAGTACAGCCGTGCTCGGTGCTTCCAGCCCAGGACTGCGGCAAAGAGGATATGACCCAAAAAGGCAAGAAGACTGCAGCCCTTGAGCACCTTTTGGATGCTATGGAGGCCCTCTGTGATGCCCTCTACCCCCACTCTGGCCGCAGGATGGCATCGGCATCATCAATCCAGCATAGCAGGCGGTGGCAGCGGTGGTCAGCGCCAATGATGTACAGAAGAGGTCGGCCTTCCAATGCAGATACAGGATGAATGATCTCATCCCTGCAGCCAGGGTATTGCAACCATCTCATCACTCTGAACTCGCACACTCACATTCACTGGCATCTCATTTACTGCCAACTCAAGAGACATCACCGTGCTCATTCTCACACACATACCCTCACATGTCCATCTAGCCTCATCTCCTCTGGAGACTGCTTCCTCAGCCCTTACCACCTTGAGGCCATTTGCACAGATCAACATGTGCCCCCACACACACCCTGGGATGCCCTTCTTCCCTAGTACAGCTCTCATCCTGCAGCCTCTTCCCTTGCCTGAGGCCACTTCTCCCCCTTCCCCCAAGCAAGTCCTAGTCCTGCAGCTGTTGAAAAGCCACCCACATATGGCTGATCTGGTTGGTAGAGATCTATCTGTGATGTGGTGATGTGGTGCTGTCTGTGAAGCCTGGCACTGATGACTGCGAGTGTTGACCGAAGCAAGGTAGGCAAACAAACCTTGAAGTCTTGAGCGGTGCAACCCACCAAATACACTTCTTATATATGCCGTTGTGTTGGTGAACGATCCAGCCGGGACTAATGAGTCCGGCAGGCTGGCCTTATAATGATATGCTGATGTATTACAATGAGGTTCCTGACATCCGATGGCAGCGCCATTGTGGCCCGTCATCGGCGGGCAGAGCGGACGATCGCAAACTGGTTTCACGACGTCATGGAACCGATTTTTGGCCTTCTGGCCAAGTTGTCCACTCACACCACCGAGCATGCACAATATCAGCTGGCACGGAAAATCCAGCCAAGAAGTTGAGGAATACCAAGAAAGCATGGAATAGACAAAGTCAGGAGTGAACTTGTCACAGAAAGGGATACAGATGATTAAGTAATGAGGTTAGTTCAGAACTGACAACAGTGAAGTCAATTCATTTGGCCAGAGCTGAGCTGACTGATGGGGATTTACTAGAAATTGTACTTATAAAAAAAACTTCAAAATTTCCCAATGGACTCTAACTTGAGTAAGTGTACAGTGATAATGTTCAGACATGATTCTGGTAACTGTATTTTGGGGAAACAGTTTTGTATGAGATGAGATGAAAAGAAAAAAGCAAATGCTGAAATCTGAAATAAAAATAGAAAAACTGGAAATGCATATAGGCTGGTCAGCATCTGAAAACTAGCCTAGGTATATAGGCAGCAATGGTTTAACCTGTGCTCCATTGTTAGAGCCTGCTTTTGCATTTAACTCATTAGCAACACATGCTAACTCCATTATCTGATGTAAATGCAGATGGAAAAAAACCAGGCAGAAACAGCAAGCATCAGAATAATGCAACTAATATATGCTGTATAATCCTTATTCTTTTTGGGGTTGTGTCAGCTTTTTTGAAGTTGCTTGTTAGCTTTTGGTAGTTGTTAGGTTGGCATATACATAATGTTGCCAATCTCCCTACAATGAATGGCAAAGAGCAGCCTTTTTTGATGTTTTCTTTATCTTGGTAAGGCAACAAATGTGAATATTCAATTTCAGCATAAGTGACATAAACAACAAATTGTATTTATATGACACCTTTAATGTAGCAAAACATCCTTCGCAGGAGCATTAACAGAAAAAAAAAGTTGACACCAAACTATTTAAAGCGATTTTAGGGCAGATGACCAACAGGAAGAAGAGCATCTTAAAGGATGAGGGAGAGATAGAGAGGTGGAGAGGTTTGGGGAGGAAATTCCAGAACTTAGGGCCTAAGTAGCTGAATGCACAGCCATTGGAGGTGGATCAAAGGAAATCAGGCATATGCAAGAGGTCAGAAATTTTAACTTGCAGTGCAACATCCTTTCATTCAAGAGAACATTGGAATAATAAAATATGGAGGTAACAAAGACGTGGATAAGGATTTCAAAGGCAGATGAGTTAAGGAAAAGGTAATGATGGAGTATACTCTGGAGATGGAAGTAAGTGGTCTTGTTGATGCGAAGAGTAAGATGTCAGATGCTAACCTTGGGGTTATATGCTGAAGATGCAAATAGTCTGGTTCAGCCTTAGACTATGGCCAGGGTAGAATTTGGAGCTAGTGGTTGGGGACCAGAGTCTGTAGCAGGTGTTAATTGTACATTGTCTGTATTTAATTGTATGAAGGTGGTGAGCATTAACTGCAGATTCACCTGTGCCCCTAAGGAACAGGCTGACACTGTAGTTGTTGGATAAGCAGGTGTGTGTTTGTAAAATGTATCTTATAAATAAATGCTTAAAGAAGTATGTAAAGTTTGGCTCCAGTTCTATCCCCCACCAGCTGGCTTTCTGAAATATATCATAGTAACAGAGGATGGTTGCCTAAGGATGAAGATTGGAAATTAAGAAAAAAAAAATCAGATGGAAAATTAAAATCCTAGTAGCCATTATGGAAAATAACAGAAAGCAAGCGTAAATTATCAGGGTTTGAACTCTGATGTTGTTGGAGCCTAAACCAGATGACTAGCGGAAGAATGAAGTGGATATGTGGACATGGGTTATGTCCCTACTAAAAAGCAAACAAAGTATGGTCACTTCCTACAAGAAGTAATCTCAGAAGTAAAGTATTTTGTGAGACAGATGCCCATCAATTGCATAGTGACAAAGGTTTAGACCTTCTATTAGAGTTCAAGGATGAAATATACATGAAAGATGATCTGTTAAGTGCCTGTGGGGTATGGTTATAATTTGATAAATTTGTGTTCATATCATTTTAGAAAATATTATGAACTTTAACAGGTTGTATAAAAGGTTGACACTTTAATTACTGGATTGCCTTTCAGCAATGGGCATTGTGAAAAGAATCATGTGGTGATTGATGAAAGGCTGCATACATTTTAGCTGATCAAGCAGACTGCAAGTTGACAACTGCCCTGGCATGGGCAGTTCATGCAAAGAGTTCACTCTGGATGGCTGGAGGGCATAGCTGCTATCAATTAGTCTCTAGGTGAAATCCCTAATTGCCTTCTATTCTGTCTGGAAGTGTTCCTGCTCTAGAAAGTACTACAGTTAGTTGCATTTTTCCTGCACAGCTGAATGCTTTACATGCAAGGAGATGGGCTTTCATTAAGACTGAGGTATCGGAGAAAATTCAGAAAGCATTGAGGCATTTTATAAGACTGTCTGAGACAGTCTTCAATTTATATGATTTAGTGTCATGTTATGTATCCTCGGCCAGACGCCCAAGTTTTTAGTAAGATCCACTTAGGGACCAATAACATTTTGATTAAAGTAGACAAAATTTGAGATTTAAGACTTGCTCAGTGAGGAAAGCCACAAAGTTTCACGGGTCTTGAATGATCAAAGATGAACTTTACTATACAAGATCAGAAAGGTAAAACAATTTATAATATCTATCTTATACTCTAACATTCAGGGTTAATATAAGGTACATGTGAATTTACAGACAAACTATGGTCGAACACACCACACTACACAATAAATGTAGGTGTAACAGAATCCACTGACTTCTCAACAACCCACCTAGACATCAGTAACACTGTGAGTCAACCAATCTCACTGAAACTCTGTCTCTGTCACAAGGGATTCCAGTCTCCATCTTCGAAAATCTAACCTTGGAATTCTCTCTAAAAGTCGCTTCAACTCAGACGACATCAACAACAGTCCATTTTGCAGGGTTTTGATCTTGTCTTCTGAGATACTGTTCCCCTGGATTTCCAAGTCTGCACTCAAGCACCAACTCACAAGCATAACTTCAGCTCTTCAGCCGTGCCAAGCAGAACACCACTGCTCCAAAGGGGTACCTTTGCCCCAGTGGCCCGCAGTACAGAGTTACCACCTTCAGCTGCCTTCTTGGATCTTCAAGGCTTCTCCTGACCCCTCTTCAATTACCAGACTTGAACATCATCAACAACGGTCCACCTTGCAGGGTTTCGATCTTGTCTCCAGAGATTCTGTTCCCCTGGATTCCAGAGTCTGCACTCAAGCACCAATTCACAAGCACAACTTCAGCTCTTCAGCCATGGTGGGCAAAACCCTACTGTTCTGTATCTTTGCCCTAGCAGTCCGCAGCATGGAGTCATCAACTTTCAGCTGCCTTCTTCACTTAAAGTCTGTTCCCCACAGCCCTTTTCCTATTTGGAGCCTGTTTCTCCACTCCTCTCTTCTTACTTATCTGGGACCTAATCCTGACCCCTTTGTGGGACTCTTTTTTTGGGACCTCTCCCTGTCCCCTCTCCTTGGACCATGCCTGGGACACTAGCCTTCCATGGTGTTCCTCTGCTAGTCACCTGACCCAAGTTTTTGCACCATTTTTCTTCTGGTACAGGTGTGCTGGGCCCAAAGAATGTAAAAATGCCGATCTGTGCATATGCAAAAACTCCAAGACCTGTCGGGAGTTGAAGTTCCCAACCTTTGCTCTCAATGTTGAGATAAGTTTGACTTTCATAACAAGTATAATATAAAAGACAGTGTCATTTGGAAAAGCCCTGATAAGGTAACAGGTTGTGATGGCAAGGCAGAACTGATCAAATATCGCAAACAAGCTGTCAAGGTTCATTCATAATGATTCAATGGAATTAAATAAAAATCTTGGACTCTGAGCAACTGTACCTCAAATACTCATGTGCTTTGTGATGAAGATCCTAAGAAACAGAATAAGGTAGATCAAGGGTGGATAGTGATAATGTGAGAGATCATGACACACACAGGACAAGCCAACTCACATCCACAGGCCAATTGCCCAGAGTGACATATGCCACAGAGGGGTCCAGTGAATAGAGAGTTGCAACAATTCTGGGACGTGAAGGAAAGGCTACTGGCAAGTTTACATATTGTTGAATGTTCATGGTGATGGATGATGGATGCAAGCACTGATAGTGGCTCCAATAGTAACACTTACATCAGAGAAAGAGTTGCTGATAGGACAAGGGGGAGATCTTGCAGTGGTAGTCCTGGCAGACATAAAAGTGAAAATGAGGGCTGTAGCTTGAATAGATTAGGCAATGAAATAAGGGCCACAGAACATTCACGTAACAGAACCGGAAGCAGAAGTCCTCATATTGGTGGCTGTCAATAAACCTGAGGATAAATTAATAAGCGAGGCAAAAGAAAATAAATTAGAGAGAGTTTGGAATTTATTCTGAAGTACCAGATAAGGATCAACTAGCTTTGCCATATAGGTGGATTTGTACTGAATAAGTGCTTGCAAGTGGGAGGTTTAGTTGTTACGGGTATTGATGAGTGCCTGGATGATACACATATAAGAATGGATTCTCCCACAGCTGGAAAAGTAATTTTAAAGATCATTTTAGCTCTTTCGGCCAGGAGGTGTAATCAATCAATGTAACAGCCACGTTTCTACAAGGTGATACTTTTCATACAAAAGTGTTTCTGAAACCAGCCAAAGAGACAACAGATGCAGAAGGAAAGCTATGGAAACTAAACAAATGCACTTCTGGCCTAACAATGCCTCCAGGGTCTAGTATATTTGGGTGAGATCTGTTTTACTGAAAAAAGATTGTGTTCAACTAAATGCATATCCTGCAATGTTTTATTGGTATCATAAAGGAAAACTTTCAGGCATCTTTATGATGCATGTTGATAATTTCTTTTGAGATAGTACTTTGAAATTCGAGAAGTATGTTAGTAATAAGATTAGAGCAGAATTTAAAATTGAGAATCAGGCTTGTGGGGCTTTGAAATATATTCGTTTAGTAAAGTATGTCTGGTATAACTTTAAATCAACAATCTTATTTAGAGAGTGTTCCTCCCGCACCAGTTACTTGCATGAGTTCACTACAGAAAGATTATGTTATATCTAAAGAAAATACAGACAATTATAAAGCTTGAATGGTTAGTTGAACTTGTTGTGCACTAGACTAGACCAGATGTTAGTTTCATGTGTTTGAATTAAGTATACAACGAACTACCCTAGCATAGAGAATATTTTAAGAGCAAATAAGAAATTGAGAAATTTATATCTAGCTAAACATGTGTTTATGTTTCCATTCTTAGGTGACCAAGGGAACATGAAGCTAATCATTTTTAGCAATATTTCACGTACTAATTCTCCTGATGGATATTTTAGTACCACTGTTTTCATAATATTTCTGATGGAAGAGAATGGGAATGTTGTCTTTTAGCTTGGAAAGTTAAGAAAATAAAAATGTTCGTTAAAAGTACTTTGACTATCAAAACACTGGTTCTTGTGAAGGCAGTGGGTACTGGATTCAATATGTCAAATATTTCAAGAGAGATTCTGAACAATGAATGTATTGAGTATACCCATTGAATATTTTGTAGATAATTAACTGTGCCTTATGGGAGAATGTACACTTTACAACTAGTGTGAGAAAGAACAGGTTACGGATTGAATTTGCTGGTTTGAAACAAATGTTGGACAGAAAAGAAATATTGAAAATTAAATTGGTGGATATCAACCATAAACAGTTGGATTGTTTTACATAAAGAATGTGAAGAAATTCTTAAGGATCCTAGAGGAGGAGAGTCTTGCAATGTAATGATTTATACAGAATATGAAGGCCTTTGATTTAATTTGTTTCAAAATTTTGATTGTACATATAAACTCTTAGTTTTATTTAAAAAGGGAGAAGGGAATCTGTTAATTGTATTTAATATATGCAGGTGGGGACATTAACTGAGGATTCACTTGGACTCCTATAAAAGGGTGTTTTGTGTTTGTGTATGGCGTGAGAGGTTGCAGCCTCAATTCCATTACCCGAAGGGGTTATCCCTCAATTTCTGGTTGCACTTCAGTTCCAGACTCCTGATCTTAGGCCACCTGTTGTGGAGAGGGACAGGCAGATCAGAGGACCTCCTTGTCCTGAGGCCTGGCCAAGTGGGTGGCCATTAACAGTCAAAGGGTCATTTTGCCTGACAGCTGTCCCTCTCTTCCATGGCTATGTCCATGCCCAGGTGTCCCTTTAGAGGGAACATGCGGTTTCCACTGGTAGGCCTGAGGCCTTCCATGACCAACGGACACCAGAGGGGCTGCAGTGCATTATCATCCCCATAAATCACATTTTAATTTAAGTTTATTAGTTCCCTTAATTTTTTTTGTTGCAGTGGGGTAAAAGTGCCCATTTAAATGGGATAATTGATTATGGGGCATAAATAGACACCCCCCCTCCATTCAAATGGGTCGCTAAATTGGGTTAAAGGTGCTGCAAAAGAGCTATAAAAAGGAACAGACTGAAACTGTGGTTGTTGGATGAGGAGGTGCATGATTGTAATGTTTATATCTGTAAACTAAATTTTATAAAAATGTGTAAAAGTTGACTCTCGTTTTATTCCTCACCACCTAGCTTTCTGAAATATAATATTGGTAATCAAGGGTAGTGGCTTTGATCTTCACAATATTATATGAGAGAATTTTCTACTTATCCAATATTGAATGTTAGTCAAGCAGTATGACAAATCAGGGACAGTGGAGGGTCAAAAAAGGTGGTGGTTGTATAGGTATTATGGAGAACTTTGCAGAAATTCACCACATATGCATGAAAGAACAACTTAGCTTGGTTTTTGTACAGAATCTCTCCCGGCATATCTTGAGTAACCTAAATGCCATCCCCATGAACATGCAGGCAATGTTCAGAGTTGCCACATTTTCATGGAGTCATGGAGACTCTGCAGACCTTTCAAAGTGGCAGACAGGACCTGGATCTGGAGGTCCCACTCCCATTTCCCACAGATCCCTTTGTGCCCATAGGGGAAAGGGGGCAGGACGTGAATCACACAGGTAGGAAACCTGAACTCAGCAGGGCCATTTGAACTCAGTGCTGAGTTCAAACAGACTCTATTTTCCCTGTAGCAAGGGCTTCAACCCACAGTTTTGAAGTCATAACTTTATGGAGGAGACATAAACACATATGAAGGGCAGATAAGGTATGTAGAACTGTCAAGCTGTGAAGCTATTTATTTTATTCATTCATGGGATGTGGGCATCATTGGCTAGGCCAGAATTTATTACTCATCCTGAATTGCCCTTGTTCAGAGGGCAGTTAAGAGTTAGCAACATTGCTGTGGGTTTGGATTCACATGTAGGCCAGACCAGGTAAAGGCAGCAGATTTCCTCCCCTAAAGGACATTTGTGAACAAGACGGGTTTTTACGGCAATGGGTTCATGGTTATCATTAGACTTTTAATTCCAGATTTTTATTGAATTCAAACTCCACCATCTGCAGTGGTGGGATTCAAACCCAGGTTCCCAGTGCATTACTCTGGGTCTCTGGAATATCAGTCCAGTGAAAATACTACTACGCCACAACCTTCCCTTTAAATCCCCAATACTTTAAAAATTAAAGAACTGCCTGTCTTTGTCAATAAGAGTTGAAAAGACTCAAGCTGTCCTTTAAAATTTTTGAAAAAAAACAGTCTGCCTGTGTCAGTGAGAGTGGGAAAAAGTTGGTTCTATCAGTTACAATAGCTGTTTGTTGACATTGTCTCAAGGGCTATCATTATATCATTATTAAGCTTGGCTGCTTTCCATAACCTACAATTATCCCAGCTTGGGTTCTAAGTTCACAATTTTATTGACAGTTCAATGAGGTTATTGAAGGATTATCCATCTTTTATGTAGGATTATGGATACAATCTGTTTGTTCTGATAATGGATTAAGTACTTGAGAGACTTTTAAAGTTTTGAATGGGCTTTTCTGAATGGCAGTTTTTTTTTATGATAGTAAAGGCTGTAATGTTTATTTTTATATTTTATTTATCACAACATGGCTCCTGACATTTGGGCATTGTGGGTCCTGCGTGAGTTGGCATGGAGGAATAAAGGAAAAGGGTGGTGGGTGGGGACATGGGTGCGCATTGAGTAGAAATGGAGGGTGTAAGGGCCCGTGGGGAATGGGCGGGGACATGAGATAGCATGAATTGGCATGGATGGGACATGGGGAGTGTGTGTGGGGCTGATGGGGTGTGAGGAGTGAGAGCTAGAGGGCCCAATATTTAACAAAACATCATTTCAATTCTTTTGTTAAAATCTGCAGGAATGAGGTGAGCCTTTTAAACATCCCACCTTGGCACTCAGCAGCCCCTATAGCTGCCTCTGATCTGCGTCTGGGGGCAGCGGGCCCAAATCCATCCTGCACCCAGCCTCTAGGAATGAAGATCCTGCCATTCAGGGCACTTTTTTGCAAGGCGGGTGTGCTGAGTCGGGAAATTTCCCAACTTAAGCTACCTGTCTTTGGAGCGAAAATCTAACCTATATCTCACAAATCTTCCAACCAGCGTCGATACCAGTGCATTTGATGCCTATCAGGCAAAAAATTACCAACTTACCTGGATATGTTTAAAAAGGTCAAATTTCCAATTCATGATGCAGAAGAAGTCCCTTAGTACAGAAATCCATGCAGAAAGCAGCGAAGAGAATCTGCACAGTTGAAAATGTAACTGGGCTAATTAGTAAGTTTGCAGACGACACTAAGGTTGGAGGAGTTGCAGGTAGTGAAGAGGATTGTCAAAGGATACAATGGGATATAGATCGGTTGGAGACTTGGGTGGAGAAATGGCAGATGGAGTTTAATCCGGACAAATGCGAGGTAATGCATTTTGGAAGGTCTAATACAGGCAGGAATTATACAGTAAATGGCAGAACCCTTAAGTGCATTGACGGGCAGAGGGATCTGGGTGCACAGGTCCACAGGTCACTGAAAGTAGCAACGCAGGTGGATAAGGTAGTCAGGAAGGCATATGGCATGATTGCCTTCATTGGCAGGGGTATTGAGTATAAAAGCGGGGAAGTCATGCTGCAGCTGTATAGAACCTTGGTTAGGCCACACTTGGAATATTGCGTGCAATTCTGGTCACCACATTACCAGAAGGATATGGAGGCGTTGGAGAGGGTACAGAGGAGGTTTACCAGGATGTTGCCTGGTCTGGAGGTTATTAGCTATGAGGAGAGGTTGGAGAAACTCAGATTGTTCTCACTAGAGCGACAGAGATTGAGGGGTGACTTGATAGAAGTTTACAAAATTATGAGTGGCATGGACAGAGTAGATAGTCAGAAGCTTTTTCCCAGGGTGAAAGAGTCAATTACTAGGGGACATAGATTTAAGGTGAGAGGAGAAAACTATAGTGGAGATGTGCGGGGCAAGTTTTTTACGCTGAGGGTAGTGAGTGTCTGGAATTCGCTGCCAGAGGAGGTGGTGGAAGCAGGTACGATAGTAGTGTTTAAGAGGCAGCTTGACAAGTACATGAATAGGATGGGAATAGAGGGATACGGACCCCGGAAGTGCAAAATGTTTTAGTTGACAGGCAATATGATTGGCGCAGGCTTGGAGGGCCGAAGGGCCTGTTCCTGTGCTGTACTTTTCTTTGTTCTCTTTGTTCTCTTGTTATGGTATGTTTTCTTTCGTATTGTATTGTATCATCCCAGCTATGCATTCTCTACTTTATCTGCTTTTGCTATAACCTGGCAATGCTGAGCCTTTCGAAATTGATGCACAATAACAGCTGGGCATTTTTCCTGCTCAACAGGCTTTAGTTTAGAATTCTGCTTGGCATATTTATGTGTGGCATTTGCTTACTGACATGCGTTACACTACATTGAATGGCATCTGCCATATGTGGGCCTATTCCCCCATCACATCAAGGTCTGATTGTAATCTTTTTTTCTCGTTAAGTGTTCTGACACTAGAACTAATCTTTGTGTCAATGGGGAATTTGCAGACCTCAATGCTTTCAACCAGATCATTAATATAGATAATGAAGAACAACAGTCCTATTACCAGTGCCTGCAGAACTCCATTAGTGACTAGACTCCAGGCAGAAGCATTGCTATTAAAAATAACCCTCTGCCTACAAAAATGCAACCAAATCTTTACATAACCATTGATCTTCTGTGTGAATCCCCCAGCTACTGTGCAGCACCTTGTCACAGCCTTTTAAAAATCCAAGTGTACTATGTAGACTAGACTATTTTAATTCACCTACCTATAAATCTCCTCAGAAAAGTTAGCTAGTTTAGTTATATATGACCTTCTTTCCCAGAAACAACTTGAGAGTCTCGAATTACCCCTTCTCTGTCCAGGTGGTCATACAGAATATCTCTAATGATTCCTTTTGGCAATTAACCTATAGCGGAATTCATGCTAATGAAACTATAATTTTCCAGTTCTAACTTATTTCCCCTTTTGAATATTGGCACCATGTTAGCTTCCCTCCAGACCATTGGAAAATTCGCTGAATCCACCGTGCTATTGAATATATAAGAAATGTGCTCACTGAGCAGAGATTTGAGCACCATCTCATGAATGCTTTTTCTTGTATTGTATTGTATCATCCCAGCTATTCATTCTCTACTTTATCTATAATCTCTTATTAATAACAATAAGACTTAGGAGCAGAAGTAGGCCATTTGGCCCATCGGGTCTGCTCCGCAATTCGATGAGACTATGTCTGATCTGATAATCCTCAACTCCACTTTCTTGCCTTTTCCCCATAACCCTTGATTCCCTTACTGATTAAAAATATGTCTATCTCAGCATTGAATACACTTAACGACCCAGCCTCTATAACTCTCTGCGGTAAAGAATTCCACAGATTCACTGACCTCTGAGAGAAGAAATTCTTTCTCATCTCTGTTTTAAATGGGTGACCCATTACTCTGAGATTATGCCCTCTGATCCTAGACTCTCCCACAAGGGGAAACAACCTCTCAGCATCTATCCTGTCAAGCCCCCTAAGAAATGTTTCAATAAGGTCGCCTCTCATTCTTCTAAACTCCAATGAGTACAGGCCCAACCTACTCAATCTCTCCTCATAAGAAAATCCCTCTATATCTGGGATCAACTTAGTGCACCTTCTCTGGACTGCCTCCAATGCCAGTATATCTTTCCTTAGGTAAGGGGACCAAAACTGTTCACAGTATTCTAGGTGCGGTCTAACTAGTGCCTTGTATAGTTATAGTAAGACTTCCCTATTTTTATACTCTGTTCCCTTTGAAATAAAGGCCAACATTCCATTTGCCTTCCCTATTACCTGTTTAACTTATGTTAGCTTTTTGGGATTCATGCACAAGGACTCCCAAATCCCTCTGTGCTGCAGCCTTCTGCAGTCTTTTTCCATTTAAATAATATCCAGTTCCTCCACTCTTCCTGCCAAAGTGCATAACCTCACATTTTCCCACATTATATTCCATCTGCCACTTTTTTGCCTACCCACTTAACCTGTCTATATCCCTCTGTAGATTCCTTGTGTCAACCTCATCACTTGTCTTTCCACCTATTTTTGTATCATCCACAAATTTGGTGATAGTACATTAACTTCCCTCATCTAAGTCATTAATATATATTGTAAATAATTGTGGCCCCAGCATTGATCCCTGTGGCACTCCACTAGTTACAGGTTGCCATCCTGAAAATGCCCCCCTTATCCCAAATCTCTGTCTTCTATTAGTTAGCCAATCCTTTATCCATTCTAATATACTACACATGAAACCATGGGCTCTTATCTTATTAAGTAACCTTATGTACAGTGCCTTATCGAACACCTTTTGGAAATCCAAATATATTACATTTACTGGTTCTCCTTTATCTATCCTGCTAGTTACCTCCTCAAAGAATTTTAATAAATTTGTCAGGTATGATTTCCCCTTCATGAAGCCATGCTGATTCTGCTTGATTAGATTATGTAATTCTAAATGCTATTACATCCTTTATAATAGATTCTAACATTTTCCCAATGACAGATGTGAAACGAACTGGCCTTCAGTTACCTGTTTTTTGTCTCCCTCCCTTTTTGAATAAGGGTGTTACATTGACTGAGCTTTTAGAAATTGATGCACCATAACAGCTGGGCATTTTTCCTACTCGAAAAACTTTAGTTTAGAATCCTGCATGGCAGATTTATGTGTGGCATTTGCTTACTGACATAGATTACACTACATTTCTCTACATTAAATGGCATCTGCCATATGTGGGCTTATTCTCCCATCAGAAAAAGTAGCCCAGTTTCATTTAGGGACCCTTATTCTTTCCACAATTACATCAGCATCCACTTTGACGGTTGCAATTTTGGTGAACTGTACATTGCATTCTTGGTAGCTGAGGATTGACTGCTGGAATAAAGACTGAACCGTCAAACCTCATTTCTTCTTCTTCTTGAGTTCTCTGCCTGCAGGCAGGTCCGACCCACAGCGTCGCAATCTCCACCACAGGAAGGGAAAGGAGGCAGGTCTCAAATCCACCCCAGCCAGAATGGGAATCAAATTCCATGCTGTTGGCACCAATCTGATCCACACTGGCTGTCCAGCCAACTTTTCCCCCACCAAGGGGTCCAGATTGCTGTGGCAACATGCACTTTTATATGCATGCTGCAGCTTGGAGCTATAGAAAGTGATGGTAATAGCGATTTATTTCCATCACATGGATGACCAGGAATCTCTCCTGCTCTTAGTACCTGGCCATTGGCATATGTTGGAAGGATTTACAAGTTAATACTAAACCTGTTTGGCCATGCTTTGAATGAACATTCCTTGGCCATCAAGTCCTGGAGTGGGGCTTGAACCCAGAGTTTTTGGGTCAGAGACAGGGACATTACCCACTGTGCCAGAAGACCTTTAATGTGCAGATATTAAAAAAATGAATTAAAATGAGATAGGGTATAGATAAATATATTACACTATCACTAGGAGTTAAGGGTTGCCTTCAATATGTTGGAGCTATTTCCTAACTTGGGTTTTACTGCAAAATATTTATCTGCACCCTTTCTGGCTCAATTTACATTTTTAAAGTTTTTAGCTGGGACTGACTGCTCCTTTCCTCGCCTCCCCTGAAACTTCATTTCAAGGCTCTAGTAGTTTTGCAGCAGCTGAAATAGTTTAAACCAGTCCAGTTATAACACATTACTGAAATCCCTGCAATACCAAAGGAAAAAAAAATCTTTAAAACCAGACTTTTTCTATTTCATTTATGTTAAAAATAAAAACGGAAATAACGTTCATAAACAGTCCAGAAAAGAAATGAGTAACCCAACATTGATGTTTAAAGATCTCCCTTTCAGGAAGTAACCACCACCGCTCAGCCACCACCACTCACCGCCTTCCTCCGCCCACAAGAATTCAGCAAATTTTCTAAAGAAACTGAGGAAATATTGCAAGAGGAAGAAAAGGGCCCTTAGAGATTTATTATGTTCTGCCTCCATGGTCTTTATATATTGAGAGGAATTTGCAAAGAGAGAGACACCAAAGTGGCTATATCACCTGTTTAATGATGCCATCACACACTAGGCATGCTCATAACATAGGAATACATTAAACTGCTTCCCCCTTTTTAAAAAAATTGTTTTTTCTTCAATAAACTATTTACTGTTTCCCCAGCTATACAACTTCAAAAGCAAATAAACACATCTTTGTGAATATGCACACTTGGCAGAATAATAGCTGATTCTTTTTTCTCTTCAAACTATATCTATAAATCAAATATAACAACTTGTTTATGAAGTCTTTCTGATCTTCATACAGGTTTTGATGTAGGGTTAGGTTTTCAACTCATGGTTTCAGTTCAGGGCTCACAGGAGATCTTTTTTCTTTTTCTTTTAGGCATTTCCTTTATTTGCTTTCTTTCGACGCACTATAATATCCTTGTGGTTCATAATCTCAGTAGGTTCATTAATGGCTTGTTTTTAATCTATATTCCTGGTTAATTATTTTTTCATAATTAGCTTTCATGTGGTTTAAGTCTTCCTCTCTCTCTAGGTTCAATTTCAGTTGTAATCTTTCCTTTTCACAAAAGACTATATGCACTGTTTAAAATGATTGTGTCATCTGTGACTATGGTTGTAAAGGAGTTCTTGGCGGTTTATCTCTACAATTTTGGTAGATCATAGATTTGTTAGCCAATGGATCACCATCCAGACGAGGCCAATAGGCAAAACCTCTGTCTACAGATTTCATACTAATTATGCCCATTTGTTCAGTATGTTTTTTGTATTCATTCATGGGATGTGGGCGTACCTGACTCACCCAGCATTTATTGGCCAAACCTAATTGCCCTTGAAAAGGTGGTGGTGAGCAGCCTGCTTGAACTGCAGCAGTTCATGTGGTGTAGGTACACACACAGTGCTGTTAGGGAGGGAGTTCCAGGATTTTGACCCAGCGACAGTGAAGGAACGGCAATATATTTCCAAGTCAGGATAGTGTGTGGCTTGGAGGGGAACTTCTAGGTAGTGGTGTTTCCATGCATCTGCTGCCCTTGTCCTTCTAGATGCTAGCGGTTGTGGGTTTGGAAGGTACAGTGTGCCAGAATCTTTTCTCTTACAGAGTGAGGTACCACCACTCTGTGACCTCACCTAATGCATCCCTATCCACATGGCAACTCATTACATCAGTTGTGGAATGGTTTCTGTTCCACATCTGTACAAACTCTGGCCAATCAAACAAAGTCAGGTCATTAGCTCTTTTCATAACTAGGGACAGGATTTTATGGTCTCCTGCTGCCTGGGGGGGCCTGCAAAATTCCATGGGTAGCCCTCCCACTGCCCTCCTGCCTGCCACTGCCACAATTGAGGGCTGCTGTATGATGTTGTATGTGCCTGTGTGCCATTGTAACGCAAAGGTGCTCGGCAGAGTAAGGGTTAATGTGGGACTGGAGAATAGCACCGTCCATGGTATGAGGTATAGAGTTACATGGTAACAGACTGAGAGAACAGTCTAGAAAGAACACTATAGAAGAAACACTCTAGAAGCAGCCTACCTGCATGGAGAAGCACCAGGCATGACAGTAACCTGGGATCTGTAAATAGTTAAAGATTAACAATAAATGGTTTATGTTTAATCATACAAGTAACACGAGACATCACCATGCACACCATAATACAGCAAGGTGAAAAGTAGTTATAATACAACATGGTGGCAGTGGTGGGATATGAAAGGTGGAATATTAACAATTAATGCAGAACAGTATCCCAAGGTGTGAGAAACTAAAAGCATCTGAAGCTAAACCGGAGAGATGTGCGCCTAGGAAGAAACAGTTGAAGGAGCTTCACTACAGTTGCGGAATCCACCAAAGTGGTGGTCCATTGCAAGATGCCCAGCTGACACAGAGTAAAATGATAAAACCTGGTCAGATCACAAAGACGGGTAAGAACAACTACAAAAATTGCAAGATCCCTGAGTGACGCAAAGCAAAAAAACTGTTTAGATCACAAGTAGGGTGAGTAACACGACAGAAAATTGTGAGGCTCTGAGTCATGCAGTCAAAGGACCTGGACAGTTCATGAGAAAAAAATAGTTCAGTGAGCAAAAATACAAAAAAAAAGCTATATTTACATTTTAGAATAGGTGGCAGTCCCAGGGTTCAGTATCCAGAGGGCAGCTGACAGACAGCTGCAGAGGGAATCTACAGGCACACCATAATACTTGGCGGCCGGGTTTAAGTTAAAAAAAAGTTAAGTAAAAATTGGCTGGCAGAGTAAAGAGAGAATTTTGCAGAGCTAAGAAAAAAGAAAACCTGCAGAGTTTAAAAGAAGAAATCACCGCAGAATTGACAGCTTGCAACTTTAAAAAAAAACATGTGCCCATCAACACTCCCAAAGTGCAGGATATTCAAAAAAGCACCTGCAGAGAAAAAAAAAATAAAGAATCACCCATAAAAGAAATGCTGCAGTATTTTCTTTAACAAGTTTAAAAAACAAAGGCCCATGATCATCAGGGAGACTGCCAAAATCATAAAAGCACAGGAAATTCACAGACAAAGTAACCGACAGCCTGAGTGAAAAAATGGTTCCTGTACGGATAACCTTAAAAGGGCATTGACATTTAAAGCAGTAACGACAGAAAAAAATGCCCATACAGAGGGCAACTCCCAATAATGCTGAGGGCAACGAGAGATCCCAGAGAGAGGGCAACTCCAAAAAAAGCACTGAGGGTAACAAGGGACTTCAGAGAGAGAGCAACAAAAGGCCCCATAGTGAGGGAGTGCAGAGTGAGCAGATGGCTGTGAATGAAGGAAAGTTATCTGAGGCAACTCAAAAGATGCAAAATGTGCATTAAAGTAAATGAAGTTGTTTGACAGGAAAATGTTCGCATCAGTGCTGAACTGGAAGATTTAAAGTGCAAGATTCAAGTTGAGTATATGCCTCTGAAAACGCAGATTAAACTGAAGTAGTCAATGAAACAAGCTGTTCAAGATCTGAACAAACACATTTCAGAGACAACACAAAGGCACCAGGAGGAAATAACAACCCTCAATTGCACAGTTGGCAAGTCAAAGCAGGAGTTGGGAAAACTTAACCAGGAGTACAGCCAGGCAAAACAGCAGGCAGAAAAGGCACATGAAAAAGTTGTGACCCTGATAGGCTCCTTGAAGTAGCAATGGAAAAAACATTAGGAGCTATACAAACGTTGAATATTACTTCAGAAAAAGCTGTGTTGGAATTATCTGTAACATAGAAACAATGCACTGAAGCCCAGAATGAGTTGGCAAGAGGTCAACAAGAATATAAACAGTTGAAAGAACAGTTGATTGTCCTTCAAGATCAAATGCAAAAAGGAATGTGTAACCATTCAGCACATGAAAAATGAAGACTGTCTTAAACAGTAGAATGGAAGACTAACAGAAGAAGTTCGAGGAGACTCTACTGAATTACAGGAAAACTCAAGATGAAACAAGCAAGCTTTGCAAAGAAAAGGATGACCTGTTAAAGAATCTCCACACGCTACAAGAATCCCTTGGGACCAAGTTTATTCCTCTGAAAAATTATGGAGAGAAGCAAATTGAAGAACCAGTTGGCAGAGAAGACTCAGCAATGTTCCATATTCCAGGAGGAAGCCGAAAGCTGCAAGAAACAGACTGAAGAGCTGAAGAAGCAGCTGAATGGAAAAGGGGAGACATTGAAAGGCAAAGCCATAGTACTTTCCAAACTGCGAGCAGATAATGAAGCCATGAGTAGCACAATTATAGAACTGAAACAAGTTAAGACTTTGCTGGAGATAGGCCTGGCCAACAGTGAAATCACAAAGAAGGACAAGGACAAAGTTCTGTCACAGACAGAGAAAGAAAAGACAGAATAAGATTGGCAAATGTAAATCTGATATTTAAGTGTAAAGTACTAGAAGAAGAACAAACACTGCATGTACTGAGAACCATTTAGCTGAATGAAAAGATTCATAAGCTTTCAAAATGGTTTAAAAATAAAACAGCAAACAAGTGTTTGGCTGACATTGTGAAACAAATGGAAATGAAGGTTCCATTTGTGAAACGTGTACGTCCAGCAAGATCATGGCAGGCATCACGGATAAAGAAAATCTAAATCCACTCTAGGAATAAAAGGCCTGCATGTTCCCCTCAGAAGGAACAGGACAAAACCACAAAAAAGCAAATGGGTAGTTAATAAAGAGACATACAACTCAAAGGAGTGCAAAAAGTGAATCATATGGAGATAACAAAATACCAAAAACACAGAGTACTAAGACCATTCCTGTAAATGTGACAGACTGTGATGTGGAAGAGCTGTCTAGCTTCAAGACCATTTGAATGTGTAAAGTCAGTGACTTGATGTGGGGGAGAAGGGATAGCAAGTAAAGATTGTATTGTAATACTCCTTGGGAAGGGAGGAAAGATTTATTTGGAGAAGAAAGGGGTATGTTCTATGATGTTGTATATGCCTGCATGCCATTGTAATGTAAAGGTACTCAGCAGAGCAATGATTAACGTCGAACTGGAGAATAGCACAGCCCATGTTATGAAGTATAGAGTCACGTGGTAATAGACTGAAAGAACACTCTATAAGAAACCTACCTGCATGGAGCAGCAGAATGCAGGGCAGCAACCTGGGATCTGTAAATACTTAAAGATTAACAATAAATGGTTCATGTTTAAACATACAAGTAACAAGATCTCATAATTGAGACGTAACTGCACACCATAATACAACATGATGATCGGCGGTGATAATACAAGAAGGGCCTTAAGTGGCTAATTAATGGCCACTTAAGGGCTGCTTCCCACCCAGACTCAATTTTGAGGCTAGCAGGAGGAGATCAGGGACAAGATGGAAGCCTGGCAGGTTACCCTGCTTGGGCCATGGACAGGAAGGGGTAGAAGGACCTCCATCATGGCACCTTTCCAAATTGAGTGCCCACATTCTGCCCCCACAGTGCTTCCTCCCTGCCTGGCCTTGCCTCTTATGTTCTTCTGTTCAACGTGAACATACCAATCACACAACAAAGATTAGTGAAACAATAATGTGGGTTCTTTATTTGAAGATAAGACTATGTACGGTTAGAGTTAACCGGGAAACTATGTATAATACATCTGACCTTGACTACTGCTGCTTGTAGACTGAATACAAGTCATGGGACTAATACATCACATACATCCTGTTGAGGTGGTAGTGATTTAGAGCAGTTGAAGATACAGTCCCTTAAAGGTACATGTATGTCATGTCACAACATTGCCTTCAGGACCTCCACCCTCCAGTACCCCCCCCACCCCTGTCGCCCACCCCACCCTGGCCTCCCCTCCTGTCCCTGCCACGAGATCTCCACACTTACCTCAGGGTAGGTGGTGGAATAGTGGTATTGTCACTGGACTGGTAATCCAGAGACCCAGGGTTCAAATCCCACCATGGCATTTGAATGGAATTAAAGTCTAATGATGACCATGAAACCATTGTCGATTGTTGTAAAAACCCATCTGGTTCACTAACTTTAAGGAAGGAAGTCTGCTGTCCTCACCTGGCCTGCATGTGACTCCAGATAGGCAGTAATGTGGTTGACTCTTAAATGGCCTAACAAGCCACAAAGTTGTAACAAACCATGAAAAAGTCAATAAAATGGAATGAAACCAGACCAGCCACCCAGCACCAACCTAGGCACTGGAAATGACAGTGGCAAATCCAGCCCTTTTGACACTGCAAAATGCTCCTTAGTAACATCTGGGGGTCTGTGCCAAAATTGGGAGAGCTGTCTCACAGACGAGTCAAGCAATAGCCTGACATAGTCATACTCATGGAATCATACCTTACAGATCATGTCACAGAAACCACAACAGTATGGAGCCAACCCGCCCCTCTGTGGGGTGGTCAGCCCTGGCAGTGGCAGGAAGGTGTCAGTGACTGTTGCCAGGACTGCTAGAGAAGAATAGACCCCAAGGCTTTGGATCGCTGGAGCAGGTATGGCTGGGGTCTTGAGCTGGAAGGGTTTGGGTTGGTTAGGCAGAGGGAGTGGGTTTAAGGTACAGAGTGGGTAGGAAGGAAGGGGGCATTCAATCCAAGGGGTTTTGCACAAGACAGCCCTCGAAGAGTGACCCCCACCCGGTTCCTGCCCATTAAGCATTTGAGGTAAAGAAATGGGCTTCTTGCTGCCCATGCCAAATGTTTTATGGGGGACAGCATTGGAGAGGTGGAGACAATGTGGGAGACGGCATGGGGGGGGGAGGAGCGATTGCCTAAGAGGTGTGGAATGGGGTATGGGATGGCATTTGAAGAAATAGTGGGATAGGGGTGGGATGTGGATGATATGAGAGGGGTGAAAGGAATGGGAAAGGTACGGCATGAGAGGAATTGCATAGAAATAATGGAATGGCATGGTTTTGGGGATTTAAAGACATACTGTTGTCCTAAAAATACTAATTTCACTGCAGATGTTTTGCGGTTCTTTGCTGGCTCAAACATAATTATTTCCTGTAATATTGAATTAATAAAATTCTTTCCCTCTTCCAATAACCATGGTTTTGTTCTTCATCCTGTACCTTTTACTGTCTCTTTATGGTCTATCACAAATTTTTCTGACTTTTTCTGTAACTTCTCCCCTAGAGTCTATAGACTGTAAGAGAACGGGATGGGAAATTAGAGAATCACCGATGCTTTCAATTCTCTTGCAACTGCCAGTGGTGCAGCACCCTCTGACATTCTCCCCCTTCTTCAGCTCAATATGTTATTGCATAACTTCACACATACCCTAGACCGCAAAAAAGATATAATAGACATTGACTACCTCAGTGAAAGCACACGTATTAGAGTCTCTTAGAGATATTGGGAACACAGAGAAAAGGAAAGAAAGGCTGGAGACTTGGAGAGGTGGAGCACAGGGGAAATTGGCATGGAGTGCAGGAAGAATCAGGTTGATTTGGGTGTAGTCGTAGTGTTGGGTAGCTGCACTAAGAAGGGCTAGGGTTATGGAAGCAATGAGGCGGAAAATGAGAAATTGCAGCAATTAAGCAGCATATGAACACTGAAGGGGGAAGATGGTTTCTGGGAACACTGAGTAGATGAGAGCATCAAAGGAAAACAGTCCAGGAGAAGCTTGGACCCCAAATATGGGCCCAGGCCTTGAATACTGCCCTAGATCTGCAAGTGGCCAGACTCAGGAATATAGTGCAGATGATGTTCAGAGGCACAAGGAAGGTTCTGCACTAGAACACAGCAGAATAAACTGTTGTGACAAGAAACAGAAATATTGAACAGGAGGATTTGTAGAGAAAGTACAGCTTAAGAGGCTGTCAAGATATTTTTAGATGGAGAGTGCCAAGATGTGCTGTAGAAGAGTACGGTACAATTAATTGTGACCATCATATCTTTTGCCCATGGGTTGGCATAATTCATTTTGTTCCATAAAACCCTAAGGCACTGCAGCCAAGTATTTTGCTTTTATATTTTAAAGTCAAAAAATGATTTATGTAGCATGTCCATCCGTGATAATAAATATAATCAAAGCTACCTGATTTTAATCCTGATTTTTTTTGGCTGAGGTCCCATCAAAAAATTTTAACCTATCATGCATCTATGGCCAAGAATATTGGTCATCTGCAAAAAAACCCCTTTTCTTCATGTCTTTCTTCCCCTTCTGTCTCTCTTCCTCCCTTTCTCTCTCTCTCACCTTCGGCACATGTGTCTCTTCTCTTTCACTGCACACACCAATTCCCCTGTCTCATTGCTTGGCATATTTTCCCTTCACCCCTATGTCCCTTTTTCTCCTCCCTTCAATTTTCACCTTCTTTCATTTTCACTTTTTGCTGTCTCACCTTCCTTCACCTCTTTATTCTACTCATTTAATTACTGTAAACCACCCACAATACTTGAATTTAGCTTAATTAAGATCTTTTGTGAGTTCAATGCTTTTGTTTCTATGATTGTATATATAAAACCAATTATTCCATTTACCTTTTTAAGCACCTATTCACATGTATTGCCACTTTTAATGACTGTTGTATCTGCAGACCGGCCGCCACTTATCCTCCATCCCGGTGTCATCCAATAGAAATCACTAACTAGACACAGGCATTGCAACAGTGACACCACAAAATCACAGAATCATTACAGTGCAGAAGGAGACCATTCAGCCCATTGAGTCTGCACTGGCTCACTGAAAGAGCATTCTACCTAGACCCACTCCCCTGCTTTATCTCCATAACTTTGCACATTCTTTCTCATCAGATAGCAACCCAATTCTCTTTTGAATACTTCAATTGAACCTGCCTCCACCACCCTTTCAGGAAGTTCGTTCCAGACTTCAACCACCCTCTGGGTGAAAAACATTTTCCTCACATCACTCCTACTCCATTTGCCCATTATTTTGAATTTGTGCCCTCTAGTTCTTGATGTACTCTTGAGTGGGAACAGTTTCTCACTAGTTACTCTGTCCATACCCCTCAGGATCTTGAATACCTCTATCAAGTCTCCTCCGAGGAAAAGACCCACAACCTCTCCAATCTATCCTCATAGCTACAGTTGTTTATCCCTGGAATCATTCTTGTGAATCTCTTCTGTACCCACTCCAATGCCTTCACATACTTCCTCAAGTATGGCGCCCAGAACTGGACACAATACTCCAGATGAGGCTTAACTAGTGTCTTATAAAAGTTTAAAATGACCTCCTTACTCTTGTACTCAATGTCCCTATTAATAAAACCTAGGAAACCATATGCTTTAATAACTGCTCTCTAAACATGTCTTGCCACCTTCAATGACTTATGTACATATACACCGATGTCCCATTATTCTAATACCTCCTCCTTCTCAATTGTAAATTCCTTGAGTGTACCAGTTACCTTCTCTCTCACCTCGGGATGGGTAGCATCCTCTTCCTTTGTAAAGACAGATGAAAAGTACTCATTTAATACCTCTGCTACTTCTCCTGCCTCCACATACAAGTCTCCTCTTTTATTGCTAATTGGCCCAACCCTTTCTTTTACCACTCTTATTATTTGCATGCTTATAGAAGATCTTAGGATTCTCTTTTATGTTAGCTGCCAGTCTCTTTTCATGTTCCCTGCTTGCTTTTTTGATTAGTTTTTTCACTTCTCCTTTCGTCCTTCTATTTTCGATCTAATTCTCCATTGTATTTTCTACCTGACATCTATCGTATGCACACTTCTTCCTTTTCATCTTCACCTCTCTCTCTCTCTCATCATCCAGAATGTTCTAGATTTATTTGTCCTACCTTTCCCCTTCAAGGGAATATACCTTGACATTGCCTGCAATACTATCTCTTTGAAGGTAACCCATTGTTCAGCCACCATCTTTTCCGCGAACATTTGATTCCAACTCAAACAGAAAATGCTGGAAAAACTCAGCAAATCTAACAGCATATGCTAAGTTTTCCTGCATTTTCTGTTTTTGTTTTAGATTTCCAGCATCCACAGTATTTTGCTTTTACCTTACTTGATTCCAACTCACTCGACTCAGATGCATTCTTATCCCAACGAAGTTGGCTTTCCCTCAGTTAATTGTCCCTGCTCTGGATTGCTCCTTGTCCTTATCAATGGCCAACCTAGACCTTATGATATGGTCACTGTACCCTAAATTCTATCCCACTGTTTTTTGATCCACTTGGGCCAACTCATTCCACAGAACCAGGTCCAACAGGGCATGTCCTCTCGTTGGACCGGAAACATACTGTTGCAGAAAATTATCTTGAACACACTTTAGGAACTCTTGCCCTTCTTGTCTCTTTGCACTATTCCTATCCCAGCCTATATTTGGATAATTGAAGTCTCCCATTATAATTGTTCTATAATTCTTGCACCGCTCTGTAATTTCTTTGCAAATTTGTTTCCCTACATCCCTTCCACTAGTTGGTGGTCTATATAGTACACCGATCAATGTTATTGCACCTTTTTCATTCCTTGCCTCTAGCCAGAGAGATTCCTTGACCCGTCTTCAACAACCTCTCACTCCAGTACATCTTTAATCAATACTGCCACTCCCCACCCTTTTCTTCCTTTCCTGTCTTTCCTAAATATCTTGTACCCATGAATATTTAACACCCAGTCCTGTTCTTCTTTCAGTCAGGTCTGTTACAGCAATAATATCATAGTTCCATTTGTCAACCTGTGCCTGTAGTTCATGACTCTTATTAACCATGCTCTGTGCATTCACATACATGCACATTAATCCTGATTTAGGCTTTATAACTTTCCTCCTTGCTCTGACCCCAAAATAATGACTTACTATAGCCTAGGTGAACCCTAGTTCCACCAAACTCTCCTAAGTATTCTATTTAATTTGATACTACTCTCTGATATATCCTCCTTATCAGTTAATGCTTCTCTACTTCCCACTCCCAGTTTTCCTCCTCTCCTCCCTGAATTTCTCTTCAGGTTCCAATCTGCCTGCCAATCTGGTTTAAACCCTCCCCAACAGCACTAGCAAACCTCCCGTCGAGAACATTAGTCCCAGTTCTGTTAAGGTGTAACCCGTCCTTCTTGTACAGGTCCTATCTGCCCCAGAACCAGTCCCAATGCCTCAGAAATCTAAAACCCTCTCTCATACTCCATTTCTCCAGCCATTTATTGAACAGCTCAATCTTCCTATTTTTATGCTCACTAGCACATGGCAATGGAGTAATCCCGAGATTACTGTTCTTGAGGTCCTGCTTTTCAATTTCCTTCCTAACTCCCTACAATTCTGCTTTCAGGATCTTGTCCCTTTTCCTGTCTATGTCATTGGTCCCAATGTGGATCATGACCTCTGGCTGCTCGCCCTCCCGCAAAAGAATGTCCTGCAGCTGCTCTGTGACATCTTTGATCCTGGCACCAGGGAGGCAACATACCATCCTAGAGTCACGTCTCCGGATGCAGAAACCCAGTCTGCTCCTCTAACAGTCCATGTCCAAATGCAACAGGACTTGGACAATATCCAAGCTTGGACTGACAAGTGACAAGTAACATTCGCGCCACACAATTGCCAAGCAATGACCATCTCCAACAAGAGAGAATCTAACCATTGCCCCTTGAAGTTCAATGGCATTGCCATCAGAACGATTGCTGCGATATTGACACATACAACGAGACATGCCAGACACATCCCAGAATACAATTGGATTTGCTTCCTTTGTCACCATGTGCACTTTTGGAGCTGCTCATTATTATTTGGTGTGCCTTCTTCTGCTGGTTTGAAGTGATTATTCTGATTGGCCAGAGTGTGATGCCACCTTCCCATTCCAATCATTGTTGCTGCTTTTTCCAGGTTGCTGAAATCCATGGCCTGAAAATTACGTTCTGAGGTCAGGCAAATGCTCAACCCGAACGCATATAAAATTGCGCCAAATGTTGTCGAGCTTGTGTCCCCACACCATTGCACACATGTGCAATATTGAGGTTGGCAGGGGCGTGCGGGAGTCGGAGCCACGCCCACTGACAATTAAAGGGCCAATTAAGGCCATTAAAAAGCCTATTAACTGAGATTTTAAGTTGTCCGTGTGATTTTTAGCTCATTGCCAGGGCAAAACGGGTGGGCGGAAATCACGTTTTAATCATTTCCTCATCCACGGGTGGGATAAAAGGCCCCTGGGGCAGCAGCACTTTGTCATTGCCAGTTCTTTGCTGTGTGAGTGTAGAGTTGCCCCAGAGTTTCTTTGCCTCTTGTTTGATTTTCAAGCCTGCCTTTCAGCATCTCAGATCTTCATCTTCTCTGGAAGATTCCCCTGAGTATTGCAGCACACTGCTCCTTCATTTTCAAGACACTGGTGCTCTGCATTCCATCTAATGGGGTAGTGTATTCCGCTGGTGGAATCTCCTCTGAAGAGGAATTTATTGTAAAGTAGAAATCATGTGTGTGTGCGCGTGTGTGTGTGTGTGTGTGACTTAATTGAATTAAAGGCAGCTGGTCTGAAGGCTTTGATGTATCAGGCGAAAAGCTAGGTTTGAAATGTTAACTAGGTAAACGTGGTTTTAGAATGTGAGGTGTAAAGGGAACATTTGCATTTTTAAATAAACCAGAGTAGCTTGAATTCAAAAGAGGGGGTGAAATATTACACCTAGCCAGGAGAAGTTAAGAAACAGTGTGTTTATTTTTCCCAAAGATTACTGGTAAAATTGGTACTATGAATGATTTTTATTATTAGAGAGGTAAAGTCCAAAGACATAGTGAAACAACAGGAATTTGCATTCAAAGGGGAAAATATGTATAAAGGAGAGAAGGTTGTGTGGAAGAGAAGGCATTTTAATATCTAACGTAAGTGTGAAAAGCCTCCAGCATCTAAGCCTCAAGCTGCTGTCCACAAGGAACCAAAGCTGAGAAAGCTCACTTTGAACTCGACTGTCCAGTGTATGTGTTTTGCCTGGGTCTGTTTTGTGCTTTACTGTTGCCTTAACAGAGGTGTAACTGGGAGTTACATTAAATAGGGGAGCCAGGAGTTATCATAGCAGTAATTTGTAAACCTATGTTTGTGCTTAAAATTATTTTTTTATTTTAATAAAGGATTAATTTAGTTTTGTAAGAAACCTATATGACTCAGTGTTCTCATTACTACTGAATTCAAGGAATGCATCTTGAAATAAATACAGGTTGTAAAATAATTGTGGCAGTTGTTTCTAGTTTCCCTCTGGGATTTGAACAGCTCAGCATTTACCAGCTGCTGTGACATAACAGGTGCCATCTGCATTGGGGCTTCAATGGACTCTCTGGCTATGATAGTTCCGTTTCTGATGAGAGGAGCCCATAATGTTTCTAGTACCCACCAGACATGCATCTGTCACCTGCACTCTTACCTTCATCTGAGACCCCCACCTCGCCACAACTGAAGGAGCGAGCTGCTCAGTGGCATTCCAGTTCCAGTGCATCGCTTTCATGCTTCGTGAGGATGCGCAGATTTGGCACTCCTCCACCCGTCTCCAGTGCTCTGCAGCGTTATGACTACTCTTCTCTTGGAAGGGGAAAATAGAAAACCTCATTATTACTCTGTCTCCCTGAAGGTCCTTTTCTGATTCTCCACCATCCCCCAACACCACCCCCTACCCCCTAACCTGGGCATTAGGCAGGCTGTGTTTACTGTGGCACATCTCACCCTGCAATGCACTGAGGCCAGTCATGCTGACATCCCAGCCTTGGCAGGGCAGACTTCAGTGCCAGTTGGCATACACACTCTTAGATCCCTGAACGTTCCGAGCAACGGGCACCTGACTAAAGTTCTCCGCATATGCCCATCCCATCTCTGCACTTACCCTTGCTGACTGCAGAAGATCATTGAACCTTTTGCGGCACTGAAGCCACATGTGATGCACCGCATCATGCCCACTGATCTGGGTGACGACTTCTGTCCAGGCCTTCTTGGTCAGACAGGGCGGCCTTCTCTTGCCATCCCTGGATATTAATATTTGCTGGCAGGCACTGACCTCCTTGACCAGCATGCCCAGGCACTCATCTGGGAAACGGGGGTGGGGGGGGGGCAGATTTGCCATCCGACTTGCCCTCCTGCCTTCCATGACCACCAGGTGCTGAGGCCACAACTGCACACCAGGACACTTGTTGGATAGCTTCAAAAAAGCTCCCCAACTCCCTCAGCCTCCCCCACAATTCCTGGCAGCCTTCAGGGAGCTGCCTCTTCCATTCTTGAACACCCTGCTGGGTCCCCATTCGGCCAGGTGCCTGATGCATTCCCACCCCAACACATGGAAAAAACAACCGGCAGTCACGTTTCATGTTGGGTGGGCCTTAATTGGCCACCCAGCGCAATATCGCATTCACAGTGTGATCTCGGCCAGGGGTGGGTTTTACATCTGCTTCTGGTCAGGCCTACTTCCAGCGCATCCCAAGGGTAAAATTTAGGCCCATGTTTTCACCTATTTACGTATCATTTTGGCAGAAAAACAGTAAGCAGTAACCGTGACAGTAAAGCACACACAACCATCAAAAACACTCATACATTCCACTTTTTATCTTACCATTTTACCAGCAAATGCACAAAAAAGTTAAAGTACACGTGCACATACAGTCGGACTATTAGAATTGAGATCCCGTGCCACATTGACAGTGTTACTCATTTTACATTTATCTTGGCTAATGGCTGATATATTTGGCACCGTTGATCAATCACATTTCAGATGTATTTCTTCTCCGTATTCTTACTCACAAAATTTGTAACTATGAATAGCATTTGTTACCTATATGCTTGCCCTGTGGTCATTCATAGTTCTTGCCACAATTTGCCATAGCTCCCAATTTGAAGTCATCAGGAAATTTCAGCATGGTTCCCTCAACTCTTAAGTCCATGATCACTTATGTATATGGTAAATAAGAATGGAAATAACACAGATATAATTTTTCTTGAGAAATAGTTTCATTTGTGCTGGTTGGTCTGGAGCTGAATTAAGTGTCATATCTTTATGTTTCAAGTATGCACTAACAATTGTCTAAAACCACATTGCAAAGGAGAAAAAGCCAAAAAAAATGAGCCAACATAAATTGACTGATGCATAGGAAAGATTAAAGAATGATTCATGTTAATTTATTGCAGCCATTCAAGAAGTTACGTGATTTAAGACGTTGTAAGGCAATTTTTATTTTGTTGCTTGTTCAAGGGATGTGGGCGGCGATGGCAAGGTCCTTTATAATCCCCAATGCTCATTGCAGTGAGAAGGCTGTGGTAAGTCTTCTTGAGCTATTACAGTGCTTGTGGTAATGGTGCTCCCATGATGATGTTAGGTAAAGAATTCCTTTTCTCATTGCTATCTTTCCTGTCACATAAAATCATCAACATAGACAGTTTCAAATACAGCAAAGTAAACAAAAGCAGTGATGTACCAATATTGTTATTGTATTCACACATGAATCTATCTGTCAAATAATATCAATGTTAAATATATCTGAAATGGAGTCCACGTTACAAAATTTAATGCAACCCACAGTTTGCACATCAGGTTAATGTGAGTACTGTGTAAAGAGGGAAGAGTGGGAAGTGGAGAATGCCGACAGAAAAAGAGGCAAAAAAAAAGAGAAAATGCTGCTTTGCTAGTGAATCCATAGGTGGCATGTGATCTAGCAAACACCTAATACTTTCTTGTATTATCTGGGAGAACTCAAAGTTCCTTTTAAAGTCTGTGTGAAAATGTTTGAAAATTAACTACAGGCTATTTATGATTAAAGGGATTCTTATACATTTTCTGCTCATTTCTGTTCTACTTGTCACTGCCTGGGTGCAGAAGGCCAAAAGGATGACAGAAAATTGCATTTACTGAATGACTTTGCATAGGTGGAAGAGACTCTGCTGCACAAATTTATTTTACATAATATTTTAAACGATATGCATGTATCAATGAATGTATTGATCACTTTGTAACCACCTTGTGGACTAATCATGTCATGTAAATTTGGGATCATGACAGAAGAAATTATTTGAGAAGCAATTGTTAAAAAAGATAAGGGCACTTATGTGCATGAATGATTACTTCTACCGCGTAGGACAAACCAGAATATTTTGTTATGGTTTTATCTGACTGAGGGACATTTCTACTTTATAATCTCTTGACCCTTGAAGGTCATCAAGCATACCTATAAAATATTGACCTAATTTTGTAATTTAGATTATTCAACCCTGTCAAGATAAAATTTTCATTATAATAACTTTATCAAAGCTATTTTCTTCCAGAGTATTTATGCTATTTTATCATTTTCACTCACAGTTGAATAGCACAGCATCAATTATTGTTCCTGGGAGTCAGGTTCGCATATCCACCCACTCTGGGGGTACAAGGAATTCTTGCAATCACTGGTCTTGCTCGAGACTTTATAAATGTGAACTCACAGGCTCAGAAATTTGATCATGCAGTGCTTGTTTCTCAGATGCTAAAAGGCCTCCTAAACTTTTGGCTTGGAAAGCAAGAAGCGGATGTTTATTATGAACTGTAAGTATTAATGTAGGCGAAAAATCAGCATCAAGAGCTCACACTTGAAACAGGGGGAGGCTGTTTGCATTTTCAAATACTTGGTGAAAGCCTCTTTGCAATTTTGAGTCAGCTGTGATCAGGAACGCCTGTGCCCTAACGGTGCCTTAATTGTGGTCCTTAAAGATTGCAATAAACATGCTAAGTTATACAAAATATATTTAGTATAATTTAATAATGAGATATATTTACCAGGATGTAGAGCTGGGAGCTTCTCCTGATCTCACATTAAAATCATGAGGGCTGTCGGGAGCCGCTGGTGCCGTTTCCACCCCATCCCAGCTATCCAGACCACAATCCAGCCCTGCAATTACCGCTGCTACCACAACCCCACCACTCTCAGCCTCTACCCCCTCTGAGCCCAGAGTCCACTCTTTCTGAGCACTGTCGTCTGCCATCCTCCATCCCGATCACCACTACCACACCTCCAACATTATCCACCCTCGCAACCCGACCATGCTCCTTCCCTGTCACCCCTCCCTCAGGTCAACTTTAAGGGCTCGATGAAGAATAACTGCCAACAATTCAGTGACCCAATCTTCAAGTCCTCTTCTCTAGCGAGTTGCCTGGGGAGCCGTTCAGATGGCCGCAGCTTGCCACATCGATGATAATGAGATCTGAGTTCCAAAGACACATATTAAATCCTATTCCTCGTGTGTTTGTTTTAGGTGTGCTCAAATTTCTAGGCCATAGCATCCACTTCCAAAGTCTAAGCAACACCAGTTGCTTATGTCTATGTTACTCATGTCTCTTACATTAAAAGCCTGGATCTTGCTCCCTCTTAATAATTACACAATTTCATCATCCTCTTGCAAAATAGGATCCACATCCTCTTACAAAATAGGGACCCTTCATTTTGTACGTATAATTATAGAAATATCAGCAAAGGAGACCATGCAGCTCATTGTAGCTGTGCCAGCTCTAACTTCACACTGGAGCTATGTACTGGTACCCATTTCCCTGCCTTTTCCACTACTTCCAAATATGTTTTCTTCTTAGTCCTATTTCCTCTTCAATTTGATTGACCCTATTTCAGTACCACGTAAGAAATACTCTTTCAAGTGTCTTTGTTTCTAGTACTAAACCTGAATTTAAGATACCTACATGGAGGGGCCTCCAACAATGTAGCACCCTTGACTACAACACAGGATTGTCAGGCTAAGATATGTTCTAAAGTCCTGGAATATGACATGAATCCAGAACTTTCTGATTCAGAGATGAGAAGCAAGTATGGCAAGCCAATTTCATTGGGGTGACAACAGATCTAGCCCAGGCAAATTGGAATCAAAGAGTAGCGGGCAAAACTGTAATGGAACAATGGGTTGACTTAAAAAGGAGATAGTTCCCATGCAGTAAAGGTATATTCCCACAAGGGGAAAAGGTGAGTAAAACAAAGCAAACAAAGACAGAGCTTCCTTAATGATGGAAGAGATGAGCAGTAAGATGAAGCAGAAAACGGTGCATATGACAGATGTCCTATTGATAAAAGAAGTGGCAATCAGGCTGAACAGAGAATGTTCAGAAGGGAAGCGAAAAAAGAAATGAGAAACAAATAGACAGTATGAGAAGAGACTGGAAGCTAGCATAAAAAGGAATCCAAAATTCTTCTATAGGTATATAAATAATAAAAGTGTGGTAAATAGAGGAGTGGGGCGAATTAGGAGATTTAAGCATGGAGGCAGAGGGCATGGCTAGGATTCTAAATGAGTACTTTGCATCTATCTTTACCAAGGAAGAAGATGCTTCCAAATTCATAGTGAAGGAGGAGGTAGTTGAGACACTGGATGAGCTAAAATTGATAAAGAGGAAGTATTCGAAAAGCTGGCTCCACTTAAAATAGATAGATCACCAGGATTAGATGAATCTGAGGATGCTGAGGGAAGTAAGGGTGGAATTTGCAGAGGCACAGGCCATATTCTTCCAATCCATTTTAGATACAGGAGTGGTGCCAGAGACTGGAGATTTGCAAATCTTACACCCTTGTTCTAAAAAGAGGGATAATTCCAGCACTCACAAGCCAGGCAATTTAACATCAGAGGTGAGAAAGCTTTTAGAAATGATGTGGGACTAAATTAACAGCCACTCAGACAAATGTGGATTAATTAAGGAAAGCCAGCATGGATTTGTTAAGGGCGACTCATGTTTAAACAACTTGATTATGATTTTTGATGAGGTAACAGAAATGGTTTATGAGGCTGTTGCAACTGATGTAGTGTTCATGGATTTCCAAAAGCGAAAGGTGAAGTGTCATAGAACAGCTTGTCAGCAAAGTTAAAGCCCATGGAATAAAAGAAACGTTGGCAGCATGGATATGAAGTTGGTAGAGTCATGGTAAACAATGAATAGCGGTGAAGGGTTTTTCCAGATTGGAGGAAGATATCTAGGATATCTTATATAAGATATCTACCATATCTTATGGTATAGTCCATTCATAACATGGCCAAGCAGGTTGATTATCAGGCTGTAAATCCTGCCAATATGCCTGATGGCAGGCATTAAGAGCGGGAGAGTTTCCTGGTCAGGCATTCTGAATAAAGTAACAGCAAACCACTGCAGTACTTTGCCAAGCATAATCATGGACCAATCTAATGGAAGTTCATGGTCGCCAACACCCTCTCAGGCCATGGTGCCTGAAGAAGGAGGAGAAAGTTATATAGTGAGGTCCCCAGGGATCAGTATTGGTATCACTGCTTTTCTTGATCCATATTAATGACCTATATTCTTACCCCTGTAGTGACTGACAACATTAAAAAAGGATTTGAATTCCCAGTGACCAACCTAAAGGAATTGTGTGATGAGATATCAAGTTTTAACCCTTTTACTGTAACTAACAAAAATCGATATCGATGAAACATTACTTGACAGGCAAATAATACTCTAAACTACAGAACAGATAAGCCTTATTAGTGTTTTAATACAACCAATGACCCCACACCGCATATATACATTACAGCATGCTCTCTGCAGAATTGCAGTCTTTATAGGAAACAGTCCAAAGATACTCTCAGGGCAAAATTTTCTCCCCATCGGGGGGGAAATGCGGGGGCGGGCGGCCCTCCGATTGGCGCCCCCAATCTCCCTGAGACTAAGTGCTGCCTCAAGGAGATCGGTTCCCAAAGTAAAAAAGTTACTGCAGTGAAAATTTCATTTGCCACCCATGTCCCCTCATGTGACAATGTCACATGAGTTGGGACATGGACATAATGTTAATTAAAAGCGTCTCTTAATTTTTTGGTTCAGCAATGAAACCTCATCCCGCCCATGGATGAGGTTTCATGCTTTTTCAGGTGGCCTCCAGTGCTCCCAACCTTAAGGTTGGACAGGCAGGTCCACTAATGAGATTAATTGTTTTTTGAATGGGCTAAATAGGCCATTGACAGGTCGGCGGGCGCACAGCTGACTCGGCTGCACCCCCGCCTACCTGAAAATGCAAATGACGTCAGGATGACGTCAGGAGTTCTGCCTGGCATCATTCCTCATCATTTTACACGTCGGCGAGCGGGCCCCGCCCCTGTTCTCTGACGGGAAATTTCTTGCCTCAGTTTCCAATGGATTCACTTCTCCCCATTTCATTGAGTTGTAATCATTGAAGGTCCTTTCCCTCAGTCTTCTGAGAATTCCCAAACCGAGATCCAGTAATGCCCACTCTGGTGATTCCTTCTCTCAGCCTTTCCAGGCCAAAGATTCTAGTGTCCTTAAGTCTCTGCAGGTTCCTTCTCTTCGACCAGAGGACAAGCTTCCATCGGCATTCTGTCTAGTAGTCAACAGAGAGCATTCTTTTCCATTCTGCTTACAACAGCTGTTGATCTCCCTTCTTCCTGTCTGGGACTCTCTCTATCACTCTCTAGTGAAATTGCCTGGGAGTCTGTAAATCTACACAACATATGAACATATGAATTAGGAGCAGGAGTAGGCCACTCGGCCCCTTGAGCCTGCTCCGCCATTCAATAAGATCATGATTGATCTGAATGTAACCTCAATTCCACATTCTTGCCTACCTCTGATAACCTTTCACCCCCTTGTTAATTAAGAATCTATCTAGCCCTGCCTTAAAAATATTCAAAGACTCTGCTTCCACTGCCTTTTGAGGAAGAGAGTTCCAAAGACTAACAACACTCTGAGAGAAAAAAATTCCCCTCATCTGTCTTAAATGAGTGATCCCTTATTTTTAAACAGCGACCCCTAGTTCTAGATTCTTCCACAAGAAGAAACATTCTCTCCACATCCATCCTGTCAAGACCCCTCAGAATCTTAAAGGTTTCAATTAAGTCACCTCTCACTCTTCTAAATTCCAGTGGATACAAGCCTAGCCTGTCCATCCTTTCCTCAAGCCAAGCCACCCATTCCTGTTAGTATTAGTCTAATAAACCTTTCCTGAACTGCTTCTAATGCATTTACATCTTTCTTTAAATAAGGAGACCAGTACCGCCCGGCGAACACAATATTCTGCCCATAGTGTACCAAAGCAGGGAGGTTATGGCGAACCTTTATAAAACACTGATTCAGCCCCAACTGAAGTATTGTGTCCAATTCTGGACACCCTACTTTTGGAAGGATGTGAAGGCATTAGAGAGAGTGCAGAAAAGGTTTGCATGAATGGTTTCAAGAACGAGGGATTTCAATTACGAGGATAAATTAAAGAAACAGGGGCTGTTCTTTTTTAGGGAAGAGAATGTTGAGAGGAACTTTTATAGATATGTTCGAAGTCATGAGGAGTCTGGACAGAGAATATAGGGAGAAACTGTTTCCATTTGCAGAAGGGTCAAGAACCAGAGGACATAGGTTTAAGGTGAAAGGCAAAAGAGCCAGAAGTGATATGAGGAAAAACCTTTTTAAATCGTTGAGTGGTTAGGGTTTGCAAATCACTGGCTGAAAGTGTGGTGGAGACAGGTTCAATCCCTTTCAAAAAATATCTGAAGAGAAAATAATTTGCAGTGCTGTGGAGAAAAGATGGGTATGGGAATTAACTGAGTTGCTCTTCTAGAGAGCAGCACAGACATGATGGGCTAAATGGCCTCCTTCAGTGCTGTAACCTTTCTATTATTCTAGTTATAGTATCACTTATGTGTGCATGAGAAGTTGTTTGGGTGTAAAATGGCTCAAAAGTAGCAATATAATTCAGGAAACTACTAAGTCTATTAAAAGCCAAGAGGTGTTTGACCCAAACCACCTCTAGGAACATTGGTTTGAGATCAAACTAAGCAGTATAATTTCTTTTAGCTGCTTTTATCCAAAGACACATCAATTTTCACATGCACACTGATGACACCCACCTCTCTTGACTCCTCTGTTGTGGCTAAGTTGTCAGACTCCTCGTCTGATGCCCAATGCTGGATGAACAGAAATTTCCTCTGGTTAAATGTTGGGAAGACCAAAGGCATTGTTTGCGGTCCCAGCCACAAACTCCGTTCCCTAGCTACTCTTCCTGGCAACTATCTGAGTGTGAACAAGACGTTTTCAACTGTGGTATCATAACTGAATAAGAGATGGGCTCCAGACCACATGTATGTATGATCACTAAGACCACCCGTTTTCCATAATGTTTCCTGACTCCGCCTCTGTCTTAGTTCATCTGCTGCTAAAACCCTCATCCATACCTTTACCTCTAGACTTGACTATTCCAATTCACTCCTGGCCAGTCTCCTATGTTCTATAAATTTGAGATCATCCACAATTCTGATGCCCGGGTCTGAATTCACATCAAGTCCTGTTCGCTCATCACCCCAAGTCAATCATCACTGTCTTATATTGGCTCCTGATAAAGCAACACATCCATTTTAAAATTCTCATCTTTGTTTTAAAACACTCTAACTCCTGACGCTGATTGGGTGGGAAGTGCTCCCCCTCGAGTTGTGGCATCAATAAGGCAGCCATTTTCAAACCCCTTCAAGTCTCATCCCTCCATATTCCCTGTAATCTACTCCAGCCCACAACAACCCTCTGAGATATCTACAATCCTCTAATTTTGGCCTCTTGAGCATTGCAGATTTTAATCTCTCCGTGCCTTCAGCTATCAAAGCCCTGAGCTCTGCAATTCTCTCCCTAAGACTTTCCGCACCTCTACTTCCCTTTCTCCTTTAAGATTCTGCTTAAAACCTTCCTCTCTGACGGTCATCTGCCCAAAATCTCTTTATATGGTTCAGTGTCAAATTTTGCTTTATAATGCTCCTATGAAGCACCTTGGATCATCTTTCAGGTGAGATGTTAAACTGGGGCCCATCTGCCCTCTCAGGGGGGATGTAAAAGATTTCATGGCACTGTATTGAAAAAGACAAGGGAAATTAGCCCTGGTGTCCTGGCCAATATCTTTTCCTGAATCAATATCACAAAGACTATCTGATTAGTATCACATTGTTATTTATGGGTTGGCACAGTGATTAGAGCTGCTGCTTCACAGCTGCAGGGACCTGGGTTCAATCCTGACCTTGGGTGTCTGTGTGGAGTGTGCATGTTCTCCCTGTGTCTGTGTGAGTTTTCTCCGGCTGCTCCTGTTTCCTCCCACTATCAAAAGATGTGCTGGTTAGATGGATTGACTATGGTAAATTGCCCCTCAGTGTGTGTGTGTGCGTGTGTGCCCTGTGTTGGACCTGTGTCCTGTCCTGGGTGTACCCTGCCTCGTGCCCATTGCCAGTCAGGATAGACTCCGACTCCCTGCAACCCTGAATTGGATGAAACGGTTCTGGAAAAATGAGTGAGTGCTATTTGTGGGAGCTTGCTGTGCACAAATTGGCTACCACATTTCCTACATTATCACAGTCATTACACCTCAAAAGTATCTCATTGAATGTATAGGATTCTGGAACATCTTGTGATCATGAAAATCTCTATAGAAATGCAGGTCATAGAGTCATTTATGGGATAAAAGAAGGCCATTTGGCTCACCAAGTCCATGCCAGTTTCCTGTGGAACAATTCAGTCAGTTCCATTCCCCCGCTCGATCCCTGTAGCCCTGCAAATTAATTTCTTGCAAGTGCCCACCTAATTTCCTTTTGAAATCATTGATTGTTTCTGCATCCACCACCCTCATGGGCAGCGAGTTCCAGGTCATTCTGTATCAAAAGGTTCTTCCTCATATTCCCTCCACACATCTTGCCCAAAATCTTAAATCTGTGTCCTCTAGTCCTTGTATAATCAGCTAATATGAAGAAATTTTCTTTGTCTACCTTATCTAAGATTATTTGCACAATCTTGCACACCTCTAATAATTCTCCCCTCAATCTCCTTTGCTCCAAGGAGAACAACCCCAGCCTTTTCAACCTAACCTTGTAGCTAAACCCCCTCAACCCTAGAACAATGCTGGTAAATCTCCTCTCCACCCTCTCAAGGATCTTTACATCTTACCTAAAGTGTGGTGAGCAGAACTGGATGCAAAACTCTAGTTGGGGCCTAATCAGAAAGTCTTGTTGTTTTTAAAATTATGCTATATAAATACAGCTGTTATTGTTGATTTAGGTTGTGACTCTTGTAATTTCCGATAAATATTTCCTGCTATCATTTTGAGTATTTAACTGGTGATTCATCCTGTTGCTGTTTGTGGGAATATTCTATGTGGAAAATGGTTGCTAAATTGCATAGATAATAGCAGTTATTGCATTTAAAAATAATTCATTCTTTGTGAATAACTTTGAGATGTACTAATACTCCATATAAATACAAGTTGTTTTTTTCTTTTTTTTTCACCCAACATTTTGCACTCTCGCACTCTGTTGAAAGATATGTTTACCCATTAAATATGATGTTTAGAATCAAGGAATGATACAGCAATGAAAGAGGCCACTTGATACATTGCACCTGTGCCAGTTCTTTGGTAAAACTGTCCAATTATTCTCAGTCCCTTGCTCTTCAAATAGAGCAGTGGTCCTAATACGGACTTCTGGGCAACACCATCAAATATTTCCCTCCAGTCTGGGAAAAACATTTTGTCACTACACTCTGCTTTCTTCCCCTTAGCCACTTTCATACCCAGGCTGCCACAGTCCCTTTAACCCCGTGGTTTTTAATTCTGCTAACAAGCCGAGTATGTGGTACCTTGTCAATTTACTTATGAAAGTCCATATACGCAACATCAAACTCATTACACTCTTCAGCCTTATTAATAGCATGGATAGAAATAAATAGGTTTCATCTAATAGCCAATAGGGAGATGTGGTTGCAGAGTGACTGAATTTAGGAACTGGATATTCCAGGATACATTACTTTGAAGGATTTGGGGACACATACTGGGTATCCCTGATAAAAATGGTGGGATAAAGACAATAGAGGGAAAAGTTCTTAGCTCAGAAAGTCCAGATGTAGAATTAGTTATGGTGGAACTAAGAAAAAGCAAGGGGCAGAACACATTAACAGAAACAGAAATACCTGGAAAAACTCAGCAGGTCTGGCAGCATCGGCAGAGAAGAGTACAGTTGACATTTCGAGTCCTCATGACCCTTCAACAGAACTAAGTAAAATTAGGAAAGGGGTGAAATACAAGCTGGTTTAATTGGGGGGGGGGGGGGGGGGGGGGGGGAGGGGGGTGTTGTTGGGACAAGCAGCCAGTGATAGGTGGAGATAACCAAAAGCTGTCACAGACAAAAGAACAAAGAGGTGTTGAAGGTGGTGATATTATCTAAAAGAATGTGCTAATTAAGAGTAGAAAACAAGACAGATAAGGTATTAATAACTCTAGTGGGGGTGGGGGAATACTAAAAGGTAGAAATAAACAATGGTGGAAATACATTTAAAAATAATGGAAATAGGTGGGAAAAGAAAAAATCTATATAAATTATTGGAAAAAACAAAAAGGAGGGGGAAGAAACGGGAAGGGGGTAGGGATGGAGGAGAGAGTTCAAGATCTATTTGTAGATAGAGCTATTTGTACCTTCTCTGTCTTGTTCATGGAATGTATTCAAGATAATTTTCTAGCTCAGTATGCCAAGGAATCAACTAAAGAACAGGCTTTTTTAGATCTAGTGTTATGCAGTGAGAAAGGCTTAGTGAATAATCATGTAGCAAAGGAGCCTCTGGGAAGAGTGATCAGAATATGCTCTGTCAGCTGTGGCTCATTTGGAAGCACTATCTCTTCTGAGTCACAAGATTGTGGGTTTAAGTCCCACTCCACAGACTTAGGACAACAATCTAGGCTGACACTCCAGTGCAGTACTTAACGTGTGCTACACTGTTGAAGATGCTGTCTTTTGGATGAAACGTTAAAGTGAGGTCCAGTCTACTTCTTAATGTGGGTGTATGAAATCCTGTGGCACTATCCTGAAGAATTGTCCTGATTAATATTTATCCCTCAATCAGCATCACAAGTAAACAGTTTAACTGGTCATTATCACATTGCTGTTTGTGGAACTTGTTCTTCAGTAATTGGCTGCTACATTTCCTACATTATGTGCGATTACACTTCAAAAGCACTTAATTGGCTATAAAGCACTTTGGGATGTTCTGAGATTGTGAAAAATTCTATATAAACGTAAATTCTTTATTTCTAGAATTTTATATTGCATTTGAGAGTGATTAAGTCTGAAACTAGGGTCTTAAATCTAAACAAAGCATCCGTAGGTATGATGAGCAAGTTGAATAAAGTAGATTGGGAAATTAGATTAAAGGATATGATGGTAGACAAGCAATAAAGAATTACTTAATAATTTCCAACAAATATGCATTCCCTTAAGAAATAAAAATCCGATGGGAAAAGTGGTCCAATTGTGGCTAAGAAGAGAATTTAAAGATATTACTAGATTAAGGGAAAAGGCTTAAAATATTGTCAAAAAGGTCATAATCCTGAAGATTGGGAGGATTTTAGAATTCACCAAAGAATAAATAGGAAATTGATAAAGAAGGAGAAAAAGGAATATAAGAATATTGTAGCAGGATACAGAAAAACAGAAAAAAGCTTCCAGAGGTTTGTAAAAATGAGATTCGTGAAAATAATGTAGGTTCCTTAGAGGCAGAGACAGGGGAAATTATAATGTGCAATAATGAAATCTCACACATGAAAAAATATTTTGCATCTGCCTTCATGTTAGAAGGCATAAAAAAATTCCCGAAATAGTGGAGAACCAAGGGTCAAGTGAGACTGAGGAACTTAAAAGAGATCAATATTAGTAAAGAAATATAACTGGGGAAATCAGTGAGACTAAAAGTCAGTAAGCTCCTGAACTTGATGGCCCTGTCCTACAGTTGTAAGAGAGATGATTACGGTGATGGTGGATGCATTGGTTTTGATGTTCTAGAATTTCCCTAAATTCAAGAATTATTTAAAAGGATTGGAAGATAGCAAGCATAGCCCTGCTATTCAAGAAAGCATAGAGACAGTAAAGAGCCAGTTAACCTGGCATCCGTATGAGGAACAATTGCTAGAATCGATTATTAGGTTTGTGCTAACTGGGTACTTAGAAAATCATAGCATGATTGGGCAGAGTTAACATGGATTTATGAATGGCTATTCATGTTTGACAAATCTATTAGAGTTTTTTAAGGTTGTAACTAGCAGGGTAGATAAGGGGGAACCAATGGATGTAGTGTATTTGGATTATCAAAATGCATTCAATAACGTGCCACGTAAGAAGTTATTACACAAAATTAACACTCGTGATATTGGGTAATGGACAGAAAATAGGGAGTCATTTTCAGGTTGGCAGGCTGTAACTACTGGGATATCGCAAGGATCAATGCTTGAGGCTCAGCTATTTACAATCTATATCAATGACTTAGATAAGGGTTCAAGTGTAATGCATCCAAGTTTATTAATGATACAAGTACTCACAGAAAGTATGAAAAATATAGCTGGATAAGACTGTTGACCTATTGTGTGATAGAGCATGTTTACTATTTTGCACCTTGACCTGAGAAAGCATGCATGATTTTGTAAAATTTAATAACTTTAAATTATTTTATTAAAAAATGTGACATTTTGTAATGGTTATATCTTTTCATGGGCCCAACATTTTCAGAATCATAGAATAATACAGCAGTTTTTTGGGGGCTTGGGGTAAGGGGAGAAAACACAAAGGGATAACTAATGGTTTTTAAGATGTGTCAATGACCTGAAACATTAAATATTGCTGAAAAAAGAGCCATGTCTAAGCTTTCCGTGTCCTGATGAGTGCAAGATGAAAAGCTTAGGCATGTCTTTTTTTTCAGCAAGTTCTGTACTACCAAACAACTATTTGAAATATTATAACTGTTCCTCCTTCCACAGATGCTGCTGGACCTGTTGAGTATTTCCAGCATCTTCTTTTAATATTTAAGACTTCCAGAATCCACTGTATTTAGCTTTTATAATAGTGCATTTGTTGATTTAAAAATTGAAATGAGAGCTACACTGATGGCATTTTCATACAAATTTATCATTGTAATAGCACACTCTTTTGGCCATTTGTGTATGTATGTATATACAGTCAAATTGAAATAAACTAGTTTCATTTAGGTACTTTGAACTCCATGTGCTACACACAGTCTCTTTTCTGTCCTGCAAAGATATCACAGTCTGGTGATGAGGATGGGATTCAAACCCAAGCATACAAAGTATATTGGATCACCAGGTATTATTGTGTGACTGGGAGAGTATAGTCATGACCAAGAGTCTTTTGGTGCATATATGGAGTGACTAGAGATGTATTTTACTGCTAAAAATATCATCGATATCCCTGGCAGTTAATCAGCAGCGGAGGAAAAGGATAAGTGCGACATTTCTGACTAAAGCAGGCCCAGAAGTGTATGAAACATTCAAGAATTTGCTCACCCATGATAAGCCAAAATACGTGCTGCTGTCAAACATTTTGTGTAAGCTTGGGCAGCACTACAGTTCCAAGCTATTGGAGATTTCTGAAAGTTATTGGTTTGGAACCAGAAACCAGTTTCCCAGTGAGGACAGTGAAGACTTTGTCAGGGCTTTGAAAAAGCTGTCCATCCATCGTAATTTTGGAGAATTTCAAAAGGGAGCATTGCAGGATAGATTGTGTGCAGTTTAAAAAGTGAATGCATTCTCAGTAAGATGCTGACATTGCCAAAGATAACTTTCGCCATAGCTTGCTCAACAGCATTGTCTATGCATATGGACAAATCTGGCTCAAGAGAATTTAGAGTTAAGAATTCAGTTTAGAGTTCAGCAGCCTGTTGTCTACTGAAATAAATAAGCTGCAGCTGAATAAGCAGAAGCTCCTAACAGCAGCAGCTGGTAGTAAGAGAGGTACTGAAAATTCCTGTTACCGGTGCTTAGACAGACATTGGCCAAAGAATTATCAATTTGTGAAGATAGAGTGCTACAGCTACAAGAAGAATGGTCGTCTTGCCAAGGCATGTTGAAAGAATGTAAATGGAGAAAATGCTGGCTGGAGGAAACCACAGTCACTGTCTAGTGTTGTTGACCAACACCAGGTCAATGAGGGGCCAGTTGAGACCCACACAATCCGAAACACAAGGTTGTCCAGTGGAAATTTACAGGGCATCATAATCTATGTGGTATTGGATGGACCTCCAGTAAACATGAAGGTTGGCACAGGTGCATTAGACAGCCGGATTCCTGAATCGCTATAGCGTCAAAAGTTGAGTCAGCATTAACTGGAGAAATCACACATAGAATTATGAAGTTATGGAGGAGAGAAAATTCCCATAATGGGAAGTGTGTTAGTTCCAATCACATACAAGGAGCAAATTGCATAATTGTCTATCATTGTCGTGAAGAGTGAAAAACCAGCCTTACTAGGAAGAAACTGGTTAGCATCATTTAAGTTAAACTGGAATGAGCTTTTTCACATAGAATCAAAATTCATAATGCAAGATGATGTGATCGCAAAGTACCCTCAGGTCTTTCGTGAAACTGGCAAACCGATTCCAGGATATAAGGCTAATGTGTGTGTCCAGAGGACCACAAGACCAGATTATTGCAAGTGTCGTCCAGTACCCTATGCTCTAAATGGGAAAATAAAGCAAGAACTGAAAAGACTTAAGACTGAGAATATTATCTCTAAAGTAAAACAGAGTAATTGGGCTACTCCCATGGAATATGTGGGGATTGTAAGGTAATTGTAAATCAAGTACTGGAATGTAATCCACCTGATACTTTGCCAAACATGGAGGGCCTGTTCATATTGTTGTCAGATCAGATTTTTTCAAAGTTAGGCCTGACAAACACCTATCTGCAACTTCAGTTAGATGATAATTGACTATTAATACACAAATGGATCTTTTTCAGTTTCATAGGCTGCCATTTGATGTTTCTTCAGTCTCTGGAATTTACTAACGCGTAATGAACCAAACTTTGCAAGGAATTCAGGGAGTAGTGTGCTATTTGGATGACATACTTATTTCAGCTCCAAACAGGCAGACTCATGATGACAGGCTGAAAAAGGTGCTCCTGTGTTTGAAAAAGCATGGAGTTTGGGTGAAGGCACACAAATGTGAAATGTTTTGAAAATGTTCTGTTAAGTATTTGGGTCACAGGGTAGACAAAGATGGTCTACATCCTACCTAGAGTAAGGTTCAAGCAATAAGAAATGCTCCACACCCTCAGAAATCTTTGAGTTCAGATCTTTTTTGGACTTAGTAAATAACTATGGTAAATTCGTAGCAAATTTGGCAACCTCATTGCATCCATTGAATGAACTCTTGAGGAAGGGTGTTCCATGGAATTGGACAAAGGATTGTGACAAAGTATTCCAGTTGTGTAAAGATCTTGGTACTGTGCTTGTACATTACGATGTGTTCAAAATGGTTGTGCTAGCATGTGATGCCTCTCCATGTAGAGTAGGTGCTGCGATCTCTCATGTACTGGATCATGGTGAGGAGAGATCGATTACATTTGCCTCATCATGTACCCTCAGTGCCAGTGAGCTTATTTGTACTCGGATAGGACAGGAAGCATTGTCTTTCATTTTTGGAGTAAGAAGATTTTATAAATACTTGTACAGTTGTAGTTTCATGATCGAAACTGATCATAAGCCACTGACAGCTATTTGAATCCGCAGTCTCCAGTACCCACTATAGCTGCAGCCCGAATGCAGAGATAGGCTTTGATTTTGTCTGCTTATCAGTACGACGCTATAAGGTACAGACAATCAGAAGGTCATTGTAATGTTGATGCAATGTCTAGATTACTAGCTCCCTCAGACATAGATCCCAACAGGGAAAATGTATTTTTATTTTCAGCGTAGGTGAGTTGCCAGTCACAGCAGATGACATTGGTAGAACAACTTGTAGGACCCTGTATTGGCAAGGGTCAATAGGAACACAGGAGCAGTAGTAGACCATCTGGCCCTTTGAGCCTGTTCCACCATTCAATAAGATCATGGCTGATCTGGTTGTGGTCTCAGCTCCACTTTCCTGTCTGCTCCCCCAGATCCCTTGCCTAACAAAAATCTGCCTAACTCAAAAAAATTCAAAGATAAATTCAAAATAAATTCAAAGACCCAGCCTCCAATACTTTCTGGGGAAGAGAATTCCACACACCTACAACCATCTGGATGAAAATGTTTCTCACCTCTGTCTGAAATGGGGGACCTCTTGTTTTTAAACCATGTTCCCTAGTTTTAATCTTGCCCACAAAAGCAAACATCCTCTGGATATCCAGCCTATCAAGTCCCCTCAGGATCTTATATGTTTCAATAAGATCACCTCTCATTCTTTTAAATTCCAATGGGCGTAGGCTCAACCTGTTCAACCTTTCTCACTTCATTCCAGGAATGAGTCAAGCGAACCTTCTCTGTACTGCTTCTAAAGCAATTATATCTTTTCTTAAATAAGGAGATCAAAACTGTACACAGTATTCCAAATGCGGTTTCATCAAGGCCCTGTACAGTTGTAGTAAAATTTCCCTATTTATATATTTAATTCCTCTTGCAATAAACGCCAACATTCCATTTGCCTTCCTAATCACTTGCTGTATGTTGTAAGTTTTAAAAGTGGTGTTTTGATAAATTAGACCTGTTTTATTTTAGTTTTGCATGGCTTAATACTGGAACACAAATTGCTCTTTTAAACTGTTTGTGTTCGACAGAGGTATAACCATCAGGCAAGGACTCAAATGCAATTTAATAAATAGTATCAAAGTTTATTGATTATAAGCAAATTTTAAACAACACTACAATCATCAATCAATCAAAAACTTATCAATCAACTACAGACTAAATAATCAACTTACACAATGAACTAAAACTTATCAGCTAACTAACAGAGGAAGAATATAGGAAAAGTATATTTATCAATTAAACTGTATCAAGTCCACGCTTTCAAATAGGTGATCAATCCAAGAGAAGAAGAATCACAACTTCAACTCCTCGCACTGGCAGAGAAACCTTCACTGTCTCCAAGAAGCACTACACCTTCCTGGGATTTCCACTGGCATGGAAGCCATCGCTGAACCAGTCCCAGCACTAATTACACTCAATGCTCAACTGCCTCCAAAGTGCCAAACAGTTTCTTCCACAATAGATGTACATAAAGATGGTTCCCATAACCCCTTAAATATGCTTAAAAGATGTTGTAAGCCCACCTTAGCAAAGTTGTTGGAAACGGCTAATTGGTCTATAATTTGCCAATAATGTGAGAAGAGTTAACTGCATTGGTTCTAGCTAATTAGGCATAATTGTCTTAAAGTTAGAACAATGCCTTCCTTTAAGCTATGTCTCTTATCTTGATGTCTTTACAGGAGTCCCATTCTTTAAGGTAGACTCAACTGTCAAAGACAGTTTGTGTTCCTGATAGGGAGGAAGTCCAAGACTTCTGGCATTTCTTTCTCAGCTGTTACAGCACTTTAATTCTCTTATAAGAAATGTTAATAGCAAAATACAGAAAATAACATAAACCAACTTCTAATTAACTTCTGATTATTAATTACTTATCCTTCAATTACTAGAGTAATTAAAGTACTTCATTCTAATGAAATCATCTGTTGCTAGTCAGTGACTGCTTCGTAATACTGTTTTGGGTTAGTTTGTTGTAAAAGATTAACAACATCAACATGGCTTCTTTTTCTGTTCACACAATGTTAGTATAAAATGGCCAAGTTAAGCAAGCACACAAAATCCTACTAAAATAAAATCTAAAACCTTGGCAAGCTTACAAGATGCATACTAATTTTATGTGATTCATGTACCAGGACGCCGAGATCCCTCTGTAACTGACTTCTACAATCTTTCTCCACTTAAATAATATGTTTTTCTATTCTACTTGCCAAAGTGAACAAGTTCACATTTACCCATGTTATATTCCATCTGTCAAATTTTTGTGCACTTAACCTGTTTATATCCCTTTGCAGACTCTCTACCACCTCTTGACAACTATACAACTACATTGCAAATGGGTGGCCAACACAGAAACTGGATTTATAAATCGGGCCTTTTTTTATGCATAAGAATGAGTTGTCTGTTGATAAAGTTGCTTTATGTGGGGAGCCAGAGTTGTAATTCCTGAAAGGTACAGATCACAATTGCTATATGATCTTCATGATCAACACTTAAGGAAGAATTTTCTGGTTGGTTAGCGGGGGCCGGGCCCGCTTGCCGACGCGTAAAATGACACGCGTGCGCCCCAACATCGCCGCGTGTCATTTAGAATGTCAGTTCAGCAGGCACGCAGCCAAGTCGTACGCGCACCCGCCGAACTGTCAAAGGCCTATTAAGGCTATTAAGAAAGTAATTCAAGTTGTTAAGAATACTGCCCGTCCAACCTTAAGGTTGGCAGGCAGGTGAAGAGCCCAGGCGGCCTTCACATTTTTCATGAAACCTCATCCATGGGCGGGATGAGGTTTCATGAAGGGTTTATTAAATAAAATTTTTTGAAAAAATTAATGGACATCTCAGCTCATGTGACAGTTTCACATGAGGGGACATGTCCTTAATTTTTTTTTTTTACCTTTCTTCAATGTTTCATAACTTAAACTAATCTCCTTGAGGCACCTCTGTGCCTCAGGGAGATTTCTGCACTCTTTCATGTGCACAAACCCCCCTGATGGGGGGCAATTTCTGCCCTTAGGGATAAGCTTGACAAAGAGTCTAGTGACAAGCTCTTTGGTGGCCAGGGTTAGATAAGGATATAGAAGACACAATGAAACGGTGTAGAGCATGTCAAGCTGTAGAAAAGAAGCCACCATTGGTACTTATGCAACCATGGAAGTGGCCAGCTAGAGTGTAGCAAAGGCTGCACGTATATTGTTCAGTATTTTAAGGGCAATAGCTATTCATTGTGATGGATAGCCATTGGAAGTGGGTTGACAGATTTCCGAAGAATTGAACATCTAACAAAACTCTAAATATTTTGCGTAGTTTGTTTGCTGCTTATGGATTGCCAGAGGAAATTGTGTCTGACAAAGGACTTCAGTTTTGTTCAGAAGAGTTTTCAAATGTCATGAGAATGAATGGGATAAAACACACTGGAGTTCCACCGTATCATTCTGCTTCAAATGGAGCAGCAGAGGCACAGTACAAATTATTAAGCACACTTTTGTTAAACAATTGCCAGATACAAATTGGAAGAAATGTCAGATGTAATTGAATCACAAATTGGTGAAATTTTTGTTTATTTATCATAACAAACCTCACACTACAATTGGCGGAACACCAGCTGACTTGTTTCTTGGAAGACAGCCTAGAACAAGGTTTTCATCACTGAAGCCACTTTTAACATAGTCAGTAGAAGAGAAACAATCCAGGCAGAAAGAAGAGTCATGATATTGGTCGAGTGAGAGAAAGAAGTCTGGAGTTGAACCAGAATGTTAAGGTGAAATAACATCATCATGGTTGAAATGGTTACCAGGAAATTACTGTGAAAATATATGATCCTTGCACATATTTGGTCAAGATGTTTGGTAGTGGAAAGGTTAGGTTTGTACGGGTTCAGAAAGACATATCTGATGAAGGAGAAAATTTAATTGAAGGTTAAGGTCAGAATCAGTCTTTGTTGGAGAAAATCTCTTCTCAGATTCACACCAAAATGGGTCAAGGTCCTTCCCCAAGTTCTGGAAGCTTGGGTTTAGAAAGGATGTATCCTCTTCAGAATAGGAAACCAGTTAAGTTGGATTTATAATTAAATGAAAAATAAGGAATGTACATAAGTTGTATGGAATTTGAACTTTTTACCTCTTTCATTAAGGTACTTTGCGCACCATATGCTGCACACAGTCTGTTTTCTGTCCTGAAAGATATCACAATTACGTGTATGGTAAGTGTTGGATCATGTGGATCCTCGTCGCTAGTTTGTTGCCGAGTTGGTACTATTGATGGAGTTGATCAGCAGACGCTTCTTAGGTGGAAACTTTTAGTTTATTTACAAAGGTACTCAGCAGCAACTAAACATGTGCTTTCACTTCAAATTCTATCTCTGCACTGTTAACTACTGAGGTAGCCTATGCTATTCTCCAAAACAAAAACAGAATTACCTGGAAAAACTCAGCAGGTCTAGCAGCATCGGTGGAGAAGAAAAGAGTTGACGTTTTGAGTCCAATGACCCTTCAACAGAACTCAATTCTCCCATTGGATACTAAGATCATGTGATTTTCCTTAATAGCATTCTTCTTAAAGGTATATTACACATCAGATAGAACCATAATTACCACATCCCTCCCCCTTTACTTGGAAATACATTTTATATTTACAGGTACAATTTTTTCTCAAGATAGCAAAATATTTACACCGATAAGTAATTTACAAATTCATTCTTTCTGGTGTTTCCTTATGAGTGTAGATTGTCTCAGCTCTACAACTTCAGATGCCTTGTCAGGAACCTCCTTTTCCAGAGTTGCCTGCACATCAGGTGCTTCAGTGGGCACCTGCAAATCTGTATCCTCTGCTCTTGCAGGAACATCAAATATGTCTGTACTGGGCTGATTTCTCTCAACAAGAAACACTGACCCAGTCATGAACACTGATGGAATCATTTCTTGGTGCATTGTTTTTCTCTTCCTTAGATGATTCACATGTCTCCATATGACTACCTCCAGGTAGTAAGATAGAGGTCCAGTCACTGCACTTATTTAACCCGGTAGCCACTTTGGTTCTTCTCCAAAGTTCTTCACTATACTGTCTTTCCAACGGTAAATTTCCTCTCACGACCATGCCAGTCGTGTCCAGTTTTCTGACTTCCCTGACTCCTTTCCACCTTCCCCCTAAGTTTAGCATTAGTAAGCTCAATCTCGTCAATAACTCCCGCAGGTGTGACACCTGTTGTAATGTGTGGGGTGGTCCTATAATGGAAAAGAAAGCGTACTAGCTTAGTTGCTAAGGAATCTCCAATTAGCTTCTTCATGCCTGCCTTGAATGTTTATCTGCCCTTTTGGCCAGTCCATTTTAGGAAAGGTGGTATGAAGTTTTTACATGAGTGATACCATTGAGGCTGATAAACTGCTGAAACTCAGCACTCGTAAACGCTGTTATCAGAAACGACTACTTCTAGTAGTCTGTTAATGGCAAAACTTTGATGTAACTTCTCAATTGTAGCAGATGATGTTGGTGACTTCACCTCATATATGCCCATCTATTTTGAGTGGGCATCAACAATGAGCAGAAACATTGACTATGTGGGACCTTTCATGGGAACAATGTGTAACCGCACCCATGATCTTCCTGGCCACTCCCAAAGGTGTAACGTAGCTGTTGAAGGTAACTTTTTCAGTTGCTGACATTCTTCACTAAACTCTCTATTTTGCCATCCATCCCAGGCCACCATAGGTAGCTCCAAGCTATGGTCGGGATATTCCTGAATATGATTGTGTAGTTCAATTAACAATGGCTCTCTTCCCTTTGGAGGTACTATCGCTCATACTCCCCACAATAAGATGCTATCCTGGCTGGTTATTTCATGTCTTCTGTTGAAGTATGGTTTCATTTCATCAGATACAGTTTCTTGTGACCAACTATGAAGCACTTGTTCTCGTACTTTAGATAGGACTGGGTCCCGACTTGTCCAGTCACTGATTTGTCCAGCGCATATCGGTGAGGAATTTAAGAAATTTAACAGTGAAACAAGTTCTTGTGGAACTGGGACTTTCTCATAATTTCTTGTAAAGGCAAACGACTAAGTGCATCAGTGTTTGCAATTTGACTGCCAGGCCTATGTATGAAAGTATATTTGTATGCTGCCAGGGTTAAAGCCCATCGTTGTATTCTTGCCAAGGTTATGGGTGGTATAGCCTTGTCCCTGCTGAACAATCCTAGCAATGGCTTGTGGTCTGAAATGATAGCTAAATGGCAGCCTTGAATATACTGGTGAAATTTCTTGACACCAAAGATGATTGACAGGCCCTTTTTTTCTATCTGCGAGTATCCCTTTTCCGCTGTGGTGAGCATTCTTGATACGTATCCTATAGGCCGTTCCATGCCAATGTCCGTCCAATGGGAATGCACTGCTCCTATTCTGTAGGGGGATGCGTCACATGTCAACACAAATTCTTTTCTCTGGTCATAATGTACTAATAGGTTGGATGAGTGCAACAATTGTTTGACCTTTATGAAAGCTTCTTTCTGGGCTGCCTCCCAAGACCAACATTGGTTCTTTTTGAGTAGATAATGTAGGGGTACCAGTTCTGTAGATAAATTAGGTAAGAACTGCCCATAATTGATAATTCCTATGAATGATTTGAACTCTGAGGTGTTCTTTGGTGCAGGTGCTTCTCTTGTGGCTCTCACTTTCTCCTCAACCGGGTGGAGGCCCTGTGAATCTACCCGGTGACCCAAATAGACTATCTCTCTCGCTTGGAACATGCACTTTTCTTTTTTTGAATGCACTCCAGCCCACAGGAAACGTTTTAAGACTCCTTCTAAGTTTGCCAAATGCTCTTTCTCAGTGAATCCTGTCACCAAAACATCGTCTAAATAGGCTACAACCTGGGGCGGTCCCTGCAGTAAACTTTCCATTGTTCTCTGGAAGATAGCACAAGCTCAGGAGACACCGGGAGGCAATTGAGTATATTGATACAACCCTTTATGGATATTAATTGTGAAGAATTCCTGGGAGGTATTATCTAACTCTAATTGTTTATAAGCATGATTCATATCAAGCTTCGTTTAGGTGGTTCCACCTGCCAGCTTGGCATACAGGTCTTCGATTTTTGGTATGGGGTGTCTGTCTAGCTTAGCTACTTTATTAGCCGTCAATTTGTAGTTTCCACAAATTTGGATGCTTTGGATGGGGACTATGGGTGCTGCCCATTCTGAGAACTGCACAGGTTGTATAATGCCCAGTTTTTCTCACAGTGCATAAGGTACTGGTCTCGCCTTCATGAACCAGGGGTTGCCTCTGGATCCACATTAATTTTTGTATGCAGCCCCTGGTCTTCCCGATTTTGTCCTTGAGGACTGTGGCATACTTTCGTAGTAGCTCTGGTAATCCACTTGCTCTCAACTGGAAAATTTCAGCCCATTCTAACTTAATCTCCTTTAGCCAGTTTCATCCCAGGAGGCTTGGCTTCTCACCTGCTAACACCAACAAGGGTAGCTTTACTGATTGACTCCCATAATGGACAGTTACTCTACTTATGTCTTTGACTTGGATGTCTTCACCAGCATATGTTTTTAATTGGGCAGTTGTTTCTTCTAAATTTAATTGATGTTCACCATTATTCAGATATCTGAAGGTATGTTCCCCAATTACTGTTGTGGAAGCTCTTGTGTCCACTTCCATTCTAACAGGTCTACCATTCACTTTCACTGTTACATACATTAGTTCTGTCTTTCCAACCTTCAAATTAAACGAGTAAATATCTGAATTTGTTGCTTCAGGCTCTTCTACATTGTAGATCTCACTGGGCTTTTTCTTTGTTTAAAAGCCTGCCTGACTCTTTCCTTGCACTGTCTCATTATGTGTCCATTTCTATGACAATAAAAGCTTCCTATTTTTTTAAACTGCCAATTGTTAATAGACTGATTGTTTCCAGCTCTACTGAAATTATTCAATATTTTCACTGCTAAGTCATTTTTTTTCTCATTTTCCAGCCGTTTCCTTCTTCTTAGAAGAGTCTCGCATTTCCGCGCCCTTTTCGGCTGGGGCTTCCTGCATGATGTGGAGGACGGAGCCATTTTGCGCGCCCTGTATGGCTTTTGAATCTCTTACTGAGCTTTCCATTGCCAGTGCTATCTCTCGTGCCTTCTTGAAATCCAAATTCACTTTGGACAACAATCTTTTCTGAAGCGTGTCCTTATACACACCACACACTAAACGATTTCTGAGCATGTTGTTTAGGGATGTACCAAACTCACAAATGTTCCGTTAACTGCTTCAAACTTGCCAAGTAGCATGCCACTGTCTCCCCGTGGGCTCTATTTCTTGAGTTAAACTTGAACGTTTGCATCATTACTGAGGGCTTTAGTTGATAATGACCCTTCACGAGGTCCACCAATTCATCAACATTTTTCAAATCTGGGGCACTGGGTGCCATCAAACTTTGAATCAAGCTGTAGGTTTTATTCCCACATTTACTTAAGAGAATCGCATGCCTCTTCTCTTCCCTCGCAATCTTATTTGCTTAGAAAAAGAACGTAAGACATTCAATCTAATGAGCCCAATCATCCATTACTGGATCGAAAGGATCAATTTTTCCAAATTGCAACATTCTGAGGAGTTATTTTGTCCATTTGAATGGAACTTCTATCACAATTACTGTATGAGGTCCAGTGCCGATTTTGTTTCTCTTGATTTCTTCTGCTAAACTTGTTTTTTCCTCGTTGCCAGTTTGCTGGATCCTCATTGGCAGTTTGTTGTGAGTGGTGGTGGAGTTGGTACTATTGATAGAGTTGATCAGCAGACGCTTCTTAGCTGGAAGCATTTAGTTTATTTACAAAGGTACTCAGCTGGAACTAAACATGTGCTTTCACTTCAAACTCCATCTCTGCACTACTTACTACAAAGGGAGCCCACGCTATTCTCCTATTGGATATGAAGATCATATGATCTTCCTCAATAGCATTCATCTTAAAGATATATTACACATTAGATAAAACCACAATAACCTCGTTAGAATTATGTATTTTTGTCTGTGTTAACTTTTAAGTAGTTATTTGGTCTAAAGTACCAACTTGATATTTTTAAATAAGGAAAAGTAAACAACTTTATTTTATAATTTTAAACTAATAACCCATATTACTTAGACCGGAGGAAATAGTCTTTCTTTCCCTGTTCACTCATTCCAATTCACAAGGAAGCATAAAACAGCTAACATGGATTACCAAAACAAAAACAGAATTACCTGGAAAAACTCAGCAGGTCTGGCAGCATCGGTGGAGAAGAGTTGACGTTTCGAGTCCTCATGACCCTTCGGCAGAACTGAAGTATAGTTAGGAGAGAGGTGAAATATAAGCTGGTCTAAGGTGGGGAGCGGGGGGAGAGAGAAGTTGAGGGTGGGGTGGTTGTGAGGACAAGCAAGCAGTGATAGGAGCAGATAATCAAAAGATGTCACAGACAAAAGGATCAAAGAGGTGTTGAAGGTGGTGATATTATCTAAGAAAAGTGCTAATTAAGAATGGATGGCAGGATACTCAAGGTACAGCTCTAGTGGGGGTGGGGTGGAAAGACTAACAAGGTATTAGTTGTAGATTTAAAAATAATGGAAATAGGTGGGAAAAGAAGAATCTATATAAATTATTGAAAAGAAAAAGGGAGGGGGAAGAAACGGGGTGGGGATGGAGGGAGGGGGAGTTTAAGATCTAAAGTTGTTGAATTCAATATTCAGCCCGGAAGGCTGTAAAGTGCCTAAATCGCCTCATCCGACGCCTCAACAAGAAACTTTTTCTCTTTCTCTCAAGTGCTAAGGAACGCAAGCTCCAACAACTCATCGACACCAACACCCATCTGGGACCCTCCACCCCTACTTGTCCCTCCGTCCCCACTCCATCTTCCAATCCCAGCCCCAGCCGCATATTCACTATACCTCCTGACCTTCCCCTCTCCGATGCTGAACATTCAGTGCTCAGCAAAGGACTTAGTTTCATACCCTTACGCCCTCATCTCAATGAATTTCGGGCTCGGCATGATGCTGAACTCTTCTTCCGCTGTCTTCGTCTCTGTGCTCACTTCTTTGGGCAGGAGTCCTCTCCTCGTTCAACGGATCCTTTTACCCACCTCCAATATTCTCCCTCCACCTGGACCCCTCTCTCTGGATTCTTACCTTCTCTTGATCTTTTCATTGAGAACTGTCAGCGTGACATTAGCCGTCTCAATTTCTCTGCTCCTCTCACCCATTCTAATCTGTCTCTCTCTGAACTTACTGCACTCCGTTCTCTCAGGTCCAACCCCAACATTGCCATCAAACCCGCTGACAAGGGTGGTGCTGTTGTTGTCTGGCGCACTGACCTCTACCTCGCGGAGGCTGAGCGTCAACTCGCAGACACTTCCTCCTACCTCTTCCTGGACCATGACCCCACCACAAAACATCAAGCCATTGTTTCCAGGACTGTCACTGACCTCATTTCCTCTGGAGATCTTCCTCCCACAACTTCCAACCTGATAGTCGCCCAACCTCGGACGGCCTCCTACCTCCTACCCAAAATCCACAAACAGAACTGTCCTGGCAGACCAATCGTGTCAGCCTGTTCCTGCCCCACGGAACTCATTTCTCGTTATCTTGACTCCCTTCTCTCTCCCCTTGTCCAGTCCCTTCCCACCTACATCCGTGATTCCTCTGACACCTTACGTCACATCAACAATTTCCAGTTCCCTGGCCCCAACCGCTTCCTCTTCACCATGGATGTCCAATCCCTCTACACCTCCATCCCCCACCAGGATGGTCTGAGGGCCCTTAGCTTCTTCCTTGAACAGAGGCCCAAACAATCCCCATCCACCACTACTCTCCTCCGTCTGGCTGAACTTGTTCTCACACTGAACAATTTCTCCTTTAACTCCTCTCACTTCCTCCAAATAAAAGGTGTGGCTATGGGTACCCGCATGGGCCCCAGCTATGCCTGTCTCTTTATGGGGTATGTGGAACATTCCTTGTTCCAGTCCTACTCCGGCCCCCTCCCACAACTCTTTCTCCGGTACATCGATGATTACTTCGGTGCTGCTTCATGCTCTCGTCGGGACCTGGAAAAATTTATTAATTTTGCTTCCAATCTCCATCCCTCTATCATTTTCACATGGTCCATCTCTGACACTTATCTTCCCTTCCTTGACCTCTCTGTCTCAATTTCTGATGATAGACTGTCCACCAATATCCATTACAAGCCTACCGACTCCCACAGCTACCTCGACTACAGCTCCTCACACCCCGCTTCCTGTAAGAACTCCATCCCATTCTCTCAGTTCCTTCGCCTCCGTCGCATCTGTTCTGATGACGCTACCTTCAAAAACAGCTCCACTGACATGTCCTCCTTCTTCCTTAACCGAGGTTTTCCACCCACGGTCGTTGACAGGGCCCTCAACCGTGTCCGGCTCATATCCCGCGCATCCGCCCTCACGCCTTCTCCTTCCTCCCAGAAACATGATAGACAGAAACATGTCCTCACTTATCACCCCACCAGCCTCTGCATTCAAAGGATCATCCTCCGCCATTTCCGCCAACTCCAGCATGATGCCACCACCAAACACATCTTCCCTTCACCCCCCCTGGTGGCATTCCGTAGGGATCGTTCCCTCCGGGACACCCTGGTCCACTCCTCCATCACCCCCTACTCCTCAACCCCCACCTATGGCACCTCCCCATGCCCACGCAGAAGATGCAACACCTGCCCCTTCACTTCCTCTCTCCTCACCGTCCAAGGGCCCAAACACTCCTTTCAAGTGAAGCAGCATTTCACTTGCATTTCCCCTAACTTAGTCTACTGCATTCGTTGCTCCCAATGCGGTCTCCTCTACATTGGAGAGACCAAACGCAAACTGGGTGACCGCTTTGCAGAACACCTGCGGTCTGTCCGCAAGAAAGACCCAAACCTCCCTGTCGCTTGCCATTTTAACACTCCACCCTGCTCTCTTGCCCACATGTCTGTCCTTGGCTTGCTGCATTGTTCCAGTGAAGCCCAACGCAAACTGGAGGAACAGCACCTCATCTTCCGACTAGGCACTTTACAGCCTTCCGGGCTGAATATTGAATTCAACAACTTTAGATCTTAAACTCCCCCTCCCCCCATCCCCACCCCGTTTCTTCCCCCTCTCTTTTTTTTCCCAATAATTTATATAGATTCTTCTTTTCCCACCTATTTCCATTATTTTTAAATCTACAACTAATACCTTGTTAGTCTTTCCACCCCACCCCCACTAGAGCTGTACCTTGAGTATCCTGCCATCCATTCTTAATTAGCACTTTTCTTAGATAATATCACCACCTTCAACACCTTTGATCCTTTTGTCTGTGACATCTTTTGATTATCTGCTCCTATCACTGCTTGCTTATCCCTACAACCACCCCACCCTCAACTTCTCTCTCCCTCCGCCCCCCACCTTAGACCAGCTTATATTTCACCTCTCTCCTAACTATACTTCAGTTCTACCAAAGGGTCATGAGGACTCGAAACGTCAACTCTTTTCTTCTCCACCGATGCTGCCAGACCTGCTGAGTTTTTCCAGGTAATTCTGTTTTTGATTTGGATTTCCCGCATTCGCAGTAATTTTTAGCTTTTTGTTTTTAACATGGATTACCAATAGCTGCCGTAAGGTGGGACAAACGAGAGTACGAGCAAAAACTGATCAACAGTTTTAGAAAAACGCAGATGCGGATGACCAGGAACAGCCCCCGTGCCCTGCTTCGGATTTGACCAAAGCTATTATGTGTGATAAACAACTCCAAATGCTTTAGGACACAATGAGCTATTTCCTTTCAGGCTGGGCTGAACTGGGCCGCCATGTTGAGCGACGGCAGTTGGAGCCGGCGGGAGGGTGCGCGCGAGCTGGCCGGGCAGCGCAGTCTCAGTCTCACAGTCCGGGCCAGCGGCTGGCGGAGGAACGGCAAAAAATAACCGGCCTCCGGACACGAATGGGTAGGTATTTGTGTAATTTAACGATCTGTTCCCAGCAGGGAGGGGAGTCTGGTTTCTTGCCATAATGTGGAATTAGAGGTCGGTGGCGAGCGCGAAGTTTGAGCCCCAGAATGACCCGGGCGGCTGCTTTTTTTAGGCAACTAGGACAACCCCTCGCAGTTCCCTCATGGGGGACAATAACAGGATGAAATTGTTAGTGTTTAATGGACTGGTCATTCAGAGGCAGGAGTACAGGTCTCATCATGACACCACCACCACCCCTCACCCCACCAGCCCTACGACCCTCTCATCCCCCGACGCCCGACCCTCTCATCCCCCGACGCCCGACCCTCTCATCCCCCGACGCCCGACCCTCTCGATCGCCCCCCCACCCCCCCTCTCGATCGCCCCCCCACCCCCCCTCTCGATCGCCCCCCCCCCACCCCCCCTCTCGATCGCCCCCCCCCCACCCCCCCTCTCGATCGCCCCCCCCACCCCCCTCTCGATCGCCCCCCCCACCCCCCCTCTCGATCGCCCCCACCCCCCCCTCTCGATCGCCCCCACCCCCCCCTCTCGATCGCCCCCACCCCCCCCCTCGATCGCCCCCACCCCCCACCCCCCCTCTCGATCGCCCCCACCCCCCCCCTCGATCGCCCCCACCCCCCCACCCCCCCTCTTGATCGCCCCCACCCCCCATCTCGATCTCTCTCGTCCGCTCTGCCCCCGACCCTCTCGTCCGCTCCACCCCCAACCCACTCGGGGGCCGCCCCCGACCCGCTCGGTGCCCCCCCCCCCCCCCCCGTCCCGCTCAGGGGTCCCCCCCGTCCCCGACCCGCTCGGGGGCCCGTCCCCGACCCGCTCGTCCACCTCGATCCCCTCCACCCTCGACCCTCTCGCCCCGCCCCTGACCCGCTCAGGGGCCCGCCCCCGACCCGCTCGGGGGCCCCCGTCCCCGACCCGCTCGGGGGCCCGTCCCCGACCCGCTCGTCCACCTCAATCCCCTCCACCCTCGACCCTCTCGCCCCGCCCCTGACCCTCTCGCCCCCGCCCCCGACCCTCTTGCCCCCCCACCCCCGACCCTCTCGCCCCCCCGCCCCCGACCCTCTCGCCCCCCCGCCCCCGACCCTCTTGCCTCTTGCCCCCCGCCAACGACCCTCTTGCCTCTTGCCCCCCGCCAACGACCCTCTCACCCCCCCCCCACCCGCCCCCGAGCCTCTCACTGCCACCCCCCACCCGCCCCTGTGCCTCGCCCCGCTCCTGGCCTGGCCCTCGATTCTCACCCCCCACCCCCTCACGCCCCCAGATAGTTACAACGATCGATTTAGATGAGAAAAGATGGGTGGACTTTCAAGCAGAGGATTAGCACCCCTCCCACTCCCCTCTTGGCTGACGCTCCGTCCGCCCCCTCTCCGCCCACTTATCCTTCATCCCCACTGTTGTCCATGACCAAGTGATGCAGATTGGCACGTTTTATGGTCCAGCCCTATGTGCTGACGGAACGCACTAAAGCTTGGGGCAGCTGCCACGAAGGTGCAATGGGGAAAGCCAATCGTCGTAAAGGCCTGTCTGCCTTAGTGCACTGAGAGGCTGGGAACTGTGTAGAACCCTAGTGCTTTATTCCTGACACGCAATGTATATAGTGAATATCATGTTTATTGCAAATGTATTGAGACATCTCAGAGTGCAACATACTCTTTGGAGAGTTGAATTTTATTGCACTTTCAATCTTGTCTGATTTGAAATGTTTTGGAATGTACATTAATAAATGTTATAAATTAAGCGTCATTGAGTCACATGCGAGCCTGACTAATGTTAAATTGGTTGCTAGTGTAATTCTGAGCACACTTGGGATTGTTCAGCAAGTATTTTCCAATTGTGGAATCACCGAGCATCAGACATTATGCTCTGCATTTTGCGAGCAGAGCTGATTGAGTATGGTCATTACTCAGCCTATTGAGAAACAGTTGGAGAGACGTGCTGTTTGCTATGATCTGCTGGTTGTTGGGATATATGCCCTGCGTACCTGGCATCGCACTGGTACTGAAATTCATATATCACGTTACTCATTTTGGGGGAGGTGGTGACATAGTGGTATTGTCACTGGACTAGTAATCCAGAGACCCAGGGTTCGATTCCCACCACAGTAGATGGTGGAAATTTGAACCCAATAAAAAATCTGGGATTAAAAAGTCTAATGATGTCAATTGATGTAAAAATCTATTTGGTTCACTAATGTCCTTTAGGGAAGGAAATCTGCAGTCCCTTACCTGGTTTGGCCTACATGTGTTTCCAGACCTGCAGCAATGTGGCTGACTCTGAAATGCCCTCTGAAATGGCCTAACAAGCCACTAAGTTCTCAAGGTCATTTGGGATAGGCAATAAATGTCACCGTAGCCAGCCACACCCCCATCCCATGAACGAAATAATTGAAAAAAATTTATGTGGTTGGCAGCACGTCTTTTTTATCCTGTTAGTGGAAAATAGCACAGTAGCAGTGTGAAATGGCTAGCTTCACCTTTAGGCCCTTTCATGAATTTTAATGATACACAGTGAACAATGATCTGATCAGGTAGTCACTATCCTGCAGGGTGGCTTTGATGCACCCTATTTCGGTGTAAAGATTGCATTGTGAGCAAATGGCTTGGGGCCATATTTAGAGATTGCTGATAAGGAATCCCAACGTGTATATTGACCAATGAAGGCAGGCTTGCGGTAGACAGCAGCAGAGAACCCATTAGTGGATTTCTCAACTAGCACGTCGAGGAAAGGGAGCTTACCAGACTGCTGCATTTCAAAGGTGAATTTGAGCATAAGATGGTGCACATTAAGGTGTTAGGAAATTCTTATATACAGCCAGAGATTCAAATATAGTAAACATATCTTCTATATATTGGAAATAGGCAAGGGGGAGGAGGTTGGGGTCATTCCATTGAAAACATGTTTCTCATGGAAATTGACGAAAATGTTAGTGAGAGCTGGGCTCAGAGGGATCCCATGACAACACCATTTATGCAGCAGCAACATGAGTGACATTTTCCACGAACAGGATGCTGCCGTCAAGCAAAAAAAGTTCTGCCTGCCACACAAATGGCTAATGCGGTATATGAATTTCAGTGTCGGAGCAATGCCAGCTACATAGGCCATACTTCCCAATGACTGGCAGATCATAGCAAACAGCACATCCCATTGTCTGTTGCGAACAGCCAGAGTACTGACCGCACTCAACCAGCCTGTGCTTGGAAAATTCAGAATATGATATCTATCGTTAGATGTGATTCTGCAATTGGACAGCACTTAATGAACAGTCCTGCATGTGCTAAGAATTGCACTAACAACCAATTCAAGATTTATCAGCCGGGCTCGCAATGTGGCTCACTTACATATGCTAGAACAACATATTTTCATAGGGCCCTATTCTAGCAGGAAGAACATGTCCAGACATTGCGTCTTTTTTGAATTAAACAAAAGCATGGGGAATAGAAACTCCTTGATGCATTCTCCATGGCAATGCTCGACCAATCGGAGTTGACTTGCCAAATGCTCAGCACTGTTTTCTTGTGTAGTATAAATTGTTTCTTCATTTGAAATTTGAAATTCCTGCGTCTGTCCTGATGAGAGCAAGATGAAAAGCTTCAACTGCATGACTCTTTTTTCAGCAGTTAAAGACCTTGTGACCAGAAAGGCAGGCACTATGGTAGCAGAATCAAGTATTTTGGGCTGAAGTCTTTAGTTGAAAATGAAAGTTAATAATCAGCATCTTATTAACATTTTTCTTTTTATTTATCATAAATTTTATTTATAGTTTAAAAAATAGTTTATCATTTGCATGTAAAGGACTCTAAAGAAGTGAGGTACAGATTTTTAACGTTCTGGTCCCTTGCTTCACATCAGTTTCTTTCTTTTGGTGCTTGGGAGAGTGTGAAGATTCTTGAAATAGTTAAAATTTTTTTCCCCTCACTCTTCTTCCAGGGTCTCACATTAAATGATTGAATCAACTCACCTACGTCAGCGAGGGCCAATGGACTTTGAAGCACATTATGAACACCTGTGTGCTCTTCGTGACCTGGTTCCATTAAAAGCTGTGAAGGCAAACTTAAATCAAGGAGTTTTGGATATTAACGGTGATTGGATCAAGCCATCAGAGTGGGCACCGATTCTCAGCTCCATTAGCATTAACAAGAATTTAACTTTCCTTGCAGTTAGAAGCTACTACCAGCCTGGTCTTGGAGAAACAGGTAAGATATCGGATTAGTTTGAGGCAGTTGGCTTTAGAGTTGAGAAATAATAATGAAATAATATAGAGGAGCATCTCTATATCTTCCCTATCAAACCCCTCCATAAGTTTAAAGATTTATTTCAAGTCATCTCTCAGCTTGCCCTTTTTGAGAGAAAAGAGCCAAAACCTGCTTAGTCTTTCACATAACCTTTCAGTTCTGGCAGCATCCTTGTAAATCTTTTTTGCATCTATTCCAGTGCCTCTATATCCTTTTTGTAATATGGAGACCAAAACTGACCACTTCATTGTGGTCTAACCAAAATTCTATGTAAGTTTAAAGTCATTTCTCTACTTTTCATTTCAATTTGTTTTGAAATGAACCCCATTGTTTTGTTTGCATTTTTAATAGGTTTGTTAACCTGCAGTGCCACCTTTAGTGATTTACGAATGTACCTCTAGACCCCTTTGTTCCTCTAGCCCATTCAAACTCTTATTTTCCAAAGAGTATGTGGCCTCCTTTTTGCTCCTACCAAAGTGCACCACCTCTCACTTAGCTATATTGAAATTAATTTGCTGTGTCTTGTAGGTACCAGAATTGAAGCAGTGTTAACAGAAACCTGAAATTTGTGGCTGTACATATCAGGAAAGGATTAACTGGCTGAACCTCCTCTCATGAAAAACGAATGCTGAGGGGTGACCCAATAGGGGTCTTTAAAATTACAAAAGGTTTTGATAAAATGGATACAGAGTTTCCTCTTGTGGGGAAGAACATAACTATAGGCCATCAATATAAGGAAGTCATGAAATCAAATGGGGAATTCACAATAAACTTCTTTACCTAAAGAGTGGTGAGAATGTGGAACTAGCTACCTCAGATAATGGTTGAAACATATGGTATTTAAGGGAAAGCTAGACATGCATTTGAGGGAAAAGGCAATAGATGGTTACAATGATCGATTTAGATGAGAAAAGATGGATGGACTTTCAAGCAGAGCATAAACACTGGCATGGACTGGTTGGGCCGAATGGCCTGTTTCTGTGCTGTATACCCTATGTAAAGATAGTGTTGACCTAGTCAAGGAAAAGGCTGCTTAGAAAAATGACCAAAATCAAATATATTTTAAAGTTTTAATGTAAAACTATAACTTAATGTATTGCATGCTGGGAAGTGAAAGTCTGGTCTGTATATTAAAATTAGAGATGACATGAATTATTCAGGATCATTGAAGGAATCACTGAAGACTGGGAAAGTACCATTAGTTTGGAAAAACGTGGAGGTAGTGCCCATTTTAAAAAAGATGACAAAACAGACTCATTCTACTACATGGGGTACTTAAGATGCATGGTATAGATGCATTTAAGAGGAAGCTGGATTAGCACGTGCAGGAGAAAGGAAAGAATAATATGCGATAGAGTGAGATGAAGTAGTTAGTCTGAGAGGAGGCTCATGTGGAGCATAAACACCGTTGTAGACCAGTTAGGCTGAATGGTCTGCTTTTGTGGTAGTTAAAGAGAACTTTTATCCCGTGTAAAATAATGGGATTGAATACCAAGAAAATGGAAAATTATCTGTACAAAAATAACCTATTACATAGGTTTTAGAGGATTCTTGCTTGACCAACCTCTGATGCTAGCCAAAAGACATGTTGTCTCTAGGTTCTCACATGAGATTTGACAAAATTCCGTGTGAAAGGCTTGAAGATAGTGGGTTAAAGTCCCACCGTAGGACTTCACCCATGGAAGGTGGGCTTCCCTGGTTCAGGAAGCCTGATGGGTAAAAGGAGACTAGAAGTACTGGACCCTTGGGCTAATTATATTCATAGAGCTGGTTGCAGGCAAATTACATGTAAACATTTGTGTTTTAGGACTCCTTTTCTTGTTTCTGTTTTCCAAAGGGAGTGAAAGATGTAAACAGCACTTCAGAAAACGGACACCAGCTATCCGGTCAAAAGACTTTACAATTCAACTCTGCAAGTCTGTTAGAGATTCTCTAAGTGTTTCCAGTGCTCTAAAAACTTTGGAGTTACAAGGATTACCTTTGAGGCACAGAGATCTTATAGCATTAACAAAGGTGAGAAAGCATCAACTGCAAGGCTGCTTTACCAGGGAAAAACGTAGCATCTGTTAATTACCTGTTGCAGTCTGTTCAAGAGCATTCTTAACATAAATGATATACCTGCTACTTTGTTCATAAAATTATAGAAACTTACAGCGCAGAAGGAAACCATTTGACCCAGTGTGCCTTTGTTGTCTCTTTGAAAGAAAGGTCCTGATTCCCACTTTTTTCTGTAACTCTGTAAGTTCCTTACCCTCACCTGTTGACTCTGTTTTAAAATTATTTATGTAATCTGCTTCCAGTGTTCCAGATCTTGACAGTTCTCTGACTGGGAAGAAAAATCTCATCTCCCCTCTAGATCTTTCGCCAGTGATTTTAATTCTGTGACTTGTGGTTATCGATTCACTCACCAGAGGGAATAATTTTTCTCTATCTTTTTGTCAAGGCCTCATCTTGACAATATCTGTAAGATCATCTCTTGATCTTCTCTGTTCCTTGGCAAACAGGTATAACTTTTTCAACCTCTCCACGTAACTGACTTCGCTGATCCCTGGTAGCATCTTGGCAAACTCCCTCGTACCCTTTCTCGGGCCATTACATCTTGCTTTACATCTTACATCTTGACCATAATTGTTCACAATCTTCTATCTGAGGCTTCAGCAGTAATCTAGCACGATCTCTTTGATTTTATATTTTATTCCCCTCTTTATAAATCCAGATAACCCATGTGCTTTTTTGAACCACCTTTATCAACTTTCCCTGTCACCTTTAAAGATTTGTGTGTATGGGCACCCAAGTTTCTCTGCTTATCTACATCTTTCAAAATTGTGCTATTTACAGCATACTTTCTTTTCATATTACTCCTTCCAAACTGGATCACTTCACAGTTCTTTTCATTGAACTTCACCTGCTATGCACATTTCACCATTGTGTCTGTCGTCCTAGAGGCCCTATCATAGAATCATAAGCATAGTTACAGCACAGAAGGCAGTCATTTGGCTCGTCATGCCTGTGCTGGCTCTCTGAAGGAGCAATTCACCTAGAGCCACCTATCAGGAAGAGCAAGGATCCTAACACTGATCCCTGGCCAACTCCACCATAAACCTTCTTCCAGTCCGAAAAACAATCGTTCAATACTACCGTTTCTTGTCACTCAGTCAATCTCGTATCCATGTTGCTGCTGCCCTTTTTATTCCATGAGCTCTAACTATGCTCACAAGCCTGTTATGTGGTATTGTATCAAATGCCTTTTGGAATTCCTTGTACACCTCACTGACCCTCTGCTGCCTCATCAGAAAGCCAGGCAGGTTAATTGAATACGGTTTGCCCTTAACAAATCCGTGCTGGCTTTCCTTAATTAACCTGTATTTGCTCAAGTGACTACTTATTATTTTGCCAAGTTTTGTATCATCTGCAAACTTAATAATGCTGCTCCCTACATTGAGTCTATGTCATTTGTAAAAATTGGAGCATTATGGACCTAAAACTGATCCTTGGGGAACAGCACAGGAAACCACCTCCACAGTCAGAAAAATATCCATCCATCACCACCCATCAATGTGTCAATTTTATATCCATACTGCCACTTTCTTCTTAATGCCGTGAGTTTCAATCTTAATAAGCCTCTTGTGTGGCACTTTGTCAAATATCTTCTGTAACTCCATATATAAATATCTGTATCTTAACTCCATCCACCAGCCTTAGCTCCACATCCCTTCAAAACCCTTGTCCAGCAAAAAAAAACTTTCAATTTCAGATTAAAAATTATTAATCGAGCTAGCATCTGCTTTTTCTGGGAGAGTGTTCCACACTTCTTCCACCCTTTGTGTGAGGAGAACACTTTTTCAACATCTCCCTGGAATGGCCGTGTTCTGATTTTAAGCTTACGTCTCCTTGCCCTAGACTCCCCAACCAATGGAAAAGTTTCTCTCTATCTACCCTATCAAAATCCGAAAAACCTTGGCTTGGCTCAGTTAGCTAAAAGTCCGAATAGAGTGATTGTGAAGCAGTAATTTTATTGAAAGGCTTCAAGATGTTGTGTGCCACGTAATTGAAGCTCAAAAAGCTGCCTTCTGACATTAAAACAAAATCAGAGTGTTAAAAGTTAGCCCTGGACGCACTTGATGCAATACACATCTTTTCAGTGACTTCTTTGGACTGCTGATGCCTCTGCCAATTAGTGTGCTCCAAGTCATTGAAATTCAGACCAAAATATCAAGAATTATAATGTGCTCTTGCTGATAAACTCATTTGATTTGCTCAACCAGTTAGAACAGAATGTTCACTGCTTATATTTTCTCTTTGATCTGTGTTGAGGTTGCTGATTTTGGCAGGGACAATGGTATAGGTGTTGCTCAGGCCTCACTACCCTTGGGTTGGCAAGGGGAAACCAACTATTTTTTCTGTTCTTTTTACCTATCTATTGAAACCTTTGTTCTTTGTACCTACCCATTGAAACCCTTTGCTCTTTGTGCCTCTCTATCTGTTGAAATTACCTGTGTGTGGATATTAGATGAAGACATTTTAACCCAGCTCTATTGAATGCCAGTGACTTTTACTGCTAAGGCTGATGTATGAATAATAGTCCCTTGAGTTAGATGCTAGAGAGTGCCTATGGAACTATGTTCCTGCCAGTAGTCTATGGAAGGTATTGTAGGCCCACCCTTGACATGAGGAAGTTGGGGGGGGGTCAAATTGATAAAAATATGAAATGCATCTGATTTGGGGACAGCTAGGTAACTCCGTTCTACAGAGCTAGGTCATTGATTTTAATATTTAAATAAGGCTGCGTTCCTCAAATCTTGAGAGCCATTTGAATTTAACAACAGTGGCCGGGTTTACCATGTCTTGAGAAACCTGGCAGCTGAATGGGGGTGGAAGCTGTCAGCTCCAGCACTTACTTGCCAGTTCTAGTGCTGCTTGTGGACCAGGAGGAGCAGGCATACTTCTCCATGCCCCTTGAGAAAACTTTCTACTACTGCCTCGCCTTCTACCTCGCTGTCGTCTTCTCTGCTCCGGGCCCTGCCATCTCACCCTCCCTCCCTGCTGTCTCTCCCACCTCCTTCACACTTGCTGCATTCTGAGCCCTTCCCTCAAGCCTACTGATCCCTGAGCCTTTTGATTGCTAGTTTCCTTCCCAGCAGTCCCTGGCTGCTACCTTGTAATACAGGCTTTCTTGCCTGGCCAATGGCTGCTGGGCAGGAAACAGAATTAAAAAGGTGTGACATCTTGCTGCTAAATTTAGTGGAATGTCCTTCTTCCCAGCTCTTGCTTCCTCCTTGCCTTCCTGTTCATACTGGGGCCAAAGACTTCAAAAAGTCAGAAGAATGCCCAACTAAAATAAAAAAAATGAAATTTAATAACTAGGTTTATCAAAGGGTAATTGATAGTTGATACAAAGGAGGAAATTGGTCAGTATGAATACTTCTCAAACTTAGGTCTGTCAACCACAGAATGTTAATGTGCTTTGAATATAATATTCATCCATAATTGCATTTTGGTGTATTAATTGTAAATGTCATGTGTAATTCTTTAGGGTTTATCCAGGGCAAAAACACTGCAGAACCTTTCATTAGCTTATTGTCCAATAGGAGATGAAGGACTGAAAAGTAAGTTACTGTTTCCACCAGAATTTTTTAATAGGTAGTTCATAATGTTAAGTAATCACATTTTGTAAAATCTAATTTTTTTCTTTAGTCATCTGCGAGAGTGTGAAGAATTCTGCAACCATCAAAACAGTTAACTTCACAGGCTGTAATTTAACATGGCGTGGAGCAGAGCACATGACCAACATTATCAAGGCAGGTTTTTATTACTGTTCCTTGCTTCAGAGGTGCTTTTTTACAGTATAAAATCACAAATATAGTAAGCAATTCAACATAAAAGTTTGTTTTGTATGGCAATTATAAACTAATTTAATACTAGGTCATGTGCTTCTGTTTTATACAGCATCAAGCAACAAAAAGACACAGTCAAGTCTGGGCAGAGAGCCTTCGTTACAGGCGTCCTGATCTAGATTGTATGACTGGTTTGCGTCGCATAACCATGAATTGTAATACATTGATCGGTGATATTGGAGCTACTGCCTTTGCAGATGCCCTCAAAGATGACCTTTGGCTTAAAGGTATGTTGAGTTGAAAGTTATTTCTGTTTTTGATTTTTATATGAATTTTAAATGTAAAGGTATGAATTTGTTTTGGTTTGAAAAGAAAACTGATATAGGATAAACATACTCTTGTTTACTCCTATCCACCGTAACTCATCAGTGATGCTCAGTCGGTTTTGAAATGTAACAATGGTAACCCAATGGATCAGTGGCTTGAATGATGCAGATTAAGAAGTTCCTAGAATTGATCTTCAGTCTGCTATATTTGCTGATATTAACTGGCTTGCAGTTGAGTCAAGAGCCTCTGTATAAGGGGGATGGAAAATCAGCTGTGTTCCAGCTTCTGATTCCTAACTTGGCTGTGCGGATATCAAATTAATATGGGATTTGGCTCTCCTACACACACAAGATGAACTGATCCCCAGTTGGCAATTTAGCAAGAAAACAAAATGACTTGTTTTGCTATGTTGCCCTATTTTCATGAAATAGAAACTCCAAATGTTTAAATTGATTTCCAACTTGTGCTACTCTTACTTCTAATCTTTCTTTGTTGACAGGGCTGAGAAAGATTATGTTTATCCTTGAATCAGTCCTGGGTGGTAGCGTACACAGCAAGCTCTGCAAAGTAAGAGACGCAACAGCTCTAGAGCAGACCATTAACAAATCAAATGCTATTAGTGTGACTATACAGAACAGCCGTGTATTAAAGGGAATCCTTTTTCAAGTAAATCCTTTGCCAGAAAATTGTTATATATGTAAGGCTTTTGTGTGGAGTCTGTAAATTATAATAGTTTTGAATATCTCATTCTAAATAGTTCTCAGATTTCAAGGGCCACACCACCCCCATTCACCCCAGAAACGCTGACTAATGGGGAAAATCAGAGTTTGAATTTTGAAGTTGCTCGTGAGCCCTACTCATTGTAAAGTGGTATTGGTGGAGGCCTGCCTACTACTTAACCTACTGCGAGTATGTGGCCCGAGGGAAATCAAAAGGAGAAAAGATTTGCAATCCAGGAAAGCTGAAACAATACAAAAACAAACAGAAATATCTGGAAAAACTCAGCAGATCTGGCAGCATTGGTGGAGAAGAGCACAGTTGATGTTTCGAGTCCTCATGACCCTTCAACAGAACTAAGTAAAAATAGGAAAGGGGTGAAATATAAGCTGGTTTAAGGGGTGGGGGGTGGTGGGGGGGGTTGTTGGGACAAGAAGCCAGTAATAGGTGGAGATAACCAAAAGATGTCACAGACAAAAGGACAAAGAGGTGTTGAAGGTGGTGATATTATCTAAAGGAATGTGCTAATTAAGAGTAGAGAGCAGGACAAACAAGGTACAGATAGAAACAAAAAGCTAAAGGCTACTGCGGATGCTGGAAATCCAAAACAAAAACAAAATTACCTGGAAAAACTCAGCAGGTCCGGCAGCATCGGTGGAGAAGAAAACAGTTGAGGTTTCGAGTCCTCATGACCCTTCGGCAGAACTGAAGTATAGTTAGGAGAGAGGTGAAATATAAGCTGGTCTAAGGTGGGGGGCGGGGGGAGAGAGAAGTTGAGGGTGGGGTGGTTGTAGGGATAAGCAAGCAGTGATAGGAGCAGATAATCAAAAGATGTCACAGACAAAAGGATCAAAGAGGTGTTGAAGGTGGTGATATCTAAGAAAAGTGCTAATTAAGAATGGATGGCAGGATACTCAAGGTACAGCTCTAGTGGGGGTGGGGTGGAAAGACTAACAAGGTATTAGTTGTAGATTTAAAAATAATGGAAATAGGTGGGAAAAGAAGAATCTATATAAATTATTGAAAAAAAAGGGGGAGGGGGAAGAAACAGGGTGGGGATTGGGGGAGGGGGAGTTTAAGATCTAAAGTTGTTGAATTCAGTATTTAGCCCGGAAGGCTGTAAAGTGCCTAGTCGGAAGATGAGGTGCTGTTCCTCCAGTTTGCGCTGAGCTTCACTGGAACAATGCAGCAAGCCAAGGACAGACATGTGGGCAAGAGAACAGGGTGGAGTGTTAAAATGGCAAGCGACAGGGAGGTTTGGGTCTTTCTTGTGGACAGACCGCAGGTGTTCTGCAAAGCGGTCGCCCAGTTTGCGTTTGGTCTCCAATGTAGAGGAGACTGCATTGGGAGCAACGAATGCAGTAGACTAAGTTAGGGGAAATGCAAGTGAAATGCTGCTTCACTTGAAAGGAGTGTTTGGGCCTTTGGACGGTGAGGAGAGAGGAAGTGAAGGGGCAGGTGTTGCATCTTCTGCGTGGGCATGGGGAGGTGCCATAGGTGGGGGTTGAGGAGTAGGGGGTGATGGAGGAGTGGACCAGGGTGTCCCGGAGGGAACGATCCCTACGGAATGCCGTCAGGGGGGGTGAAGGGAAGATGTGTTTGGTGGTGGCATCATGCTGGAGTTGGCGGAAATGGCGGAGGATGATCCTTTGAATGCGGAGGCTGGTGGGGTGATAAGTGAGGACAAGGGGGACCCTATCATGTTTCTGGGAGGGAGGAAAAGGCATGAGGGCGGATGCGCGGGATATGAGCCGGACACGGTTGAGGGCCCTGTCAACGACCGTGGGTGGAAAACCTCGGTTAAGGAACAAGGAGGACATGTCAGAGGAGCTGTTTTTGAAGGTAGCATCATCAGAACAGATGCGACGGAGGCGACAGATAGCTCTAGTGGGGGGTGGGGTGAAGGAATACCTAAAAGGTAGAGATAAACAATGGGTGGAAATACATTTAAAAATAATGGAAATAGGTAAGCTGAAACAATACTATGGTATCCTGTAAAAACAATACATCAATTAGCATCTGTGGAGAGAATAGGTATGTTAACATTATGAATTAGACTAGCCATCAAAACTGGAAAAGATATCAGATAAGCAGGATATATAATGGAATGGGGCCCAGGGAAGCGGAAAGGAAACGCATACACATGTTCTCACTTGCACATAGCAGAATGATCTGTTAAGTATGGGCGAAGTGATATTAACATCAGAAATAGGCAAAATGAGATAAATTAAAGACATTTATGAGATACAGAATGTATGAAGAACTAAGACAAGGTGCAGGTGAAGAATATAACCAACCACCAGCATTGTTTTCCGTTGGAGGGTACTCATCCCAAGCGCCAACCTGAAATGTCAATGCATATGCCACACATTATAATCAATATTAAGATCAGAGGGCTGCAAAATGCCAAGTAGAATGTTACGGCTTTATTGGTATGACGATAATGTGACTCTTTAAAAAAAACTATATTTTTAAAGTCTACATTTTAAAAAAAACTGAATATCATGTTGGCTCCTGAGAAACTACTTTATCTCACAAAGAGGGCAAAGGTACCTTTTCTGATATTGACTCAATGTTTGTCAGACCAGGAGATAAACAAAACTCCACTGACACCTTTCATTATAAAAATACAAATTTGCTTTTTCAAGAAACGAAAGGTTTCGGTGTACTGAAACCACAGGCAGGAGAAGAATCAATCTGGCTAATGGGATTACCCCAATACCTTATTTGGATCATGACTCGACGATGATGTGAGGTCACATGATTCAGTGACCATCTTTGCTCCCTGCTAATAGATATTAACAAGCTCAAACTGACTTCATAGAGTGGTACCTTTACCGAGCCACAACTTCATTGAGCGAGACCAACAAGCAAAGCCATCGGACTGCTGTAACCAACTAGGCTGTTAAAGAGCCACACCATAGTACCTTGAAAGAGAAAGAAAGAACATCTCTCTCCACTACCCTGGTCCAGTTTTTAAGCCTATCTGAGAAACCAGCCTCTGGCAGATCAACTTTAGGAGCCATCTCAGCTGCTGAGATATATCTGCAATTTCAAAGCCTTCACCTCAGATATCATCATAACGTGACTACGAAACAAGAGGTCTGCACTAAAACAGAAGCAGAGTTAAATTCCGTTTCTAGAACTATTGATTTTATTTTTGCCTGTAACTAATTTTTTTGTGTGTGTGTGTGAGAGAGTCTCCATGAGATGTCATTATTTTATTACCCTCCAGGGCAAAGGATGTAGAAAAATAAACTAACCTTTTCAAATATAAGTTTGCTGCTGGGTTACTTAAAACTAACTTAATCTCTCTGAGGGTAGGAAATACACACACATCCACATACAACTATATTTGATCACAGGCGATAAAAGGTAACACCTTAAAAATTGTGTATGAAACATTGGGCAGAATTTAGCCCTCGATTGGCGGGCGGGCCCCACTGGCTCGGCGGCGGGCGGGCAGCCGAACTCCGCCATTGAAACGGGCCTCGCCATCATTTTGAGCGGGCGGGCCATTAAGGCCCGCCCAGCGGGAAGTGCTATGCGCTTCCTGTGCCGGGCGGGGGGAGGGATTCCCCAACTGTCAAAGTGCGCTCTTTCGCGCATGCATGCGAAAGAACGCACTGCTCTCTGAGACTAAGTGCTGTCTTAGGGAGAGCGCTGAAAGTTTAATAAACCTAAAAAATAGCAAAAAATAAAAAATTATTAACGTGTCCCCCTCATGTGACAATGTTACACGAGATGGGACATGTTAATAAATATTACATAAAGTTTATTAAAGTTTTTAAAAATTAACATGAAACCTCATCCTGCCAGTGGGTGAGGTTTCATGTTTTTTCAGAAGCCCGCTGGGGCTCCTGGCCTGCCCGCCAGCCTTAAGATTGGACGGGCAGGTCCTTTAATTGGGTTAATTATCCTATCAATGGCCATTGACAGGTTGGTGGGCAGACAGCTGATTTCGCTGTCCGCCCCCCCTTCCTGAATATTTAAATGGGGTGGGATGACGTCATGGGTTCCTCCCCACATCATTCCGCGTCATTTTCGTGTCGGCGAGCGGGCCCAGCCCCCAACTCGCCGACGTAAAAATTCTGGCCATTAATTTAACTGTTCTCCCCACAGATACTAACTGAGCTGCTTAAGTATTTCCAATGTTTTCTGTTTTCTGTTTCTGCTTGATTTCCAGCTTCTGCACTTTTTGTTTGCTTTTTGATCACAATTCTTCACCCCAGCACTAAGACAGCTGAAAATATCCTGCAGCACAAGTCAGAATTATTTTTGTTGGGCAGTACTCACAGTATGAGAAGTTCATTGTGCAAAATGTTCACTGTTAGTTTAATGACCGGAAACAAAGTAGTGGTGAGCAGTTGTTTTGTGGACTGGAGTAATGGTGTTCCACAGGGGTCAGTACCAAGACCATGCTTTTTTGGTGTCTATAGATACTAATTACTTAAATTTGGGTGCACAAGATACAATTTCAAAATTTGCAGATGACATAAAAGTTGGAAATATTGGGAACTATAAGGAGGTTAGTGATAGACTTGAATTGTACATAGGCTGGTGGAATAGGCAGACATGTGGCAGATAAAATTTAGTGTAGAGCATTATGAAGATATACATATTGGTAGGAAGTATGAGTAGAAGCAATATAAAATCAGCTGCAGTATCAAAGCACCCACAGCAATCTCTACACAGCTCAGCACCCCCACACACCTGCCCCCGTGATGCAATTCACCCTCTTCCAACAATGTTTACCACCCCCCCCCCATCCCTGATAATTCTCACCATCCCACCAGATAATTCTATGCCCGCTCCGCTGAAAATGTTTACCATGCCCCCCCATCCCATCCCTGCCCCACCACACCACAACTCAGGAATCCCTGGCTCTTGTCTGGCAGGTGTTGGAAGAGTCGGCATTGTTGGGGAGGGGGGTGGGGTAGAGCATTTCTCGGGTGAGTGGGGGGTGGTATGCAATGTTGCTGGGTGAGGTGAAGTGAGTTTCAGGAGGCGTGGGGAGGATGGGCATTATTGGTATGTGAGGGAAGGGTGAGCATCGTCAGGATGCGAGATGAGGGGGAATATTGTCAGGGCAGTGAGGAGAGCATAGTCTGTGGGAGATGAGGGGGAATATGTGCATAGTCGGGGTGGTGAGGGGATGTGAGCATTGCCTGGTGGTGAGGGGGTGCAAGCATTGCTGAGCGGCGAGGGGGTGCGAGCATTAGAATTGTAGAAAATAGGAGCCGGAGTAGGTTATTCGGCCCTTTGAGCCTGCTCTGCCATTCACTATGATCCTGGCTGATTCTCTGTCTCAATGCCGTACTCCTGTACTCTCCCCGTATCCCTTCGTACCTTTAGAGTCCAGAAATCTGTCTGTTTCCTTCTTAAATATACTCAGTGACTTGGCCTCCACAGCCTTCTATGGCAGAGAATTCCATAGGTTCACCACACTGAGTGAAGAAGTTTCTGCTCATCTCAGTCCTAAATGGTCTACTTTGTATCCTGAGATTGTGACCCCTTGTTCTAGACCCCCCAGTCAGAGGCAACATCATCCCTGCATCCAGTCTGTCCATCCCTGTCAGAATTTTATATGTTTCAATGGGATCCCCTCTCATTCTTCTAAACTCCTGTGAATTCAGGCCTAGTTGGCCCAATCTCCCCCCATATGACAATCCTGCTGTCCCAGGAATCAGTCTGGTGAACCTTTGCTGCACTTTCACTATGGCAAGTATATCGTTTCTGAGGTAAGGAGACCAAAGCTGCACACAATACTCCAGGTGTGGTCTCACCAAGGCCATATACAGCTGCTGTAAGACATCCTTGTTCTTGTACTCAAGTCCTCTCGCAATGAAGGCTAACATACCATTTGCAGCCTTAACTGCTTGCTGCATTGTAGAGTGGCAAAGGGGTGCGAGCATTGTCGAGTAGTGAGAGGGGGGTGTGATAAGCATTGCCAAGTGGAGGTTGAGCGCTGTTGTGAGTGACAGGGACGCTTTAAAAACTCTGCAAGTCAGTGAATTGAAGGCAGACCTTAAGGGGCATATCTTTGGTTCATGATGGAAAAGGGGGTGTAATGTCACTTCACTTACACTTCGCCACTAGGCCTCCCACTCTGCCTGAAGCTGGAGCTGGAACCATCGGTGGAGAGGCAGGTTGAGCTGAGCAATTTTTGTAATGGGATGGTGGGGTGCTGCTGACTGCAAGGTTTGGGTCATTTTTTTCAAGCAGCAAGCCGATAGAATCTGAACTACACAGCCTGAGAGTGGTGGAGGTAGATTCATCATGGCTTTCAAAAGGGAATTGGATAAGCATCTGAAGATTTTTTTTAAAATGCACGGCTATAGGGAAAGTGTGGGGCACTGGGACTAGCTGAATTGTTCTTGAAGGAACTTATTAAAAAGCAATTAACATGTTGAAAGTTATAAATTTAAGTTCCTTGTACACCCTGCTGCACCTGTATGACATCTATGGTAGATGGCTGTTCTCACCACCTCTGTTATTGCTTGCCACATGTGCATAATTTTATAATAAACTGTTTTGGCTTAATATACTGCTTCTGGTGTTGAAGTGTTCTACACTTTGTCTCAAGGTACATATTTGGACTTGTGTGTGCAAATAATAAATGACAGTAGAGGTAATGCATGACCTTAATATATTTTTATCTCCCAAAAGGTCTTCTGTATGGTACTGTACCATATAGTGGACTCATGATTAAGGTCAGAACATATGGAATTAGGGGACAGGTAGCAGGATGAATAGCACCATGGCTACAAAGCAAAAAGCAGTTTAGGGATTAAAGGTAGTTAATCAGACTGGCAAAAGATGGTAAGAGATGTTCGACAAGGATCAGCGCTGGGGCTACTGCTGTTCATTTACATAAAAGATTTAGACCTGGGAATCAGAAATACAATTTAAAAATTTGCGCAATGCATCAAGCTGTGGATTGTAGTTCATTCAGAGGAGGACTGATAAAATTTGGAAGGCATTACTAAAGTTGAAAGAATAATTATGTAATTACCAAATGAACTAGAATAAAGGTAAGTGTGAGATGGTACATTTCGGAGAATGCATACTCCTTGGAAAATAAGTGTCTAAGCGAAGGGGAGTAGAGTGATTTGAGGTTTAGATGCACAAGCAAATGAAACACTGGAATTCATTTCTAGAGTAATAGAACTGAAAAGCAGGAAAGTTATCCTAAATCTGTATAAAACCTTTAGATTACACTTAGAGTATTGTGAACAGTTCTGGTTTCCATATTATAAAAAAGGATAGAGAAGCATTGGAGAAGATGCAAAAAAGATTCACAAGAATGAAAGGTATAATATCTCAGTACTTGTATGAGGAAAGAACAAACAGTCTGGGGCTCTCCAGAAAAGGGACTGAAAGATGACCTGATAGAGATCTTCAACATTGTTAAAGAGTTTGATAGTGTAAATGGAGAGAAGATGATTTCACTTGTAGCTGAGACCAGAACTCGGGACCATAAATATAAGATAGTTATTTAGAAATCTAACAGTCAATTCAGGAGACCAGTTAGAATGTATAACATACTGCCACAAGGAGTAGTTGAGGCAAGTAGCATAAATGCATTTAAGGGAAAGTGAGGTAAGTACATGAGAAAGAAATGGAATTGAAGGATATGTTAATGGGACAGATGAAGAAGGGTGGGAGGAGGCTTTTGTGGAGTATAATCACAAAACGTGGACCTGTTGGACCAATTCGTCTATTTCTGCATGTTGTAAATACTATGCAAATGTTACCTGGAGTTGGGAAGAGTTAATACTACTATTGTTGCTTGATATTTGATATGAAATGAATTCATTGAAATTCTGTTTCTTATTACAGCCCTTGATTTGCAGCAGTGTGGAATTTCTGATAAAGGAGCCAAAGCTTTGCTTGATATCTTGCAGACCAGTAGTATGCTAATTGTTTTGGATGTTAGAAAAAACCCATTAATTGGTGAGTTTGATATCAGAAATTACATTGCTGAAACTGTGTGTTTGTATAATTTTTTTCAAGTGTTTTAAAAATTAATTTTTTCATGTGCCTGAATGTCGTCTCACATTTGGCCATAGTGAAAATAAGGTAACACAGTTGAGGACAAATGCTATACTATTTTACTGGCATTCAGATATCTTGGCATAATTTGTAAATTTAGTGCAGTGTAGAATCTCTTTTACTTTTATTTTAAACTTCTCTCAAAAAATTAAACTGTATCACTCATTACATTTTGAATTTTTTCCCAACATTCTTTATGCTGGCTAATTGAAAACTCCTGTGAACCGCAACTTAGACCTTGTACTTAAAATGAACAAGTTTATGTGCTGCAGGACTAACAATTGCCATTTTGCAAAATGTTTTACACTCAGATGTACTGGACATCCATCCAGATCAATTTAATAAGTGAAAAACACCATGCAGCTAGACCAGGTAGTACAGACTAAAGTTACAAAATTTTGTTCAGAAGCAGGATGAATCAGCAGTTTAAGGGTAACACATGGTACAAGGGTAACTTGTACCAATATTTTAAACTATTTTCCAAAATTAACGTAAGTTAACATTTCAAAATGCTTGTATTGTTTTTTTCAGTATCCTTTAACTGATCAATGTAGTTTGGCACCACAGCTCTCCAAATATCTACCTCACTGCTGTGGAAATATGCTTAGACTGTGTAATTTTTAAAAATTGTTTGTGGTATGTGGATGATGTTGGCAGAGAAGAATTTAATTACTGTCTGTTCTTAGCTGCTCTGAGAACATGGTGGACCTTCTTGAACCAGTGCAGTCCTTGTGATATAGTGTTCCCGTGATAGAGTTAGATGGGGGAATACAGGATTTTGAACTCGTGATGTTGAAGGAATGAAGGCTTATGTCCAGGTCACAATGATTTGTTACATGAAGGTAATGATGTTTTTATGGTAATGCCTCTTTAGTTATTGCCATTGATAGAGATTACAAAGCTTGAAGATGCAGTGGAGCTAATTTTGGTGAGTTACTGCAGTACACCCTGTAGATGACATGTACTGCTGCCACAGTGATGGGAATCAAGAGGTGTTTTTTCTGTTGCCCCTTGCTTCATTACCTCAACTCTGACTTACCTTCTGTCGATTCCCTTGTAAGCCCATCTGCTCCTTTGTGAGGGCAGACTGTAAGGGGCTGGAGGCTGACTGTCTGCCTTAAGCCTCTTTTAGTTTCCTTCCTCACTCGCCTCCCTCATTGGCTTTGATGCCTCGCCTAGGTTATACCTTGCTCCCCATCCTCAACCAAGCATCCTCTGATCGATCTCATCCCACCACATCTTTGCAGCTGAGTATTCCTGGTTGTAACCACAATCTTTCTTATTACTTGTTGTGATATGTACATCAGTCCCACAGCCTGTGAAAAGCTGTGAAATAAGTAACTGGCTTCCAAATTGCTTATGTTAGAACATAAGAAATAGGATTTGACCCCCACGAGCCTGATTAGTGCCATTCGGTAATGGCTGATCTTATCAGGGCTTCAACCCCACTTTGCTGCTTCCTCCTTCCTGCTCCCCCCCCCACTACCCCCCAATCCCCAACCCATGATTTTCTTGTAGATCAACAATCTAACTCAGCCTTGAATATATTTAATGACCCAGCCTTCACTGCTCTTTGGGACAGAGAATTCCAAACATTAATGATCCTCTGAAGGAAGACATTCCTCTCCACCTCCATTTTAAATGGGAGATTCCTTATTTTGAAACTGTGCCCCTAGTTCTAGATTCCCCAATGACTAGAAATATCCTCTCAGCATCTACCTTGTTAAGCCCGTTCACAAGGTGTGGCATGGAGTCATACCTAGCACAAAGGAAGATGGTTGTGGTTGTTGGAGGTCAATCATCTTAACTCCAGCTCATCACAGCAAGAGTTCCTCATGGTAGTGTCCTTGGCCCAGCCATCTTCAGTTGCTTCGTCAACGACCTTCTCTCCATCATAATGTCAGAATGGGGATGATCACTGATGTTTGCACAATGTTTAGCACCACTCTACACTCCTCAGATACTGAAGCAGTCCATGTCCACATGCAACAAGACCTGGGCAATACCCAGTCTTGGGCTGACAAGTGGCAAGTAACCTTCGCACCACACGAGTCAGGCAATGACCATCTCCAGCAAGAGAGAATCTAACCACTGCCCCTTGACATTCAATGGCATTACCATTGCTGAATCCCTCACTATCAACATCCTGGGGGTTACCATTGACCAGAAACTGATCTGGACAAGCCACATAAGTACTGTGGCTACAAGAGCAAGTCAGAGGCTAGGAATCCTGTGGCAATTAACTCATCTCCTGACTCCCCAAAGCCTGTACATCTACAAGGCACAAGTAGGGTTGCGATGGAATACCCTCCACTTGCCTGGATGAGTGCAGCTCCCACAACACTCAAGAAGCTTGACACCATCCAGGATGAAGCTTGACACCATCCAGGACAAAGCAGCCTGCTTGATTGGCACCCCATCCACAAACATTCATCCCCTCCAGCAGTGATGCAGAGTGGCAGCTGTGTGTACCATCTACAAGATGCACTGCAGGAACTCCAAGGCTCCTTAGAACAGCATCTTACAAATGCATGACCGCTACCATGAAGAAGGACAAGGACAGCAGACAGCTGGGAACACCACTACCTGGAAGTTCCACTCCAAGCCACACACCATCCTGACTTGTAAATATATTGCTGTTCCTTCACTGTCGCTAGGTTAAAATTCTGGAACTTGCTCCCTAACAGCACTGTGGGTGCTACACCACATGGACTGCAGCAGTTCAAGAAGGCAGCTCACACCACCTTCTCAAGGCAATTAGGGATGGGCAATAAATGTTGGCCTACATCCCATGAATGAATAAAAAAAAATCTTATATTTCAGGAAGATCACCTCTCATTCTTCTAAACTCCAATGAGTATGGGCCCAACCTGCACAGCCATTCTTCATAAGGCAACCCCAGGAACCAACCCTAGTGAACCTTCTCTGAACTGCCTCCAATGCAAGTATATCCTTCCTTAAATAATGAAATCAAAACTGTACACAGTACTCTAGATGTGGTTTCACCAATACTGTGTAGAGTTATAGCAAGATTTCCCTACTTTTAGACTCCATCCCCCTTTCAATAAAGGCCAACGTTCCATTTGCCTTCATAATTACAAGAAATTGGCATGAAGGTGCAGAAAGTGGTTAATGTACAAGGACACCTAAACCCCTCTGTACTGCACCATTTTGTAGTCTCTCTCTATTTAATCTGCTTTTTTATTCTTCCTACCAAACTGAAGAACCTCACATTTTCCCACAATATACTCCATCTGCCAAATTTTTGTCCATTTCCTTAACCTATCTATATCACTTTGCAGAATTTGTGCCATCCTCATAGCTTGCTTCCCTACCTATTTTTTATCATCAAATTTGACTACAATATATTCTCTCCCTTCACCCAAGTCATTAATATTGATTATAGGTGGTTGAGGCCCCAGCACTGATCCCTATGCACCCCACTAGTTACAGTTTGCCAACCTGAAAATGATCCGTCTTCCTTAATTTCTGCTGCCTGTTAGTTAACCAATCCTCTATCCATGCTAATATATTACCTCCAACATCATGAGCTCTTATCTTCTGTAGTAACCTTTTATGTGGCACCTTATTGAATGACTTTTAGAAATCCAGATACACTACATCTACTGGTTCCCCTTTATCCATCCAGTTTGTTGCATCCTCAAAGAACTCTAATAAATTTGTCGAACATAATTTCTCTTTCATAAAACCATGTTGACTCTGTATAATTGTATTATGATTTTCTAAATATCCTTCTCTGACTTCCTTAATCATGGATTCCAGCATTTTCCCAATGGCAGATGTTATAGTTTCCTACTTTTTGTCTCTCTCCTCTCTTGAATGAATTTGTGGTTTTCCAAATTGCTGGGACCTTAGCAGAATCTAGGAAATTTTGGAAAATTACAACCAATGCATCCACTATCTTTTTATTTGTTAATTCATGGGATGTGAGCTTTGCTGGCCGGGCCAGCATTTATTGCCCATCCTTAGTTGCCCTTGAGAAGGTGGTGGTGAGCTGCCTTCTTGAACCACTGAAGTCCATGTGGTATAGGTACACCCACAGTGCTGTTAGGAAGGGAGTTCCAGGATTTTGACCCAGTGACAGTGAAGGAATGGCAATATATTTCCAAGTCAGGATGGTGTACTTTCAGGTGGTGGTGTTCCCATCTATCCTATCTGCTGCCTTTGTCCTTCTAGGCGGTAGTGGTTGTGGGTTTGGAAGGTGCTGTCTAAGGAGCCATGTAGATTCCTGTAGTGCATCTTGTAGATGGTACACACTGCTGCTACTGTGCGTCGGTAGTGGAGGGAGCAAAGGTTTGTGGATGTGGTGCCAATTAAGCGGACTGCTTTGTCCTGGACAGTGCCCAGCTTCTTCAGTGTTGTGGGAGCTGCACTCATCCAGGCAAGTGGGAAGTATTCCACCACATTCCTGACTTGCGTCTTGTAGATGATGTACAGGCTTTGGGGAGTCAGGAAATGAGTTACTTGTCGCAGGATTCCTAGCCTCTGACCTGGTCTTGTAGCCACAGTATTTATATGGCTAGTCCAGTTCAGTTTCTGGTCAATGGCAACCCCCAGGATGTTGATAGTGGGGGATTCAGTGATGGTAATGCCATTGAACATCAAGAGGCGATGGTTGGAGATCCTCTTGTTGGAGATGGTCATTGCTGACACTTGTATGGCGCAAATGTTACTGGCCACTTGTCAGCCCAAGCCTGGATATTGTCCAGGTCTTGCTGCATTTGGACATGGACTGCTTCAGTATCTGAGGAGTCGCGAATGGTGCTGAACATTGTGCAATCATCAATGGAGCTGAGATGACTGACCTCCAACAACCACAACCATCTTCCTGGCGGAGAGTTTTCCCCCTGATTCCCATTGATTCCAGTTTTGCCCGGGCTCCTTGATGCCACACACTGTCAAATGCTGCCTTGATGTAAAGGGCAGTCACTTTCACCTCACCTCGTGAGTTCAGCTCTTTTTTGTCCACATTTGAAACAAGGCTGTAATGAGGCCAGGAGCTGAGTGGCCCTGCTGGAACCCGAACTTGGCATCAGTGAGCAGGTTATTGCTAAGCAAATGCCGCTTGATAGCACTGTTAATGACCCCTTCCATTACTGATCCTCTTTCGAGTTATCAACAGTCATAGATTGCAACTCTGTCGAGTACAATCACAGTTCTTGGTTTTCCGGGAGTGGGACATGAACCCACAACCCTCTGATTCAAAGGCGAGGGTGCTATGAACTGAGCCACAGCTGATGATGGAATGTAGACTGATAGGTAGTAATTGACCGGGTTGGATTTGTCCTGCTTTTTATGTACAGGACATACCTGGGCAATTTCCCACATAGCCGGGTAGATGCCAGTTTTGTAGCTGTACTGGAGCAGCTGGGCTGTAGGAGTGCGGCAAGTTCTGGAGCACAAGTCTTCAGTACTATTGCCGGAATATTGTGAGGACCCATAGCCTTTGCAGTATCCAGTGCCTTCAGCCGTTTCTTGATATCATGTAGAGTGAATTGAATTATCTCTGCAGCCACTTCTTTTAAGACCTTAGGATGCAGGCCATTAGGTTCAGGGGCCTGATCAACCTTTAGTCTCATTAGTTTTCCTAGTTCCTTGTTATACTACACAATATAGTGATATAAATAGTAACGATAGGCTGGTCACTTTAACATCAGTGGTTGTTAAGGTTTTAAAAACAATAATCGAGGGGAAAAAAATCAACAGGCACTTGAAAGGGTTTGAGTTAATTAAGGAGAGGTAGCATGGATTTGTAAAAGGCAGATTGCGCTTGACTAATCTCATTGAATTTTTTGAAGTAGCGGAGAAGGTTGATGAAGGGAAATGGATGTTGTCTCTAAGGATTTTAAAAAAGCATTTGGCAAAGTACCACATAAAAGGCTGGTTAACAAAATTGAGGCTCATGGAATTTTTTTTTTATTCGTTCATGGGATGTGGGCGTCGCTAACACAGCATTTATTGCCCATCCCAAGTTGCCCTTGTTCAGAGGGCATTTAAGAGTCAACCACATTGCTGTGGATCTGGAGTCACATGTAGGCCAGACCAGGTAATGACGGCAGATTTCCTGCCCTAATGGACATTAGTGAACCAGATGGGTTTTTATGACAATTGTGAATGGTTTCACAGTCATCATTAGACTTTTAATTCCAGATTTTTATTGGATTCAAATTCCACCATCTGCAGTGGTGGGATTCGAACCTGGATCCCCAGAGCATTACCCCTTGGTTTCCGGATTACCAGTCTAGTGACAATACCATTACGTCACCGCAATGTCAGCTTGGATAAAAATTGGCTGAAGGACAGAAACTAGGGCAGTTCTTCCAAAACTACATCCCATTCTGACCCAATTTTAATGCTTTTAAATTACTGTGACCCCCAAAATGAAAGCAGGGTGGGCGGGAAGGGGACAGGGAGTTGTGAGAACAGGGATGGGGTGGTGGGGTGGGTGGGTGAGGGGGAATTGCGATACCATTTTGAAGGCTCTAAGCTTTGCCTGGATTGATCCCCAGAAACTGAGAGAGTATTCTTCTGCCTTCTCTGTGATATCAAAGCCCCTCGTTTATTCAGTAACTTAAAAGTTGATATGGCAATACTGTAACAATCCCCTGCTCCTCCTCATAACTACCCAACCCCCTACTTGCTGCTTGTGTCCCACTCCCGACCATCCCACTTGCCACTTCCATCTCCCGAACCCTCACTTTGAGCGAGGGCACGGAAGGGGGCCAGTGAGATGAGAGCGAGGCAGCAAGTGTGACGGTCAGGGAGGGAAACGGTGAGTGAGAGGGTGGTGGCGAACGGACCGCAGGAAAGACATATGGCCCAAGGGCTGTGTAATGAATAACACTGGATCAAAGTCAAGGCAGAAAAATGGAGGCTGACTGCAGATCTCTCAATAACCAGCCAGAGTCTCACCACAGAGCATGCCGGGAGTTGTAGCAACTCGTTGCAAGGATTCCATTAAGGCCGAGTTTCGACTCCATAGCCATCATTGCTGCCTTGGAGGAGGGGGAACTCGTAGGAGCATAAGGCTTAGGAGCAGGAGTAGGCCATTTGGCCCTTCGAGACTGCTCTGCCATTCCATAAGATCATGGCTGATCTGGTTGTGGTCGTAACTCCACTTTCCACGTCTCTATCCCAGTTGCTTGGTCCCGTGATCTCAGTGGTGGTTGTGCTCCATGGTTTGGGAACCCCTGAACTAGGGAGTCTTGGTAAATGGTTATTTTTCAGATTGTAGGATGGCCGACAGTTGTGTTTCCCCAAGGGTCAGTGCTAGGACCACTGCTTTTTTTTGACATACATAAATTACTTAGATATTAGAATACAGAGCAAAATTTCAATATTTGATGATGACTCCAAACTTGAAGATGTGGCTGGCAGTGAGCAAGATACTAATTGATTACGATAGTGCAGTCCGTGCCCATATGCAGCAAGACCTGGACAACGTTAAGGCTTGGGCTGATAAGTGGCAAGTAACATTTGCAACACACAGGCAGTGACCATCTCTAAGAGAGAGACCAATCATCTCCTCTTGACATTCAATGGCATTACCATCGCTGAAGCCCCCACTATCAACATTCTGCGAGTTAACATTGACCAGAAACTGAACTGGACCAGCCATATAAATGTTATGGCTATGAGAGCATGTCATGGGCAGGGAATTCTGTGGAAAGTAACTTACCTCTTGACTCCCCAAAGCCTGTCCACCATCTGAAAGGCACAAGTCAGGAGTGTGATGGAAAACTCTCCATTTGCCTGGATGAGTGCAGCTCCAACAACATTCAAGAAGCTTGACACCATCAGGACAAAGCAGCCCACTTGATTGGTACCCTGTCCACCACCATAAACATTTATTTCTTCTACCATTGACGCACAGTTGCAGCAGTGTGTACCATCTACAAGATGCACTAAGGCAACCAAGACTCCTTCGACAGCACCTTCTAAACTGTGACCTCTACCACCTAGAAGGACAAGGGCAGCAGATGATGCATGGGAACAACTAGCACCTGGAAGTTCCCATCCACGCCACACACCATCCTGTCTTGGAAATGTATTGCCATTCCTTCACTGTCGCTGGGTCATAATTCTGGAACTTCTTCCCTAACAGTACTGTGGGTGTACCTATACCACATGGACTGCAGTGGTTCAAGAAGCTAGCCCACCACCATCTTCTTGAGGGCAATTAGGGATGGGTAATAAAAATGCTGGCCTAGCTAGTGACGCCCACGTGAAAGATTGAAAAAAATAAGGCATAGGCTAGCAGAATGGGCAGGCAAATGGCATTGGGATTTAATACAGAGAAGCGTAAGGTGTGATGCATTTTGGCAGAAGGAATACAGTGAGGCAAGATAGACTAAATGGCACAGTTCTAAAGAGTGTATAGGGACGGTGGAACCTGGGGTTTCGAATGCATAGATCTTTATAGGTGTCAGCACGAATTGAGAGCAGTTAGCAAAGCATATTTGATCTTGGGCTTCATAAATAGAGATATTGAGTACAAAAGCAGAGAAGTTATGCTGAACCTTTATAAAGCTCTGATGAGACCACAACTGGAGTAATGCATCCAGTTCTGGTCACCACATTTTAGGAAGGATGTGAGGATCCTTGAGAGGCTGCAGAGGAAATTTACCAGAATGGTTCCAGGGATGGAGGAGTTCAGATATAAGGTTAGGTTGGAGAACCTTGTGGTGTTCTCCTCAGACCAAAGAGATTGAGTGGAGATTTGATAGAGGCGGACAAGATTATAACAGGTTTTGGTCAGGTAGACAATGCAAAGCTTTTCCTATTAGCTGGTACAATGACTGAGCAACACAGATTTAAGGTTTTGGGCAAGAGATGCAGAGGGGATGTGAGGAAGAACATTTTTTTATGAAGAGAGTGATAATGACCTGGAACTCAGTGTCGAGAGTGATGGAAGTAGACATGTTTAATGATTTCAAAAGGAAATTGGATGGGCACTTGAGGGAAATAAACTTTCAGGACTACAGGGATAGAACGAGGGATGGAATTTTGGATTTCTCTCCAAAGAGTCAGCATGGACTTGATTAGCCAAATGGCCAACTGTTCCATTTCATGGCTCTGTTACAGATGACCTTGGAAGCAATTGGGGGAGGGGTGTAAATTTGCATGGGGTTGGATTGGCACCGACCTCTGATGTCGTCACGTTGGGTCCTTGTTTTACCAATGGTAGGTAACAAGTCAAGTGCGAATGGTGTGTCCTTCTGAAAAAATGGCAGTTGAGGGCTTGTTAAGCTGATGGAAGACCCAGTTGAACGGCTTTTTACATGCCTGTTTGAATTTTACAGAGTGCTCAAGGGCCACTGAATGTTTGAGCCCTGGCAGGGAATTAATGGTGGCGACAGGGTGGCAGCTGAGGTTATTGCTGCAACAATGAGGTCAGGCAGATCGCCTTCACATGAAGGTGAGTGCTGCCAGAATGATTTGTGTCGAGGAGGAGGAGTTAATGTGCGAGCCCTTTAGGGATTGAACTTCCATTGTGCCATCTAGCTCCTGGCACACGGTCAGTTGAGCTGGGCCTGAGAGAGAGGGTGGAGTGGGTAGCGTTGAGGAAGCAACTGGCAGAGTTGCAATTCAGACTAGCAGTGCCCAATTGCTATGGGCACTGTCTATTTGAGAGGTGAGTCCTCCAGTGAGGAGAACCCAGAGATGCACGCACAGCAGGGGTAATTATGTTGGAGGGTGGTTTTGAATTGTGGAAGATCCACCAGGTGGGCAACCAGGTCCAGGAGATTGGTGTCAATGCATTCGCCTCTTGAATCCACTAAGTCTTCGCCTCGATGAAGCTGCTAGATTACTTGACAGAGGATACCTAATCGGCAAGAGTTAAGAAAGTGAGAGCTAAGAAGGAGTTAAGACAGGAGTTAAGTCAAGAACCTGAATGACAGTGAGGCTCACAACCTTCTTTGGGTAGGTTGGTGGCCATTTTGACTCAGGAAACTTTAAACTCCCCACACGACTCAAACCCGCTCTTATTCTTTAGTTTATAACTCCCCCATAGAATTCTAAAGCTCACCAGTATCTTCACTGGGCAATTAGGGCTGGGTGATAAAATTGCAGTCTTACTAACATTGCCGACATCTGGAGAACAATTTTCTAAAATGGTATGAAAGGTCTAATTAAGAGATGAATGGCCTGAAGAGGAGCCTGTGGATGGAGCTGTGAAACGGTGTTTGCAGGTACAGCTGCGCTACCTGAAATTGTGACTCCGTAAAGTAGGCAATTGCAAATGTTCATGCATATACAGTTTAATTTAAAAACAATTCTAGCAGTGTTCAAAATACATGGTGTGGGTGGGAACAGCACTGTATACTTACTTCCAGTCTGAGAAAAGGCCATTCATCAATACTTTCTGCTTTCTGTCCCATAGTCAATTTTGTATTGATGCTACCATGGTGCCTTTAATCCCATGGGCTTTAATTTTGTGTACAGGTCTATAATGTACTTTTTCGAATGCCTTTTGAAAGTCTAAGTATGCAACACTAACTGCACTATCCTCATCAACGCTCTCCATTACTGCTTCAAAGAATTCAGTCAGTTTACTCACACATGATTTGCCTTTAACAAATCTGTGTTGGCTTTCCATACTGTCCAAGTACCAGTTAATTTTGTCCCAGATTATTGGCTGTAAAAGTAAGGCTGCATAGCCTGCAATTGTTGGGTTTATTTTTTTCCTCATTTTTGAACAAGGGTTTAACACTTGCAATACTCGAGTCCTCTCGTAGTACCCCCCATGTCTAAGGAGGATTGGAAGATTGTGCCAAATTTCAGAAGGTATTAATATTACTGGAATTATACCTATGAAGATCTGTATGTTTCAATGAAAAAAGTAGGTAAATTTACAGAAATGGGGAAAAAGGTGTTGCTTTTAGGCTGCAGTAGGACCATGCAAGAATCAGGTCCAGGGCTATCTGTGAGCAATGCCATATAAATCCCTAAATATGTATTAGCTAGAAAATGGTTCAGGCATTCTAGTACATTATAGTAAACTCATGGATTTGATCTCTGGGCCTGGATTTTCTTGCCTCCATCATTTCACTTTACAACACATTTGTTTTTCACTCATTTTATGAGAATATCTGATTGTATGTTTGATAATATTGCTCTGATTCTTCTCAGAATAACTTGTGTTAAATTGAGTTCAAATTTGTAAAGTTCATATAATTTCTACTACAGGTTTTTATTCCCTCTAGATCGGTCCTTGACAAAATCCATTATTGAAAGAATACTTCTGAAAGCAAATGGAGTGAATTCTGAGGTAACAACTGCTTTTACCTAGCATAAGGATAATCTAATACCGTTTTTAGCAGGGGAGGTTTAAGTTGGATTCTTGTATAACATCATCACAATTGCAGCTTAGCAGTCTTGCATAGTATATCAAATTAAACATGTTTATCATTAGAGGCACTCTTTGGAATGTTCTCACACTGCACCGTAGAGTAGTGGGGCATTACCTGAGCCGGTAACACCTATGCTCGGTCATGCCTTCATGACTGATACGATATGAGGCCAGGAAGATTCCAGTTTTAAAACTATCAATTTGTTGTATAAAATTGGCGTGCGAGGCAAAAAATAACAGGAGGTTGGGTTGGGAGTGAAGCACAATTATTTACAAAATGCCTCCTCACTGAACCACCTTCAATAATATTAAAAGCCTTACATCTAGTGTGCATTTCCTGTTTGCCTCACTTCTGTACAATTCTTATGTAATTCATTTATCACCAATTGTAGTCATGTTAAAAAAGTCAAACTTGAGGTTTCTGTGTATTTTATTTATACAGTTTTCTTTATTACTTTCATACTTCTTGAGGTTAACTTGCACTATAATGCAGTGTCATTTGCTTTCTCTTGTATTCCTGTCCCCCACTCCCAGACCTATTGGAGGTCCTCCATGGTTCTGTTTCCACGGTCCCAATTCTCAATGTTCCCATGGAATCTGCCATCTTCACCTAACCTAGGGGTTGCTAAGTCAGTTGTTCTCACTCTTTTGATTGAAAGACCCCTTTTCAAATTGATTAATAATCACGGATCATTCCTCCCCAACCCCACACCTAATCTAAATTGTAATGTTATATGATACTCAGAATTTGAAAGTGCTGCATGTAAAGAGTGTTTTAATAACGCCTTTGCAAAAACAAGTAATGACTTAGAGTAGCAATTTAAGAACAATTTCACTGATGTAGACAGTGATGAGATAGACCAGAGAAATCTGAGATGAAAGTGTGACTCTACTAACATGCTAGTGTATTTTAAAAATATTGTCCATGGGATGTGGGCGCCGCTGGCAAAGCCAACATTTATTGCCCATCTCTAATTACCTTTGATAGTGGTGGTGCACCATCTGCTTGAACCACTGAAGTCCATGTGTAGGTACGCACACAGTGCTGTTGTGTTGGGAGTTCCATGATTTTGACCCAGCAAAGATGAAGCAATGGGCTTCCAAGTCAGGATGCTGTGTGACTAGGAGGGTATCGTACTGGTGTTCCAGTGTGCTTGCTTTCCTTTCAGCAAGTCAAACTGACAGCTTTTTCCGAATTACAAGAACAAAACCAACAAGAGATTAGTATAAATACAAAATGCTGTAAATACTCAGGCCTGAAAGCATTGTAATAACACTTGTTCATTGCATGAGTCCAAATTGAATACACTCTAGTATCACAGCACTAGCTGGCCTCCCACCTCCCATCGAAGGTAAATGTGTCACTTGCTGCCGAAAACCAGGGCAGCCAGGGTACCCATCACCATGAACAAAGCTGAGACTTCGGTAGTGGGCATTTTATTATCTACTCAGCGAGACTAACACTAACTACTGTTAATTAATACAAAACAGCAGACATGCTTTTTTTTTAATATTCCTGCTTTCTCCCTTGTTTTGTTTTCTCTCTCTCACCTGCTGGAGGGATTATTTTGCGAATCCCCTGGAAAGTCTTTAGGAACCAGAGTTTGAGAACAGCTTAACCTAAGTAATCATTAAAACCGCCTATTTCCACCTCGGTAACATAGCCCAACTGCTCTCCTGCCTTAGCTCGTCTGTTGCTGAAACCCTGATCCCTGCCTTTGTAATCTCTAGACCTGACTGTTTCTGGCTGGCCTTCCATGTTCTAACCTCAAACTCTGCTACCTGTGTCCTGACTTGTACCAAGTCTTGTTAGTCCATTACCCGTGCTCGCTGACCTATACTGGCTCTTAGTTCAGCAACGCCTCCATTTTAAAATTCTCAACCTTGTTTTCAAATTTTTCCATGGCTTTACCCTTCTCCCATCGCTAATCTTCTCTTGTCCTCTTAGCCTTGGATAGACTCATAGATGTTTAAAGCACAGAAAAAGGCCATTTGGCCCATCATGTCTGCGCCGGTCAACAAGATCTGACAACACTAATCCCATTTTCTAGCACTTGGCCCATAGCCCTGGAGGCTATGGCAATGCAAGTGAATATCTAAATACCCCTTAAACATTAGGAGAGTTTCTGACTCGACCACCATTTCAGGCAGTGAGTTCCAGACTCCTGCCACCCTCTGGGTGGAAAAAATTCTCCACAACTCCCCTCTTAGCCTTCTACCTCTTACCTTAAATCTATGCCCCCTGGTTATTGACCCCTCTACTAATGGAAAAAGTGCCTTCCTATCCATCTTATCTATGCTCCTCATAATCTTATACAGCTCTATCCGGCCCCCTCTCAACCTTCGCTGCTCCAAGGAAAACAACCCCACCCTATCCAATTTTTCCTCATAGCTCAGACCCTCCAGCCCAGGCAGCACCCTCGTAAATCTCCTCTGCACCCTCTCCAGTGCAATCACATCCTTCCTATAATATGGTGACCAGAACTGCACACAGTACTCCAGTTGTGGCCTAACCAGCGTTTTATACAATTCCAGCATAACTCCCTGCTCTTGTATTCTGTGCCTCGGTAATAAAAGCAAGTGTCCCATATGCCTTTTTAACCAGTTTATCTACCTGCTCTACTACCCTCAGGGATCTGTGGGTATGCATACCAAGGCCCCTCTGAACTTCAGTCTTTTCCAGGGTCATACCTTTCATAGTGTAATCCCTTGCCTTGTTAGCCCTCCCCAAATGCATTACCTCACACTTTTCTGGGTTGAATTCCATTTGCCACTGCCCTGCCCACCTGACCAGTCCTCTGATATCCTCCTGCAGTTTATGGCTATCCTCCTCACTATTTACCACCCTACCAATTTTGGTGTCATCCACGAACTTCTTGATCTCCCCCCCCCCCCATTCCCCCCCCCCCCCCCTTACATTTAAGTCCAAACCATTTATGTACACCACAAAAAGCAAGGGCCCCAGCACTGAGCCCTGCGGAATCCCACTGGAAACAGATTTCCAGCCACAGAAACATCCCTCTACCATCTCTCTCTGCTTCCTGCCTCTCAGCCAATTTTGGCTCTTAATTTCTTAACTAGTCTGCCATGAGGGACCTTATCAAAAGCCTTGCTAAAGACCATGTAGATATCTGCGCTGCTCAAATTCTGGCCTCTTGAACATCCCAGATTTTAATGGCTCCACCATTGGCAGCTGTGTAACTGAAAACTAAACTTATTTTTATTATAAATTGATCTCTCTGTGTTTATTGGCAATTTAGATGATGCACAGTTCAGTACCAGGGATGGGAAATTTCCACTTTTTGGCGAAATTTTGACTTTTTGATTGTGGAATTCTGCATTTTGAAATGTTTTTCCGACCACTGCCTCCCCCTCTCCTTAGTTATGGCAGGGGTGTATTTAAAATATAATATGCCTTCAACGTTTTTAAAAAGAACACAACGCGACTCTGAACTTAAGAACGCAACAACAGAAAGGGAACAGACTTGCTATTGATTCTGACAAAGGGGAACGTGTGTGCAGTGTAACCCCCCCCAACCCACCGCCCCCGCCCACCTATGCAATGTGTTGATGTGTGATTTTTGTCAGACGCAGTGCCAGAACACGAGCTGCCAGGTGAGGAAGATGCAAACATCACAAAGCGTGGATTCAGGGGACAGGTCCAGGCTTGAATATGGGCCAGAGTGCGAGATAGCCAGATGAGATACCTATAACCATGACAGTAGGTGGCTAGCAACTGAGCAGAGGTACAGCTGGGCAGCTTTTATTTCCCCTTTCCCCTTGTCGGTAGCACCTACTTTCCAGGTTAGATTTACCCTGGTCAGACTTCTTTTTCCTCTCTCCAGTATCACCCCAAACTGCCTGTAGGCAACGACTGACGAGAGCTCCCGTTCAGCATTTCTCTCTGTCTCTCTTTGAGCTCTGAAGAATATTGAATTTGAAATGTTAACTCTGTTTCTCTCCACAGATGCTGCCACACCTGCTGAATTTTTCCAGAACTTTGTTTTTATATTATATAAAATGAAAGTTTAATGCCGTGAGAGGTGTTGTTATTGGGAACTGGAAAGGTTTCCTTTTTTGGGGTGCTCAGTAGAAGGTTTTTTTCCTATTGTTTGGAGGGAGGGAGTTTGTTTTACAGAAATCTCAGCTTTTACTTATATTGTGTCTTTAATATAGAAAACTGTTCCAGATGCTTTGCGTAGGCATATATCAGACAGAAATAGATGGCAAAACAAAGGAGATGGTAGGAGGGGTGACAAAAGCTTGGCTAAAGAGATGGATTTCAAATTGTACATTAAAGAATGGGTGAGTGGTGGAGGCATTCAGAGAGAGAATTCCAGATTGTGGGGTAAACAGCTGAAGGCATGGCCACCAGTGGTGGTGTGAAAGGAGAGGTGACTGACGAAAGGTCAGTCAGAGGAGCAGATTTGGGAGGAGTTGTAGGGTTGGAGGATGTTGTAGAGATAGGGAGGGGATTCAAACATGAGTATGAGAATTTTACATTAGGAGAATGGGGGACCGGTAGCAAACATAGGTCTGTCAGCAAGGACAAGGCAAATATGTGAGCAGGACTTCAGGGTGGAAGTACTCTCTTTGTACTATTGTATTTTTTAAATAAGAAAAAAAAATGCACCTTTCTCCAGTAGTGAAACTAAATCAGTAAAAAACATTTTACTTTTGTAACTGCTGTAGATAATGTCAACATTTAATGTGATTTTTGTCTTTCTTTTACAAACCTCAAGTACAAATGGCTGACACTAACATCGTCTAGAGATCCTGCTAAACAAAAGCAAAGAAGAAAAACTATAAAGTTGGGACATGGTTTGAAAGGAAAAGCTACTATTCGTATAGGTAATGATGCCTGTTTTCCACGAATAAAAATGTGGATTTGCAGAAGAATTTTTTCTGTAATTATGAGTGCACTATAATTAGATGGTTAAATTGTCAAGTCCAAACTAAAACTGCGTCATCATTGTATATTAAACAATGGTCTGTTTCTTGTTTAAAAAGTTGTATTTTGATAAGCTTAACACAATAGTAAAATTTCAGACAAATGGAGTCTGTACTAGTGCCAGCTTTTCATTGGAGCTATTTGCTGCAAATGCATTTTTCCCAATACACATTAATATTTTTCCTTTTCAAGTATCTATCCAGTGTCATCTTAAATGCTATAATTGACTTGGACCTTAGGAGATGTACTTTTCACCTTTCATGCAGCTCCAATATCTATTCTGTAATCAGGTGTCCAAAGCTACAAACAGTACTTCGTGTGTGTGTGTACTTAAACTCTCAACATTTTGACTCAGAAGTGTGCGTGTCTATGTGAGTAATTGAACTCACAGCATTTTGACTCAGAAAAGAGTGCTATCATTGAGCCCTGGCTTAGACTTCTAAATATATAAAGCACATAAGACATAGTAGCACGAGTAGGCCATACAGCCCCACAGCCTGCTCAGCCATTCAATAAATTCCTGGCTGAACATTCCCACCCTATAGATTTTGGTCTGGAAGTCAATCTCAGTCTTAAATATACTCAAGAGCTACAACTAAACATCCACACCGCTCTGGGATAGAGGATGGAAAAGAAATGTCTCCTTATCTTGTTCCTAAATGGTTGACCTTTATCCTGAGACTATAGCCCCTAGCTCTAGACTCTCTAGCAAAGGGAAATATGCTCTTAGCTCTGGGTGAGCTTTGTATTCACTCAGCCTACTGCCTGGCTGAAGGACACTGAAGATGAAAAATCAGCCCCAACCTTTCCCAGAAGAAAAACCTAAATAACAGGCAATAAGGCTGGTGTGACTAGTGCATTGTATGCTATATTTGGTAGTGTGGACATTTCTTTGGGGGTAGACTCATAACTAGTGCAAACCTCACTAAACCCACCAGTAATATATAAAAGACTTCCACACCAGATTTAAAAGATGGAATTTAATGCCCACCCCCTTAAGAGGGAATATAATTGTTCAGAGAAGGTTCATGCAGCTGATTCTAGGATTATCTTTTGAGGAAAAGTTGAGCAGGTTGGGCCAAAACCCATTGTAGTTTAGATGAATGAGAGGCAGTCTTATTAAAATATAAAATCATGAGAGGATGCTGAGAGGATGTTTCCCCTTGTGAGGGAGTCTAACACGAAGGGACACTTAAAAAATTTGGAGTCTCCCATTTAAGACAGAGATGAGAAGACATTTTTTCTCACAAAGAATCATAGGATGTCATTAAGTCTGTTGAATTCTCTCCCCAGAGAGCAGTGGAGGCTGGGTCAGTTAATATATTCAAAGCTGACTTAGACTTCTGTTCAACAAGAGAGTCAAGGGTTAATGGGGGACAAACAGGAAAGTGGAGTTGAGGCTATAATCAGATCAGCCATGATCTTATCGAATGGCCGAATGGCTTACGTCTGCTCCTAACTCTTGTGTTCTTGTTCCCCCTTGGCAATTTCTAATTAGAGGGGGCAAAACGGCAGGCCCCGTGGAGTGGAGGGTAAAGCCCTCTGGTTGGTGGGGCGAGGGGGGGTCAGGTGCAGGCGTGGCAGATGGGGACCCCGTCCTTAAGGGCCTCATCCTGCTGCCACTGGTATTACCGAGAGACGCGAGAGTTTTTCCAGTATGTTGCAACTCTTGCAACAGTAAATCCATTTTTAGCTACCCAATAACGAAATGAACGTTAGGAATACTGTGCCATCCTGTCACTTGTCCACAAACTCCATTTGGGTGGCTCCACATTGTAGCATGTTTTGTTGGAACGAATGATCTCGTGGTGTCCCCTGTTAGACCATAAGACGCAGGGGCAGAAGTAGGCCAAGCGGCCCATCGAGTCTGCTTCACGTTTGAATGATATCATGGCTGATCTGATAATCCTCAACTCCACTTTCCTGCCTTTTCACCATAACCCTTGATTCCCTTACTGATTAATAACCTGTCTATCTCAGCCTTGAAAATACTTAACGACCCAGCCTCTACAACCCTCTGCGGTAAAAAATTCCTCTGATTGACTACTCTCTGAGAGAAGAAATTCCTCCTCATCTCTGTTTTAAGTGGGCGCCCCCTTACTCTGAGATTATACCCTCTGGTCCTAGACTCTCCCACAAAGGGAAACAGCCTCTCAGCATCTATGCACATTTAAGCTTTAAACATTTTTTGCCTTGCTGCTAACAACACAGCAAGGACAGCATCTCGGACTTTGGTGAACAATGGGACAAACAGAGTATTTCCTTCATTTGTAGAATTTATTTGACTTTCACATTCTCCATAGAATGGGGTGCATGAACTTGAAACTGTCTTAACAGAAACACATGAATACGTCGAACAAGATTTTCTTGCCTTGCCAGGAACCAGATCAGTGGAGCCATTTTCCTGGAGGTGGCTTGTTAATTGGTCGCCTTGAAGCTCGCCATTTTATTAAGAGTTGGCAGCTCTAGAGCCTCGACAGCCCCACTGGGAAAGATGGATGTTTCTGAAGCATGTATGAGAACTGAGGTCTCAAGATGGAATACCCTCAGAGTGGAAAAAAAATTGATTCCTTTGGGGGGAGTGGGGGTGCGGAGAGGAGGTGGCAGGCCCCGTGGAATGGAAGGTAAAGCCTTCTGGTTGGTGGGGTGGGGCTGTGGAGAATTGAGAACTAAAAAGAGGAAGGACTGAGATCAAGGGTAAATTAGAGTGAGTGAATTCAATGTCAAACCAGGTACATAAAGAGAAATAGAGAAAGATTGGATTGAGAGAGAAAAAAATACGAAGGAGAAAGGGGAAAATTATTCTAAAATTTGACAATTTTCTACATCCTTATGTAGCATTAGGCTAACCAGTGGCAAACAATGTGGTGTGCACTTATGGTAATTATTCAAATAAACTGACTTTGGGAATTTTCAGGCAATCTACTTAATGTTCTTTGGTCAGCTTTGCAATAGACATGACATATTTATCCAGTTTCCTGAATTTGTCATATTAGCTCTATAATCTCAGAAAAAGGATGCTGAAATACAATAACAAGATATAACAATCAGTAATAGAGGTGTACAAATTATGACCAGGTGAGAAGGAATGAACTGGCTGCCTTCTATTCAGCCTACTTGGTTGGTCACAACAAATGTTTCTTTTTCACAAGAATATGCCTTTTCCGAATCCAAATATATTTAACTAATTATGCAGTGAGCAATAAAGAGCCAATCAAACAAGCTTTTCTTGAGTTAAATGAAGTGAAAATTTATTAACTACTAAATCAGAGGGGGGAAAAAAATAAAAACGCGACATCACACAAACACAGGTATCAGAAATAGGGGAAGTTAGAGTCCAATAAAAAAAAGTTTAAAAATACACGTTTAAGTGTCCTTTGCCCTTGAGGTGTAGAATGTTAAATGTACTGGACAATTTGGATTAGTTGGCTTCGTGGATGCTGTCAGATGTAGAAGATGTTGCATTTATTACAAGATCTCTGTTCGCTGGTGGGCTTCTAGTAAAGTTGTCTCCTGAACTGGTTAAACACTTTTTCCAAAAAGAGTGGGGAGAGAGAGAGCTTTCAGCCTTGCAGTCCCTCTGCAGTGTCTGTAGTCTGGCCTATTATACTTCACCCATTGTGTACTTTCAAGGGTTTCAGTTGGGTCTCTCTGTCAGCCATTGTTCCAAAGACCAGCATTTAGCGATGTGGGAAGTCAGGGACACTTAGTGTGCAGGGTGACCACTTGTGCAGAAAGTGTATCCAGCTGCAGCTACTCGAAATCCACGTTTTGGAGCTGGAGCTGTGGCTGGAGTCACTGTGGCACATCCTCAAGGCTGAGATCTTCGTGGATATCATGTGCAGTGAGGTGGTCACACTGCGGGTAAAGAGTGCACAAGCAGAAAGGGAATGGGTGACCGCCAGACAGAGTAAAAGCTTGGCAGGTAAAGCAGGAATCCCCTGGGTCCATCTCCCTCTCTAACAGATTTCCTGTTTTGGATACTGCTTGGGGAAATGGCTTCCCAGGGGAATGCAGCAAGAACCAAGTCCGTAACACTGCGAATGGCTCAGCTGCACAGGGTGGGAGAAAAAAGAGTGGGAGAGCAATAGCGATTGGCAATTCTTAGTAAGGGGAACAGATACACGTTTCTGCGGCTGCAACATGATACCAGGATGGTATGTTGCCTCCCTGGTGCCAGGGTCAAGGATGTCACTGAGCAGCTGCAGGGCATTCTGAAGGGGGAGGGTGAACAACCAGAGGTCGTGGTCCATATTGGTACCAACGACATCGGTAAAAAGAGGGATGTGGTCCTGAACACAGAATATAGGGAACTAGGAAATAAATTAAAAAGCAGGACCTCAAAAGTAGTAATCTCAGGATCTCTCTTAGTGCCATGTGTCGTGAGATCAGGCATAGGAGAATAGACCAGATGAATGCATGGCTGAAGAGATGGTTTAGGAGGGAGGGATTTAGATTCCTGAGGCATTGCAACCAATTCTGGGATAGATGGGACCTGTGCAAGATTGACAGGTTGCATCCCAGTGGGACTGGGACCTATATCCTCTCAGGGGTACTTGCTAGTACTGTGGGGGAGCCTTTCGACTAGAGTGGCAAGGGGATGGGAACCTGAGCGGGGAAACAAAGATAGAAATGAAAGACAGAAAAGTAGAAAGCAGAAGGTAGACAAATTAACAGCGCAAAATATGTAAACGGGTACGATATGATTGTGATTATGGAGAGATAGCTGCAGAGTGACCAAGGCTGGGAACTGAATATCCAAGGGTACTCAGTATTTAGGAAGGACAGGCAAAAAGGAAAAGGTGGGGTGGCGTTGTTAGTTAAGGATGAAATTAGTGCAATAGTGAGAAAGGATATTGGCTCAGAAAATCTAGATATAGAATCAGTCTGGGTGGAGCTAAGAAGCAACAAGGGGTGGAAAACATTAGTGGGAGTTGTCTGTAGGCCTCCAAAAAGTAGTGCTAAGGTAGGGGACAGCACTAAACAGGAAATTAGAGATATATGTAATAAGGATGCTACAGTAATCATGGGTGACTTCAATCTACGTGTAGACTGGGCAAATCAAATTAGCAATAATACTGTGGCAGATGAATTCCTGGAGTATGTATGGGGTTTTTTAGACCAGTACGTCGAGGTACCAACTAGGGAACAGGCTATCCTAGATTTGGTATTGTGTAATGAGAAGGGGTTAATAATCTTTTTGTGCCGGGCCCTTTAGGGAACAATGATCATAACATGATAGAATCCTTCATTAGGATGGAAAGTGAAGTAGTTTATGAAAGACAGAGGGATTGTGAGGCAGGGGACTTACGGTGGTTCAATTGACCCCGTCATCCACAGGAATCACCTTTTCCAAGACAAAGTTACTGGTGAAGCTGATGATCTCTGTAGAGTCATTGCTTTGCACCGGTGTCAGAGAAGCTGAAATGAGAAGGTGAAGGAGGGAGATACACTAGATGCCAGTGTCAGAGGATTCTAGGGCTCTAGAAGGAATGCAAGGTTTGAAACTATCGCAGAGCTAGGGTGGAGTGGTGATGTGCAACATGCTTAAGATTTAGATTTTAAATTCAGAAGAAAAAATACATCTGCAACTAAACTGCCATACATGATTGCACATATAAAAAAAGAGACATATGGCTAGTACCATCATTGCACTGTATAATGTCCCTTTTGTTCCTCAGTTAGCCGATATATATGTACAAATGCAAGTTAATGTAAAGGGCTGAAAGTGCAACAAGGAGAAAAACAATAGCTATTTTCTGATGTGTCTCTAAAATATGTGTTTGATTCTCAGACTATATAGAGAATTAGAGGTACTTGATGTGTATCTTGCACAAATGCATATTTATCAAATTTGATAACTTCTCTTACTTTTAGAAAACAAATTCCGTTAGTGCTTAATTTTGTAGTTATCTATTTTATGTTCCTGATTGTGGAATACAATTTCTGAAATTGTGTATCTAAAAACATATTGGGCCAGAACTTCCAAGAAGTGGCAATCACAGTCGGTTACACAGTTAATGCAACTACACATTTCACGCCCAACCTTTCCACTCGGAAAAGCGCAGTGCAATGGGTTCACAAAGCCTTCAGCCTAGGGCAACAGAGCCAGATGAAAATAAGCCATGCCCCTTTTTTACAGTACTTTTCCTGGGTAACTATTCTGCTAAAACAGTCAAAACCATCTGAAGTCTCTGATTTAAATCGGAGTGTCAGTTGGTTCCTAGTGCAAGGTAATTGCCCATCAGAAGCTTGAACTCCCCAGGCAACTCCCATGCAGTCCTTGCATGGGGACTTTCCAATGAGTTCCCCAGCGCATCTGGGATGCTCCCCATGTACAATCCTGCCTCCCACCCACTGGTGATGGTAAGTTACGGGCAATTAAAAAGTTACAAACTGAAGTTGTTGGTCCATGTGGAAAGCAACGTGCTCACTAAATTGATGATTCAGTTCCACTCTAGACACATATATTAGGCAACAGTACAGCCTTTTATACATCTAGAATCTGTGTATGAATGGCTGTAAACTGATGCATGCTCTTATTATTTTTCAAAGCTTAATATTACTGAAGTTATTTTCATTTCTTTCAATGCTGCAGTTATATGGAGGTGTTGTGGTAAGAAAATAGTCTTTGGTGATAATTGTTGCAATAGCAGCATTCTCTTCAAATAATAAATTGTTGATTGTATTTTAGCAGTTGAATGAATTATTACTATAACCTATTGAACAATCCTATTTGCTAAAATTTCCCTTCCTCATTGAGACAGCAATGTCCTGACTACAGCGCAGCAAAGTATCTAAGATAAACCTATTGTGAACTTACAATAGTAGGACAATGTTCAGTTGACAGTTATCTGATCAGAGGTTCCTTTGTTTGCTGCTGTATCTGTTGTTCTGAAACTGAGTTTTATTTGTTTCTTTTCTGGCTGGTTGACAACTATGAGAGATAGTTAAGAGAGATGCCTCAATGTATGCATGTGCAGAATGGTCTCCCAGAAGTTAGGAATTTAAATATCCATAGAATGGTTCGATAAGAAACCTTGCTGTCTGAATATTTAAACTGTGGCCAGGTAGATTTGCAAAGTATCCAGAGGGATCTGTTGAGCAATTTGTGCACCAGCTTTTCATCCCTGGATTTACATTCTCATATAGCATCAAAGTGAAACAGCGTGAGATGTCTTTCTCTAGAGAGCTTCACACTGCTTCATTCCAAAGTCCAGACTTATATAGTTAGTGCAGCCTTTGTTTGAAGTGATAATTTAACCACACCAGCAGTAAATTTACAGTGTATACACACCCTGAAATAAGGACAGCATTTTCTAAGCTCAAGGTATGTTTCATAATTGGCTACTAGACAGTATTGCCGAGCACAAAGGGGAAACAATTCTCCCTGCTTTGAAATATTCCAGCAATACAAATTTGCCCAATATAATCTTGTTAAATTATGTTTTGTGTAGGAAATTTTGTTAAATAGCATTAATCTTTATATCATTTGATATGAATCATTTTATGAATGTAAATTTCTTTTGGTTTATACTTATTGGTTGAAGATTCAAATGCAGGGCAATATTTAAGTAATTGTAGGGAAAATAATTCATATCGAAATTACATGGTGCTTCTATATTTGAATACAGACACAAAGGGAAAGGTGCAGAGGAGCAAAATAGTAAACACATTTACAAAAGAATGGGCTTAAAGTTTTACTATATATAAATGCACAGATTAAATCATCGTCTAGATTAATAAAACTGTCCCTTTTTCCCTTTTGGAATAGAGTCAGAATGTAGGACCAAATCCAGCCACAGGTGATCCCAGAATTAGGGTACAATATTTTAGTCCCATCTCCAACACATCTTCATTTTGTGTTTAGCTTCCCTTTGGGAGTACAGGATTACTGGACGGATAAATTTAAATTGTTTCCATACTGATATTGTTTTGTTAGGCATGCCAATAAAATGCAATCATTGGATTAATAGTGAATGTCTATTCTGCTGGTCTAGGTACAAGGAAGTTTACAGAGAAGGATAAGAAAAGTGCTCCTGTTTCTTCAGATCTTATCCCAGAACCACTGCCACCAGGTGCAGAGGGATATGTACCATGGCGTACTGCTGCACGTGCTAACCGATTCAGGTAACCTATTTTCTTCTGAATGTACCTTTATTTTTATGGCTTTTGTTCCCTTGTATTGAATCCTCCCAGTGGAAATCTCTAAGATTCATCAGATTAGGTGACCTTTGATACATCCATGGGCTCTGTTAGTGCTTGGTTGTATATAGGCTATTGATGGTGCTGAAGTGTGGTGACTGAATTATGCAAATTTGATTTGTCTCATCTTTTCTCTCTCCTCCCTTCAACCATCAACCCAACCATCTGAATCTTTAAAAAAAATTATGCCTAACTCAAGACATATTACTAAGACTTGGAGCTCTTCTCAGTTTGGGCAACCAGTATCGGCAGGGTGGGAAATGTATGTGAAGCCAGAAGCAGAACTCTGGGGGTTGTTGTAAAGCTGGAGGAATAAGGCCTTGAAAGATTTGAAGCATGAGGATGAGAATTTTTAATTTGGAGGCATTAATGATCAGGGAGCCAATGTAGATCATCGAGGACAATGGTACTGAGTGAATGGATCTTGGTGCTGAATAGGATAAAGGCAACAAATTTTGAATGAGCTGAAGTTTAAGAAGGTGAAGGAATGGCGGCCAGCCAGAAGAACACTTGGATAGTGAATCCTGGAGGTGACAAATGCTGTCTGATTCAACTTGAAATAGTGGCCAGGAGTTTGTGGTGAGCATTGAAGGCCATGACTTCACAGTCACTCCCATTTATTATCTGTAATTTAGTGCACAAACATAAAGTTGTTCTTTGTCTTTTGAAGTTGTACCTGTTTTTATTTATGTGGTTTTGTTTGCAAAATTTAAGTATGTTTACTGCTGTTGTATTTTTTCATAGTAAGCTCCAATTCTGAAGACATTAACTTTCTGCTAGGGTATAATTCCACCGCTGCTTGTCATTCTCAAAAACCTCAACCATGCTTTCATGTATGGTATCATTGTTGGAAGGTGGTTTGGCTATAAGGCCCAGTACAGAAAGCCTTTCTTTTTCTCACCTGATAATCAAACACAAATTTAAAGCAGGGTTTGCTGAGTGGTAATTGAGATTGGGAATCCTAATCAATTTCCCCCTCTCGATCCCAGGGTAATGGACAATTTGTAGCACCTCTAAAGTTACCTTGAGTGGTTCATGCTAATTCAGCACAGTTTGAGATTCAAATCTGAAATTTCCTGTCCATATGGCTCACTACTTACTGGATAAACTTGCTGAGCCATTGGTTGAGCTCTGTTATATTTCTTTTGCTACATGCATTCAAATTCAGTAAAACATAATTCAACGTTTACCGACTTTTGCTGTGTGCATGGTGACTTAGCAAGTTTTATTTAACTTGAGAGAAAAAATTGTGCCCCACTCTTTCTCCTCCCCCAGTAAATTATTTTATACGGTTAGTATCATAGTTTGCCATTCAGTTGCCCTGTGTTATATGAGTATTAATAGCAAGACTTGATCATACATTGGGAAAAAACTTTGCTGTAAGTGATTCATGATACTCTGTCAGAAATATTTATCAAAGCTTATGTTTTAAGTTTGAATAGTAATAAGTCATTAAGTTTAGAATTATGTCACATAATTTATTTTCAGTTATTTAAAAAGACTTTTGCAGATGAAGGAAAAATGTAGTCTCCTGCTAAGGTGTACAGACTTGGTCCCAGGCTCAGTTCCTGGCCTGTGTTTAATTAGCTGATCTCATCAGGGCAGCACTTAAGGTTTTAAAACCATCCACAGCATTTTGGGAAAGGATTAAAAGATTACTGCAGATATGCATGTCTCTGGACTTCAGGTAGGAATGGTGTAAGGCTTAATTGTAAAGTTACTGACAGCTCAGTTGGTTGCTGAGGTTTGCTTTCAAGGCTTATTTATGAAGATAGATAGGAAAGTAAGTTGTGAAGAGAACATTAGGAGTCTCCAAACAGGACATTAAGTGAGTGGGCAAAAATTTGGAAGATGGAGTATTACGTGGGAAAATGTGAACTTGTCGACTTTGACAGGAAAAATAGAAAAGCAGTTTACTATTTTAATGGAGAGAGATTGTAGAAGTGAGATACAGAGTGTCGTGGTACATGAATCACAAAAGTGCAGATACAGCAGTTGATTAGGAAGGTGTATTGGCACAGTGGATGGTAAATGCCGAGCTGTTCAAATCCCAAAGGGAAACTTGAAATAGCTGCCACAACTGTTTTGCAATTTTTATTTTTATTTCGAGATGCCTTGAATTCAGTAGTAGTAAGACCACCGAATCTTAGAGGTTTTTTTACAAAACTAAATTAAATATTTATTAATAACATAAATGATTTTAAGCACATACATAGGTTTACAGGTTACCACTATAACTCCTAGCTCCCCTAATTAATCTAGCTCCCAGTTACACCTCCATTAAGGCAACAGTAAAACAACATAGATATCAATAGACCCAGGCAAAGTGCACAATACCCTGGACAGTGATATTTAAAATTAATCATCTTAGCTTTGGTTCCGAGAGACAGTGGCTTGGTACATAGAGGTTGGCAGCTTTTCACATTTGTTAGATCTTAGAATATCTTCTTCCTTACACATAATCTAATCTCCTTTATACATGTTTCTCCCTTTTTAATGTACATCCCATTGTTCTAATATATCTTTGCAACTTTTTTTTCCCATAATATAAATCTTTCATTGTACTCATATTATCAGTAATCTTTGGGAAAAATAAACACACTGTTTGGCTTAGCATCTGTTGGGTAGGTGTAACACCTTACCATCTCTTTGAAATTCACGACTCTGGTTAATCTAAAAATGCAAATGTTCTTCACACCTCACATTCTAAAATTTCAGCCATGTTTATGTATTTAGCATTTCAAACCTAGCTTCCTTTCTAATACATCAAAGCACTCAGACCAGCTGTCTGTAATTCATTTAAAACCCACAAACACACACCTACACACAGACAAACTAAGCTAAACCCTACTATTAACCTACCTTTACAATAAATTAAAATAATATTATGAAAATTATTATATTTTCATGACAAAGGCAAATGGAATGTTGTCATTTATTGCAAGGGGAATGGAATGTAAAGGTAGGGATGTTTTGCTGCAGTTGTACAGGGCATTGATGAGACCACACCTGGACTACCATGTACAGTTTTGGTCTCCTTATTTAAGAAAGGATATAAATGTATTAGAAACAGTTCAGAGAAGGTTCACTCAACTGAAATCTGGGCTGTGGAGCAGTGGGGAGGGGTGGTGGGGTGCAGCATTATCTAATGAGGAAAAGTTGGACAGACTGGGCTGTAACCAGTGGAGTTCAGAGGAATAAGAGGTGATCTTATTGAAACATATAAGGTCCTGAGGGGACTTGACAGGATGGATGCTGAAAGGATGTTTCCCTTTGTGGGAGAGACTAGAACTAAGGGGCATAGCTTTAAATGGGGGACCCCTTATTTTTAGACAGATGAGAAGAAATTTTTTTGCTCAGAGGGCCGTGAGTCTTTGGAATCCTCTTCCCCAAAGAGAAGTGGAGAATTGAATATTTTTAAGGCATGGGAAATAGATTCTTGACGAACAAGCCCGCTATTGGGAGTAGGTGGAATGTACAGTTAAGATCACAGTCAGATCAGCCATGACCTTATTGAATAGCGGAGCAGGCCCAAGGGGCCTAATGGCCTGCTCCTGCTCCTAGTTGGTATGTTCGTTTCTGTGTTTGTAAGAATTGCTGCTTGGGTGAAGTACTACCAGCTTGCTAGTTTCCATGGCTGGAAGAGCTAGTAATCATTAGTGTCTTCAGGAGAAATGGGGATTTTTCGTTATTGACGTAATTAATCTGAAATTTGATGTGGTAAGTAGGTTTGTTTGTCAATCAGCTCACAGGATTGGTAATTGATAGCTACTTTTTTTCTTGTTAACAGGAGTATTCATCTAAGTTCACCACATCAAAATAGAAACGTTCAGGTAAAGGCACAACAGTAAATTATAGCTGTTCTTGTATTCTGCGCATATATTATAAAGCTGCTTGACTTTCTATTGTGTCCCAAGCAGTAATTTTATGTTGTGATCAAAATCAACAAAACAAACCATAGCAAACAATGTGTTGCAACTCATATGCATGATGCCACTGAAACATGGGTATTTTCATCAGTAACACTATTTTTTGTGTGCAAAAGATCAATGTACAAATTATTATTGGATCACGATGAACAGCATTCTGAAGAATGTGTTTGATTTCAACAGCAACTCAAATTTATATAGTGCCTTTAATGTAGAAAAAATGTCCCAAGCTGTTTAGAGAGGAGTAAGGAAAATGATTATGAAGTTGAGATGGGCAAAGGTCACCACCAGTGGTGGGCAATGGAAGGAGTGGATGCAAAACAGACCAAAGTTAGAGGAATGGTGGGTGGTAAGGCGGTTGTAGGGCTAGAGGAAATTACAGAAATAAGGAAGAGTAAGGTCATGAAGGCATATTAAACACACAAATTACAACTCTGAAACAGACTTTTTAGCCCAACCCATCCATGTTGGTTTTTAACGTCTGTGTGGACAGAAGCCCTAATCTCATGTACCTGCTCCAATTCCCATATCCTTCATTTCCTCTTAACTATTTTTTCTGTTCTTGTATAATCCCTCCAGTTCTTCTGTGCATTCTGGCATCTTAACAAATTATGATTTTCTGGTTCTAAAGGCCTCCTATTCACAATGAACACGCAGTCCAACACACCTCCATTCCCCACCAGGACAGCCTGTAGGCCATCTACTTCTTCCTTGAACAGCAGCCTAACCAGTCCTCATCCAGCACCACCATCACCCTTGAACATCTTGCCCTTAAACTCCATTCATTTCCCCCAGATATAAAATGTCACAATGGGACCCTTAAATGATCTTAACTGTGCCTAGCTTTTTGTAGGATATATTGAACACTATTTATTCCAACTCTTTGCGCACCTCCCTGACTCTTTTTATTTGTTTCATCGGTGACTGTGTCAGCCATACTTTCTGCCCTTGTAATTAATTTTGCTTTAGATTTCTACCCTCACTCTTGCATTTACATGCTCCATTATGACTCTTGCCTTCCTTTGCTTAACTACCTCTGTTTCTGGGCATAGACTATTCACTGAAATATATAGTAAAGCTTGTTGACTCCCATAGCTACCTTGATTATACTTCCTTCCATCCTGCTTTCTGTAAGGATTCTCATTTCCTTCTCCCAGTTTCCCCACATCTTCCACATGAGAGTTTCTGAAATGTTATTCTTCCCAGCCGAGATTCCCCTCAACTATAATTGACAGTGTTCTTAGCTCTATTTCTTCATTTCCAGAAGCAAAACAGGGCCCCCCTTGTCCCACTTTCTACCCCATTAGGCTTCACATTTGACAGGCCATTTTTGCCACCTCAACCTCAATCTGTCACCAAATACATCTTTCCCTCCCTTTCAGCAATCTAAAGGGATTGTTTTCTCAATGACTCCTAATACCTGCACTGCTTTTCCACCCTCTCATGCAAGCACAGGCTAACACACTTTCCTGATGAGACTGCAAATTACTTGTAGTTCGTCCAGCTTAATATGCTGTATTTGCTGCAGTCTTCTTTACTTTATTCAGTTTGAATTTCCTCTGTGTTATTAACCCTAGATGTGCCATATGTCTTTTGTTGTGTGATTTTAATTTTAACCTCTAATCATCAAATGATTGGCTTTAATTGTTTCACTTTTACGCCTCAAACCATTATTTTAATTATTGTTTTGAACATGATAAAAAGGATAAATATGATCCATCATCTTTTCAACTTTTCCAGCAGTTTCTAGTTTGCTTTGAGCTCTTACCAAGTAAAATGTTGCCTTGGTACTAGGAACAAGCAGCATGAAGTAATTTGAGTCGGGTATAGCCACTCAGATATAGAGCAAAATTTGCTTTACTCTGTATCTGAATATTCCTTAGCTTCAACCTTGGATGTTAACAACCAGCAGAGAAGTTTCATCAATTTGGATTGGATTTGAACTAAAGTTGTAAGGAGGATTGTGTGTTAATCTGTCACACCATTCTGTACTGTAAGTTGACATTTCTTAAAGTATAACTTGTTTCTTTAACATTTCACTCACCAGGCCAAGATGAAGTGTTGAAGCAAAACATTTGAAAATTAAAAAGCTTGTGTATTAAATTTTCCTACCTTAACCAATTTCAAATGATGGGACTGGGTGATATAGTAAGTAAACTGTGTCATCCTTCCACTTCTGATACCTGAGTTTAAATCCACCTAGACTGATGGAACAAAATTGTTCTAAAATAGAAGACCAGAATTTAGGTCCTCTTTCATTACCACCTGTACTCTAGTGATCTATATATAATTACTTGATAAATATTTATATTGAATTGTCAATATTTTGAGTGCAGGCTAGTAGCCCAGTGATGGTAACATTGGAGAGTGCATCATCTTCAGAAACTGAAGAGCTAATCTGTACTCCTAAGGCAGAGACGCAGATGAATGTAATGGAAGATTCATATGAGGCAATCACAGTAAAGCAGTACAAACACTTAAAGGTAATGCTGCGTGTGAAAACAAGGATTTAACCATTAATGCATTTGAGCATAAACTTTCCTTTGTTGGTTTTAAAATTAGTATTTTTATTGAATGCAAGGAACATTTATCAATCTGATTTATGTAATCTAGTAAATTTATGTAATATAGAATGTTGATAATGTCTAGAAATATACAGAGAATTCATTATTCACTAAAAATTGGTGCCCAACATGTTTTGAATTTTTGTTCGGAGAGCAATTCCGTAGCTCTTAAATGTTCATATTTATATTCACTTATTGTAATAGTTGTGGAGATTAAAACTTCTCGGTAGATCAGCTGCTTTGTATGCTTGTTTTAGATCTTTTTGATAAAATTGCTACATACTGCAGATTAGGATACTAAAGTTAAATCATTTTAGCCTTTCATTTTGTTAAATCAGATTGCAAAAATGTAGGATCATAGAACTAAAGTGACTGGCAGCAGGAGTCTTTTAGGCACCAACGAGTTGTCCATTCCTCCCTTTTATGTTTATGTCTTGAAGGCGCTGACTCGTGTTATGACACCCGTTTCCCAGTTGATTGCCTTCTAGTATATCACCCAAGTAACTTGGTAGATGCTTGGCATCCACAAATGTGCACCTTGCAGCGGGGGTCACTGGATAGCGATTTAGGATTTTGAATTTTAGCTCATTTTCTCTGCTCAAAACCAAAGCTCACTGAGGCCAATTTTAGTGCCTTACCTGTCATTCTGGCTGAGAGCAAGTAAAACATTACATATAACAAACTTCAAGAGGATTTTAAAATTGAGGGCAAATATTTTGAAAAACAGTGCATTGGCTGATGAGGCATCAAAGCAAGTCAGCTAGGCCAGATAATGGCATGTGGAATTTGGTATAGGAGCTGTTTTGTGGTGTTCCACCTGAGTTTATATGGGGAAAACTAGATAAGCTGGCAAGCAGCGCAATGGAGAAACCAAACTTTGAGGTGACAAAGGTATGAATGATAAGTAGATGGTTTTAGTAATGGATCAGATTTGGGATTTGAATCTCAACTCAGGATTGAATGGGAAACAGAACTTGTATTAATTTAAGTCTGAGAATCAACAGGGAAGGCAAATGGAATCACTGACTAAGGTGAGCCTTTTCTGCTCTGAGCTGAAGAGCTTTTGTCTTCCTGATTGAGAGGAAAGAGATTCTGGTTTGTTAGGGTTTTTTCTGATGGGTAGTCAGACAACACAAAAACAATTGTGGAATTGATGCCATCAGTACATATGGAATGTAACACCATGTTTTTAAATGATAATGCTTGTTAGGACAGCTTGCTAATGAGGAATAAAAGAGTCTGAAAATGGACTTGGGAATTAAGCCTTGATTCTATGACCTCCATGATTATGTTCAATACACAAGAAAACCGGTATGTCAATGTCTACCTTCAGGTAACATTTTTGCCTTCACTATCAACGCTTGAGGGAACTCGAGCATTTCATTTAAGCACCTGAATTTTCATAAGACCATAAGACCTAGGAGCGGAGTAAGCCATTCAGCCTTCTGTTGAGTCTGCTCCACCATTCAATGAGATCATGGCTGATCTGATAACCCTCAACTCCACTTTCCTGCTTTGTTCCCATAATCCTTGATTCCCTCACTGATGAAAAATCTGTCTATCTCAGACTTGAATATACTTAACGACCCAGCCTCTATTGTCGTCTGTGGTAAAGAATTCCACAGATTGACTACCCACTGACAGAAGAAATTCCCCCTCACTTCTGTTTTAGTGGGTGCCTCCTTACTCTGAGATTATGCCCTCTGGCCCTAGACTCTCCCACAAGGGGAAACAACCTCTCAGCATCTACCCTGTGAAGCCCCCTAAGAATCTTATATGTTTCAGTAAGGTCTGTATTCATTCGTCTAAACTCCAATGAATACAGACCCAACCGACCCTGCTTCTCCTCACAAGAAAATCCCTCCATACCTGGGATCAACCTAGGGAACCTTCGCTGGACTGCCTCCAATGCCAGTATATCTTTCCTTAGATCAGGGGACCAAAATTGTTCACAGTATTCTGGTCTAACTAGCGCTTTGTACAGTTTTAGCAAGACTTCCCTATTTTTATACTCTGTTCCCTTTGAAATAAAGGCCAACATTCCATTTGCCTTCCCTATTACCTGTTGAGCTTGTATGTTAGCTTTTTGGGATTCATGCACGAGGACTCCCAAATCCCTTTGTGCTGCAGCCTTCTGCAGTCTTTCTCCATTGAAATAATATTTAGCTCCTCTGTTCTTCCTGCCAAAGTGCATAACCTCACATTTTCCCACATTATATTCCATCTGCCAAGTTTTTTCCCACTCACTTGACCTGTTCATATCCCTCTGTAGACTCGTGTCATCCTCACCACTTGCCTTCTCATCTATTTTTGTATCATCCGCAAACTTGGCGATAGTACATTCACTTCCCTCGTTTAAGTCATTAATATATATTGTAAATAATTGAGGCCCCAGCACTGATCCTTGTGGCATTCCACTAGTTACAGGCTGACATCCTGAAAATGCCCCCCTTATCCCAACTCTCTGTCTTCTATTAGTAGCCAATCCTCTATCCATGCTAATATACTACCCCCAACACCATGGGCTCTTATCTTATTAAGTACCTTATGTGCAGTACCTTATCGCAGGCCTTTTGGAAGTTCAAATATATTACATCTACTGGTTCCCCTTCATCTATCCTGTTTGTTACCACCTCAAAGAATTCTAATAAATTTGTTAGCATGATTTCCCCTTCATGAAGCCACGCTGACTCTGCTTGATTAGATTATGTATTTCTAAGTGCTGTGCTATTACATCCTTTATAATAGACTGCAACATTTCCCCAATGACAGATTTTAAGCTAACTGGCCTATAGATACTTGTTTTTTGCCTCCCTCCCTTTTTGAATAAGGGTGTTATATTGGCCATTCTCCAATCCTCCAGGACTTTTCCAGAATCTAAGGATTCTTGGAAGATTACTATCAGTGCATCCACTACCGCTGTAGCTCTTTCTTTAATATCCTAGGATGTAACCCATCAGGTCAAGGGGACTTATCAACCTTTAGCCCCATTATCTTCCCTAGTATTTTTTCTCTTGTGCTAGTTATTGTTTTTATTTCCTACCCCTAGCTTTTTTCCCTTGGTTATTTAGTATTTTTGGAATGCTATTAGTATCTTCTACCATGAAGACTGTGAAGCAAAGTATTTATTCAACTCCTCTGCCATTTCCTGGTTCCCCATTATTATTTCCCCAGCCTCATTCTCTAAGGGGCCTCTGTTCACTTTGGCCTCTCTCTTCCTTTTTATAAATTTAAAGAAGCTCTTACGGTCCCTTTTTATATTACTTGCTAGTTTACCCTCAAAGTTTATTTTCTCCCTCTTTATTATTTTTTGGTCATCTTTTGTTGGTTTTTAAAACTTTCCAAATCCTCTGGCTTACCACTATCTTTGCCACATTGTATGCTTTTCTTTCAATTTGATACTGTCCTTAACTTCCTTGGTTGGTTTATCCCTTTCCTTGAATCCTTCTTCCTCACTGGGTTATATCCTGGCTGAGAGTTGCGAACTATTTTCTTAAACGTCTGCCATTGCTCTGCCCTCATTCCATTGTAATTACCCTTATTTAAGTTTAACACAGTTGTTTCTCACTCTCAAACTGAATGCTAAATTATACCATATTATGGTCACTGATTCCTAGGGGATTCGTTACTTTGAGATCATTTATTAAACCTGCCTCATTACACATTACCAGATCCAAAATAGCCTGATCGCTGGTTGGATTCACAACATATTGTTCTAAGAAACTGTCCTCTTCCATTGATGATTGATGTCTTCCAAACAAAAATCAATTAATCTCAGCTGTTAGATTTTGGTAACTTTATTCGTATGAATTCCTTGAGCTTTATAAACATGATCCAGAGCACTCTAGCTCAGCAATAATCTGTTTCTATTTCTAAATTTTGTTTCAGGTGGAACTAGAAGAATGTCGACTGAGACTTGAAGAAGAAATGAGAGCACGGACAAAGGCTGATGCTCGCTTGATGGAGGTAATGGGGAAGCCAAGCCTTTTTTTCCTACTTTATCCTGGTCTTCCTGTAGATTACCTTGCAATTCGTTTATGTTCATTTTGTTGAAGTATGATAAAAGACTGGAATTTTTAAATTAATTTTTTCCTTTAGTGTTATTACATCATTAATTTGCCATGTGAGGCTGTGTATAAAGAGCGAATGAACATGGTGAGCAATTGAGTGTCACCAAAAGTGAGTGCAGCTTCTGTACTTATGGCACTTGCTAGCTTCATATGTTCCACATTTCTTCAGGCTACAGCTGTGCAATGAACCTTTTTTTTAAACTAATATAATCAGGGTTAGGCCACAATTGGAAGAGTGCCTTATTAATATTCAGTCATTAGTTCAAGTTTTTAATCTCCTTTTTCTGCATTTAAATCCACTATTAATTATAATTTTGCAAAAAAACTGAAACATGCTTTTCGCTTTAGTTCCAGAATACACTACATAATAGTAGAAAATGGAAACTTTTTTTATTTAAGCTTCATTAGCTTACAAATAAAATTATTTTACAATCCTTAACAATTAGCTTATCTATCCATATTTCCAGCATTGTACTACCAGTTTACTCTATTGCATCAACTATCATCATAAATTAGAAGACCTGAGTTTGTAAATGGGATGCTATAAACTGATTACACTTCCTCTCTTGTTTGATGGCACATTTTAGTCATCCATTAAATAGTTAAAGAGGAAAAGAGCTCTTCCAGTCTATTTGATACTTTTGTTGTGTTTTATTTTAAGTGGCATCTTGTGTCATTTGCAAAGTTCACATATATGAACAAATCATCATGCAATGCATAAATAATATTGGCAAACTCGTGGTTGTATTGATGTATACAGCTAGGTAGTACTATTCCACAAGATTTGAGGCCATTTCTTAGTGAATATAGTAGTTCTGTTTATTAGAAGTACACTGCAGGCTGGATTTTTGATTGACAGAGTTGGTTCTTGATTAATGTAAGTAAGAGGGATCAAGCAACAGGAATTTTTTACTTACAATATTAACTAAATAACCCACAAGTGATGGTTACAAGTGCCTCACTTCTTGACTGAAGGTATTTAACTTGTCTGACTATTGATTGTGCTTTTATGTTATTTTGGGTAGGGAGCACAGAGAGAACAATAATAATTGTGTTGCATTTTTTAAAGTTTGAAAGATCATAGAATTATGTAGTATATACTGCACAGGGGCAGACCATTTGACCCAACTAGTTTGTGCTGGTACTTCTCAGCCTCTCAGCATATCTTTCTATTCTCATTTTTTTCATGTACCAATAGGAACAGGAGTAGGCCATTTAGTCCCTCAAGCCTGTTCTGCCATTTAATGAGATCATGGCTGATCTGTGACCTATACCCATATCCCGTGAGGCCTTTGGTTCATAAAAAAATCTTGAGTATTGCTGAAAAGAGAGACTTTTTTTTGTTGAAGCTTTTTGTCTTGCACTCATCAGAACAATTTGCAGGAAAATGGCAATGTCAGGGGAAACAACAAATTTATACTGTATGAAAAGAGAGTATTGATTGGTTGGCCAGTGGACTCTGATTGGTAGAGGTGTTGCATGGAGAATGCGCCAGGCGATGGTGACTGAGAGCTAACTGCCAAGCATCGTTTGAAATTTAAACCAGCAGCTTTACTCTGATTGGTCAAAACATTGCCCTGGGGAATAATCCAGAGAATGGCTGTCACTTACTGTGTTTAGCTGAAACCAGTGCAATGTGTGTACATGTTCTTTCTGTTTGCAAAGAACAGAGCCCAGTGTATTAATATATGTAGCTTCCAGTACAAGCAAATGCGCCACATTGCGAGCCTGACTGACAATCTTAAATTGGTTGTCAGTATAATTCTTAACACACTGAGGATTATTTAATAAATGTTGTCCAAACGTGGAATCACATCGAATGTTGGACACTCTTTTGAGTTTTGCAAGCACGGGCTGGTTGGGTATGGTCTGTACCTTGCCCATTGCAAACAGCGGAAGAAACATGCTGTTTTACGATCCGTCAGTCTTTGGGACTTGCACTTTACATACTTAGCATCACACTGGCTCTAAAATTCATATACCACATTACTCATTTGTGTGAAAGGCAGAATGTCTTTTTGGCTTGATGGCAGCATCCTGTTAGTGGTGAATACCACTCGAGTTTCTACTGCATATTAACAGCATGAAACAGCTAATTGAGCAACACCTGAGAAATCTTGCCCTTCCAGGGTTATCTGAGGTAGACATGGCACTTTTCAGGGCCAAAAGTGACAATCTTGGGGCCATTCATTTGTAGGATATACAGTGCGAAATGACCTGATCGGGGTAGCCGCTATCCTATGGGATGTCTTTGATGCGCTCTATTTTAGCATCAAGTTTGCATGGTGATCAACTGGCTCGGGCTCTATTCATGAGGTTGCCGATATGGCCAATCTTATATGCGGAACTATTAAGAATCCCAACGCGTATATTGACCAATGAAGGTAGGCTTGTGGTAGACCGTGGTAGAGAACTCCCTGGCAGATTTCTCAACTATTTTGTCAAGGAAAGGGGGTTCATTTGACTGCTCCATTTCAAAGGTGAATTTGAGCGCAGGATGGAGCCCATTAAGACATGCAAGGAAATTATTACATGCAGTTGCAGATTTAAATAAAGCAAACATATCATCGACATATTGGAAATATGCAAGAGGTAGGTGGTTAGGTATCATTTCATCAAATACACGTTTCTCATGGAACCTAACAAAGATGTTTGCGAAAGCTTGACTTAGAGGGGATCCCATGGCAACACCGTCTATTTGAGCAAACATGGTGTCATTAAAACTGAACTCAACTCTGCGAGTTGCTGAATTCATAAGCTCAATTAAACTGATTCACGCAATGGTGGCGGGTCTAGATCGCCATGATATAGTGCTGCAGCGCAAATATCTATAACTCCTTTAAATGGAACATTGGTGAATAGGCTAGCTATGTCAAATGAGCACATGGGCACAGCATTGCTATCGATGTGCAAGTCCTGTATGGTCTTCCCAAATGTGAAGGAATCCTTCACTGTGTGTCCGGAAAGCTTGCTAAAAACTGGTTGCAACAATTTGCCCAGCCATTTGGCCAATTTATGTTTTGCAAAACCAGACATAGATAGGATAGGGTGTAAAGGGACATCACTTTTGTGTGTCTTGGGTAGCCCATACATACACAACACAGCGAGCCGTGAGGACGAACCCTCTCATATATATCACGCGGCGGCTCATCGCTCTTACACTAGTCCGTGGCAACGCCTCTATCAATCAGAGTCCACTTACCAACCAGTCAGCACTCTTTTCATACTCAGCTCTGTAGTCCTGCCACATCCAGTCGTGAATGGTGGTGGACAATTAAACAACTCATTGGAGGAGGAGGCTCCACAAATATCCCCATCCTCAATGGTGGAGGAGCCCAGCAAATCTGTGCAAAAGATAAGGCTGAAGCATTTGCAGGAGTCTTCAGCCAGAAATGCCGAGTGGATGATCCATCTTTGCCTCCTCCAGAGGTCCACAGCATCACAGATGCCAGTCTTCAGCCAATTCATTTCACTCCACTTGATATCAGGAAACGGCTGGAGGCACTGGATACTGCAAAGGCTATGGGTCCTGACAATATTCCGGCAATAGTACTGAAGACTTGTGCTCCAGAACTTGCCTTGCTCCTAGCCAAGCTGTTCCAGTACATCTACAACACTGGCATCTACCCGGCTATGTGGAAAATTGCCCAGTTATGTCCTGTACACAAAAAGCAGGACAAATCCAAATCGGCCAATTACTGCCCCATCAATCTTCTCTCCATCATCAGTAAAGTAAAGGAAGGGGTCATCAACAGTGCTGTCAAGTGGCACTTGCTTAGCAATAACCCGCTCATTGATGTCCAGTTTGGGTTCTGCCAGGACCACTCAGCTCCTGACCTCATTACAGCCCTGGTTTAAACATGGACAAATGAGCTGAGCTCCAGAGGAGACGTGAGAGTGACTGCCCTTGACATCAAGGCCGCATTTGACAGAGTGTGGCATCAAGGAGCCCTAGCAAAACTGGAGTCAATGGGAATCAGGGGGAAAACTCTCCGCTGATTGGAGTTTTACCTAGCACAAAGGAAGATGGTTTTGGTTATTGAAGGTCAGTCATCTCAGCTCCAGGACATCTCCGCAGGAGTTCCTCAGGGTAGTGCCCTCGGCCCAACTATCTTCAGCTGCTTCATCAATGACCTTCCTTCCGTCATAAGGTCAGAAGTGGGGATGTTCGCTGATGATTGCATAATGTTCAGCACCATTCGCGACTCCTCAGATACTGAAGCAGTCCATGACCAAATGCAGTAAGACCTGGACAGTATCCAGGCTTGGGCTGACAAGTGGCAAGTAACATTCACGCCACACAAGTGTGAGGCAATGACGATCTCCAACAAGAAAGAATCCAACTATTGCCCCTTGATGTTCAATGGCATTACCATCAGTCAACCCCCACTATCAACATCCTGGGGGTTACATTGACCAGAAACTGAACTGGACTAGCCATATGAATACTATGGCTACAAGAGCAGGTCAGAGGCTAGGAATCGTGTGATGAGTAACTCACCTCCTGACTTCCCAAAGCCTGTCCACCATCTACAAGGCACAAGTCAGGAGTGTGATGGAATATTCCCTACTTGCCTGGATGAGTGCAGCTCCCACAACACTCAAGAAGCTTGACACTATCCAAGACAAAGCAGCATGCTTGATTGGCACCACATCCACAAATAATCACTCCCCTCCCACCACCACCGATGCACAGAGTAGCAGTGTGTACCATCTACAAGATGCATTACAGGAATTCACCAAGGCTTCTTTGACAGCACCTTCCAAATCCACGACCACTACCATCTAGAAGGACAAGGGTAGCAGATAGATGGGAACACCATCACCTGGAAGTTCCCCTCCAAGTCACTCGCCATCCTGACTTGGAAATATATTGCCATTCCTTCACTGTCGCTGGGTCAAAATCCTGGAATCCCCTTCCTGATAGCATTGTGGGTGTACCTACACCTCATGGACTGCAACAGTTCAAGATGTCAGCTCACCATCATCTTCTCAAGAGCAATGAGGGATGGGCAATAAATGCTGGCCTAGCCAGCGAAGCCCACATCCTATGAATGAGTAAAAAAAAATTGTATAAATTTGTTGTTTCTCCTGACATTGGCATTTCCTTGCAAATTGTCCCGATGAGTGCTTCGATCAAAAAAAGTCTCTTTTTTTTTCAGCAATAATACTCAAGTTCTGTCTACCAAACAACTATTTTTTTTAAAAATCCATCAATCTGACATTTAGAATTAACATTTGACTTTGCATCAAGTGCTAGTTGCAGGAGAGAGTTCTGAATTTCTGCCACCCTTTGCATGAGAAGTGTTTCCTAACTTCACTTCTGAAAGGCCTGGTTCTATTTTTTTTAGGATCTATGCACTAGTCCTAGACTCCCCAAAGACTCATCTAGATTCCGTTCGATAGAATATAGGCTATTTGCCTCAACCACTTCCTGCAGTGGTGAGTGAGTTCCACATTCAAATCATACTCAGTGAATAAATTTCTCCTTAATTTTCCATTAGATTTATTAATCTTGTATTTATGGCATCTAGTTTTGGAATTTTCCACAAGCAGAAACATTCTCTCCACATCTACACTGTCCACAACTTCATAATTTTAAAGACCTCCAATAGGTCACTTCTAAGTTTTTTTTAAAAGAAAATAGTCTCAAACTCTTCAATCTTTCAAGATTGGTTTAAAATTACTTTTTAATATCTACAAGAAAACATTTGATGTTCAGTGCAATGTAGATTTTATAACAGCAGGATATTTTATGACCACTGGAAATGCTGCTTGACAATCCACACTCTGTTTTAAGGTTTTAGCTTAGTGTTTTGTTGCAATGTAGACGTGGCTACCTTTTACCATGTGATACAAGATCTAGTCCCCTATAAAGTAAGTTTATGTTGTTGACTTTGCTTAAACTTCAACAGGGAAATAAGTAAAGGATTGATATTAACAGTATGTATCAGAAAATAGAACAATGTGTTCTAAGCATTCATTACAAAATAGTTTTTGTATTTTGCTTACCTTTGGTAGCTTGAGGTTGAGAATACCCGACTTCGGAACATCAATCTATCTCTCTCTGATGCTCTGCATACACAGTCAACAACAAGCACCATTCTTGAGGATGAAGGTGTGCTAGAAAGCATTGAAGCCTCTTTCCAGAAATTTCATGCCTTTTTAGATCTATTAAAGGATGCTGGGTAAGCTGTAGTGCATTTCTCGTCATTTCCTTGCTGATTTATAAAGGTTGCTTGTATTTAAAATACTGTAGGCTGTCATATGACCAACAATCATATTTGCTCTGGATATGCATTTACAGTATAATTTCAATCATTCGTTAATTGTCAACAACTCGAATCATCTATGCCTACAGTAACATTACCCAATAGATTGATTGACACAGAGGCCGAATGCCTGGCTAACCTTACTGATGACACTTTACAAGGGCAATGTTCTTATATGCAGGATGAAGACCAATTAAATGCTGATTGAGTAACTGCAGTTGTTGCATTCTGACCTCATACATTTATTTAACATCTATTAGACTTTAGCTCATGTGATGATGGATGTTATTTTAAAAAATATTTTTGGGAATATGGTGAATTCTGTAAAGAAGGCTGCGTGTGTGTCTCTGTCTGTCTGTGTGCACCTGTCTGAGCGTGCGCCTGTCTGAGTATGTGTTTGTGTGCGAGAACTAAGAGATAAAAGGGTAAAGGTATTAGGTTCATGCATTTGTAGTGAGAGGTTATGGTGAGGTTGGATTTACAAGTAAATAGGTTGGGTTTGAAATTTGTATTATGAGACAAGTGGAGACTTGGTTTTTCAGCTGTTGAATTTCAAAGGGTAGGTTAGAAGTGACAAGGACCTTCTACACCTTACAAAGATTTCATAGGTAAATGGGAAGGTATATTAAATTTTATTGACCCAAAAATAGAGGCAATAAGAAAACATAGCAGATTTTTATATTTGGAGAAGTTGAGTTCAAAGAGGTGTGAGGACAATGGACTTTAAGATGAAAGGGGAAAAGGATATTTAAGGAAAGGTATTTAGCTGAGTTGTGGCTGTGAGGGAGAAACCACTGAAGACAGCTTCTGTGTGCTGGAATGCTGAAAAGCTGTGAAGGATTTAAATCTGAAGCAGCCATCCAGTTTCAACCTAGAAAAGTTTTTGTTTTCAGAAATCAGTCTGTTTCTGAGGAGTTGTGTGGTATACCTTTTTTAAAGTGACATTGAGCAATATTACTGGATTTTTATAGTTAAAATCTATAAGGGAGTTGTTGCCAAGAAGGTAGTTTACTTGTATGTTTTAGCTAAGTGGATTTTTGAGGGGGTGGGGGGTTGTCCTGTAAGATTTTTTTAACTGTGCAACTTTAATCTTAAATGATTAAGTTTATTTTTCTTTTTAATAAATCATTTATTGTTTAAAAATTCTGAAGATGTTACTGGAGTTCTATGCTTTTGGGGTCAGTAGCATTTTCTCCTCATTTTCAAAAGCCTTTTTTGTATTATGATCAGTAAGATAGGTTTCCCTCTGGAATCTGGCATGCTCAGCAAATAACATCTGGTGTGGTCATAACACTCATCTCCCCCTTAGTGGCAGAACAGTGCATTGTAAATTACAAGGTATCCTTATAATTAGTGATAACAACACTTGGGAACTTCACTAATAAATACAGAACATGGGTACATTTGTTTCAAGTGCAAGTAAATATTTGAAGGGAAAAAAAATTCAGTGCTTGGTACTTTATGGCCTAGAGCCTGAAATTAACAGGTCTTTTTCAATCTCCACAGTTTTATCAGCAAACAATAATTTAACCCTCATTAATTGAAAACTATAGAAGATATACAAAGTAATCTTTATGAAAAAGAAACCAATATAATGCTGTGTTTCTGTCCCGAAGCCAGAGCTGATTCATATTTTTTAGTCTCCACAGTTCCTTCATCAAACAGCCTTTAAAAGCTGTTTGACTTGAAATCCAAATATCCAATCACCTCAAACCCTGCTTTACCTGAATCAATAAGCATTAAACAATTCACTCTCTGTGAACGTAGCTCTAACAAAAGTCCTTTAGTGGTTATTTTGTTTCCTCACGCCAGATGTAAAATTTATTACAATCAAAAGAAACCTGAAAACTTACTTAAAAACAACACATTCCATCTTTTAGTATTGAAGTGAACTTTTGCCTTCAAAGGCCTCGCTTCTCTCCAGTTACATGGGCTTGCATCCTAACCTTTCCCTACAGATAATAGAGCTGTAAGTTCAGGTTTCCATGTGTGCAACCTGGCAGTCCTTTAACACCATCCCTTTGCTGCACATTTGTGACTTTTCAATCCTCCACACACTAAGCACTTGCTAATACTTCACAATTTGTGGAAAGTGTGGTAATGGTAATGAACTTCTATTTTCTGGTGTTAGTTCACTTCCAACCTCTAATGATGTAGCAGTGGACAAGTAACTGCTGTTACATTACAAATAAAATTACATCTCCAGCTCTTTATATTTTATCTCAGTAATTATATCACAGCCGGAATGAAGAAGGAAAAATGCAATCAAAACCATTGGTGGGCAAGCAGACTGATGTGTTTTCATTCTTTGGGTTTGTTCAAGAAAAGCTGGGTGACATAATCGAAAAGCACAGCGTCAGTTTATCCATGTGTGCTGATGACACCCAACGCTACCTCACCACCACTTCTCTAGGTTCCTCCACTTGCTGAATTATCAGATTGTTTATCCACCATCCAGTACTGGGATGAGTAGAAATTTCCACCAATTAAATATTGGACGGACTGAAGCCATTCTTTTTGGTCCCCACTAGAAACTCTGTTCCCTAGCTACTGACTCCGTCCCTCTCCTTGGCAGCAATCTGATTCTAATCCAGTCTGTTCGCAGCCATGGTATCATATTTGATCCCGACAGGAGCTTCTGACCACATTTTCATGGCATCACTAAGACCGCCTATTTCCACCTCCCTAACATTGCCTGTCCTCTCCCTTGTCTCAACTCATCTGCTGAAACCCTCATTCATATCATTGTTACCTCTAGACTTGACTACTCTAATGTACTCCTGGCTGGTTTCCCACAGTTTCCCCTCCATAAACTTGAGATCATCCAAAACTCTACCACCCTTGTCTTAACTCGTACCAAGTTCGGTCCAACTGTTCCTCTGTGCTTGCTGACCTACACTGGTTAAGCAATGTCTTGATTTTAAAATTCTTATCCTTCTTTTCAAATGTTTTTATTGCCTTGCGCTGCCTACCTCTGTAATCTTCTCTAGCCCACAACCCTCTGATTTCTGTTCTCATCTAATTCTGGCTTCTTGAGCATCCCCGATTTTAATCACTCCACCGTTGGTGGCCACGCCTTCAGTTGCCTCAACCCTAAGCCCTGGACTTCTCTTCCTTCACCTCTCTATCTCTTTTGTTTTACCCTTTAAGACACTCCTTAAAACCTATCACTTTGACCAAATTTTTGGTCATCTGTCCTAAAATCTTCTCATGTGACTCAGTGTCTTATTTTGTTTTATAATTCTCCTGTGAAGCACCTTGGGATATTTTATTAAGTTAAAGGTCCTATAAGCTGTTGAGCAAGGAAAACATTATTGGGTCCGAGTGGTATCACACGTGCGGTTGGTGTTTTGCCCTGATATCCCTCTAGCCACAGAAGAATAGCTTTTGTACTTTAAGTTGTATTGTACTTCATCTCAACATTATATATGTAAATATTTTGCAGTCTTGGGAAATTGGCCACCATAGCTGGAATAGACCAATCAGACTTTGGTCTTGTGGGACAACCTCAGTTGTCATCCACAATTGGAAAGGATAAGAAAGAACAAGGAGCTGAATCAATCAAAGACAAAATACCACCAGAAGCACCACAGGTTATGCAGGTGAATAAAGTTAACATTTTTTAAAGAAAGAACTTGTAATTGCATTGTACCTTTTATGTCCTCAGATGCCCGAAAGTGCTTCAAAGTGAATTAATTACATTCTGGAGGCAAACAGCACCCAATTTGTGCACAGCAAGATCTCTCAAACAACAATAAAATAAATTACCATTTAATCTGTTCTGGTGGTGTTGGTTGAAGGACACCTTTTAGTTTGGATAAATATTTAACCTATGAATAGATGGAGAAAACAATAGAGGACGTAATAAACTTGTCTGGTAGCTGCTACCTATAAGTTGATCAAATATGCATTTTTGCAAAAACAAATTAAATCCTGTTATTTATTATTGGTCTCTCATTTATTTAGGCAATTAAATAATCTTGTGACTAATGTTGGTATTTAACTAACTGTTACGTAATTGATTGTCAGAGTATTGTCACATTACTTCATTGATAAACTCCATCTATTGATGTAAATCCATCTATAACAACAAAGCAACAAACCTAAACATGCCTTGGTTTGGTACTTTTCTGTTAAAGTTAATTTGCAATAAATCTTCATATTAGATTCTCTTAAGGAGCCTGAATTACTTTGCAGAGAGATTAGACTGAATATTAGGGACCAGAACTTAGTCTCATTAAAGATTTGTTAGAGAATACCTTTTTTTCCATATTCAGTCTGTTAGCTGCATTGGCTTATGTGTCTCTGGTATTTCATAACAAAATTGAAATGTTCTAAGCAAGAGTTCTGTAACTCTGCAGAGTTTTAAAAGTATTCTTTTTAAAAAGAAAAGTAAAACACCTTATTTTCGAAACTGAACTACATGATTTCCTGTTGTGACAGCCTATGACTCCATGATAACCAACATGCAGATAAAAAGAAAAAGTAAATGGTTCGTTCATGGGATGTTGGCATCCCTGGCTAGGCCAGTATTTATTGCCCATCCCTCCTTAGGCTCCTTAGAGCAGAGAAAATTAAGGGGAGATTTATAAAGTTGTTCAAAGTTATAAAGGGTTTTAGTAAAGTAAATAAAGGGAAATGATTTCAATTAGTAGGAGGGTCAGTATCAGAAGACAAGATTTAAGATAATTGACAAAAGAACCAGTGGGGGAGATGAGGAGAAGGCTCTTTCGAAGATCAGGCATTAGGACAAATTACCTGGTTTTGTGCTGTACTTTTCTGTGGAAATCTGAAAATCCCTGAAAATGCTGTAAAATGTGCAAGCACATGTATAAAGAAAAAAATTGAATTTCTTCTGTAGTTTTCTCTACCAATATTTTCCTTCACTTTTCAGTTTCACAGGTGGCTGCTACCCTTATGTATCTTACACATGTGGTTGTTATTCAAGTATAAACTGTAACAGTAAATATGAGTGGGCTAGTTTACCAAAGAAGCTTTACACCCGAGTTTGATTGACAAAAGCATATAGGTGGTTTGACAGTAATTAGAATCACAGTCAATGATATATTTTCCTTTCACTCAACCAGAAGCAGTGAACTCAGTTGTAGTTCCCTCTTAACTAAGTTGAGTGTAAGGATGGATCTTCGTGGTTTGTATGCCTTTGCTACTCTGGTGGAGTCAATTGGAGTGTGTCTATTAATGTTAACTTGTCTTTTCTCATCCTGTCACTGTTCAAGAAGTTACTTATCTGATGTGAATTTTCAGCATTTTCTGTTTTTGTTACCTAAATTGATGTGTTAACTTCAACTGTCATCAACAAACATTTGGATTAATTGAGGCATTTTTCACTAATGCATCCTCCACTAATGAATGGATCACTTTTCACAGAGCACTGAGCAAATAAATCAGGTTTGGATTGCAGTGGTATTTTAATCATATATTTCTTCTAAGTACAGATCTACAACAAAACTGACAATAACAACAACATTCTATAGGTCAAGCAAGGTGGGGGAATGTTGGGAAGGGAAGTGGGGTTTTGGAATTCAGTATTATTTAGATATTATTTAAACTCAGACAAGAGTCAAGACATGACTTGAATTTCTATTGTAAATATTCAGACACTATCATAAAAATACATCTGTGTTGTGTTTGTACATGATGTAGAAGTACAGATGTGTATGCCACCACAAAAAGTAACTTGTAACAAATTGCTTTTTTCATTTTTTTGTTATTCTGATATGTTATTATTTTCACTTTAGCTTTTTGCTGGAGATCAGGCCTTTCTGAAAAGATCTGAACCTGCACGAATCTCCAATGGTTCCACCACAAGTCCATCTGTTCAACTTGAAAATCAATCAATTGAACTTAAGCCCAAAAATTTACAATGTAGTCATCTGAACTCTGAGAATAAATTTCCAAAATCCGAAGAAGCCGTTGGCTCTAATGAAGATAAAACAAGCAAGCAACATTTCTCAGGGAGGAATGGCGAACCCCAAGAATATGCAGCGGCTCATGTTTCAGAAAAATTGCTGAGCCTTTCGAAAGGTGACCAGCCCATTGCTTCAGACACAGTTGACACACAGCCAAAAGAGTCATAAAAATCAAAAAATTAAAGGCATCTTTTTACAAGAGAAATAAAAAAGCAAATGAAATTCTTGTTACAGTTGGAAATGATGGCTCTTTGTCCCCATTAAGAGGGAATAGAAATTAACAAAAGACTGATGATGAAAATTTTATAAAACAGAATCTGATATCCTCAAATGTTCATTCTATTAACAGATTGCATAATGAGTCAGATGAGGGTTTTTAAATGTTACATGTACTCTTCTGTTTTGGAATACAGAAGTAATGTTGCACTGTGAAAGACTTGTAACATTTAGTGAATTTGTCACATATAGGAGATTTTGTCTTTTTTTTATGCTGGCTAATAAAATCATAAGTCATACTCTTAAATTTGCAGGTCATATAAAGTTTTTGAGTATCTCACCTATTGTGAAGATCCAAAAACATCTGACACAGGACACCTGAAATTCCTTGAAATTCTTCTGGCTGTGCAGCTGGCCTGATGTTGACTCTGTCCCAAATCCTGGGAATAGGATCATTAGCAAGGGTGAATGGAAAACCAGGTGTTATCAAATCAACAAGGAAGTGAGGGTGGGCTGTTTGACCAGAAAATAATTCAAATCTTCAAAACACTGATTGTTTTCCCACTTTCCTTAATGGCAGTCCACTGGCATCCTGCTGAAGTACTTTCTGTGGGATAGAAGAGGAGCTGGAAATGACAGGATTTCTAACAAGATATCATCTCTCCCCACCTCATGCCTGACTGCCTTTTGGAACACATTATCTGAGAAAATGGGATAAAGAATCAACAGAACTAGGTCCCACTCCAAATTCTCCATCCACCCAGCATATTCCATTTCCTAGACCCAGGAATTTCGCCTTTCTTGCCAAGCTTCAAACATGGTTTTGTACATAATACATTGTATTAATACTCAGTATTGATAAAATCAGAGCTTGTACTTGTAGAAACATAGAATGGTTACAGCACAGAAGAAGGCCATTTGGCCTATCGAATCTATTACACTGCTCCTATTCTCCCATACTTTCCCCGTAGCCTGCAAATTTTTCCCTTCAGTACTTATCCAATGCCCTTTTGAATCTGCCTCCACCATCCCTTGAAGCAGTGCATTCCAAAACCACTTGCTGCATCACAGAATTGTTATGGCACAGAAGGAGGCCATTTGGCCCACCATGTCTGCACCAGCTCTCCAAATGAGCATTATGACTTAGTGTTATTCTCCTGCCTTTCCCCCTATCCTTGTACGTTGTTTCTATTCAAATAATCATCTGATGCCCTCTTGAATGCCCCGATTGAACCTGCCTCCACCACCAGATAGAGCATTCCATACTCAACCACTCGCTGAGTGAAAAAGTTTTTTCTCACATCACATCTGCATCTTTTACAATCATTTTAAATCTGTGCCCTATCGTTCTCGATCCTTTTACAATAAGGAGCACTTTCTCCCATATCTACTCTGTCCAGCCCCCTCATGATTTTGAGCAGTTCTGTCAAATCTCCTCTTAGTCTTCTCTCCAAGGAGAACAGTCCCAACCTCTCCAATCTACCTTCATAACTGAAGTTTCTCATCCCTGGAACCTCTTCTGCACTCTCTCCAATGCATTCACAACCTGCCTATAGTGTGGTGCCCAGAACTGTGCACAATACTCCAGCTGAAGTCTAACTAGTATCTTATATCAGCTCAGCATAACCTCCTTGCTCTTGTACCCTATGTCCCTATTGATAAAGCCTAGGATACTGTATGCTTTACTAATTGCTCTCTCCACCTATCCTGCCACCTTCAATGTTCTATGCACATATACACTCAGGTCCCTCTGCTCCTGCAGCCCCTTAAGAATTGTACCCCTTATTTTATATTGTCTCTCCATGTTCTTCCTACCAAAATATATCACCTCACACTTCTCCACATTGAACTTCATCTGCCACCTATCCACTCCACCAACTTGTCTATGTCCCTTTGAAGTTCTATATTGTCCTCGTCACAGTTTACAATGCTTCCAAGTTTTGTATCATCTGCAAACTTTGAAATTGTCCTCTGCACACCAAGATCTAGATCATTAATATATATCAGGAAAAGCAAGGGTCCCAATACCGACCCCTGGGGAACTCCATTACAATCCCTCCTCCAGCCCGAAAAATATCCATTGACCATTACCCGCTGTTTCTTATTACTCAGTCAATTTTGTACCAACGTTGCTATTGTCCCTTTTATTCCATGAGCTATAACTTCTCACAAGTCTGTTGTGTAGCACTGTATCGAATGCCTTTTGAAAGCCCATGTACACCACATCAACAGCATTACGCTCATCTACCCTTTCTGTTGCCCCTTCAAAAACTCCCAAGTTGGTTAAACATGATTTACCCTTTCGAAATCTATGCTGGCTCTTCCTAATCAATCCACGTTTTTCCATGTGACTACTAATTCTATCCCGAATAATTGTTTCTAGAAGCTTCCCCACCACTGAAGTTAAACTGATTGGTCTGTAATTCCTTACAACCTTTTTTGAACAAGGACGCAATGTTTGCAATTCTCCAGTCCTCCGGCACCTCCTGAGAGTCTAGGGAAGATTGAAAGATTATGGCCAGTGTCCCTGCAATTTCATCCCTTCAATATCCTTGGATGCACCTCAGCCGGTCCCAGTGCATTATCAACCTTAAGTACCCACAGTTTATCCAACACTCCCTCCTTATAAATTTTGAATCCTTCTAGTGACAGAGTTTCCTCCTCTGTCACCGTGGCTTCGGTAACATCTGCTTCCTTGGTAAAGACAGATGCAAAGTATTCATTTAACACCTCAACCATGCCCCCTGCATCACGTGTAAATCCCCTTTTTGGTCCCTAATCAGCCCTACTCCTCCTTTTACTCTCTTACTATTTATGTGTCGATAGATGACTTTGGGATTCCCCTTTGTGTTGGCTGTCAGTCTTTTTCTCATAATCCCTCTTTGCTTCTCTTATTTGCTTCTTCACCTCCCCTCTGAACCTGCGGTATTCTGCTTGGTTCTCAATTGTATTTTCTACCTGATAGCTGTCATAAGCACACTTTTTCTTTATCTTAATTTCTATCTCCTTTTTCACCTGGGGAGCTCTGGATTTGTTTGCCCTACCTTTCCCTTTTGAGGGAATATACTTTGACTGTGCCCGAACCATTTCTTCTTTGAAGGTAGCCCATTGTTCAGCTACAGTTTTTGCCGCCAACGTTTGGTTCCAGTCTATTCGGCCCAGCTCCGTTCTTGTCCCATTGAAGTCAGCTCTCCCCCAGTTAATTATTCTTACTGGATTGCACATTGTTTTTTTTAACCATCATCCTAAACTTTATGATATGATGATCACTGTCTCCTAAATGTTCCCTCACTGGCACTTGATCTACTTGGCCCACCTCATTTCCAAGAACCAGGTCCAACAGTGCATCCTTTCTTGTTGGACTGGACATATACTGCTGTAGAATATTCTCCTGAACACAATCTAGGTGCTCTTTCCCCTCTCTTCCCTTTACACTACCACTGTCCCAGTCTGCAGTCAGGTAATTAAAGTCGCCCATTATAATTACTCGGTAATGTTTGCCTCTCTCTGTACTTTCCCTGCAGATTTGTTCCTCTGTGTCCTTCCCACTAGTTGGCAGTCTATAGCCTACAATGAGCAACGTAATTACATCCTTTTTGTTCCTTAGCTCTAGCCAAATTGATTCTGTCCTTGAACCCTCTGGGACATCCTCTTTTTCCAGCATTGCAATGCTCTCTTAACCAATACCACCACCCCTCCTTTTCTTCCTGCCCTATCTTTCCTGAACACCTTGTGCCCAGGGAATACTTAACACTGAGTGCTGCCCTTGAGCGAGGTTTGCTGTTGCCATAACATCATATTTCCAGATGACAATCTGCATCTGTAACTCCCCAATCTTATTTACTGTACTTTGTGCATTCACATACATGCACAGTGACACTGATTTAATGACTTTCTCCCTTACTCCGACTCCACCTATTAACTTAGTATTTTCTATTCTAGTGCTATCTGTCTCTCCCAGTATTTTGTGCACCCTGGTATTCCTCTCTAATACTCTCCTGGTTCCCACACCCCTGTTGAGTTAGTTTAAAGCCCTCCCAACAGCACTAGCAAAACACCCTGCAAGGAACTCAGTCCTGGCTCTGTTCAGATGCAATCCATTTGGCTTGTACAGGCGCTATCTTCCCCAGAGCCAGTCCCAGGAATCTAAAGCCCGCCCCCCTGCACCATCTTTCCAGCCATGCATTTATCTGCCTTATCCTCATATTTCTGTACTCACTTGCACGTGGCACTGGGAGTAATCTGAAGATTACGACATTTGAGGTCCTTCTTGCTAATTTTCGATCTAGCTCCATAAATGTTGATTGCAGGACCACATCCCCCTTCCTATCTAAAAAAAGTTTCTTCATGTTACCGTTGTTTCTTCTGCGAATCACAAATCCGTGACCTCTGGTTCAACCCCCCTTCCCGTTGGGAACAGTTTCCCTTTACAGACTACCTAGCCCGTCATGATTTTGAATACTTCTATCAAATCTCCTCTTAACCTTCTCTTCCCTCAGGAGAACAATCCAGGTTCTCCAGTCTTTCCACATAACTGAAATACTTCATCCAAAGAATTAATCTTGTAAATCTTGTTTGCACCCTTTGCAATGCCTTCACATATTTCCTAGAATACACTGCCCAGAATTGGATACAATACTCCAATTGAGGCCGAATCATTGTTTTATAAAGGTTCATCATGACTTCCTTTCTTTTGTAGTCTATGCCTCTATTTATAAAGCCCAGGATCCTGTATGTCTTTACTAACCACTTTCTCAACCTCCCACCTTCAATGATTTACTTACATATACCCAGAGGTCTCTGTTCCTAAGCCCCTTTTGTTTATAATGCCATCCCTTATTCCTCCTACTTTACACTTCTCTGCATTAGATTACATCTGCCATGTTTCCACCCATTCCGCCAGTCTGTATATGTCCTCTTGAAGTCTATCACTATGCTCCTCACAGTTTACAATGCTTCAAATTTTGTGTCATCTGCATATTTATAAATTCAAACTCAATCACTCACTTCCTCCCTTCACAAAATTTTAGTTTTACCATATTATAGCCAACTACCTCTTCCCTTTCCCAGGGGTAGATGGAGCCACACCTTTTTACCATAGCCTAATTGCACTATTTATTGTACTTTAATGTGTATGCAAAAAAGTGTTGCCCACTCTTAAATTTTTATTTTCCTTTCCCTCTTCTCCCATCACTCTCATCTTCTCAGCTTGAACAGCTGCTTGAAAGATTGAAAAGTTGTGGACTGGCGGAAGCCCCGCTAACCCCCTAATCCTAACCAGATAGGGGCAGGACGCCTTGGAGCTGGAGAGGCGCCGCGCACCTCGGTCAACCGGCCGTGGAGAGGCTGGGGTGTCAGACGAAGGTGAGAGTTTCAGATGGTGCAAACATTCTTGTGTAGTCTTATCATTGATGGGAGCCTCAAAACTGGATTCCCCATTGATCATTGAAAGACGATGGCACCGTGTTTCAGATCTCCATTGTCTCACCAGGGTGCTTAGCGTGCACCATAACAGTGTGATGACTTAAACTAATGACATGTCGTTGTTCTCCCTTAGGTTTACCATCGCGTACCCAATCGCAGGACCTCAAAGACCCACTCCTGACGCCAGAGGACCAACAGGCTCCAGATGCACTTGCATCACACTCGCTCTGTGAACCAAGCATCAGTGCGGACACCAGTATCTTAGTGGGCGTTAGATCTTTGGCTAAAATGTTGATGCACAGCCATGAGGGCACTTCACACTCTCTTGAGGAGCAGGCAGAGGCAGAGAGTGCCCAAGGCACTGACAGTCGGAGGACTGCTGGAAATCAGGACGATGCTCAGTCGAAGGCAGATGATGAGCCACTGGAGTCGTTCATTAGGTGGCAGATGCTAGATGTCCAGTGAGATGTATGGGAGGATCTGACGGAGATCCATGAGGGTATATGTGTCATGGTCTCCATTATGGAAGAGTCCATGCGGAGCATGAGCACTGCGTTGACCCTCAGGGCCAAGTGCACTGCCTCCTCCATTGAGAGAGTGGTGACTCTCATGGAGAGGCAGCTCCAGGAACAAAATCAGGGGTTCCTAGGGTTGTGCTCGGACCTGCAAGCCCTCACACAGGCACTGACTTCAGGTGTTCAGTGTTCGTGTGGGAGATGGTTGAGGCACCCAGTATTCCAGCTAGGTGCCCGCCCATCAATGGTGAACAGGGAAGTCCAGAGCGACCTCACATTGGTGCGTGAGCTGCCTGTCTTCTTTGCGGGCTGCTCTCGGCACACTGGAAGATGGCAGCAGCTCCTCCGCTCCTCTGCCAGTGACCGTGGCATCAGATGAGGCTGCAGTGACTGGGGAGATGCCAGCCGTGGAACTGGCCACTCCCTCCCAGGCGGGGCCAGCACAGGCTCCACGGGCCAGAGGACACCTGCCACGGTCATCAACGCCAACAAGACAGCAGGGTCAGCAGGCTGCCTCCAATGCCAGTGCCAGCGAGGGGGGAGCACCAAGATGTAGCACCGGTAAACGTAAGTTTAAAGCACCATGAGCAGAAAAGGGACTAGTCACGGCTGAACTTCTGTTTTGTTTATTTTAACTGGCCTGGGGCTGAAGAGCAGATGAGGTTCTGTTAATTTGTTTTGACTGTCAACATGAAATAAATTTTCTTCGTCGTAATGGCCAGAGTATGCTTCACCTTTCTTATTTCCTGTGGTGCAGGGTACACCAGTGTGTAATGCTGGGCATGGTGGCTGGAAACTTTATTGCACAGGCACTGGGTGGACTTTGGGTTCAAAGGAAAGGGTCATTCCAGACATCCGGGATGAAAGCAGCAGCCCTGGCATGAGGTTGTAGTACTTAATTGGCAGCCTAGCTGAAGGAATGTTGGACCAAGGCGTCCCAGGCGTCTCTGTCTCCATGGAGATTACAGAGGTTTGCCTCCACGCCCTTAGCATTCTCCTCACTGTGCTCCTCTTCTGACTCACTGCTGGATTCATCATCTGTGGCCTGTGCAGCTATGTCAATATCCTCTTCCTCCAGTGGGTCTCCCCTTGCCAGTGCCAGATTGTGGAGAGTGCAGCATGCGACCCCTGTCAGTGACACCTGCCCTGGGAGGTATTGTAATGCTCCCCCTGAGTGGTCTGGGCATTGGAAGTGGATCTTCAGAAGACCTATGGTCCTCTATCACCACCCTTATGGAGGCTTGGCTCCTGTTGTACCGCTGCTCTGCCTCTGTTCTTGGATGGCGGAGAGGTATCATAAGCCACCTTTTCAGGGGATAGCCCTTGTCACCCAGCAGCCATCCATCCAGTCGGGCTGGAGCACTGAAGAGCCTTGGCACCTGGGAGTGTCTCAGAATGTAAGCATCATGGGAGCTGCCAGGGTACTTTGCACAGATTTGCAGAATCTGCATCCTATGGTCACACACTATCTGCACATTCACAGAGTGGAATCCCTTCCTGTTAACAAAGGCTGACCCGCTGGCGCCTTGATGGCCACGTGTGCAGTCGATTGCACCCTGGACACGGGGGAACCCAGCAATCGCTGCAAAGCCTCTGGCTCGCTCAGCATGGCTGGCCTCATCTGAACAGAAATGAATGAAAGTCAATACCTGCCTGAACAGAGCTTCTGTCACCAGCTTGACACAACTCTGGACAGCTGATTGGGAGACTCCACACAGATCCCCTACCAACCCCTGGAAAGAGCCGGAGGCATAGAAGTTGAGGGCTGCTGTGACCTTCAGAGCCACTGGCATGGGGTGTCCGCCTGCACAGTCACAGCTGATCTCAGCTGACAGATCTGACAATCATCTGACAGATGGAGGTCACTGTCTCCCTGGAGAGGCGGAACCTCCTTTAGCATTACACTGTGGACATATTAGGGTAGCTGCATCGCTGCCAGTAAACCCTGGCAACAGGATAGTGGTGTCTCCTGTGGCTCCTTATGCCTTGGACTACCTGCTGGCCCTGCACCCCCTGTGCCTGTGCCTCTCCTCCCACAGTCCACTCCCCTGGAAGCTGCCTGGCCTCCTCTCCCTTCTGCCCCTCTCTTCCTCCTCAGAGGAGGTGCTTCCAGTGGAGACCATAATCCCCATTACCAGGGTAACAGAAGGCTGTCTGATACCTGGAAGGGTCCACATGGTCTGAATTTTCCGGGGTCCTTGGAGATACCAGGGCATTCAGAAATGATGCCTGGAAATGCTAAAACTTGAAGCCTCGAGCAGAGATGAAGCTGCCATATACCAATAAGTCACCAGCAACAAAATATCTACCAAACTCCTCACTACTCACACTGGCAATGCTGCTGACCCTTTTTATCCCGCCAGTGGATGAGATTTTTGAAATTGTTGGCTGGCCGCCTGCCCGTTTTGCCCGTGTGACGAGTGTGAAATCACACGGGCAATGAAAAATTGGCGTCAATTGACTTTTAATGGCCTTAACTGGCTTCTTAATTAATGGTGGGCATGGCTCCAGCAACCACGCACGCCCACCAAGTGAAATATTGTGCATGTGCGCAATGACATTGGGACACTCACCTGACATCATCGCACACTATTTTACACTTGAGCGTGTTGGGCGCGCGCCCGCACGCCGAGTGAAAAATTCCACCCTATAACTGAATCAAATTTATTGTCAGAACTAGAATGATAACAGAAACATAAAGAAGAATAGCAAGCATGGTTCTTAACTTTCACTAGGATATTATTTCTGAGATTGTATTATTTCAAGGCTCGTGGTCCTTTTTGCAAGCATTAGCCTGAGTTTTGATGAAGCTGAAGATGGTACACTCTCCAGTCCCGCAACGACCACAGAGACTCAGGCTTCCTTTTAACTGGTTTTATTCAAGCATATGCAAGGGAACTGCAATCATTCCTGAGAATGAAGACCCAGCTCCCAGATTTATTACATTTGATTACTTTTGTACTTTTTCTTATCATAATACATTTGAGTACAGTTGAATACATCCAATCGGTAACCGACACACTGGTCCCATGCTAACTCTATCCTATTGAGTATATAAACATGTGATTTTGCTAACCAATTATACTAAAGGATGTATACATAACTATATTATCCAATCAAAATTAAAACATGTACGCAAAGACCTTGGTTCTCACAACTCAAGACTGTGTTTCATCAAAGCCCCCTCTTTGTCCCTTGTTCATCTTCCCATATCTATGCTAAAACCATCTGCCCTTTCCCTATGCGAGAGGGGAGTACACTTAATCTAATTTATGTCATACTTTTGTCTCCAGTCTGACTCTCAAGGTTGTGCAATGTTCATCATGTAATCTTCAACTCTTAATATGTTTAGCAGCCATGCCTGCTTGGAGATTTATGGGGTTTTTCAGTAAATTCTTACTATATTCTCTTTTAGCATTTTTAATTTCCCCCTAACAAAGCAAAGCACAGCTCTAAGTACCTTTGGGTTGTTTCTCGCCACAATGACTCAATGTATGGTTTTGAAATGAATTATTAAAATAAGCTCAAGAACTAGTGAAAGGTTCATATTTATTCCCAGTTTCCAGATACAGAACTGTCAAGCAAAATAACAATGGTAGCACACCATGTTATAAAGCAGCAAGAATACAAAAAGCAGCAGTAATACAAAAGCAGTGCTAATACATTGTGCACCTACCCCTTCCTATGAATGTGTAGTCTTTCCTTAGTTGAACAATCATCAAATCAAAGTAGCTGGTCTGCTTTCCCGTTGACAGCATAGCATTTCTCAGATGGTGATTTTGAGAAGAAAGGTTGCTTTCATTTTAATATAAGCCAGTTCAGAAAGATAATTTGTCTTTCTCTTTCTAAGTAATTCACAAATAAAGAAAAAAGTACAAACCACAATCTTGTAATTTTAAACAAGATGTTTCTCAGTCATGGTGATTAAAGATTGACTCTAGAACGTGCATCCGTCTGTTTGGATCCAACAACTCTAACACGTCCCTGGTGATTTTTAGTATCCATGACTCAACTTAGTATTATAATGTGTATGATACATTATAATGTATATATAATATAATATATACACACACAGCTATAAAATATTTAAAACAAATGATTAGAGAGTTGTACCTTTGCTCTGAAAAAGCTGTTAGTAATGTAATTTGTTTTTATCAGAATATTTGACACCTCTTGATTCTATTTGACAAAATTCAACTGCACTAATGCAGTTTAATATTTAGCATCTAACACCAAATTAATCATGCCTTGTTTTATGAATGTCCCTTTATTCAACCTTTTGTTATGTTGACAAAAAGGAAGAAAATTACATTTATTGATGTATGCTGCTGCTTCTATTAACTGAGCACGCATGTCCAAAAATCAAATTGCTGTCTGATCTGAACATTGCTTTAACTTGCAAAAATGTTGGTTTTACATCACGAGGGAGTAAATAATACTAATTGTTATTAAATACAGATAATTTTGATTTGTTACTTTTAGTGAATTGACTTACTGCAATAACGGTTCTCTTATCCATTGTAACTTCAGTAGATATTTGGCAAAGCCCCATGAAAATTCATTTTCAGCATATTTATTTGTCAATTTATAAGATAATGTTTTAGATAGTTGTTTACCATCATATTATCAATGTGAATGTTTCTTTTTATGGGCACAGCAATGAATTTGTCAAAAATGCTGGCATAATATTCTGCTTTTAGGTATCAAGCTGTATTCATATGGTTGTTTTCAAATCAAACAAGGAGGTTTTAGTATCAGTGCATTCTTATTTATTGTAATCAAGATTACAGCTGTGATAACTTCACTTTTGTGTTTTCCAATTTAATCCTGTCATTTAGTACTAAATTTTGTTTGTTTTGGAAGCATTCACAGAAAATCTGAGACATTTCTTGTTAAAGGTTTGATTAACACCTTTTTCTTATTCTTGTTCTATTTTGACGGTAAACAACTGATACATTTGAAAATAAGGGAAAATACTGTGTATGCTGGAAACCTGAAATAAAAACAGAAAATGCTGGAAATACTCAGCAGGTCTAGATGCAGCTGTGGAGAGAGAAATAGTTAATGGCCTAGATCTAGTTGTCCCAATAGCATTCAGTGCTGAAAAGTTTGCCACTATCGAGGGCCGCAACAGCACGGCAACTTCGGAGGAGCTGATTTAGGCTCAATCTGGAAATTGTGGTGCGCCTGAAACGGCTTAGGGAGCCCATGCGAATGGTCCTGCCGAGACCTGTCAGCATGTAAACATGGACTGATTGCCCTGTACTTACACTTGTATTTGCATTGCATTATTTAGGGCTCCACCTAGCAGGTGTACAGCCTGCTCAGAGGCACAGCCCTTTAAATCAGCAGTCGTGTCAAAATATTCCCACACCCCTGACACTCACTGGCCCCTGCTCTGCACTCCTGCAACTGCAACCCGCCTCCCAATTCCATCATAGCACTGCCGGCTCTGCTTCCTTCCACCCTCGAATTGCAGTTATGAATGTATATTTGTAAATTTAGATACCACAGAGACTGATTGAAAGACTTAACCAACAATTACATACTTCAATCAAAAGCACCCTGTCCTCAATCACAATTTGTTGTACTTAACCAGGATTTTTAAAAATCGTACAGACAATCATATTAAATAAAATAATTGGTAATTATGTCACATAGATATTGTACATTTTTTTTCTTAAAAACAATGAAATAGATTATTCACTTACTTCCCCACCCCCGGCTCCCACTCCCGCATCCCTGGCTACACTCCACGCTGGCTACTCAGTCTTGCCGATAGCGTCGGGGGGTGGGGGCAGCTGGAAAAGCCATTAAAATCATGACACTTGCTTGCCAATGAGCTGAATGCTCATTTCAAGAGTACGCCTCTGTATCTCCATGATCACAAGATCTGGGCCAATGTTTCAGGTCAAGTACCTTTCATTAGAACATGAGAAAAGGCCATTGACACGAAACATTAACTGTGTTTCTCTCTCCACAGATGCGGTCGGCCTATAAGACCAAAAGACATAGAAGCAGAAATTAGGCCATTCGGCCCATCGAGTCTGCTCCGCCATTCAGTCATGGCTGATAAGTTTCTCAACCCCATTCTCCCGCCTTCTCCCCGTAACCTTTGATCCCCTTACCAATCAAGAACCTATCTCTCTCGGTCTTAAATACAATCAATGACCTGGCCTCCACAGCCTTCTGTGGCAATGAATTCCATAGATTCACCACTCTCTGGCTAAAGAAGTTTCTCCTCATCTCTGTTCTAAAAGGTCTTCCCTTTACTCTGCGGCTGTGCCCTCGGGTCCTAGTCTCTCCTACTAATGGAAACATCTTCCGCACGTCCACTCTATCCAGGCCTTTCAGTATTCTGTAAGTTTCAATCAGATCCCCCCCTTATCCTTCTAAACTCCATTGAGTATAGACCCAGAGTCCTCAAACGTTCCTCATATGTTAAGCCTTTCATTCCTGGGATCATTCTCGTGAACCTCCTCTGGACCCTCTCCAGGGCTAGCATATCCTTCCTGAGATATGGGGCCCAAAATTGCTCACAATATTCTAAATGTGGTCTGACCAGAGCCTTATAAAGCCTCAGCAGCACATCCCTGCTTTTATATTCTAGTCCTCTCGAAATAAATGCCAACATTGCATTTGCCTTCCTAACTACCACATCAACCTGCAAGTTAACCTTAAGAGAATCCTGGACTAGGACTCCCAAGTCCCTTTGCACTCCAGATTTCTGAATTCTCTCCCCATTTAGAAAATAGTCTATGCCTCTATTCTTCCTACCAAAGTGCATGACCTCACACTTGCCCATGTTGTATTCCATCTGCCACTTCTTTGCCCATTCTCCTGACCTATCCAAATCCTTCTGCAGCCTCCCCGCCTCCTCAATACTACTGTCCCTCCACCTATCTTTGTATCATCTGCAAACTTAGCCAGGATGCCCTCAGTTCCTTCATCTAGATCATTAATGTATAAAGTGAAAAGTTGTGGTCCCAACACTGACCCCTGCGGAACTCCACTAGTCACCGGCCGCCATCCTGAGAAGGACCCCCTTATCCCCATTCTCTGCCTCCTGCCAGACAGCCAATCTTCGATCCATGCTAGTACCTTGCCTCTAACACCATGGGCTCTTATCTTACTGAGCAGCCTCCTGTGCGGCACCTTTTCAAAGGCCTTCTGGAAGTCCAAGTAGATAACATCCATTGGCTCTCCTTTGTCTTACCTAATCGTTACCTCCTCAAAGAATTCTAACAGATTTGTCAGGCATGACCTCCCCTTGATGAAACCATGCTGACTTTGCCCGATTTTACCATGCACTTCCAGGTATTCTGAAATCTCATTCTTAGTAATGGACTCTAAAATCTTACCAACGACCGACTTCAGGCTAATTGGCCTGTAATTTCCCGTCTTTTGCCTCACTCCCTTCTTAAACAGGGGGGTTACATTAGTGATTTTCCAGTCCCCTGGGACCCTTTCTGACTCCAGTGATTCCTGAAAGATCACCACTAACGCCTTCACTATCTCTTCAGCTATCTCCTTCAGAACTCTGGGGTGTAATCCATCTGGTCCAGGTGATTTATCCACCTTCAGACCTTTCAGTTTTCCGAGCACCTTCTCCTTGGTAATGGCCACCATACTCACCTCTGCCCCCCGACTGAAGGCTGTGCTGTGTTACTTTGGATAATTGGTTATAGGTTACAGAACAGATGCAAAGGCTCATGCCACTTGCACTAAAGCTATCTCGGAGTATTGGTAAAATGTTGCACATAAAAGAATGTTCTCACTAGCTATACCTTCCTTTAATAGCATTACAAGTGAAAAAGGCTGGAATTAGAAAAGAGATTATTTGTTAATGAAGCCATTGTTTATTGCTGTTTTCCTTGAAACTAGTGCCATTGTGAATACAGATATTTAACCTCAGCACATACATAAGACCATAGGATGTAGGAGCAGAAGTAGGCCATTCAGCCCATCGAGACTGCTCTGCCATTCAGTGAGATCATGGTTGCTCTGATAATCCTCAACTCTATTTTCCTGCCTTTTCCCCATAACCCTTGATTCCCTTACTGATTAAAAATCTGTCTACCTCAGCTGTGAATATACCTACACAGTACTGCTTTGAGCTTTAAGCAAAATCAAAGCACTTAGTTGAGCAGTCAATTTCACCTGACCACACCTGTGTGAAACCTAGTCACTGGGGCAGGTTGGTTTAATGGCTGTGAATAGAATGGTTTCTATGTATTTTGTGCTTTGACGTACATACATTGGTCCATGGAGCATTTTTCAGACTGTGTGTTTACACAACGTGAACTCAGACTACAAATTTCCATAGGAATGTCTGGCAGTAGTGCAGTTCTATATGATGAATTTTTATAATTACATATATTCGTTGAAGTCAAAGTAAGCAAGACCAGATATCTAATACAGCAAATGACAAAGCTACGTGCATCAAGAGTGGAATTATTTATTGTCATGTAACTGGCTACCATCTTAGCTGTTAGCATTTGTGTTAAGTTTTACTGTATATAAAAAAGAAACAAAGATAATGGTCCAGATTTTGCATTGGGAAATGTGAACTTACTGAGTTCTTTGGCTGCAGTGAGAATTTCAACAACTCTGTGCAGCATGGTTCACCAATGAAAGGGTCAGCGAGGAATTGCAGTCAGGTGCATTCCAAATGAAGCCACGTCCCTAATGGCATCACAAGCTGAAGGCATGTCTGTTGAGGTCAGTCTTCAGCTCAGAGGTAGTTGGGTGTTTTATAAATACTTTTAGACACTTCTTAAAATGTTTTTAAACTTTTAAATATCTTTAAACACTTCAACAAACTTTGACTGCCCCTGGCAAACACCTGGACAAATTGCCTTGGTTTAAACAGGAGTGAGTCCATAATGGACTTTGCAACTTTTTTATTATTCATTCACGGGGTGTGGGCTTCACTGGCTGGGGCAGCATTTATTGCCCATCCCTAGTTGCTCTTGAGAAGGTTGTGGCGAGCTGCCTTCTTGAACTGCTGCAGCCCATGTGGTGTAGGTACACCCACAGGGTTGTTAGGAAAGGAGTTCCAGGATTTTGACCCAGTGACTGTGAAGGAACGGCGATATATTTCCAAGTCAGGATGGTGTGTGACTTGGAGGCAAACTTCCAGGTGGTGGTGTTCCCATCTATTTGCTGCTCTTGACCTTCCAAATGGTAGTGATCGTGGGTTTGGACGGTGCTGCCTAAGGAGCCTTGGTGAATTCCTGCAATGCATCTTGTAGATGGTACACACTGCTGTTACTGCATGTCAGTGGTGGAGGGAGTGAATGTTTAGATGGGGTGCCAATCAAGCGGACTGCTTTCTCCTGGACGGTGACAAGCTTCTTGAGTGTTGTGGGAGCTGCACTCATCCAGGCAACTAGGGAGTATTCCATCACACTCCTGACTTGTGCCTTGTAGATGGTGGACAACATTGGGGAGTCAGGGGGTGAGTTACTCATCGCAGGATTCCAGCCTCTGACCTGCTCTTGCAGCCACAGTATTTATATGGCTAGTCCAGTTCAGTTTCTGGTCAATGGTAACCCCCAGGATGTTGCTAGTGGGGAATTCAGTGATGGTAATGCGTTTGAACATCATGGGGCAATGATTAGATTCTCTCTTGTTGGAGATGGTCATTGTCTGGCACTTGTGTGGCATGAATGTTACTTGACACTTGTCAGCCCAAGCCTGGATATTGTCCAGGTCTTGCTGCATTTGGGCATGGACTGCTTCAGTATCCAAGGAGTGCCGAATGGTGCTGAATATTGTGCAATCATCAGCGAACATCCCCACTTCTGACCTTATGATAGAAGAAAAGTAATTGATGAAGCAGCTGAAGACGGCTGGGCCGAGGACACTACCCTAAGGAACTCCTGCAGTGATGTCCTGGAGCTGAGATGACTGACCTCCAACAACCACAACCATCTTCCTTTGTGCTAGGTATGACTCCAAACAGTGGAGAGATTGCCTCCTGATTCCCATTGACTCCAGTTTTGCTAGGGCTCCTTGATGCCACATTTGGTCTAATGCAGCCTTGATGTCAAGGGCAGTCACTCTCGCCTCACTTCAGGAGCTCAGCTCTTTTGTCCATGTTTGAACCAGGGCTGTAATGAGGTCAGGAGCTAAATGGCCCTGGCAGAACACAAACTGGGCATCAGTGAGGAGGTTATTCTAAACAAGTGCCACTTGATAGCATTGTTGATGACCCCTTCCATTACTTTACTGATGATGGAGAGTAGACTGAAGGGGCGGTAATTGGTCGTGTTGGCTTTTTGTGTACAGGACATACCTGGGCAATTTTCCACATAGCCGGGTAGATGCCAGTGTTGTAGCTGTGCTGGAACAGCTTGGCTAGGGGCGTGGCAAGTTCTGGAGCACAAGTCTTCAGTACTATTGCTGGAATATAATCAGGGCCCATAGCCTTTGCAGTATCCAGTGCCTTCAGCCGTTTCTTGACATCACGTGGAGTGAATCGAATTGGCTGAAGACTGGCATCTGTGAGCTGGGGACCTCCGGAGGAAGCCGAGATGGATCACCCACTCGGCACTTCTGGCTGAAGATTGTAGCAAATGCTTCAGCCTTATCTTTTGCACTGACGTGCTGTGCTCTCCCATCATTGAAGATGGGGATATTTGTTGAGCCTCCTCCTCCAGTGCGTTGTTTAATTGTCCACTTAAATTTCATCAGAGAAAAGAGGCAAACTATTTCTATAAATTATAAATTCTATATTTATTTATGTTCTATAAGTATTGAGAGGCAAAATATTCAAGGGTAGTCAGCTTTAAATACCTGAGTCATTCTGATCAGAAATTCTGATGCAATTATGCCAGGTTCACATGGGCATTGAGCACACTAGATGTCTTGTGAGGGAAACCCTATACTGACCAAGGATTGGCTGTGATATAGAGAAGATTGTGAGGATGTGCGAGGCATGTCAGGCACACCAGCCAAGCCAACACAAGGAATCATTGATACCTCACAAGATTCCAACACATCCATGGATCAGAATTGCTACACATCTATTTACTGTCTATGGTGATGATTTTCTATTATTGATGGAATATTTTTCCAAGTTTCTGATTATTTGCCAACTACACAATACATCAACAGCAGCTGTTGCCATTACACTCAGTACCGTTTTCAATATGTTTGGGACGCCACAAGAAATTGTCTCAGGCAGTGGTCCTCAATGCACAGGCAAACCATTTTGATACATGGGCAAAGTGGAGCATTGATCACATTACACCATCTCCACACTATCGTCAAACAGCCTAGTGGAGTGAATGTCTCATACTACTAAGTCCTTGATTATTAAATGCCAAGAAATGAAGCAGAATTTCCAAGTCGCAATGCTACATCTAAGGGTAGCACCATTGAGTGCAAGTTTACCCTCACCAGCTAAGCTCATATTTGGAGGCAAGTCTGAACGACTCTTCTAAGCCAACACCTGCCCAAGTTTACAGTTGTATAAGATGAGCCACTGGAAAAATGGGAGGATGAAGGATATGCATGACCGACATGCAGGTAGAGAATTGCCAAGTTTGACCATAGGTTTAAAAAGGACAGGCCCTACATCTGACAGAGAGAACCTGGTTTTTCAGCGGAATAGCCAAGGTCTGTCAAGAGCCAAGATCATATGAAATGCTGACACCAGATGGAGCAGCATTGCACAGAAATTGATGTCAACTCAGGGAGATGTCCAATAATGCAACACCCAGCAATCCTTCAAGAATAGAACATATTCAAAGGTGAGATCTGAACATAGCATTGTGGAAGGTCATGGTGAAAACAGCCAGCGCGATGTTGTTGCGCAAGAAAGCAACAGGCCTACAAATCAAAACCACCTTGATAACAGTCAGAGATCTCAAAGAAGTTTCACTGTGACCAGGTCGGGTCATATTGGCAAACCACCTTTTCAAAGACTTATAAATTTGTAAAGTTGTGAGCTCACAATGCACAAAAGTTTTGCTTTAATGTAAATAGTGTTATGATATCTTATTACTATCAGTTTATATCTTAGCTTTAAACAAAGGGGGCATGTTGTAATATGTCTTTAAATGGGTATGTCCATACATCATAATGTGTATACATCATCAGACAGGATATTATGTCAACTGTCATGTGACACAGTAATTGGAATGTGTTAGTAAGAGCTCTCCAGCAATGTGCATATTAGCGTAATTATTACTGTAATCTTTGAATAAAGAGCTCACAATATTGTTTAACAGTCCTACTTGAGTGATTGGTGAGTTTGTATTTGAAGGATAGAAGGAAAATGAAGAGTAATTTCATGGGTTTGGAAGGTGCTGCCTAAGGAGGCTTGATGAGTTGCAAAAGTGCATCTTGTACATGGTACACACTGCTACATTGGCGCATTGATGGTGGAGGGGGTACCGATCAAGTGGGCTGCTTTGGCCTGGATGATGTCGAGCTTCTTGAGTATTGTTGGAGCTGCACTCATCCAGGCAAGTGGAATGTATTTCATCATATTCCTGACTTGTGTCGTGAAGATGGTGGACAGGCTTTGGGGGTCAGGTGGTGAGTTATTCATTGCAAAATTCCCAGCTTCTGCCCCGCTCTTGTAGCCATAGTATTTATATGGCTGGCTGGGTAAGTTTCTGGTCAATGATAACACCCAGGATGTTGATGGTAGGCTATTCAGTGATGGTAATGCCATTCAATGTCAAGGTGAGATGGTCGGATTCTCTCTTGTTGGAGATGGTCATTGCCTGACATTTGTTTGGTGAAAATGTTTCTTACCATTTATCAGCCCAGGCCTGAATGTTGTCCAGATCTTGCTGCAAATGTACATGGACTGCTTCAGTATCTGAAGAGTCGTGAATGGTACTACATACTGTGCAACCATCAGCGATCATCCCCACTTCTGACCTTAAGATGAAAGGAAGGTCATTCATGAATTAACTGAAGATGGTTGGTCCTAGGAATGGTCTTTGTTGCCAGACAAATGTTCAAGAAAAATGTTGAGAACAACATTAGGAACTCTTTATTGTAGTAATCGACCTGACCAAAGCATTTGACTCAGTAGATTGCGAGGCTCTGTGAATTGTGCTCCACTGATTTGGATGTTCAAGAAACTTCGTCACAATCCTGTAATTGCTTCCTGGTGATATGACTGCAACTGTCTTGAGTGCAAGATCTGATACAAATGCCTTCAAAATCTGGACTACAGTCAGGCAAGGCTGTATGATAGCCCCCATATGATTTACAATCTACCTGACAGTGGCTATTCACCTCATCAAAGATCAGTGGCCCTCTACTGTCAGTATTAAATACCGTCTAGATGGAAAGTTCTTTAACTTCAGTCACCTTCATGCCAAAACTAAACTGACCACTATAGACATACATGACCTACCATTTGTGGATGACTGCAGTGTCATTGCCCACTCTGCATCAGATATGCAAAACACTCTTCAATTCTGCATCATTGAATGTTGCCAAAATTAACTCATATAATATATCAACCTACAAATATTCCACCTTCCAAAAATGTTGAAGGAGAAATTCTGGAATACGTTGAGCACTTCCCAATACACCTGGCAGCCGCCTCTCTCAAAAAGCCACCATTGATGGAGATCCAACACTGGATCAGCTGTGCCAGCTCAGCCTTCTGCAAACTACAGCAGTGAGCGTTTGACAACAAAGACCTCTGCAAGTCAACAAAAGTCCTCGTGCACATAGCAGTTGTCTTCACTACATTCCTATACTGAAGTGAGACCTGGATTATGTATCAGTGACACACAAGAGTGTAAGAGAAATTCCACCAGCAATGCCTCTGCGGCATCCTCTGGATTCGATGGAAGGAACAAATGCTAATGTCCTTGAAGACAACTCCACAAGCATTCATGCAAAACTATAACAAAATCAACTTTGATGGTCTGAACACTTAGTACAGATGGCTGAAAACCCTTTCTCCCACCAGGTCCTGTTCTGTCAATGCTCAAATGGCCAATGTTCCAGTGGAGGACAGAAAAAAGCTTCAAAGACACTCCACAACTCTCCCTGAAGCATGGCAGCATTGACCTTGTTGACTGGGAGGATCTTGCTACCAATGGTTCAGAACAGCAACAACTTGCCCATCCAGTTGCATCACACTTTAAGTTACAACATCTTAATGATGAGGCAGAATGGCAACAAAGAAGGAAAGAAAAGGATGCAAATCCTGCACCCTGGATCCCACTACCTCGTGAGAAGTCCTGCCCCATGTGTCCAAAGATTTGCAGGTTGAGAATCAATCTGTTCACTCATACGAAGACTCATGGCAGAAACTTGTGACCCTGAGTAGATGTCATCCTTGAATCAAGGGGCAACTGACGATGACAATCCTGAGGAACTCCTGCAGCAATGCACTGGTCCTGTGATGATTGGTCTCCAATGAGAACAACATCTTCCTTTGTGATAGGTATGAATCCAACCAGTGGAGTGTTTTCCTCCTGAATCCCATTGGCTTCAATTTTACTTGGGCTGTTTGATGTCACACGGTGAAATGCTGCCTTGATATCAAGGGCATTCAGTCTCACCTCACCTCTTGAGTTCAGCTTTTTTGTCCATGTTTGGACCAAGGCTGTAATGAGATCAGGTGCCAAGTGGCCTGGGTGGAACCCAAACTGAACGTCAGTGAGGAGGTTATTGATCACCTTCCATCACTTTGCTGTTGATCAGAGTTGACTGATGGGTTGGTAATTGGCTGTCATGGATTTGTCTTGCTTTTAGTAGTCAGGTCATAACTGGGCAATTTTCCACATTGGCGGAAAAATATCAAAGTTGTAGCTGCATTGGAACAGCTTGGCTGGGGACCCAACTAGTTCTTGAACATAAATCTTCAGTTACCACTGCAAGGATGTTGTCAAATATGCCTTTGCTGTATTCAATGCGTAATTCAGCCATTTATTTATATCACGCAGAGTGAATCAAATTGACTGGCATCTGTGAGGTTAGGGATCGCAAGATCGATCATCCACTTGACACTTCTGGAGATGATTGCAAATGCTTCAGCCTTATCTTTTGCACTGATATGCTGGGCTCCTCATCATTGAGGATGGGGATATTTGTGCTCAGTTTTTCAGGTTTTATTTCTCATCCCTCTCATTGGATTGAAATTAAAGAAGTTAGGGCAATGCTTGTAAGTCCTGGCTAGAGTAAATCTAATATATCTGGCCCATTGTGTTTCACCTTAAAATTGTGCTGATCTCTCACTGCAGATTCTACTGTGAAATATATGCCGCAGAGCCAGGTTTTTGCCAAGAACATGTTTCCCAGTCACAACATTGTAAATGTGGGGCTGGTAAATCCTTCTACAAATTTTCGCACAAATGAAGATATTCAGTCACCATATCCATCAACTAGGTTTTGAAGTTTTAGATATGGGCAAAGTGGGAACTGAGCCTTCTCTTGCTGGAGGATCTTTCCAGACCTCCTCATTTCTGCCTAGATTTAGCATCACGGTCAACTGCCAAGTTTTTTGGAAGGTACATTGCTGGAGGGTGGTATTTGGGGTTGTCACCGCCTCAACTCTTACTAGATTTTCATAGAATGTACATCAACTTGTGGACAATTGTGAACATAAGCCCATCACTCTAGTGTATTACTGCTCCAGTGTTTTAAGCAGCACAGTACTGATCAGCTCCATCGTACAAGAAGTTCAATATACATTGTTGAATTTAAAGTGATTCACAACTGTACTATATATACCAAAGTTGGCTATTGAGCCTTAAACAGTTTGCACCATTGTTTATGTTCCACACGAGCCTCCCCAGCCTCTTCATCAAATCTTCCTCTTCCTTTCTTCCTCATGTTTTTATCTGGCTTTCCCTACCTATTTAAGAGCTGGATACTAGCCTCAGAACCCATACAGTAAGATTGAGGATCTCTGAAGGAGCCAAATTTTGAATATCCATACACTGGCTTGTTGGTTTTGCAGCAGTATGGCAATCTGATTAACTGGATACAATCAGGGGATGGTAACACAGTGGTAATGTTACTGGACCAGTCATCCAGAGGCCTGGACTGATTCTCTGAAGACATGAGTTCAAATCTCACCACAGCAGCTGCAGGAATTTAAATTCAGTTAAATAAATCTGGAATAAAAAGCTGGTTTTGTTAATGGTGACCATGAAACTGCCAAATAGCCATAAAACCCATTTAGTTCACTAATGTCCTTTAGAGAAGGCAACGTGCCACCCTTACCAGTCTGGCCTGTATGTGGTTCTAGTTTTACAGGAATGTGATTAACTGCCCTTGGAAATGTCCTATAGGAAGGCAATTAGTTGTATCAAAAGTTAAATAGCACTGTGGGTTTACCGACACCACATGGACTGCAGCAGTTGATGAAGGCAGCTTACCCACCACCTTCATAAGGGCAATTTGGGATGGGCAATAAATACTTCACATTGAGGGTACCCTCCATCGTGTTGTGTGGCACTACCACCATGTTAAATGGGATAGATTTCAAACAGATCTAGCAACTCAAGGCTGGACATCCATGAGGCGCTGTGGGCCATCAGCAGCAGCAGAATTGTACTCGAACACAATATGTAACCTCATGTCCCGGCATATCGCCCACTCTACCATTAAGGGGATCAACTCTGGTTCAATGAACAGCGCAGGAGGGCATGCCAGGAGCAGCACCAGGCATCCCTAAAAATGAGGTGTCAACCTGGTGAAGCTATAACACAAGACTACTTGCATGCAAACAGCATAAGCAGCAAGTGATAGACAGAGCTAAGCAATCCCGCAACCAACGGATCAGATATAAGCTCTGCAGTCCTGCTACATCCAGTCGTGAATGGTGGTGGACAATTAAACAACTTACTGGAGGAGGAGGCTCCACAAATATCCCCATTGTCAATGATGGAGGAGCCCAGCACATCAGTGCAAAAGATAAGGCTGAAGCATTCGCAACAATCTTCAGCCAAAAGTGCCGAGTAGATGATCCATCTCGGCTTCCTCCGGAGGTCCCCACTCACAGATGCCAGGCTTCAGCCAATTTGATTCACTCCACGTGATGTCAAGAAACAGCTGAAGGCACTGGATACTTCAAAGGCTATGGGCCCTGATTATATTCCAGCAATAGTACTGAATACTTGTGCTTCAGAACTTGCCATGCCCCTAGCCAAGCTGTTCCAGTACAGCTACAACACTGGCATCTACCCGGCTAAGTGGAAAATTGCCCAGGTACACAAAAAGCAGGACAATTACCGCCCCATCAGTCTACTTTCGATCTTCAGTAAAGTAATGGAAGGGGTAATCAACAGTGCTATGAAACGGCACATGCTTAACAATAACCTGCTCACTGAAGCCCAGTTCACATTGCGCCAGGGCCACTCAGCTCCTGACCTCATCACAGCCTTGATTCAAACATGGACAAAAGAGCTGAACTCCCGAGGTGAGGTCAGACTGACTGCCCTTGACATCAAGGCAGCATTTGACCGAGTGTGGCATCAAGGAGCCCTAGCAAAACTGGAGTCCATGGGAATCAGGGGGAAAACTCTCTGCTGGTTGGAGTCATACCTAGCACAAAGGAAGATGGTTGTAGTTGTTGGAGGTTAGTCATCTCAGCTCCAGGACATTACTGCAGGAGTTCCTCAGGGTAGTGTCCTCGGCCCAACCATCTTCAGCTGCTTCATCAATGACCTTCCTTCTGTCATTAGGTCAGAAGTGGGGATGTTCACTGATGATTGCACAATGTTCAGCACCATTCGTGACTCCTCAGATACTGAAGCAGTCCATGCCCAAATGCAGCAAGACCTGAACATTATCCAGGCTTGGGCTGACAAGTGGCAAGTAATATTTGTGCCACACAAGTGTCAGGCAATGATCATTTCACAGAATCACAGAATCACACAGTGCAGAAGAGGCCCTTCGGCCCATCGAGTCTGCACCGACACGTGAGAAACACTTGACCTACCTACCTAATCCCATTTACCACTACATGACCCATAGCCTTGAATGTTATGATGTGCCAAGTGCTCATCCAGGTACTTTTTAAAGGATGTGAGGCAACCCGCCTCCACCACCCTCCCAGGCAGCGCATTCCAGACTGTCACCACCCTCTGGGTAAAAAGGTTTTTCCTCACATCCCCCCTAAACCTCCTGCCCCTCACCTTCAACTTGTGTCCCCTCATGACTGACTCTTCAACTAAGGGGAACAGCTGCTCCCTATCCACCCTGTCCATGCCCCTCATAATCTTGTACACCTCGATCAGGTTGCCCTCAGGTTCTCTGCTCCAACGAAAACAGCCCAAGTCTATCCAACCTCTCTTCATAACTTAAATGTTTCATCCCAGGCAACATCCCGGTGAATCTCCTCTGCACCCCCTCTAGTACAATCACATCCTTCCTATAATGTGGCGACCAGAACTGCACACAGTACTCCAGCCATGGCCTCACCAAGGCTCTATACAACTCCAACATGATTTCCCTATTTTTGTAATCTATGCCTCGATTGATAAAGGCAAGTGTCCCATATGCCTTTTTCAGCACCCCACTAACATGCCCCTCTGCCTTCAGAGATCTATGGACACATACGCCAAGGTCCCTTTGTTCCTCAGAACTTCCTCATGCCATGCCGTTCATTGAATACTTCCTTGTCAAATTACTCCTTTTCAGGGTTAAATTCCATCTGCCACTTATCTGCCCATTTGACCATCCCGTCTATATCTTCCTGTAGCCCAAGACACTCAACCTCACTGTTAACCACCCAGCCAATCTTTGTGTCATCTGCAAACTTACTAATCCTACCCCCACATAGTCATCTATGTCGTTTATATAAATCACAAATAATAGAGGACCCAGCACAGACCCCTGTGGTACGCCACTGGACACTGGCTTCCAGTCAATAAAGCACCCTTCTGTCATCACCCTCTGCCTCCTACAACTAAGCCAATTTTGAATCCACCTTAACAAATTACCCTGTATCCCATGTGCATTTGCCTTCTTTATAAGTCTCCCATATGGGACCTTGTCAAAGGATTTGCTGAAATCCATATAAACTACATCAACTGCACTACCCTCATCTATGCACCTGGTCACCTCCTCAAAAAATTCAATCAAATTTGTTAGGCATGACCTCCCTCTGACAAAGCCATGCTGACTATCCCTGATCAAACCTTGCCTCTCCAAGTGGATATAGATTCTCTCCTTCAGAATTTTCTCCAATAGTTTCCCTACCACTGACATGAGACTCACTGGCCTGTGGTTCCCTGGCTTATCTCTACATCCCTTCTTAAATAGCTGAACCACGTTAGCTGTTCTCCAGTCCTCTGGCACCTCCCCCGTGGCCAGAGAGGAATTAAAAATTTGGGTCAGAGCCTCTGCGATCTCCTCCCTTGCCTCCCTCAGCAGTCTGGGACACAAATCATCCGGACCTGGAGATTTGTCCACTTTTAAGCCTGCCAACACCTCCAATACCTTGTCACTCCCTATATCAATTTGCTTAAGAACCTCGCAGTCTCTCTCCCTGAGTTCCATACTTTCATCCTCATTCTCTTGGGTGAAGACGGATGTGAAGTCTTCGTTCAACACTCTACCAATGTCCTCTGGCTCCATCCATAGATTGTCCCCTTGGTCCCTACTCTTTCCCTGGTTATCATCTTCCCATTGATATATTTATAGAATATCTTGGGATTTTCCCTACTTTTACCAGCCAGAGCTTTCTCATATTCTCTCTTTGCTGTCCTAATTGCTTTCTGAAGCTCCACCCTGCACTTTCTGTACTCCACTAATGCCTCCACTGATTTGCTTCCCCTGTACCTGCTAAAAGCCTCTCTTTTCCTTCTCATCGTATCCTGAATATCTCTGGTCATCCATGGTTCTCTGGGCTTGTTACTCCTTCCTATCACCCTAGAGGGAATATGTTGAGACTGTACCCTCCCCATTTCCTTTTTGAATGCGCCCCACTGTTCCTCTGTAGATTTCCCCACAAGTAGCTGTTCTCAGTTTACCTTGGCCAGATCCTGCCTTATTTTACTAAAATCCGTTCTCCCCCAATCCAAAACATTTTTTTGCAACTTGTCCCTTTCTTTGTCCATCACAAGCTTAAATTGTACCATAACAAAAATAAAAATAAAAATACCTGGAAAAACTGAGCAGGTCTGACAGCATCTGCGGAGAGGAACACAGTTAACGTTTTGAGTCCATATGACTCTTCAACAGAACTATTGTACCATGTTGTGGTCGCTATCACTAAAATGCTCCCCCACCACTGCCTCTGCTATCTGTTCGGCTTCATTCCCCAGAATTAGGTCCAGCACTGCACTGTCCCTTGTTGGGCCATCTACATTTTGACCTAAAATGTTCCTCTATACACATTTCAAGAAATCTACTCCATCCAAGCCCTTAACACTATCTCTATCCCAATTAATGTTGGGAAAGTTGAAATCACCTAATATAATTACCCTATTGTTATTGTTTTTACACACCTCCACAAATTGTGCACAGATTTGCTCCTCAATTTTCCGCTGACTATCTGGGGGTCTATAATAAACACCTAACAATGTGGCTGCCCCTTTTTTATTCCTAAGCCCTACCCACAAAGCTTCATTTGATGCCCCCTCCAAGGTATCATCTCTCCTTACTGCAGTAACTGATTCCTTAACTAATAATGCAATGCCTCCTCCTCTTTTACCCCCTCCCCTGTCTCGCCTGAAGATTCTATATCCCGGAATGTTGAGCTGCCAATCCTGCCCCTCTGACAACCACGTCTCAGTGATGGCTACTATGTCACAATTCCACATGCCAATCCTCACCCTTAACTCATCTGTTTTACCTGTAATACACCTGGCATTAAAGTAGAGGCCATCCAGCCTTGCCTTACTCCCTTGAAACTTAATGCAGCTGCACTCCCTCTGACTTGGTTGTTTTACTGTATTATGTTGTGTCCCTATTCTGCTAACATTGTGTCCCCTCCCCCTGCCGAATTAGTTTAAACTCCTGCCAACAGCACTAGCAAACCCGCCCGCAAGGATGTTAGTCCCGCTCTGGTTCAGATGTAGACCTTCCCGCTTGTACAGGTCCCACCTTCCCCAGAAACGGTCCCAGTAATCCAGGAATCTAAAACTCTCCCTCCTGCACCAACTCTTAAGCCATGTACTCACCTGTGCTATTCTCCTATTTCTGAGCTCGCTAGCACGTGGCACTGGGAGTAATCCAGAGATTAAAACCCGAGAGGTCTTGCTTTTTAGCCTACTGCCTAACTCCCTGAATTCTTGTTGCAAGACCTCATCCATCTTTCTACCTATGCCATTGATACCAACATGTACCATAACCTCTGCCTTATCACCCTCCCCCTTCAGGATGCCCTGCAGCCGTTCAGTGACATCCTGGACCCTGGCACCAGGGAGGCAACACAACACCCTGGAGTCACGTTGACGGCCACAGTAGTGCCTATCTGTTCCCCTGACTATAGAATCCCTTATTGCTATTGCTTTTCCTCTCTTCCTCCCCTCCTGTACAGACAGGCTGTTTGTGGTGCCAGAAGCTTGGCTCTGTCCGCACTCCCTGGAGGAGCCAGCACCCTCATCAGCCTTCAAAATTGTATACCGATTTGCGAACGAGACCCCAAGGGACTCCTGAACTACCTGCCTGTTTCTCTTGGACTGCCTGGTGGTCACCCATTCCCCTACTTCCTCAAGTCCCTTCAGCTGCGATGTGACCACCTCTCTAAACGTGCTATCCACAATGCTTTCAGACTTGCGGATGCTCCACAGTATCCCCAGCTGCCGTTCCAGCTCTGAAACCCGAGCTTCCAGGAGCTGCAGCTGGACACACTACCTGCACACATGCTGGTCCCAGGCATTGGAAATGTTCCCAGCTTCCCACATGGAGCATGAGGAGCACACCACGGCTTTGAGCTCTCCTGCCATGACTTATCCCTTTAAATTAAACCTTTTAAATCAATTAGTCTGGGGCCCTTCTTTCCTGATCCTCATTACTGCAGAATATACAAACTAGAAACCACAAAATGACCTTAAACTATAAGCGATCAAAGTAGTAAATACTTACCCGACCTTAACCACTGCTTACTAGTCATTCCTTTCCCTTTTGGCCTCTCAGTTCAATTCCCACTGTGCACCAAATTGCCATTACCCGCACTCACTCTGGCTGTGTCTTACTCAGGATGAGGTCTCTCCCCTGTTCGTGTGCAAGCGTACTCCAACAAGAGAGAATCCAACCATCGCACCTTAATTTTCAATGGCATTACCATCACTGAATCCCCCACTATCAATATCCTAGGGGTTACTATTGACCAGAAACTGAACTGTACTAGCCATATAAATACTGTGACTATAAGAGCAGGTTAGAGGCTAGGAATCGTGTGACGAATAATTCACTTCCTGACTCCCCAACGCTGTCCACCATCTACAAGGCACAAGTCAGGAGTGTGATGGAATACTCCCTAGTTGCCTGGATGAGTGCAGCTCCCACAACACTCAAGAAGCTTGTCACCATTCAGGAAAAAGCAGCCCACTTGACTGGCACCATAGCCACAAACATTCACTCCCTCCACCACTGACGCAACAGTAGCAGCAGTGTGTATCATCTACAAGATGCACTGCAGGAACTCATCAAGGCTCCTGAGACAGCACCTTCCAAACCCACGACCACTACCATCTAGAAGGACAAGGGCAGCAGATAGATGGGAACATCACCACCTGGAAGTTCCCCTCCAAGTCACTCACCATCCTGACTTGGAAATATATCGCCATTCCCTCACTGTCGCTGGGTCAAAATCCTGCAGAAACTCCCTAACAGCACTGTTGGTGTACCAGCACCACATGGACTACAGCGGTTCAAGAAGGCTGCTCACCACCACCTTCTCAAGGGCAACTGGGGATGGGCAATAACCAAAAACAGAAAATACTGGAAAACTCAGCAGCTCTAGCAGCATCTGTGGAGAGGGAAAAAAAAACAGGGCAATAAATGCTGGCCCAGCCAGCGAAGACCATATCCCATGAATGAATAAAAAAAACTTGCCTTTCTGGTGAGATGCACTGTTTTTAAAAAATCTGCAAATCACTTCATACCTGCCCTGGGCATTTTATCTCCTTGACCTTATCTGTATGTCAAGTCATAGAGTAATTTACAGCACATAAGAATGCTATTCGGCCCATCGAGTCTATGCACTGGTGGAGCAACCCAGTCAGTCCCACTTCCTCATTCAGTCCCGTGGCCTTGCAAGTTTACTTCCTTGAAGTCCCCATCCAATTTCCTTTTGAAATCCTTGATTGTCTCTCCATCCCTCATGGACAGCGAGTTCCTGGTCATTACCATTGCTGCATAAAAAATGCTCCTCACATTCCCCTTGCATCTCTTGCCCAAAGTCTTAAATCTGTATTCCATAGTCCTTGTATAATCAGCTAATGGGAAGAGTGTTTCCTTGTCTATGAGCTTGTCATAATCTTGTAAACCTCTATCAAATCTCCCTGCAATCAATCTCCTTTGCTCCAAGGAGGACAACTCCAGCCTTTTCAACCAAACCTTGTAACTGAACCATCTCTCCTCAACCCCCATTCCTGGAACCTTCCTAGTAAATCTCCCCTGCACCCTCTCAATGTCAGTGGTCAGCATCCTGCTCAAAATGGACATCGAGTGGCAGTTGTCCAGCAGACAGGAATTGATGCTTGACCAGCCAGAGGCCATCAATGACAACAAAGGAAAGCTTGCTGGCATGTGGGTAAATGATGAGGATGGGGGTCAGGGCGGGTGGGTGCGGGGGAGTGGGTGGGGAACTGGGGAAGGGGTGGTTGTGATTTTTCTTCTGGGGCCTGGAGGGGTGATCCAGCTCCTGGCACCAGAAATGAAAGAGTATGACTTATCTCTTATTGACAATATCTATTAGAATCTAATCAAGCATTCTTTTAAAGTGCCTCCTTGCAGCAGAACTCAATGTGATGGATAGTTTCAGGATGCAAGTCTCTTGGTAGCTCTGGGTTTTTTTGTGCTGGGCCATGATCTTGCAATTGTTGGAACCACATTTAATATTGCAGTGACTGCATAGTCATGTCTACTTTCTAGTGCATCCTACAGCATTTGAGTGAGGTGGCTGAGTGGGCCAGATATGTTGTCCTGACAGATAGTTTACTCATCCATGTCAAATCGTAGCATAGCCATTCTACTGAGCACTTTGCAATGGTCAGTGATTCTGAATGATAGCTGACCACTGGGCTGTTACATGGTCTGTGAAGCTCTCTTCAAGCTTCCCTCAATTAATCCTCTAACATGTTAAGTCCAGATAAAGAGAGACTCATATATGTTGAAGGTCAAGACCTTACTGACCAAGTTAAATATTCAGATGAAAAGCTACTAAAGGCCTTCAAACTTAATTCATTGGGCACTTAGTTGCAGATTGTTCTGGAGTTCTCCTCTTTGATATGGTGGATTGCAGGTCTGTTGAGTGCTCAAGTGATATTGCACAGATTCAGGTAATGGGTTCCTCCATTTACATAGGCAGGCTTGACAGGGTACTTTGTAGAGTTCAAAAAGCATCTTTTTTGCTCTAATAATAGACTTGTGTGCAAATCCCTGCAGTTTTTATCCCTGAGCTTGGCATCTGAGGGGCCTGGCACACGGACAACGTATTTCTGCTTTTCACTTATTCATTGCTGGCCTTTCTCTGAGTGCATGTATCTATGGTTGTGCTTGTGCACATTGAGTGATGCAGGATACTGTGAATTGTTGGGTTGACACCTGCTTCTGGATCTCTGGGCATCTATAATTGCTGCAAGACACCGCTTGAAACACCATTTATACAGCATTTACAAGGAGTGATTTAGCACTCCCAGTGGGAAGCACTGTTTGCATGTGTTGGTTTATTTGGCATGAGGGAGATAGAAATATTGTATTAAATTTTTGGTTAATTAAACTACTTAATATAATTACAAATGATTTTTGATTGATATTTCCATCTTGTAACCTAATTAGTTAAAAAAAAAAGATGTCAGGGCAGATGATGTGTTGCAGCTGTAGCATGTGGAAGCTGGTGCACAATTCTATGATCCATTGCATCTACATCTGCAGGAAGTGTCTACAGCTCAAAGAACTTCGGCTCAGAGCTTGTGAGCTAGAGTCCAAGTTTTGGACGTTGAAATGCATCAGGGAGGGGGAAGTTACCTGGATACTTTGTTCCAGGAGACAGTCACACCCCTTAAGTTAGGTGCTTCAAATTTAGTCTGTGGTTAGGGACAGGAGTGTGTGACTGCAAATGAGCAAGTTATGGGGATCCAGAAGGTAGCAATGAAGGAACCTCAGCCCTTGCACTTGTCGAACAAGCTTGATGTTCTTACAGCTTGTGTGGATGAGATAAGGGACCACAGGGAGGATGAGCAAACTGGCCACAGGACCACGGTGCAAGGGGCCATTCACGTGGTGGGGGGGAGTTAAAAGGATTATAGTAGTAGTCTGGGAAAGTAGAGATACTGTTCTCTGCAACAGACATTGTGAGTTCTGAAGGGTGTACTGCCTGCCCAGTGCCAGAGTTACAGATATCTCCTCAGGGTTGGAGAAGAACTTGGAGTGTGAGGGGAAGGGTCCAGTTGTCATGTTGCACGTGGGTACCAATGACGTAAGTAAGACTAGGAAATAGGTTCTGCTGAGGGAGTATGAGCAGCTAGGAGCTAAGTTATAAGGCAGACCACAAAGGTAACTAACTCTGGATTACTACCTGAGCCACGAGCAAATTGACATAAGGTAAATAAGATCAAAGAGTCGAATACGAGGCTCAGAGCTTGGTGGGAGAGAAATAGGTTTCAATTCATGGGGCACTGGCATCTTTACTGGGGAAAGAGTTAGTTGGGGTGGGTGGGGGGGGAGGGGGGGTGTGCTGTGTTCACTTGATGGGAGATTTGGAAAGTTAAAGAGAAAGGTCAAGGCAATAATGCAGGGTAGCGATATGGTAATGATAACCAGAGTGTGACAGGAAGTCAAGAAGCAAACAAGCATAAGGATGTATTGGCAAATAGAGTCAGATAAGGGAAAAAAGGTAAAAAGACAGAATTAAAAGCTCCTTATCTGAATGCCTACAACATTCAGAACAAGATGGATAAATTGATAGCACAAATAGAAATAAATGGGTATGTTACAACCATTATAGAGATGTGGTTACAAGGTGACCAAGGCTAGGACCTGAATATTCAAGCGTATTTGACATTTCAGAAATGCAGGAATAAAGGAAAAGGAAGTGAATAGCTTTGTTAATAATGGATGAGATTGGTACAGTAATGAGAAATGATCCTGGTTCAGAAGATCAAGACATAGAATTAGTTAGCTGGAGATAAGAAATAACAAAGGAAGGAGCAAAGATGACAAAAAAAATAATGAAGAGGGAAAAATTAGAGCATGAGTGAAAACTAGCAAGAAATATAAAAACAGACAATAACAGCTCCTTCTGGTATATAAAAAGGAAAATAGTAGCGAGAGCAAGCGCTGGTCCCTTAGATGGTGAGACTGGGGATGTAATAATGGGAAACAATGAAATGGCAGGGACTTGGAACAAGTAAAAAGCAAAATACTGTAGATGCTGGAAACAGAAAAACAGAAAATGCTGGAAAAACCCAACAAATCTGGCAGCATTTGTGGAGTACGAAACAGAGTTAACATTTTGAGTCCATATGACTTTTCTTCAGGGCGTTGAGATCTGTCTTCACAGTAGAAGCCACAAAAAACACACCCTAAGAATCGTAGAAAATCAAGAGGCAAAAAGGAGAGAGGAAATTACAACAATCACAGTAACTAGAGAAAAATTATTGGGAAAACTAATGGGACTAAAAGCTTACAAGTCCAGCGTACCTGCATCCTAGGGTCTTAAAATAAGTGGAAGCAGAGATTGTGGATGCATTGCGGTAATCTTCCAAAGTTCACCAGATTCTGGAAAGATTCTACCAAATTCAAAAAAGGAGGGAAACAGAAAGCCAGAAACCTTGTGCCAGTTAGTTTAACATCTGTCATTGGGGGAATGTTAATATGCATTATTAAGGAAGTAGTAGCAGGATATTTAGAAAATCATAATACAATCAGGTAGAGTTAACATGGTTTTGTGAAAGTGAAATCGTGTTTGACAAATTTATTAGAATTCTTTGAGAATGTAATAAGTGGGGTGGATACAGGCGAACCAGTAGATGTGGTGTATTTAGATTTCCAAAAGGTATTCAATAAGGTGCCACATACAAGGTTACTATACAAGGGCTCATGTTTTGGGGGTGAAATGTTAGTATGGATTAAGGATTGGCTAACAGGAAACATTGCATCAGGACAAATGGGTCACTTCCAATTTGGCAAACTGTAACTACTGGAGTACCACAGGGATCAGTGCTGGAGCCTCAACTATTTACGATCTATATTAATACCTTAGCATTAATGACTGAATTGTAGCCAAATATGCTGATGACACAAGGATAACTAGGAAGGCAAGTTATGAGGAGGGTACAAAGAGTCTGCAAAGTGCTATGGATAGGCTATGTGAGTTGACAAAAAAATTTGGCAGATGGTGTTCAATGTGGGAAAATGTGGGGTTGTCCACTTTGGCAGGAAGAATAGAAAAGTAGAATATTATTTATGGAGAGAGAATGCAGAATGCTACGGTACAGAGAGGTCTGGGTATCCTCATACACGAATCACAAAAAGTTAGCATGCTGGTACAGCAATTAATTAGAAAGGCAAATGGAATGTTGGCCTTTATTGCATGAGGGATGGAGTATAAAAGTCAGAAAGTCTTGCTATAACTGTACTGGTAATTGGTGCGACCACGTCTAGAGCATTGTGTGCCATTTTGGTCTCCTTGCTTAAGGTGGGAGGATATACAAACATTGGGGGCAGTTCAGAAAAGGTTCACTAGGCTCCTGGGATGAAGGGGCTGACTTATGAGGAAAGGTTGAGCAAGTTAGGCCTATGCTGATTTGAATTTAGAAGAACGTGAGGTGATCTTATTGAAACACTTAAGATTCTGATGGGGCTAGTTAGGATTGATCTGAAAGGATGTTTCCCCTTTTGGGGAATCTAGAACCAGGGAGCACAGTTTAAAAATAAGATGTTCCCTATTGTTGGGTTCCTCCAAAACGGAAAAGAAACCCAAACACTGTACATATTTAAAAATGTTATCTTTATTGCTACTTTTTATTTTTAAACTGAACTTTTTCTCCTGAATAAAAGAATTCCTTTCTCAGTTTCAGGAATGTCACACTGCGTTATGCCTCGGAGCTACTGACAGACAACCTGGGACTGGTCAGACCAATTTCAAAGGGAGCTACAGGAAGGCCATTTACATTTGATAAGCCAACCTGGCTAGTGGAGTCAGTGACCTAGTGAGGCAATGACTTCCCAAACGACATAACTGGCACCCGTTTCAACCCATAATGGCTGAGATCTTACCAGTCCTGAAAACAAAGCCAATTCTAGATGTTGGATAAGAGTCTCTTTTGAAGTATTGTGGAGAAGACTCTGGCCAGCTTAATATTACCTTTCTGGGTTGCACACCCAGTTTGTTGTATTACCATCCGACTGGCAACCCACAAAGAAGTCGGCTCTGTCCAGACATGACAAGCCCATCTAACCTGACTGTGCTGGAAGATTTCATACCATTGCCAACAGAACTGACTCAATCTCAGCGTGCCTACTTCATCTTCTCATAGACTCATAGACGCCTACAGCACAGAAGGAGGCCATTTGGCCCATAGTGTCCATGCTGGTCAACAAAGATCTGACTACACTAATCCCATTTTCCAGCACTTGACTCATAGCCCTGGAGGCTATGGCAATGCAAGTGAATACCTAAATACTTCTTAAATGTTACGAGGATTTCTGATTCAACCACCATTTCAGGCAGTGAGTTCCAGACTCCCACCCTCTGGATGAAAAAATTTCCCCTCAACTCCCCTCTTAGCCTTCTACTTCTTACCTTAAATCTATGCCCCCCTGGTTATTGACCAGTCTAGAAATGGAAAAAATGCCTTCCTATTCAGCCTATCTATGCCCCTCATAATCCTATACACCTCCATCGTGTCCCCTCTTAACCTTCGCTGCTCCAAGGAAAACAACCCCAGCCTACCCAATCTTTCCTCATAGCTCAGACCCTTCAGCCCAGGCAGCATCCTAGTAAATTTCCTCTGCACCCTCTCCAGTGCATTCACATCCTTCCTATAATGTGGTGACCAGAACTGCACACAGTACTCCAGTTGTGGCCTAACCAGCGTTTTATACAGTTCCAGCATAAGCTCACTGCTTTTGTATTCTATGCCTCAGCTAATAAAGGCAAGTATCCCATATGCCTTCTTAACCACCTTATCTACCTGCCCTGCTACCTTCAGGGATCTGTGGATATGCACACCAAGGTCCCTCTGATCTTCAGTACTTTCCAGGGTGCTACCATTCATAGAGTAATCCCTTACCTTGTTAGCCCTCCCCAAGCACATTACCTCACACTTTTCCAGATTGAATTCCATTTGACACTGCTCTGCCCACCTGACCAGTCCACTGATATCCTCCTGCAGTTTACGGCTATCCTCCTCAATATTTATCACCCTCCAATTTTCGTGTCATCCACGAACTTCTTGATCATGCCCCCTACATTTAAGTCCAAATCATTTATGTACACACAAACAGCAAGGATCCCAGCACCGAGCCCTGCGGGACCCCACTGGAAACAGATTTCCAGTCACAGAAACACCCCTCTACCATCACCCTCTGCTTTCTGCCTCTCAGCCAATTTTGCATTCCAACATGCCACTTTGCCTTGGATCCCATGGGCTCTTACTTTCTTGACAAGTCTGCCATGAGAGACCTTATCATAAGCCTTGCTAAAGCCCATGTAGACCACATCAAATGCATCACCCTCATCAACACTCCTGGTTACCTCCTCAAAAAATGTGATCAAATTTGTCAAATATGACCTTCCTTTAACAAATCCATGCTGACTATCCCTGATTATTCCGTGTCTCTCCAAGCGCAGGTATATTCTGTCCCTCAGAATTCTTTCCAGTAACTTCCCCACCACCGAGGTTAGGCTGACTGGCCTGTAATTTCCTGGTCTATCCCTTTCTCCCTTTTTTAATAATGGGACACATCAACAGTCCTCTGGCACCTCACCTGTGGCCAGAGAGGATTTGAAAATTACTGCCAGGGCCCCTGGTATTTCTTCCCTTGCCTCCTCAACAGCCTGTGATACATTTCATCTAGGCCTGCCAATTTATCCATTTTTAAGGCCGCTAAACCCGCTAGTACCTCCTCTCGTTGTTAATTTCCTCTAATATTTCACAGTACTCCACCCTGATATCGACATCTGCGTCGTCCTTTTCCATTGTAAAGACCAAAGCAAAGTGTTCATTGAGGACTGCACCCACGTCTTCCGCATCCACACACAGATTACCTCTGTTGGGAATACAGTAAGAATTTATTGAAAGGGAATTACTTAGAATTTCCAGGCAGCCAGTGCCATCAAGCACATTAACAATTAAGGGTTACCAGATGAACTTTGCACACCCTTAGGGCCTGCAATCAGCTGAAAGACCCTGGGAACCAGACTGGAAACGGAGGATGAAAATAAGATAGATTAAGTGTGCTCTTCAACAGATAAGGAAAGGACAGATGGTCCCTACTTAGGTAGGGGGAGAAGGCTCTGCCTGGGTGAAGGGGGATGTATGTACCTAGAATGTACACCTATATGCTGACAAGATTGGAATCTGAACAATGTTCTTGTACATGATCAGTGATGTATAAGTAAGCTGTATACTTGTAATTTGCTACAGTGCTACCTCAAGCTGCTTTGAGGTGGTTCTCTCCTTGCAATTGCTAGAATAAACGATCGTGACCTGTACCTGAGCCTCCTGTGGTTCGTTTGTCAAAGGTACGACAACACCTCTATGGTCCCTAGTTGGCCCTAATCTTTCCCTAGTTATTTTCTTGCTTTTTACATAGTTTAAAAACCCCTTTGGGTTTTCCTTTATTTACCCACCAATGCTTTCTCATGCACTCTCTTAGCTTTCCTAATTTCCTTTTTAAGTTCTCCTCAGCATTTCTTATACTCCTCTGAAGACTCTGCCATATTGAGCCCTCAGTATCTACCACAATTTTCTCTTTTTTTCTTAATCCTAACCTTTATGTCCCTTGACATCCAGGGTTCTCCAGACTTGGTTCTCCCCCTTTGTCTTTACGGGAACATATTTGCTCTGTACTCTTGTTATTTCCTCCTTGAATGACTCCCACTGCTCTGACACAGTTTATATGCAAGTAGCTACTCCAAGTCCACTTCAGCCAAATTGTATCTCATCTTAGTAAAATTAGCCTTTTCCCAGTTTAGAACTTTTATTCCCATCCCAACCTTATCCGTTTCCATAACTATTCTAAATCTAACTGAGTTATGACCACTAACTCCAAAATGCTCCCCTACTGATATGCCTTCCACCTGCCTGGGCTTATTTCTGAATATTAGGTACAGAAGTGCCCACTCCCTTGTTGGGCTTTCTACGTACTGGCTAAAAAAAGTTCTCCTGGATGCACCTTAAGAATTTTGCTCCCTCCCTACCTTACACACTAAAACTATCCCAGTTAATATTTGGGTAGTTAAAATCCCCTATTACTGCCCTCTTATTCTTACACTTCTCTGAAATTTGATTACATATTTGATCTTCTATCTCTCCCTGACTGTTTGGGGGCCTACAGTACACACCCAACAGTGTATTTGCCCCTTTTGTGTTTTTTACTTCCACCCATATGGCTTCATTTGATGATCTTTCCAAGATATCATCCCTCCTCACTGCTATAATTGATTCCTTGATCAATATTGCAACCCCCAATCCTCCTCTATCCCCCTCTCTATCTCGTCTGAATACCCTATAACCAGGAATGTTGAGCTGCCAATCCTGCCCTTTTAGCCAAGTCTTGGTCATAGCTATGATATCATACTCCCACATGCCTATCTGTGCCCTCAGCTCGTCTGTCTTATTCCTCAGGTTCCTAACATTAAAATATATTCCATTTAGCCTTGCTAAACTCACTTCTTTCTTATCTAGCCTATGTTTCCTCTGCCTTCCAAACTCACTTGCTAGTGTTATAACTTCTAATTTCATCTCAGCTTTTCTCCCCTTGGAACTACTTTTCAGGATCAAGCCAATTTAGTTTAAATCTACCCCAAAACCATTGGCAAACCTCCCCACGAGGATGTTGGTCCCGTTCATGTCCAGATGTAACCCCTCCAACTTGTACAGGTCCCACCTCCCCCAGAAACAGTCCCAATGCCCCAGGGGTCTAAAGCCCTCCTTCCTGCACCATCTCTCCAGTCACGCATTCATCTGCTCTATGCCTCTGTTCCTATACTCGCTACTGTGTGGTACCAGGAGTAATCCGGAGATTATTATCTTTGAAGTCCTGCTTTTCAATTTCCTACCTAACTCCCAAAGTCTGCTTGCAGGGCCTCCTGTCTCTTTCTTCCTATGTCATTGGTCCCAACATGGACCACGAACTGTGGCTGCTCACCACCCCCCCTTCAGAATGTCCTGCAGCCATTCTGTAACATCCTTGTCCCAAGCACCCGAGAGGCAACATACAATCCTGGAGTCACGTCTACAGTCACAGAAGCGCCTGTCTACTCCCCTCACCAACGAATTCCCTACCACTATTGTCCTTCCACACTTCTTCCTCCTGCCCTGAGCAGCTAGACCATCAACAGTGCCATGGCCTTTGCTCTGGTTAGTCTCCACAGAAGAACTGTCACTCTCACCGCTTTCCAAGGACGAAAAATGGTTTGAGAGCGAGATGCACTCAGGGGATTCCTTCACTACCTGCCTGGTCCCCTTCTTCTGTCTGGCAATCACCCATTCCCTCTCTGCTTGCACTTGCTTAAGCTGCAGGGTGACCACATCCTAAAACATGCTTTCCACGAACCTCTCAGCCTCGTGAATGCACCATAGTGCCCCCAGCTGCCGCTCAAGCTCCAAAACCCAGAACTCGAGTTGCACCAGCCAGAGGCACCCCCTGCACACATGGTCATCCAGACCGTGAGGAGCATCTAGGATTTCCCACATAGCACAGGATGTGCAAATCATGGAACTGAGCTCCCCAGACATATCATAACTAAATAGAATATGGACCCTTGCTTTTATTTTACCCTTACTCCTACTTGATTATAGACTAGATGCTAGATCCTCTAGATAGACTAGATCCTCTAGGTGCTGCTGACTGCCTGTCCCTGAGTCCTCCTCTCACATTCTCCTCTTGTCACTTTAGTAACATCAACACCATCTGAAAAGTGAATCTTATAACAGCGGGCTCCAGCAACCGAACTCGAAACACCGACGTGAAAGAATTCCTCACTGGAGTCTGACTTTGGGACTCTGGAACTCACTTGAACCAATATTCAGTTTTCTTTGTGGTCCTTGTACTGTAAACCTCCTTTTCTCTATCCCCCCCTTTACTGTGTGCATGTGGAGTGGGACATTGTGGACATTCCTTTTGCGGATTTTGAAGGCGTGCAATGAACCAAACTTCTGAGTTGATCTTAACTCGAGTTCGCAGTGGATTATCACTAAAATTGGATCACACAAAAATCGAAGGGTTGGGTAAAAATATGCCACCACTTATTCTTTAAAACAAGCTAATTCAAAAAACATCTTCTGTCTATGGACAGGTGGTAAGAGGAAATTAATGCTGTTTGAACTGACCCCTCACTCCTGCTCGAACACTATTTAATAATGTGATGAGGAAAAATTTCTTCTCTTAGAGGGTTGTTAGCCTTTGTAATTCTCTGAGTCATTGGCTGAGCCAATTAATATATTCAAGGCTGAGTTAGACAGGTTTTTGATCTACAAGGGAGTCAAGGATTATGGGGGGCAGGTAGGAAACTGGAGTTAAAGCCACTGAGTTAAGGCCATCAGATCAGCCATGATCTTACTGAATGGAGGAGCAGGGTCAAAGGGCCAAATGGGCTACTCTTGCTCCTATTTCTTATATTCTAATGTTCTAAATAGGGGCCAGAAATTTTCCGTCGGCGAGTTGGGGGTGGGGTCCACTCGCCGACGCGAAAATAACACTGGATGACGTCAGGGGGAACCCTCGACGTCATCCCGCCCCATTTAAATATTCAGGAAGGCGGGGGGACAGCGCGATCAGCTGTCCACCCACCGACCTGTCAATGGCCAATTGAGGCCATTGACAGGATAATTAAGACAATTAAAGGCCCTGCCTGTCCAACCTTAAGGCTGGCGGGCAGGCCAGGAGCCCCAGCGGGCTTCTGATAAACCATGAAACCTCATCCACTGGCGGGATGAGGTTCCATGTCTGTTTTAAAAAACTTTAATAATATTTAGTCATATTTTAATAAAACTTTAGTCATATTTACTAACATGTCCCATCTTGGGGGACATGTTAATAATTTTTTTTTCTGTTTTTAAACTTTGAAGCACTGTCAGTGATCTCCCTGCGACAGCACTTAGTCTCAGGGAGATGTGTGCTCTTTCGCGCGCATGCGTGAAAGAGCGTACTCTGACAGTTGGGGAATCCCTTCCCCCCTGCACAGGAAGCGCATAGCACTTCCCGTCGGGCAGCCCGCTGGGCGGGCCTTAATTGGCCCACCCACTCAAAATGGTGGCGGGGCCCGCTTTGGTGGTGGTGATTGGCTGCCCGCACGCTGCCGAGCCGGTGGGGCTTGCCCGCCCATCAAAGGAAAAATTCTGCCCAGGGTTTACAATGCATTTTTGACAAGTATGGGTAACTCACCAGGAGGTTGGGGGCATAAGGTGTTATACTGCTATACATAATGTGTGCCTGTGTGCCAATGAGTCCTCTGCAATTTTTCTAAGGCTAGAAATCCTTTCACACATTTTTTCCCACAATCTTTAGATCTGGGATCCAGCATTCATTCTTTCTGCCACTAGCTCCCATGCATTGCAGGCAGGAATTTGCCTTCAGTCCCAGAGACAGAACCCTCCTTTGTTGCACATTATTAAAAAAATTATTCACAAGGAAATCATAAACTTAGTCATAAGCTTATCCATTCCATCATGTACTTTCAGGCTCTTTGGCCTTATAATCAATCCTTAAGTTTTGGTCCCAACTTCAAATAAGCCTGTTCCAAACTGTAAAAAGTAACATTCCAGAATCAGGGAATTGTGCAAAATGTGTGAACTACAATTCTTAGGGACCACTACAAGACCTGCTGTCCAGCATAACACATGAGCATTTATAATATATTTAACCTAGCTTCCCTTCAGAAGGCCATGAAGATGCTACTTGATCGCTGATGGTCTGCATTTGACTAAATTCCTATCACAGAAAGGCAGTGATGTTAGAAATGCACCGCTGCACTTTCACTAACAGCTACTGCCGGTAGCTGATGGTGGACTAATTTGATGCCAGTGCTATCATTTTGGATCTCAATGCTTCAGCTAATGTCCTCTCTTATCCTCAAACACCTGTTCAGCAGTTGGAAGTGTCTGCCTATCTGTGCTATTTAAAGGGATCACCAACTACTTACAGGTTAGTTTTTAATTGATTTCCCTGGCTATTGTAACAATTCTACAAGTGTTTGGTCATTTCTGTAGTTGTTTCAAGTTGAAAAAATCTACAGGGAGTGGCAGGTGCTGAAGGACTTTTTGCTGACTTTAAGCTTCTTCACAAATCAGTTGCTGTCAGACTGGATGCTTTTGTAGGAATTCTCCTTTCAATACAGCTGAATGAGAGAATAAGCAGAGGTCACACAGAGCAAGACAAGCTGTTGGAAGAGGGAGGAGAATGATGGGGAGAAGAGGCCTCAGCAGGAAGCCATATCCAGTTAGTGTGTCCAGGGAGAAATTCTCCTACCTAAATCTCAGCACGGAACAACGTGTGCAATGCCTGTACTTCAATCAGATGTCCTCACTTAAACCTGCCATGTGCTGCAGCCACAATTATAACCTCAGAGGAGGGCAAGGATCGCAATCACAGAACCACAGAATGGCTATGAAGATTACAGTGGTGGTGAACTTTTATGCATCATCTCCATCCAGGCTGGAAATTGTGATTTTGTAATATCTCACAGTGCCATCCACTGTTGTGTAAGGAAAGGTGTGTGAAATTGATGTTATTTTAAAAAATATTTTTGAGGAATATTGTGTATTCTATGAAGAAGGCTGTTTGTGTGTATGTATGATTTAACTAAGCTGGGAAGAGATTATTAGGCGACAGGTTGCCTGGGGGGGTTAAAAACATGCAAAGGATAGAGGTGTTAGGTTTGAGGTACAAGTAAATAGGTTGCATCTAACATTTGCATTTTTCAATAAGTTGAGAGCTTATTTTAATATCAAAGGGAAGTCAGAGGAGACTAGAAACACATTTGCACCTTGCAGGAGTTCCTTAGGTAAGTAGAAGTGGTGATAGTATATTTTATTGACTTGAAAGCAAAGATAAGATGGAAACATGAAATAATATATTTGGAAAAATTTGCAATTCAAAGAGGTGTAAAAATAATGGAACCTGAGATGAAAGGGGGAAAAGGGTATTTTAGAGTCACTATAGCTGGGAGCTATGGCTTCTGTTGAGCTGGAGCTGAGTTGGGAGCTGTGGCTTTAGGCTGGGAGAAGTTGCAAGTTTGAATCAGCCATTCAGTCAAGCCAGAAAGATCTTGGGCTGGAAAAAGCAGTTTTATTCTGAAGTTTGGATTTCTATAGCAGAGTGGAAGAGAGTCACAGGTCACGTGGTATATCTTTATTAAATCTATAGCAGTTTGCCTTGGGTTATATTACTGGATTTTTATAGGTAAACATCTATAAGGGAGTGGTGCCCAGAAGGTGTTTAATTGTAGGACTGACCAAGTAGTTAGACTTTTTTGGGGAATGTGTTGTAAGGCTAACCTTAATTGGGCAACTGTAATCTTGTATGTGCTTAAATTTTCTTTTATTCTTGTTAATAAAACTTTTTCTTTTAATCTTTAAAATCCCAAAAGTGTTACAGGACTAATTGCTGCTGAGATCATAACATCTTCTTCTTGTTTTCAGAATGCAAAAAAAGGGTGCCAAGTTTCCCTCCGGGCTTTTGTTTGTGCAATAATTAACATTAGCTGTGTTCATAACAGAGTTCCTGAGGCTCTCTACTCAATGAGAGTTAAGTACATTTAATTTTCCCTCACAAGAGATAAACAGGTTGAATGAACACACAGCTTTGCTAGAATTCAGTCTGTTCCATCATGTAAGGTGTCAAAGACTGCATGCTCAGCACTTTGGAGCCACTGCCACTCCCCTGAGCTGCACCTCAGCAATCCTAGTAATCTGTTGGAGAACAAATTGCTGGAATACTGTGACAGCCTCCAAGTTCCCTGGCACAGTGTAATCCACAGCCATAGTGGCAGCTGTCTAAGCTTACATAGCAGAAGGATAATCTTGTATGACAGCAGTCTGAGCTTCCCTGCAGCACTCAAGCAGTGGGTGACTGTTGCTTGTACTGCATTGGGAAGTGTAGCTTCAGCCATCAGACACTGCATCATGGTTGGCTCACCACTTCCACAATGGAAAGGATGGGCTCCAAACTCTGTGCAAAGCCCTGTGCTAAGCTCAGTATCTCAGTATCTTTACAGTGCAGAAGGAGGTCATTTGGTCCATTGAGTCTGCACTGGCTCTCTGAAAGAGCATTCCACCTAGACCCACTCCCCTGCCTTATCTCCGTAACCTTGCACATTCTCTCTTTTCAGGTAGCAATCCAATTCCCTTTTGAATACTTTGATCAAACTGCCTCCACCACACTTTCAGGAAGTTTGTTCCAGACTCCAACCACTCTCTGGGTGAAAAGATTTTCCCTCACATCACTTCTACTCCATTTGCCCATTATTTTGAATCTGTGCCCTCTAGTTCTTGATGTTCTCTTGAGTGGGAACAGTTTCTCACTATTTACCTTGTCCATACCCCTCAGGATCTTGAATACCTCTATTAAGTATCCTCTCGCCTTCTTTACTCCAAGGGAAACAGTCTAAACCTCTCCAATCTATCCTCATAGGTACAGTTCTTCATTCCGGGAATCATTCTTGTGAATTTCCTCTGTACTCTCTCCAATGCCTTCACATCCTTCCTCAAGTATGGTGTCCAGAACGGGATGCATTACTCCAGATGAGGCCTAACTTGTGTCTTATACAAGTTCAACATGACCCCCTTACTCTTGTGCTCAATGCCCCTATTAATAAAGCCTAAGATACTATATGCTTTATTAGCTGTCCTGACAACAAGCTGATGCTGGTTGTTTCAATGCTCCTTGACACTGATCGCAGGTTTTCTGGCAGGCTTTCCAATACATTAGACATTTTGTTCTGTATACTTCTCAGTGTTCTTCTGTAGCCTGGTCTACCTGACTGCCTCTGTGGCAGAACATTGTAGGACATCTCTCTTAACTTTTCACCTCCAGCACCAAGGCCTCCAGAACAGCTCCAATAATCATGGCCTGTTCCTTCCATTTCCCTGTTCCTTGCTGTTTCCCAGGTTATATTGATTAGCAAATTATAATTTTGGGCCCCTTGCTGATACATTCAGCCAATAACCAGTGCAGTTATCCCAGGCCACATGCAGCATTCATTCAAATAAACAGGGTTGCACAGTTGGTGAGCTGCCTGCATTACATCGAATGGGTGAAGGCTAAATAATATGCTGAAGGCATATTGGAATCCCAGCGCTCACGTTCAGGGGCTAGCCACCCTGGTATCTGTGCCAGTGCTAAATACTGATGAAATAATTGTTTCACAAGTGCCTGCGGATGGTTATGGCCTTCTCATCTTGCAAAGGACCTAAATGAAATGAAAAGGAGTTAGATTTGCAATGTGTCCCCCAACAATGACTTACAAGACCATAAGACCATAAGACATAGGAGCAGAAATTAGGCCATTCGGCCCATCGAGTCTGCTCCGCCATTCAATCATGGCTGATAAGTTTCTCAACCCCATTCTCCCGCCTTCTCCCCTTAATCTTTGATCCCCTTACCAATCAAGAACCTATCTATCTCGGTCTTAAATACACTCAATGACCTGGCCTCTACAGCATTCTGTGGCAATGAATTCCATAGATTCACCACTCTCTGGCTAAAGAAGTTTCTCCTCATCTCTGTTCTAAAAGGTCTTCCATTTACTCTGAGGCTTTGCCCTCAGGTCCTAGTCTCTCCTACTAATGGAAACATCTTCCCCACAACAGGCAACATGATACTACTGTACTGTATCATCTAAATGTGACAAATACAGGCCTTGCTGTAAGAATTTGTCAAGGCAGTGACAATATGAATGATCATAATAGCTGGAGGATACTTGCTGGATGTCACAATACAACTCTGAATTCATCCTCCCTGTTGCACACTACAGCTTCCCTTGCTTGAGCTGACATCACCAGTCCTTTTTCTCTCCTGCATCCCAATTCCAATGGCAGTGAAAGTTACCATCACCCTGAACCTTTTTGCCTTGGGCTCTTTCCTACAGCTGGTATGAATATGAATAGCACCATTCAATCTGCAGTGCATTATTGCATGAAGCGGGTGATAGACGCCTTGTTTGCCAGAGCAAGCAAGTACATCAGTTTCCCCATGGACAACAAAGAACAACAGGATGGAGCCCTAGGTTTTTGTAGCATAGAATTTCCTTAAATTCAGAGTATCCTTATTATTCCCTGCAGCCAGGAATTCTCCATACCTGTATTGCAAATATTTTATTCCATCAATGTTCAGCTTGTATATTTAAATCAACCAGTTAGAAGCCATAGAAAGAAACATAGGAATTTACAACATAGAAGGAGCCCTTTGGCCCATCATGTCCGCACTGGCCGACAAGTAGTCACCCAACTTAATCCCACTTTCCAGCTCTTGATCCGTAGCTTTGTCCGTTACAGTAACTCAAGCCCATATTCATGTACTTTTTAAATTTACTAGGATTTCTACTTCTACCATCCTTTCAGGCAGTGAATTCCATGTTATTCCTTATTGCATTCTCCATGACAATATCCATGAAACAGGCTTTCTGGTAAGTATAAATCAGAAGACGACATAAGCGTTTATTTACGTAACATCCTGAAATGTAAAGACAATGAAAGCACTCACTCCATCAAACACAGAAGCATGATAAGATGAATTCTAGAAACAAAGCATGCACTGAGGTTATTACCAGAATAACAAAAAGCGAATCACATGTTTAAATTAGTCCTTTAAGATGCAAACGTTGCAGGTCTAATAGGTTCTCTCTTGTGAAACATTGAAGATAAATGGAGAATGAGAGTCTCTGGACTTTCCCCATGAAGTTATGGCTGAGCTTCTGCAGAGACGAATCTTGCAGGTGAAGACAAATTCACTCCTCCCTCAATATCTGGGGAGACTGTTTGTTTTTGGGAGGGTTCCTTTCTTCTTGTTGGAGGATGGTCCCTCTTGTGTCCTGCCGGTCTCCAGACTGACTTGCCCCTGGCTAGTCCTAGGAATAATATGTTATTGCTAGTAAGCTTCAATCATGTGACCATATGATCAATGCTTCCACTGTCTACACCAATACAAAGTTAGAAGCCATTGCTACACAATAGAGGATGAATGGTGCCACTTTCACCTGCTTGTGATAAACTAGTTTCTTCATATCTCTCTTCGTTAAATTTCGAGCTCAGAGATTTTAGGTGACTACTGAATTTGAGTTTCTGTGAATATGCGTAAAATAGGAGCTGTAAATTCACAAGTGTTTTCGTCTCCAGAATGCCTTTTCAAAGGAGGATACTCCACTAATGGTCATTTGCATTTTAATGACTTTCCAGAGACATGGGGCAGAATTTTCCCGTTGGCCTGCAGGAGCAGGCCCTACACGCCGACGCGTAAAATGACGCACGGTGACGTAGGGTGAATGTCCTGATGTTACCGCGCGCCATCGCAATATTTTGGTGGGCGGATGCATGATGACCTCCGATGTGCGCCCGCCATTAATTAATGGGCCACTTAAGGCCCTTGAGGCACCAATTGACGGTGATTTTTTTTGGGCCCATATGATCTTCAGGTCGTTGCATGGGTGCAACGGGCAGGCGGGTAGGACACATTTGTATAAACCTCATCCACGGGCGGGATAAGAGGGCTCAGTGGGGTCACGAATGTGCTCAGTCAGATATTTAATTTGGAAAGTTACTGATCTTGCCTGTGTGGGCAGAAATACTTCAAAACTCATACCAGCTGCTTGGACAGGACTCACAACCTTCAGGTCAGGACTCTACAGTGAAGATCCTTTTTGGGACCTACAGGTTTCAAGAAGCCTTCTCTTAGACAGGGAATGGGAGTTGTGCACTCCACTGGAGGCACCTCCTCTGAGGAGGGAGGGCCAGAAGGGGGAGGAGGCCAGGAGTGCACATTCAGCCTCTAGGGGAGCCACCTTGGGGAGGAGAGGCATAGGCACAAGGGACGCAGGGCCAAGAGGAAGTCCAAGGCAGAAGGAGCTGCAGAATACACCACTGTCCTGCTGACAGGGTATACAGGCGGTGAAACAGCTACCTCAATATGTCAGAGCCAGAGGCTTCGTGGCCATTGCTGGCTTCCCCCGTGTCCAGGGTGCAATAGACTGCACACATGTGGCCATCAAGGCAACAGCAGGTGAGCCCGGTGCCTTTGTCAACAGGAAGGGCTTCCACTCCATGAACATGCAGATAGTGTGTGATCACAGGATGCTGATTCTGCAAGTCTGTGCAAGGTACCCAGGCAGCTCCCATGACATCTACATCTTCAGACACTCCCAGGTGCCAGGATGGATGGCTTGATGGATGGCTGCTGGGTGACAAGGGCCATCCCCTCAGAAGGTAGCTCATGACGCCTCTCCGCCATCCAAGAACAGAAGCTGAGCAGTGCTACAATAGGAGCCACGCCTGCACAAGGGCTGTGGTGGAGAGAGCCATCGGTCTTCTCAAGATGCGCTCCCGATGCCTGGACCGCTCAGGGGGCGCACTCCAGTACCCCCCAGATCGTGTGTCGCTGATAGTGGTTGCATGCTGCACTCTCCACAATCTTGCACTGGAAAGGGGGGACGCAGTGGACGATGAAGACGTTGACACAGTGGCTGTGGCTGCACACGATGAACCCAGCAGTGAGTCCGAGGATGAGCATGCACAGGGAAATGCTGAGGGGGTAAACGCTGACCCGGGCATACTCCAGGGAGGCCGGGACACCCGGGAGGCTTTAATCCAATGAACCTTCAACTAGAACAGCACAGATGGACCTCCAATAAAAGCCTGTGCTGCAGGCTCCATACTTGATACCTGAGAGTTAAAGCTGCCTGGATAGGAACATTAACTAAGGGCCTTGTCAATAAAGCTCAATCCTGCTCGAACCTGGAAATGATCACCAACTGGGCTGGCCCTCCGCCAGTCCTCACCCGCTCAGCGGCATTATGAACATTCTTCTCCTGAAAAGGAGAGAAGAGCATTGATTAATGCTACTTGTACCTGGAAGCTCTTCGCCGCCATCTCACCCCAACCAGAGTGGGATATTGCAGGGCCCCAGTGCCTCCTCACCCCACAACTGCCGCACACACAAAGATGCCAGGCCTGCCCCCCACTTTGGCCAAATGCAGCCCGCATCACATTTGGCACCACACGGTCCAACCTTGCAAAACAAGGAGGTGCAAGCACATGGAACGCAAAGGGCAGCAGATTGATCGGTGCCACACCACCTGGAAGCTCCCCTCCCAGCATGTCAGCACCCTGACTTTGACATATTTTGCAGTTCCAGCACTGCGCCTAGGTGCAGATCCTCCAGGTTGCCCCCAAAACAGTAATGTGGGTGTCCCTGTACCACATGCTGCGGATGCAGAACCCATCTCTTCACCACCCTCTCAGGGTAACCTTGGCTTGGCCAATATCTGTTGGCCCACTTAGCAAAGGACACATGCCTTCAATGATTCACTGCATTAACTGCACTCAGAGTTGGTGGGGGGTGCGGCCAGGAAGGAATGACAATGTCAACATGGTACTCATCCTTCCAGAGTGCAAATAGTCGTTGAAACGCTTGCGGCACTGGATCCAGGTGCGCCGCACCACGTCATGTGAACTCACTATCTCCGCCACCTCCTCCCAGGCATGTTTGGTCATGTGGGGGGGCCTCCTCCTCCCGTTCCTGGGAATGAGGAGCTCCCGCCGTGCTGCCACCGCCTCGAGGTTGTCTGAGAAATGAGGGGCACTGTGCCCCTCTTCCCTACCCTCCTGCCTGACCTGTTCACCAGCAGCACTCTGGGCAGCCTTTCTGCTGGCCATGATTCACAGCCTTTGCAAGGCTGCAGGAGCCCTTTTAAACAGGCCACCGGGTTGCCATTGGACCCGGCGGTCATAGCAGTCCTGCCGCCGCCCGCCCACTCCCGCTGTCCTCGGGAGCTGCGATTCACACTGGGCGGGCCTTAATTGGCCTGCCAGCATAAAATGGTGGCGCGGAACTGATCGCGGGCGGTGATCGGGTCCACGCCCGCTCCCGCACGACAGGCAGAAAATTCTGCCCTCGAGTTAGTTCATGTGTGCAGAAATCACAAAAGCTTACCTGACCCTCTGGACACCATCTAGGAACAAGGAATATTGTCCATATGCCATGCTTTTTTTTAAAAAGGTAAAAATGTTCATTATCCCCTTAAATTCACAGGACTGTGACGTCAGCATGACAAGCGCAAGATAAAAAGCTTTGGCAACATGTTTCTCTTTTCAGCAATATAAAGTTAGATTCACATCTTCATAACAACTTGGTATCGAACCTTGGTTAGATTACATTTGGAGTGGTGGTACAGTTCAATTTATCATTTTGTAAAAAATATATACAGACAGTAGAGAGAGTACAAAAAAAGATATACAGGGATGATACCAGAATTGTGAAGTTATATCTGTCAGAAGAGGATGAACAGACTGTGTCTTTTTTCATTATAATGATAGAGTTAGATGGAGAAGGAGAGGAGGCTTAGGTGGAACATAATGTCAGCATGCACTTGTTGGGTAGAAATTCTGTGCTGTATATTCCATGTAATTCTACGCAACATATTATCAAGCAGCCTTTGCTACCATCTGGTACGGAGCTGCTGATGTATTGAAATGTGTGTGTCAGCAACTGTGAGTAAATTGGATGAATGCAAGGGAAGGGTAGACGTTGTATAAATCCTGAGCTGAGCCATGCCTCCTGAATCTTCAGCTCCTGTCTTCTCTTCCAAGTCTCATCCATGTAAAGGATCTGCTACATAAATCAAGATGCCCCCTTTCCATGTGGGGACATCTACCTCCTGATATGTGTTACCTTTTCATAAAGGAGCATAAACATACATGGATACATGACATCAGCAACACAAAATCTCCCTATTCCCTTGTGAAGATTCTCCCTGTGGGTATTGCTAAAAAGAAAGTTGCTGCCTGTGGAATATTCTGTACAGCTTTTTTGCTGAAGAAGGTTTTGCTCAGCAAGGTAGCTGCCGAAACGGGCGCAAGGCGTCGACATGGGAACCCACAGGAAGTTAAGAAATAGATGGGCAAGAAAAAAAAGCTTATGTTAGCAATAGCTGGTATAAATAAGCTGACACTACAGGATTTTACTTTGCTGTTTGTGGTAAGGTCATGGAATTTTTTTTTGTGACACTGCACCCTTATCTCCTAGTGCTACTTAATACCATCTCCCACTTTGTGGCAAACTCTTCACCTCATGTTCTTAGAAACTTGACAGCTGTCTCAGGGAAATGTTTGATCCCTCCTGACCTGCACTTCCTATTGCTCTCTGCTTCCCCCTAAACTACAGCCAGGCATGTCAGCCAATCCCAAGCAATGCCTCTTCAAGCTGTTGTAGGCCTTTTGAATTCCTCCCTATTTTGGTGGCTGCCCAATATCTGGTGCTTTGTACACTTGCTGCATACTCATTGCATGCTTATGACCAAAATCTGGAAATATGGACAGGTTCAGTCCTTTGGACTTGGCAACATTTGACCACTGCACTGTTGGAGTCCACTTAGGTATGTACAAATAATCACCCAGAGAATTCTCACATAATCGTCCTCAGGCTCATGGGCTCATGGGAATTCCTATTCTATGGCTTCAACTGCAGCCAAGAGCTGTCCAATGTATTCCCCCTGTGGAAACAGTAAAAGCTTTGTAAGAACTGCTGGCTGGCCCAATTTTCCTTCTAGCAGCCAACAACGCCTTATTTACTATGTAATGGCTTCATGTTTGGTGATCTGATTCGATTGTGGGGGGGGCGGGGGGTATGGTCAAAATTTGTCTTGATAGGATGGTCTTATTGTTTGCACGCATATGGCAAGTAGCTGCACCATTACAGGCACTTCCCAGGCACCCGACTGTCATCTGCTATCTTCTGCTGATCAGGGGGGAGTGTTGCAATTCCCTCAACCCCATTGCTAAAGTGGCTGATAACAAAAACAATATTTTTTTATCTGCCAAGACTTTGTGGGCTCAGGCCTCAGTCGCAATCAATATAGGCCCCACAGCCACCACATTCTTCATCCACAAAACCTCTGAAAGATCTGGCATAGTTCCCAGTTGCACCTCTCCATCATCAACAATCTTGTTTGCGATGGGCAGAGGTTCCTCGCTCAAAAAAGGATATTGCAAACTCCCATGCTAGGTTTGGACTGAGCTTACCTGTTTGGTAATCTTCCAACACACTCCTGCTGGAATCATAGCCGGAATTTGCTGGAAAAGAGAGCTTTTGGTCTCTAGTTTTTGTGGTGTGATTGTTTAAAATTTTGACCAGGCCATTTAGGGAGTATCCATGGTAATGTGGTCGTTAAGTTCAATTTTAGCTATTTTAATTCAATTAGGGTTGCTTTCTCAATTCACTAGACGCTGATTTTTCTTTTCAAGAGGCAGCTTAAAACATAAATGCTGCAAACAAAGATTAGCTTGTCTGCCACTTGTATGCTTTCCGAATGACTTGCATTAAAATCATGTGAACTGCCATTTTTAATTAAATATTGTAGTAGCATTAAGAACTTTGCTGGCAAAGAAGGCTTTTCCAGATTTAATTTGTGCAGAGTTTTACAATCTTAAGTATTCTAGTTAAAAGTGAGCCTAACAACGTCTAGCCAATGCTGGGATTGGTAAATGGCACCTATTCAATTAACACTTTCACTTTACATTGAAGCATACTTTTAGGTTTATCCTTGGCTCACCTTAGCATCCTGCCTTTCAACTAATGGTTTTCCACCTCTACCCCTTCCCAAAAAAACCTGTATAAATCAATAGCTATTTACATATCTTCAACAATTTAAAAACTCTTTTTTCTGAGTCAATACTTCTCCAGAAAGTCAAATAATTCTATGTAATAATTTCATTATTCAACCATTATGTTTGCATGTAACATAGCCTTTAAAATATCTTAGACTCAATTATTGTTTTATTTACTTATTATCAGCAGACAGCCTTTAGAGGTAAATGTTGTAAGAGATTTTAGTTAAATAGATTAGCCATTCTTACATGGAAACACTGGATCATTCCAAAATAATATTCAGATTGAAGCCAGCAATGGAGATTGGTGTAATGTAGAGTATAATAACATTGCGAACAGTTTCAAAGATTACATTCTGAAACTGGATATAAAATGTTTGTCACTTTACAGGTATTAAGCATTGTTTCCAGTTTTTAATGGTCTTTCTCCCTGTTTTGTCCTCACCTGGATGCAATAGCGTGGAGTCGTGTAGACTTGCATAGACACTGGCATCAGTTACTGCCAAATATTATGAGTTCTCTTCTCTTTGAAATGTAAAGAAATGAAAATCACTTATTCTATTTCAAAAGACTATCAAACTAAGGAGCTAGCTGCAGCAAAGAGAAAACTGGTGGCAATAATTCACCGCATCTTAACATATTCTCTCCCTTTGAACTCATTGATTGTTTGGCTCTGCTGGCTGAATTTGTTCCTCCTTATGATCTGGCTGCAGTTGCCCCTTCTGTCATACTGGCTGTTGGCTGAAACTTCATTATTTTGCAATAATCCAACTAAAACCCTATTTTACGCAATTTAAAATAAGTTAGGGAAGAGATAGCAGAAAAACTATTACATATATATCTAAAAATTCATTTGAAAAGGAAATAGTGCCAGAGGACAGGTGAACAGCTAATGTTATTTTACGAACAAGTCCAGGGAATGATAGACCAATTATATCAATCTCATTGGTAGGAGAGATATTGGCCAGGATTTTGCAGTTGTAATGACAATGAAGCTATCAGCTTTCAGAGCCATTGGACAGCATTGTCTATAGCTCTGTTGGCGGGTTTAATGGCGGGCGGGGGATGGGGGTGAATTTGGCGGGAGGTCTAAAAATCGGTTTCATGCCAGCGTGAAATGACAGTGGGATCTTCCACTGCTGCCCGCCATGGATGGGTCGCAATTCCTGCCACAGGCCAATGTGAACCGATTTGCAAATTGCTAATGGAATGCAGATGAAGGCCTGACTGGAATCTTCACCCCTCCCCCGGTCAGTTGAGGGTGCTGGGGAAAGAGGGTATCAGAGTAGTCTTTCAAGGCATTAGACGGAATGGAGCTGGAGGGTGGGAAGGGCCATGGTGAGCTGTGGGTGCAAGGGGTCTTCTGCAGGTGAAGGGCCATGGGTGGGCGGAGTTGAAGTGTGGAGAGGTTCGCAGGGAGGGGTTGATGGAGTCGATGCTGGACTCTTGGGGTGAAAACTGAGGGTAATCTTGGTAGGAGGGAATGGTGAGGGTTAAATGAGGCAGAGGGAGCCAGTAGGGTGGGAGGGTGAGGGTGCAATGTCATGTGAAGGGGCGCTGGGTGTTGTTAGTGGCGATGCGGAGATGGACGCAGATTTGGGGGGTGGGCAGGGTGAAGTCGGGCAAGTCAGTGGTAACGGAGGCGGGATTCTCGGGGAGAAAGGGGACTTCAACGTTTCTTTTGACATTGCCAAAGGTAATGGGAGAGGATGGAAGGGTAATGGAACGGAGGTCGAAAGTAACACCAGGGGTGGTCAATGGTTATGCAGGATATGGTGTGGGTGGCTGGGGGAGCGGTGAAGTTGCAGGAGTGAAGGTAAAATGTTACTACCACCATTGCCGGGCTGGTCGCAAGTATGCAGAGCCTCGTGGTGGAGATCTTGAAATGCTGCATGGGAATTAGGTCATAGGGTAGGGGGGTGTGGTGTTGCTGAGATGCTCATTTCAGCTGGACAACTGATGGGGAACCCAAGCATTAGTATTTGCAGTGCTAGGGCCCTGGGACACAGAATAGTTTGAAGGGTAAAGGCTCAGTGTGCGAGGGGCAGTGCTTACAGGTGGATCGCGAGGGCCCTGGCACGTACCTTTGCCTCCCTGCAGATGCCTCATTCCAAGGGATGGGGTGTCCGTGGAAAGATGGGGGTGGGTGAACGCTAAGCCTTAAGGATTACAGCTGAATCACAGAATTTTAATGGCACAGAAGGAGGCCATTCGGTCCATCATGTCTGCACCGGCTCTCCAAATGTGCGTTATGACCTAGTGCTATTGCCCTGCCTATTCTCCGCACCCCTGCATGTTGTTTCTATTCAAATAATCATCTAATACCCTCATGAATGCCTTGATTGAACCATACTTCCAGGCAGTGTATTGCAGACCCAAACCACTTGTTGTGTGAAAAAGCTTTTTCTCAAGTCACGTTTGCTTCTTTTGCAAATCACTTTAACTCTGTTCCGTTTCGTGCTTTATCCTTTTACGAGCAGGAACAGTTTCTCCCTATCTACTCTCTCCAGCCTCCTCATGATTTTGAACACCTCTATCAAATCTCCTCTTAGTCTTCTCCTCTCCAAGGAGAACAGTCCCAACCTCTCCAATCTATCTTCATAACTGAAGTTTCTCATCCCTGGAACCATTCTTGTAAATCTCTTCTGCACTCTCTCCAATGTGTTCACATCCTTCCTATAGTGTGGTGCCCAGAACTGTACACAATGCTCCAGCTGAGGTCTAACGAGTGTCTTATGAATTCAGCATAACTTCCCTGCTCTTGTACTCTATGCCCCTATTAATAAAGCCCAGGATACTATTTGCTTTATTAACTGCTCTCTCCACCTGTCATGCCACCTTCAATTATCTATGCACATACACACATTTCTGCTCCTGCACCCCCTTCAAAATTTCACCCCTTATTTTATATTGTCTGTCCATGTTCTTCCTACCAAATGCATCATCTCACATTTCTCCACATTGAACTTCATCTGCCACCTATCTGCCCACTCCACCAACTTGTCTATATCTTCTTGAAGTTCCACACCGTCCTCCTCGCAGTTCACAACACTCCTAAGCTTCGTATCATCCGCAAATTTTGAAACTGCCAAGGTCTAGATCATTAATATATATCAGGAAAAGTAAGGGTCCCAATATCAACCCCTGGGGAACTCCACTGCAAATCTTCCTCCTGCCCGAAAAATATCCATTGACCATTACACTCTGTTTCTTATTTTTCAGCCAATATTGTATCCACGTTGCCTCCATGAGCAACAAACTTTCTCATAAGTTGGATGTGTGGCAGTGTATCAAATGCTTTTTGAAAGTCCATGTACACCACATCCACGGCATTACCCTCATCGACCTTTTCAGTTATCTCTTCAAAACACTCCAGCAAGCTAGTTAAACATGATTTCCCCTTTAGAAATCCAGGCTGGCTCTTCCTTTTCAACCCATATTTTTCCATGTGACTATTAATTCTATCCTGAATAATTGTTTCTAGAATCTTGCTCACCACTGAAGTTAAACTGACTGGTCTGTAATTGCTGGGCTTACCCTTACAACCTTTTTGAACAAGGACGTAATGTTTGCAATTCTCCAGTCCTCTGGCAACTCTCCTGAGTCTAGGAAGACTGAAAGATTATGGCCTGTGCCCCTGCAATTTCTACTCTCACCTCCTTCAATATCCTTGGATGCATCCCATTTGGTCATGGTGCCTTGTCAACTTTAACCTTAAATAAGACAGTAGACATTATTAATGTGAAAGTAATTATTTACAAAAATGTTCTGGTTATGACACTCAATTGTTCACCCTTGCAACCAGTTGTGATTTTAATGTTTCTCAATTTTCCTTTCCGTGCTACTTCTTACAGGTGCTCCCCCAACATCTACAGTAGGGATGGAGGCAACTGCTGACCAGTTGGTTCTGTTGCCTTGGATAATCTTGATGGCCGTCCTCTGGAGAGCCGAGGCCTGGAGGGCCACAGCTTCATTTGGCTGACCTGCTGTGGGCCAGCTGCTCCCTCTGCAGTCACAGAGACAAGGTTGAAAGGGTCACAGGCAAAGGGGATTTGGAAGGGCTGGATAAACTCTGAGATTCTTGAGTGGATGTTCCATGGAGTGTCCAGCTGCTGCTCTTCTTCCCTTTGGCTGCCCGATGGCCCCTGCCTGACCCCTAGAGGGGAAAGGGCCCTGTCCTCCTCTTGCGTAGCCACTGCAGAAGCTCCCCATGGCTACTGCAGTGGAGTGCAGGCCTGCGTGCTTTTATGGCAGAATCTTCTGGACTAGGATCTCCATGGAATCCACCAACCTTCCCATGGAGACCTCAATACATGCATAGGTCGACACCACTTCATTAGACAGCAGGCGGACGGACTCCCTTGCATCGCGTGCCACCCTGTTGAGGGCCTCCAACATCTCTGCCTGACGTTGCCCCACCTTTTGCTGACTCTCTAGCATCAGTTGGAAGGCCAATTCCAGAGGCCCATCATTGGGCATGAACCTTGCAGATATTTGCTCCCCAGCAGTCCTCTAAGTGCCAGGGAACTCAGCTGTCCCTGCCTCCTCCTGCTGTAGACAAGAGTCCATGCGGTGACCACCAGGGTGTGAGACCCTTCCTGCACAAGAGCTAATATCCACCAAGATGTCTGTCCCTGAGCGGGTGGAGGTTGCTGGTATCTGTTGTGATGCCTCTACAGTTGCATATGTCTCTTGTCTGATCTCCCCGCTCCTCTTGGGCTTGGGCTTGCGCTAAAGCTGGGCGGCTCTTCTTCTGGCTCAGACCTTGCTGTCCTCCTGATGGCACCTGTAAGCGAGAGAGGAGAGAGTGAGTGACATCTTAAGCTGCCTCCAACATGGAGGCACCTTTTGACCTGAGGTTTCTATTTGATGCATGGATCCTTACTGATTGGAGGCCCAAATCCAGTCTCCCCATCTCCAGTGGTCCGGTCCCTGCTCCAACCCTGCCTGCTGGGCTGCCCACTCCTCGAACTCAGTCACTTCCTTCAGGTTTGGCCAAACCCCCCCTGTCTTCTCCCTCTCTCGCCAGTTATGGCTTAACTTGTCCTGCTCAAAGAGAACAGAGAAGATGGGGTTGATAGGGATTGTACTTAGCATCCATTTTTACATAGCAATTTCACATTTCTTTCTATACTTCTAGTCTTAGAGATAACCCACTGGATTGTGTGATATTTCAGTAATGCTGTGTGTTGTCCAGAAGGGTGCTGGGCCATCGGCATTGGAGGATTGACCTACGCTGGAAACCCTGGGCACTGACAGCAGCAGCGACTTTCTCCCATGCAGGGCTGGTCTCCTTGCTTGGTGTTCTCCGCCCATTAACTGGGTACAGGGCAATCCTCCGGGCCTCCACCTGGTCAAGGAGGATGCCCAGGGATGAGTCATTGAACTTAGGCATGGGAGGTCCCTTCCCCTTCCTGCCATCACTTGGGGCCTTGTTAGTAAATTGATGTCCGGGCGCCTTTTCAATACGGCTGGATGTGATGACGGGGCATGTGCCATGCAGACCGCCCCGCAAGCGCGATACGTCGGGAAACCCCTGGCAGCATAATTAATGAGGCCGGGGTTGCATGATACCACAGGAATTCCCGTCAGTCTCTGCAGCGGGAAACACTCCCCGGTCCTCAACCCTACCATGGGACTTCATCCCTGAAGGGAGAATTCTGCCCACTATAACTGTGAAACTAACAATAACACCTGGTGTCCGGACATGCATAGTTAAACAAAGAAATCAAGACGTTACTGACAATGATTCCCTACTCCTCCATATGGCATGTTGTTGAAGTCACTGCAGGTAGAAATCCCCTTGAATCATTTGAATTGACATGTACTTCACTTTTGTGCTGTTAATCTCGCTGAAAATATGCTTTAGCAAGTAATGCCCTGTAGAATGAGGTGTAGTTAGGCTTTTAACAGTTTGCTAGGTTCATAGTTACTCCTGAACAACTTCTCTTACCCTGAAAAACTGATTTCATATTTGTGGAATGTCAGATTTCTCCATGTTGATAAAAATTTGCTAAGATTTTTAAATTAATAAGTATGTTTTTTTGAACACTTGTTTATGATATTTCAGCCTCTACCATAATCTCATGTGTATGTTTGCACCTTTATTTCTTTCTGTGTAAAATGATTAAGAAGTGAAGAATAATCAGTGATTTTCATTTCCTGGTTTGCTGTCTGTGAGAACTCTTCAGTGTGACTGGCTTTATTTGACAGCATCATTGTAGTTGCACACTGGAGATCCCCCTGAGTTGATGGCTGAATCAAAGTACAGTTGCCACAGAGTGGTGAGAATTGTTGCTTCGCCGCTGACTACAAATCTAGGCAAATGGAATTTTTACTCAAAGGAATGGAAAAACATTTAGAAACATAAAATATAAGAAAAATCAACATGGGGAGAATTTTCTCCCCATTGTGGGGGGGAGGTTGTGCGGGAACAGGTGCAGGCATGCAGGCAGCCGATTGTCGTCTGCGATCGGCTGGGTGCTGCCATTTTACGTGGGCGGGCTAATTAAGGCCCGCCCAGCGTGATGCGCGCCTGGAAGTGCTGAACGCTCCCTGTGTGGGTGGGGGTTGCCTGAGTTGGGGTCTGCGCTTTTTTGCTTTTTCGCACAGAGCTGCCTCAGGGAGATTAATTTAAGTTTACAAAATCTTAATAATGGGAAAAATCTTAAGGACATGTCCCCTCATGCGAAACTGTCACATGAGCTGGAACAGGTCTATGAATTTTATTAACATTTTTTTCAAACCTTTAAAAACCTTCATGAAATCTCATCCCGCCCGTGGTTGAGGTTCCATGAAAAATGTGAAGGCCACCGGGCTCTTCGCCTGCCCGCCAACCTTAAGGTTGGACGGGCAGCTCAGTTTATTGCTTTAACTGATAGTTAACTGGCTTTAATAGGCCTTTGACAGTTTGGCGGATGTCCAGCCGACTCGGGTGCACACCCGCCGAAATGAAAATCTGAATAACACGCGGTGACGTTGGGACGCACCTTGATGTCACCACACGTCATTTTACGCCTTGGCGAGCGGGCCCCGCCCCTGCTCGCCAAGCCGAAGATTCTGCCCATGGATTTCAAAAGGCAAGGTCATGCTTGCCATCCTTATTGAATGCTTTGAAGAATAACAATAAAGCAATTTATATTTATATAGTTCCTTTAATGTAACAAAATATCCCAAGTGCTTCACAACAGCATTATAAAACAAAATATGACCCCAAGCCATATAAGGTGTTATTAGGTCAGATGACCAAATATTTGGTCAAAGATATAGTTTAAGGAGTGTCTTAAAGGAGGAAAGCGAGGTAGAGAGGCAGAGAGGTGTAGGGAGAGAATTCCAGGTCTTTGGGCCTTGACAACTGAAGCCACGACCATCAATGCTGGAGCGATTAAAATCGAGAATGCTCAAGAGGCCAGAACTAGTGGAGCATAGATATCTTGGAGGATTGTAGGACTGGAGGAAATTACAGAGATCAGGAGGGGCAAGGTCACAGAGGGATTTGAAAACAACAATAAGAAATTTAAAATCAAGATGTTGCTTGCCTCAGAGCCAATGTAGATTAGCGAGCACAGGAGTGATAGGTGAATGAGTTAAGATATTGGCAGCGGAGTTTAGGGTGACTTCAAATTTATGGAAGGTAGAATATGAGACACCCGCCAGGATTGTGTTGGAGTAATCAAGCCTAAAGATAAAAGCATAAATGTGGATTTCAGCAGTAGGTGAGATGTGACAGGGGCAAAGTCGGTTGACGTTATGGAAATGAAAATTAACGGTCTCAGTAATGGTGCGAATATGAGGTTGGAAGCTCATCACAGAGTCAAATATGACACCGAGGTTGTGAACAGACTGGTTTAGTCTCGGACTGTTGCCAGATGGAGGGATAGATTCGATAGCTAAGGAATGGAGTTTGGAGCAGGGACCGAAAACAATGGCTCCACTTTTCCCAATATTTAATTGAAGGAAATTTCTGCTTATCCAATACTGGATTTCAGATAAGCAATCTGATAATTTAGCAACAGTGGAGGAGTCAAGGGAAATGGTGGTGAGGTAGAGCTGGGTATTCCCAGCATACATTCAAAACTTAACCTTGTGCTTTTGGATGATGTCGCCAAGGGGCAGCATGTAAATGAGAAATAGGAAGGGAAAAGAATAAATATTTGAGAAACACCAGAGGTAATGGTGAGGAAACAGAACGCAAAGCCATTGCAAGTGATACTTTGCCTAACATCAGTTAAATAAGAATGGAACTAGGTGAGATAAATCCCATCTAGCTAGATGGCAGCAGAGAGGTCTCGGAGAATATGTGGCAGTCAACCATCTCAAAGACTTCAGACAGGTTGAGAAGGGTGAGGAGGGATAATTTACTTTTGTCACAGTCACATAGGATGTAATTTGTGACTTTGATTGGAACCATTTCGTATTGTGGCAGGACAGGAAACCTAATTTGAGGGATTCAAAGATGGAGTTCTTGGTAAGATGGACATGGATTTGGGAGGTAACACCATATTCAGGGCTTTGGAGAACAGAAAGAATAGAATTGGGTAATGCTGTAGATGTAATGTATTTGGATTTCCAACAGGCCTTGATAAGATACCTCATAGTAGATTCATGATTAAGATCAGAACATGTGGAATCAGGGCCAGGTAGCAGAATGGATAGCAGGCTGGCTACAAAGCAGAAAGCCGAGAGTAGGGATAAGGGAAGATATTTAGGCTAGCAAAAGGTGGGAAATGGTATTACATAGATAGCTGCATGGACCACTGTTATTTAAAATTTACCTAACAATTTGGATTTAGAAATCGGAAGTACAATTTCTAAATTTGTGGACGATACCAAATTAGTCAATGTGGAGGAATGTGACAAAATAAAAGAAGTACTAGGTTCCTTGCTTTTTGAGGTATATATCAAAGATTTGGATTTGAATGTAGGAAGTCTGATTAAGAAGAATGCAGTTGATACAAAAATTGGCTGTGTGGTTGACAATGACGGAGAAAGCTGTGGAATGCAGGAGGTTATCAATGGACTAATCAAGTGGATGGAACAGTGGCAAATAGAGTTCAGTTGAGAAAACTGTGAGGTAATGCATTTGGGGAAGGCTAACAAAGCAAGGGAATACACAATAAATGGTAGGATACTGAGAGGTGTAGAGGAACAGAGGGACCTTGGAGTGCATGTCCACAATCCCTGAAAGTGGCTGGACAGGTAGATAAGGCAATCAAAATGGCATATGGGATACTTGCCTTTATTAGCCAAGACAAAGAATGGTGGGAGGTTATGAATGAACTGTATAAAATATTAATTTGGCCACAGGTGAAGTACTGCATGCAATTCTGGTCTCCGCAGTATAGAAAAGATGTGATTACACTGGAGAGGCTACAGGGGAGCTTTATGAGGATGTTGCTGGACTGGAGAATTCTGGTTAGGAGGAAAGATTGGATAGTCTAGGGTTGTTTACTTTGGAATAGGGGAGGCTTAGGGGAGACCTAATTGGAAGTGTATTAAATTATGAGGGGTGTGGTGGATAGGAAAGCCCTATTCCCCATGTTGAGGGTTCAATAACCAGGAGTCATAATTTTAGAGTAAGAGATTTAGAGGGGTTTTGAAGAGAAATCTTTTCACCAAGCAGCTGGTGGGGATCTGGCACTCACTGCCTGAAAGGGTGATATAGGAAGAAACCCTCATAACATTTAAAAAGTACTTGAATATGGACTTGAAGTGCCGTAACCCAGATGGCTGTGCACTAAGAACTGGAATGTGGGAAGGTGGCAACTTGCCAACCAGCATGGACATGATGGACCAAATGGCTGTCGTCTATTGTAAATTTCTATTCCTATATATTAACCAACTTGCAGAATGGAATTTTAATTGGTAAATGAATTTCAATATAGATGAGTCTGAGGTAGTGCATTTTAGCAGGGCAAATAAGAAAGCCACATACTGCTTGAGTAATAGGTCTAAATAGGGTGAGGAACAATAAGATGTAGGGGTGCACATACACAGATCACTGAAAGTAACAACATATAAACACAGGCTATTAGACCCAAGTACTCTTTGCTGGTGTTTATTCTCCACTCATACCTCCTTCCATCCTTCTCACCTAATCCTGTCATTATTCCTTTCTCCTTCATGTGCTTATCTAGCTCCCCCTAAAATGTATGCATGTTATCCAACTCAACTGCACCACCTGGTCGCAAGTTCTACATTCTAACCATGATATGCGTAAAGATGTTTCTCCTGAATTCTCAAGTAAAATAGTTAATAGCGCCATAAGAAAAGCAAATAAAACACTGGTATTGATTTCTAGTGAGATAGAAATGAAAAGCAGACAAATCATGTTAAACTTGTATAGCTCTTGATTAGATCACATTTGGATTACTGGTCTCCATATTTTAAAAAGGATATATGGACATTGGAGAAGGTGCAGTAAATATTCACATGGCTACTGGGACTGAAAGGTTATAAACTATCAGGAAAGATTGAGGAGGCCGCTGCTCTTTTCTCCAGAAAATTGAAGACTGAGGGTTGACCTGATATAAGATTTTAAGAAAATGAAAGTGATGAGTTGGAGAAAATGTTTCCACTTGCAGAGCAGACCAAAACTTGGGTGTATAAATATTAGTCACTAATAAGTGCAATGGGGAATTCAGAAGAAACGTCTTTTCCCAGATCATGGTTAGAATGTGGAACTTGTGACCAGATGGTGCAGTTGAGTTGGATAACATACATGCATTTTAGGGGAAGCTAGATAAGCACACGAAGGAGAAAGGAATAATGATAGGATTAGGTGAGAAGGATGGAAGGAGGAATGGGTGGTGAATAAATGCCAGCATAGAGTACTTGGGTCTAATAGCCTGTGTTTATGCCAGAAATGATGAATGGTGGGCAATGGAAGGAAATAAACTTACAGGACTACAGGGATAGAATGGGGGGAATAGGACTAACTAGATTGCTCCATGGAGAGCCGGCATAGACTTGATGTGCTGAATAGCTTGCTTCTGTGCCATCGATGGCTCTATGACTCTATCTACTCAAGTTAACTCAATCCCAGTACTCCAGCTGCATTTTAATTCTTGCTAAACTAGTTTAATTTGCTAATTGATGATTCTAGTGACTATTTATTGTCATTGGTGAATTGGTAATTGAATGGGTGCAGTAAGAAGCAACCTATAACAAGGGATAGCATGATGCATTTTACTTTTCAATCTGCATATCTGCATATTTGCAAAAGAAAAATACAATTGGGAAGCTAGGATGCAACATCGGATAGGAATATAAGATTCATTGTGATGATGGCTAACCTGCAACGTAATTCTATATACCTGCCTTTGACTCAGTTCCCTTAAAACCTTTGGTTAACAACAATTCATCAATCTCAAATTTAAAGTTGGCAATTGGGTATAGGGAGTACAATGTCGAAGTTTGAAGATGATTCTAGTTAAAAGTGAGCCTAAACAAGGTCTAGCCAAAGCTGGAATTGGAAAATGGCACCCGTTCATTTGATACTTTCATTTCACATTGAAGCATAGTTGAAGGTTTATCTTTTTTCATCTCAGCAATTTGCTTTTGAAGTGACAGTCTTCTACCTCTGCCCCTTCCTGGGTAGAAAACCTTTATCATTTGCTATTTACTTACCTTCAACATTTTGAAAATCTTCTATTTGTATCAACACTTCCCCAGAAAATCAAATAATCCTATACAATAATTTCATTATTCAACCAATGTGTTTGCATGTAACACACCCTTTAATGTATCCTAGGTAGAATCATTGTTTTATTTACTTAGGGAGATTATCATCAATAGTGAGCTTTTAAAAGGTACAACGTTGTAAGACATTTTGGTTAGGTAGATTAAACATTCTTACATGGAAACAATGGATCATGTCAAAATAATATTTAGATTGAAACCAGCATTGGAGAGTGGAGTAATGTTGACTATAATAACATTGTTTCAAAGATTATGTTTTCTAACTGGATTTAAAATGTTCATCACTTCACAAGTATCAAACCTGTTTTTAATAATTTTTCTCCCTCTTTTGTCCTCACCTGGATGGAATAACATGGAATTGTGCACACTTGCATAGACACTGGCATCAGTTACTGCTAGCCATTATCAAGTCCTTTCTTCAAATAATGTGTAAAAACATCAAACTAAGGAGCTAGCTGCAGCAAAGAGTAAGCTAGTGGTAACAATTAACCACATTTTAACATATTCTCTCCCTCTGACTAAACTCACTGATTCGTCAGCTCTGCTGGCCAAATTATCCGGCTGAAATTTTGCTATTTTGCCATAATGGCACTTAGACCTTATTCAGAGGCCTGGCAGACAGCTAATAATCCTATATGAACAAGCCAGGGAAACATAGACCACTTGGTTTAGCATCGTTAGGTAGAAAAGATATTAGCCAGGGTTTTGCAGTTGTAATGATGATGGAACTGTCAGCTTTCATTACAACTATGAAAGTGACAGCCACATATGGTGTCTGGACATGCATAGTTAAACGTAGAAACCAAGTCACTGTCAGTGATTCCCTGTCTTTCCACAAAGTGTGTTGCAGGTAGGAATCCTCTGGAATCATTTGAATTCATATTAACTTCCACTTATATGCTATTAGTCTCACAGTTAAAATTCCTTTAACAGTTTATGCCCTGTTGAATGAGATGTAATTGGGTTTTTGTCAAATTTCTCCATTGTGATAAAAAAATTCCTAAGATTTTTATAGTAATGTATTTTTTAAAACATTTGCATATGATATTTCACCTTAATCTTATGTGTATGTCACAATCTTTATTTCACTGTCTGTAAATGATTAAAAAATGAAGGATAAGCCATGGTTTTTACTTTCTAGTATGCTGCGTGTGAGAATTCTTCAATGTGATTGGCTGTTAAGCTTAATTGATGAATTCATTGTTGCAATACGCTGGAGATCTCCTTGAGTTGATACCTGAATCAAAGTAAAATTGGAAAAGGGGAAATCCATGCCACAGAGATTGCTAGATCATTATGAGCAGCTTCCTTTGAGGTGAGTGGTGATAATCTTCACTTTTCCTGAGCGCAAAATCTAGGCCATTGGAATTTTTACTGAAAGTTTTGAAAGAAAAACATCTAGAGATTAAAAATCTAATTAAGAGAAGTCAACATGAATTTCAAAAGAGGTCATACTTTGTCAATCTTACTGAATTCTTTGAAGAAGCAGCAGAAAGAACAGACAAAAATAAATCAGTAGACATAATGTATTTGGACTGGGATTTGGAACTCAGTACAATCTAAATGGTAGTATTTTGAGGAGGCTGCAAGAAGAGGTGACTTTGGCTTCATTTTCACAAATTCTTGAAGGTGGCAGGGTAGGTTGATAAGATAGTTAAGAAAGCACCTGCAGTATTTTGCTTTGTAAATGGTATATTGAAATCATATTTCAATATCTTTACAAATCACTGGTTAGGCTTCAGATGGACTATTGAGTACAATTCTGGCCACCCCACTTTCTGTAGAAAGGTAATTGACCTAAAATGTTAACCCTGTTTCTCTCTCCACAGATGCTGCCTCACTTACTGAGTATTTCCAGCATTTTATGAATTTGTGAAGGGTATATCATGCCTGAATAACCTGACTGAAATTTTTAGAAAGTTGACTAAAGTGGTGGACAGTGGAATGTCTAAGGACATGATTTATATGGATTTCCAGAAGTCATTTGATAAAATCCCTCAAAGGAGACTTTTAGCTAAAGTTGAAGCTCATGGAATTGAAGATAATTTTTAAAAATTCATTTACAGGATGTGGGCATCACTGGCTAGGCCAGGATTTATTGCCCATCCCTAATAGCCCTTGAGAAGGTGATGGTGAACTGCCTTCTTCAACTGCTGCAGTCCCTGTGGTGTAGGTACACCCACAGTGCTGTTAGGGAGGGAGTTCCAGGATTTTGACCCAGCGACAGTGAAGGAATGGTGATATATTTCTGTGGTAATCTGATGTGTAATATACCTTTAAGAAGAATGTTACAATAGAAGATCACATGATCTTATTATCCAATGACAGAGTAGCGTGGGCTACATTAGTAGTCTGTAGTCAGTAGTCTGGAGTAAGAGTCTGTAGTGTAGGGGCAGGGTTTTAGTTGTAAGTACACAAGTGTAGCTGCTGAGTCTCTTTGTAAATAAATAGAATATGTTCTACATAAGAACTGTCTACTGATCTGCTATGTCTATGGTAACAACTTGATTATCCCAAAACAAGCATGCAACCTGGATCCATTAGCCCAACTAAACTAGTGATCAAGGATTCAGCAATTTCCATGTCAGGATGGTGAGTGGCTTAGAGGGAGACTTCCAGGTGATCATGTTCCCATATGTCTGCTGCCCTTGTCCTTCTAGATGGTAGCTGTTGTGGGTTTGGAAGGTACTGCCTAAGGAGCTTTGGTGAGTTTCTGCAGTGTACTTTGTAGATGGTATACACTGCTGCTACTGTTCATCGGTGGTGAAGGGAGTGAATGTTTGTGGATGTGGTGCCAATCAAGCGGGCTGCTTTGTCCCGGACGGTGTCAAGCTTCTTGAGTGTTGTGGGGGCTGCACTCATCCAGGCAAGTGGAGAGTATTCCCTCACACTCTAGACTTGTGCCTTGTAGATGGTGGACAGGCTTTGGGGAGTCAGGAGGCGAGTTACGCACCACAGAGTTCCTAGCTTCTTACCTGCTCTTGTAGCCGCCATATTTATGTGGCTAGTCCAGTTCTGTTTCTGGTCCATGGTAACACCCAGGATGTTGATTGTGGGGGATTCAGCAATGGTAATGCCATTGAATGTCAAGGGACAATGGTTAGATTCTCTCTTGTTGGAGATGGTCATTGCCTGGCACTCATGTGGCACGAATGTTACTTGTCACTTGTCAGCCCAAGTCTGGCTATTGTCTAGGTCTTGCTGCATTTGGATATGGACCTGATTAGGAAATTGGCTGAGCAGCAGAGAATAGGGATAACGGGCAGGTACTCTAATTCGATGTGACTCATGGGCTGGATTTTCATATTCAAGGTGGGTAGCGGGAGTCAGGAAAATTCCCAGCTCTGCCTGCCCACTTCGGGAGAATGCAACAGGAATGACAGGATTTTCAATGTTGCTGGGAGGTTGGAGGAGGCGTCAGGAAAGAACTTGGAGGCAGCCACATGGACTGCTGGGTGCTGAGGCAAGCTGTTTTAAAGGCCCACCTCAGTGCTGTGACAATTTGGAGAGAATTTTCTCTCCGTCTGGTGGGGGGTGGGTTGAGTGGGGACGGGCACGCAGCCAATTGCTGGCCGCGATTGGCTGCGTGCCGCCATTTTACAAGGCCCGCCCAGCGTGACGTACACCTGGAAGCGCTGAGCGCTCCCCATGAGGGAAGGGAAGGAGGCTGAGCCGGGGCCTGCACACTTTTGCGCATGCGCGCCAAAGAGTGCAGAAATCTCCCTGAGGCAGCTGTGTGATTAGTTTCATTATCAATAATATAAATAAGGAAATAAAAATTAAGACATGTCCCCTCATGTGACAGTGTCACATGAGCTGAGACGTGTCAATGAACTTTAATGAAAACTTTTATTCAATTTATAAACACTTAATTAAACTTTGTCCCACCCGTGGATGAGGTTTCATGATAAATGCGAAGGCCGCCTGGGCTCTTCGCCTGCCCGCCAAGCTTAAGGTTGGACAGACAGCTCCATTAAGTATTTTAATTGATATTTAAATGGCCTCAATAAGCCTTTGACAGTTCGGTGGGTGCGCAGCCAACTCTGGTGCACACCCGCTGAACTGAAAATCGGAATGACACAAGGAGACATCGGGACACACGCCCGACGTCACCGTGTGGCATTTCACGCATCAGCGAGCGGGGCCCACCCCCGCACACCATCCCGAAGATTCTGGCCTTTGTCCCAGTTATAACTGCAAAAGCAAAGCGCTCTAGCCCTTACACCTCACACACTCCCACCCCTTACATACACTCATGCTCCATCCATGCCACTCATGCCCCCCCACCCATCCCCCATGGCCCCTCATGCCTCCATGCCAAGATATGTCCCCACTCACCCCTATGGCCCCTCATGCCCCAAGCTATGGCACTTCCATGCCAATTCACCCACTATACACTGTATAGAACTAATGAACCTTCTACGTGTTAAAAGAAAAACTTTTAAAAATGTCATCTATTGATAACTTTCCATTTTCTTAAAAAAAGAAACCTCATTTTTACTACAGGCCAATAAAAGTGTCAAGCATCCTTAAAGTATCAATAGCTGAAACTGCAAGCACTTGAATCCTCTTCAGCTTGTGCAAATAAACATGGTGCAATTGACAGAAGAGATCAGAGATTCAGAACTGTCAATCAAGCTATGTTTTTCATTGGGGTTCAATATAATAGATGTCTAGCCTCTAAACCGAGAATGCATAATGAGGTGTGAAGATGGTGGACACGGAGATTGACAAGTTGGAGACATCTGATGGTAGGAACCTCTGGAGGCTGATTTTTCAGAGGGGCAATGGAAGAAGCAAGGAAGAAACAAGAGCTCAGCTGGCCGAGAAGAGGACCCAGGGAAAGCAGAGGTCAGCAAATCCTGCACTTTCTCAGTCCACATTCCTCATCTGCAGCAAATGCGACAAGAGACTGCCATGCCAGAGCAGGGCTCCTGAGCGACATACGTGATGTTTAGCACAGACTTGACCAACCAGGTGTAAACTTTGTCTCACAAGACAGGAGGCTGTCAAAGACCTGACCATGTAATAAGTCACTAAATTCCAAAGCAATTCATTATACATAGTTAACACTGTCGTGTTCTGTGCAAATGTTGCCAGTCCTGCTGAGCATTTCCAGCATGTTGTTTTTCTTTCAGATTTCCAGCATCCGTAGTATTTTGCTTATTAATTGTAAATGAATCATGTTTGATACTTCTGTGAAAGACTTGACCAGGTAATGCAAAATACACAAATTTTGCATGGAAGCTCAAAGCTGAGAAGAGACAGTGTGTAGGAAGAGCCTAGAGTAGGAAACTGCAGACATCTTGTTGGGAAGCAGCAGAGAAAAAATGAGCATGATGATGTCATGTGTTATTTACCGCCAGCATGTTTATAACAACCAGCCGATATGTACACCTTGATTCAAAACATAGGATTCCAAAATTGCCTTGTTGCAAAGCTACTCTTTGGCTAATAGAGGAACATACGTAGTGAAACCACGTCTTTCTCTATACATATATTTGAATTAAATATTCACTCCCTGTATTTTCATTGTAAATGTATGAAACACATTATATAAACAAAAGCTGGCTTTTTTTCTTAGACATCAGGTTTCCAGTGGGGAATTTCTTTGTAAATTTGATTAAAACATATTTATTACTGATCTCTAATAAAGTGTAATCTAAATGAGTTTGTTATAAACTTGACCTATTCAGTCGGGATTCAGAGGACTAATTAATTTGCCTCGGCGTTCCACATTCACGGACTGTCTGGTGCAATCGGTGCCATTCTTGCACAAAGCTGCCGCAGTCACGCAAACAACTCGTGTAGGAGCGAACAGCCAATTAGATAGAACATTAGCCTGAGAATAACCAATTAGAAGGGGCTGAATACAACAGCCATGTGAAAACAGCCAATAAGAAGCGTAAGCAATGTATCGGCGTAGTCTGGAGGAGGATTGCAGTTAAAGTGAAGGGAGAACAAGAGTTTGTGCAAAAATACACAATCCGAAATGGAAAGTGGTAAGAAGCGACTTATCAACTTCGGTGCTGGTCCTTCCAAGCTCTCGCTACCGGTGAGTTACTCTGTGTCCCTTCTCTGTTAACCAGTTGTGTTGACAATGCAACTCTTTGATGCCGGAGCATTGAATTGCAAAACGTTTGAACTTGGAATGTGTGTATGCATGTAGCATAACAAATTAATGGAAGGCTTTGCTGGAAGGCAGAAAACTATCTTGAGTCGCGCCATCGATGTCAACGGTACATATCTTTTTGATCAGTAGCAACTTAGGACGGATGGGAGAAGAGAGAGAGAGTCTCCATCGCATCTGTTCTGATGATGCCTCTTTCAAGAACAGTTCCTCTGACATGTCCTCCTCCTTCCTTAACCAAGGTTATCCACCCACGGTGGTTGACATGGCCCTCAACCGTGTCCGGCCCATCTCCCGCGCATACGCCCTCACGCCTTCCTCTCCCTCCCAGAACCATGATAGGGTCCCCCTTGTCCTCACTTATCACCCCACTAGCCTCCACATTCAAAGGATCATCCTCTGCCATTTCTGCCAACTCCAGCATGATGCCACCACCAAGCACATCTTCCCTTCACCCCCCCCGGTGGCATTCCTTAGGGATCGTTCCCTCCGGGACACCCTGGTCCACTCCTCCATCACCCCCTACACCTCAACCCCCTCCCACGGCACCTTCCCATGCAACCGAAGAAGGTGCAACACCTGCCCCTTTACTTCCCCTTTCCTCACCGTCCAAGGGCCCAAACACTCCTTTCAAGTGAAGCAGCATTTCACTTGCACTTCCCTCAATTTAGTCTACTGCATTCGTTGCTCCCAATGCGGTTTCCTCTACATTGGAGAGACCAAACACAGACTGGGTGACCGCTTTGCAGAACACCTTCGGTCTGTCCGCAAGCATGACCCAGATCTCCCTGTCGCTTGCCATTTCAACACTCCACCCTGCTCTCATGCCCACATGTCCGTCCTTGGCCTGCTGCATTGTTCCAGTGAAGCTCAACGCAAACTGGAGGAACAGCACCTCATCTTCCGACTAGGCACTTTACAGCCTTCCGGACTGAATATTAAGTTCAACAATTTTAGATCATGAGCTCTCTCCTCCATCCCCACCCCTTTTCCGATCCTCCTTTTTTACCAATAATTTACATAGATTTTTCTTTTCCCACCTATTTCCATTATTTTTAAATGTATTTCCATCCATTGTTTTATCTCTACCTTTTAGCCTATTTCGATCCCTTCCCTTCACCCCACCCCCACCCCCACTAGGGCTATCTGTACCTCGCTTGTCCGGCTTTCTACCCTGAATTAGCACATCCCTTAGATAATATCACCACCTTCAACACCTCTTTGCCCTTTTGTCTATGACATCTTTTGGCTATCTCCACCTATCACTGGCCCTCTATCCAGCTCTACCTGTCCCACCCCCGCCCCTGCTTAAACCAGCTTATATTTCACCTCTTTTCTATTTTTACTTAGTTCTGTTGAGTCATATGGACTCGAAACGTTAACTGTGTTCCTCTCCGCAGATGCTGCCAGACCTGCTGAGTTTTTCCAGGTATTTTTGTTTTGGATTTCCAGCATCCGCAGCTTTTTGCTTTTATATTTATGGGAGAAGAGAGACCTTTGTTAAAAGTTTTACACATGATAATGTATGTTATCTTCACACATGCCCATTTCGTAGATTGAGATTCATTTTAAACGGACGCTATCTGCTGCCTTCTGTGCCTTTTTGAAATGCCTCCCCTCTGGTCATTTCACCCAGTGGTAAAGGGGGCTGCGGGCGTTAGAGTGCTTGTGGCTCGTGTGATCTTTTCAAATAAGTAATTACTTGATATCCTTCTAAGAACTGCTCGGATGCTTATGGCTGTTTATAGGGCTTATTTGATGTGTGCCCCTGCCGTTTGAATGTATTGGAAATAATCTTCAATAAGAACTTTTCCATAGTGCCTAGCTTTTCCTAGTTCTTGGCTAATAGTAGCCAGCGAATTACATGAAGTGACTTCTCATCCCAAGCTCGGGCAGTTATCTCTGGTGGCCCCATCCTATTTCTCATTTTATATAGTGCCCCTCAGCCACATCATCCAAAAACATAGCACCATTCATGTGGAAATGGACGATATCCACCTCACTCCCACCTGTCTCAATTCATTCAGTCTTTAAATTGTCAAACTCTCTGCCTGACATCCAGTATTAGATGAGCAGAAATTTCCTCCAATTAACCATTAGGAAGACTGAAGTCATTGTCTTTGGTCCCTGCTACAAACTCTGTTGCTTAACCACTGACTTCATTCCTCTTCCTTGCAACTTTTTGAGTCTGAACTAGACTGTTCACATATTTGTCATATTTGACCTCAAAATGAGTTCCTGAGCACATACCTGTGCCATCACTAAGACTGTCTGCTTCCACTGCTGTAACATTGCCTGGCTGCACCCTTGCCTCAGCTCATCTGGTGCTGAAGCCCTCCATGCTGTTGTACCTCTAGACTTGACTATCTCCAATAAATTCCTGGCTGGCCTCTATATTCTCCCCTCCATGAACTTGAGGTCATTCAAAACTCAGCTGCCTATGTCCTAACTTGTCACACCCTGTTCACCATCACCTGTATACTTATAGACTTGCATTGGGTCCTAGTTGAGTAGCCTCTTGTTTTTAATTCTCATCCTTTTCAAATCTGTCTGTGGCCTCAGCCCACACCTATCTGTAACTTCCAGCCTCACAGCACTCCAATATCTGTGCTCTTCTAATTCTAGCCTTTTGAGTGTCTGATTTTAAATATTCCACCATTGGTGGCTGTGCCTTCAGCTGCTTGAACATTGAGCTCTAGAATTCTCTGCCTCTGCTGCTCTGCCGCTCTATCCTTCTTGAAGACCCTCCCTTTAAAACCTAACTGATTGACAAAGCTTTTGGTCATCTGCCCTAATATCTCCTTATGGGATTTGGTACTAAATTTTGTTTGATATTGCTCCTGTGCAGTGCCTTGGTGTTGAAACATGTTAAAGAAGCCATGTAAATACATGTCCTTGTTTTTGGATATTGCAAATTTAAGGTTAACTAGCATTGAGTCATTGGTAATTCTGTGATGTGAGCTTATTCTTGCTAGGTTGAGCAGCTGCTTGGAATAATTCCAGCTGTTTGAGACTTTTTTCCATCTGATCAGTCAGTGGTGGCGTGAACAAGTATCTAATCGCTGATGCCATGATAAATCTATTCCGGCAGCATGCAGTAGCTACAAATGTTCAGTGGAGAATGTTGTACAGTAGATTTCCTTAACCAGTTGTTATAAAACAAATCTACAAAGTTTTTGGTATTTTGCTTAATGAAACACTATTCAGTGGGCAGTTTGGTACATACCACTGGCTTACTTTTCATAGCCATTGGCTGAAACAATTTTTCCTCCCGATAATTTGGCCCAATGTCTGTCTACTGCATACATCCTAAAATTTCTCACCAATGTGTTACATGTACTTAACAATGCTGGAAATACTCATCGCTCCAGTCAGCATCTGTGGAGAGAAACAGTTAATCTTTCAGGTTGCTGGCCTTTAAGTCAGTTCAATGCCACTCTGTGTTAATTTAAGTGACATAGGAAGAAACTTTTCCCCTTAGCGGAGGGGTCCATAACCAGAGGGCATAGATTTAAGGTAAGGGGCAGGAGGTTTAGAGGGATTTGAGGAAAATTTTTTTCACTCAGAGGGTGGTTGGAATCTGGAACACTGCCTGCAGGGGTGGTAAAGGCAGGAAACCTCAACATTTAAGAAGTGTTTAGATGAACACTTTAAAAACCATAGCACACAGGACTACGGGCCAAGTGCTGGAAAATGGGATTAGGATAGAAAGGCGCTTGATGGCCAGCACGGACACAATGGGCCAAAGGGCCTGTTTCTGTGCTGCATAACTCTGACTCTATCAATAGTTTTCATTGCGGGTCTTGGGAGTTTTTAAGTCATTCATGAGATGGGAATGTTGTGGAAAAGCTGAGCATTTATTCCCATCCCCAGTTTCCGTGGAGAAGGTGATGGTCAGCCCCTACCTTGAACTGCTGCAGTCTCTGTGGTATAGGTACACCCATAGTGCTTTGGGTGTGGAGTTCTTGGAGTTTGACACGGCAACAGTGAAGCAATTGGTTTGTAGTCCTTGTAATGTTGGCCTGTGACTTGGAGAGGAGCTTGCAGTTGCTGGTGTTCCCATGCCTCTACTGCCCTTGTTCTTCTAGTACTGTTAAAGTCTTGAGTTGCTACAGTGCGTCTTGTAGATGGTACACTGCAGCCACAGTTGTCAGTGGAGGAAGTGAATTTTTCAGGTGGTGGTTGGGGTGCCCATCAAATGGGCTTTTTAGGTTGATGTTGAACTTTTGTTGCTGGAGCTCCACTCATCTAGTCAAGTGGAGAGTGTTGCATCACTTTCCTCACTGCCATGTAGATGGCAGAGAAGCTCCAGGAGTCAGGAGATGAGTTACTTGGCACAATACCCAGCTTCTGACCTGCTCTTGTAGCCACAGTATTTGTAGTTAGTCCAGTGGGTGATGCCCAAAATGTTTATGGTGAGGGATTTGGTGATGGTAACCCCATTGATTGTTATTGAGTGTTAGTTAGAAACTGTCTTTTGAGATGGTCATTACCTCAATTACCTGGGTTGGATGTTACTTCACACTTATCAGATCAAACCTGAACATTGCCCAAGTCTTGTTGCATGGATGTTCTTGTTATCTGAGGAGTTATGAATGGAACTGAATGCTATAAACATCCCCACTTCTGACTTTTATGATGGAAGGAAAGTCATTGAAGCAGTTGAAGTTGGTTGGGGCACTGACTTGAAGAACTCTGCAGTGATGTTTAGGATATCGCTGGAATTCATCTCTTTTGTTCATACTTAGACCACAGCTGTAATGTGATCCTGGCAGAAACAAAACAGGAGCTTTGAGTAAGTGCTGCGAGATAGGGTGTTGTCAACAGTGCTTCTGTCACTTTGCTGTTTGAGAATGGACTGATAGGGTGGTATTTGATCAGACTTTTATTTGTCCAGGTATGTCATAACTGCCAGTTTTGCACATTATTGGATAAATGCTAGTGTTGTAACTGTATTGGAACAGCTTTGCTAGGTGTGCAGTGGAGCGCAAAGCTTCACAGTGTAGAAGGTCAGAGTGGGATGGAGAATTGGAAGCTTGACCATGACTGAACTGAATGCAGGTATTTGGAGAAAAAAGTAGGCCATTTGAGCCTGCTCCACCACTCTGATCACCTTCTACTTTAATTCCATCTTCCCACACTATCCCCATAATTCCCTGAGATTGGCTGGTCGCCTCAATGTAGAGGAGAACCAGTCATAAATAATGAATATAGTGTATAAAATGTTGTTACTTAACTTAGTTTTTGGGGTCTTGGATGGTGGGAAGGGAGAAGGTAAAAAGGACAGATGTTGCAGGTGGTTGAGGGGTGAACCAGAGTGCCATGGAGAGGAAGATATACTTGGAGGTAGTAGCAATGACAGCAAGTGATCAACTAAATGTGAGGCTTGTGTGGTGAATAGTGAGGACAAGGGGAGCCCTTATCATGGCTCTTGGAAAGAGAGCAGAAAGAGCAAGAAGGGAACTAGAATCTGATTTCTGCCTTTAAAAAAAAAACCGCTAGGCCCAACCATCTTCAGCTGCTTCATCAATGATCTTCCTTCCATCATAAGGTCAGAAGTGGGGATGTTCACTGATCGTGGAAGATTGTACGCTGTTCAGCACCATTCACAAATCCTCAGGTACTGAAGCAGTCCATGTCCAAATGCAGCAATACCTGGACAATATCCAGGCTTGGGCTGACAAGTGGTAAGTAACATTCACGCCAGACAAGTGCCAGGCAATGACCGTCTCCAACAAGAGAGAATCCAGCCATCTTCCCTGGATGTTCAATGGCATTACCATCACTGAATTCCCCACCATCAACATCCTGGGGGTTATCATTGACCAGAAACTGAACTGGACTGGCCATATAAATACAGTGGCTACAAGAGCAGGTCAGAGACTAGGAATCGTGTGACGAGTAACTTAACTCCCGATTCCCCAAAGCCTATCCACCATCTACAAGGCAAAGTCAGGAGTGTGATGGAATACTCCCCACTTGCCTGGATGAGTGCAGCTCCCACAACACTGAAGAAGCTGGACACCGTCCAGGACAAAGCAGTCCCCTTGTTTGGCACCATATCCACAATGTCAGTCCCTCCCAATGCACAGTAGCAGCAGTGTGCATCATCTACAAGATGCACTGCAGGAATTCACCAAGGCTCCTTAGACAGCACCCTCCAAACCCATGACCACTAACGTCTAGAAGGACAAGGGCTGCAGATAAATGGGAAAACCACCACCTGGGAGCTCCCCTCCAAGTCACTCCCCATCCAGACTTGGAAATATATTGTTGTTCCTTCACTGTCGCTGGGTCAAAATCCTGGAACTCCTTTCCTAACAGCACTGTGGGTGTACCTACACCACATGGACTGCAGCGGTTCAAGAAGGCAGCTCACCATCACCTTCTCAAGGGCAACTAGGGACAGGCAATGAATGCTGGCCCAGCCAGCGAAGCCCACATCCCGTGAATGAATTTTTAAAAAAAGATCTGGGTTCCGGTAAATGATCTTGTGATCAGGTTGCCTTAGAGCTAACCAGCAGGAGTCAAAAGGTTAACTATAGGGGTGAGAAGGGTCTTGGGGGTGGCTCTCTTTTTTTTTCAAGCAGTTTAATTTGAGAATTTATAACCAGCTGGAGTGAAAGAAACAGCTTTCAGTAGAATTCGGTTGAAATTCTGGGTGTTGGTTAAAGAATATTACAAACAGGAGAGTTCTGATCTAAAGTGGCTACGCTTAAGAGGCCAGAGACACCTATATTTTGCAACTTTGGGACAGTTGGAGGAAGATTGAAGGGATTGACCTTGCTGGAAATAAACAGAAGGTCCAAGCAATAGTAACCCATAAATGAATTATTGCCACAGTATCAGACTTGAGAGTTTTGGGGAAGTTGAATCACAGAATAGTTACAGCACAGAAGAAAGCCAATCCGCCCATCAAGTCCATGCTGTTTCTACATAAGCAATTCAACTAATCCCACTCTCCTGCCCTTTCCCCACAACCTGAATATTTTTTCAGGTGCTTATCCAACTCCCTTCTTGAAGCTGCAATTGAATCTGCTTCCACCACCCTCTGTCAGTACATTCCAGATCCTAACCACTCACTATATTTATTTAAGAAAAAAATGTGTTTCACATTGCCTTTGATACTCTTGCCAATCACCTTTTAAATAGGTGCTCTCTGGTTCTTTACCCCTCTGCTAAAGGGAACACTTTCTCTCTATATATTGTCTAAATCCTTCATGATATTGAACACCTCTATTAAATCCCCTCTTAATCATCTCTAAGGGGAAGATTGCCTTTGCCAATCTGTTCATGTAACTGAAGTCCTTCATCCTTGGAACCATTCTCGTAAATTTTCTCTGCACTCTCTCTCATGCTTTCACATCCTTCCTGAACACAATACAGGGAGGTAGGACCAGTGCTTTATTAGGTTCATCAGGGGCAGGATCTTCCGGTTGGCGAGCGGGGATGGGGCCTGTTTGCCGATGCGTAAAATGACGCGGGATGATGTCGGGTGGAACTCCCGACGTCACCCCACTTCACTTCCATTTTCAGGTCGGCAAAGGTGCAGCCGAGTCAGCTGCGTGCCCGCCGGCCTGTCAACGGCCTATTGAGGTCATTGAAAAACCAATTAAGATAATTAATGGACCTGCCCATCCAACCTTAAGGTTGGCGGGCAGGCCGAGAGCCCTGGCGGGCTTCAGAAAAAGCATGAAACCTCATCCACGGGCGGGATGAGGTTTCGTGAGGGTATTTAAATTTTTGTCAAATCTTTCAATAGAAGTTATGGACATGTCACAACTCATGTGATAGTGTCACATGAGGGGACATGTCAGGGAAATATTTTTATCATTTCTATTAAACTTTAATTCTGAGCCGATCTCCCTGAGGCAGCACTTAGCCTCAGGGAGATCTGTGTATTGGGGGCACCGATCGGAGGGGCGCACGCTCCCGCACAGTGGATAGACTGACTCTTCTGTCTGGTTGTAAACAATTGTGCTTTTGAGCTGTCCATTTACACTCAAGATAAGAGTCTTGAGGAATGCTCATCAGCATTTCTATCTGAATACAAGGTCCATGTGCTTCACATTGCTCTGGAAAGGGTCGAAGGTATCCCTGCAAACTTGCAGACTCTTGAGGCCTGGGGTGAGGGGGAAAGAGTGAGTAGTTAAAGGCCAAAGTCTCTATGCTTCACTGTGCAGGAATGTAGCTGAGATTTCGTGCTCTGATTGGAAGGACCAAATTTGTGAGGAGTTGAAATGAGGCTAGAGGATTTGCCTAGCTTATGCAATAGGAGGAATCTTTGGGGTTTGTGGGGGTTGGTACCTCATTGAGAGAGAGAGAGTTCCAAGATTATTAGTTACTAGGCTGTGAAAAGAAAAGAACCAAAGTAAACCCTCTGGAGCCAAGAATCACTTCAGACTGATTCTGGGAGAACTGAATGTTTACTTAAAGGACAGTGTAAAGTATACCTGTGAAGTGTGCTTTTTTTAGGTTGTGATAAAAGGGAAAAGTTCTGTTTGTAGTTTAAAGTATAAGTTGTCTACAAAAATAATATTTAGTTAGTGCTTTTAGTCTTCTGTTTTAATAAAAGTCTTGAAACAAAATCTTGTTATCCTTTCAGCTATTAAATTGAAGTTTGGAGCTTTTTGAAAGAAAAATCAGTCTCTGGAAAGATCATGCCATCTAGTTTTGAATATATGAATTTGCCATATTACTCGGATTTTAGTATACTGGGAGTTTTTAAAATCTAAATAATATGTTAATGAATACATTCCCTGTAAAATAAATGAGGGAAAATTAATGGAAATTAAAACAGCAAAATTTTAAACATTTGTGAGTCAGTCAGCATTTGAGAAGTTCCTGCTTTTAGGGTTCATTGTATATGTTATGATTTGATCTGTTGTTTTTCCCTTGGTTTAATGGATGATATTTCATATCTCCAGGTCTTGCTTCAAGCACAGAAAGAGCTGTTGGATTACAAGGGACTTGGAATTAGTGTTCTAGGTGAGTTCCCAAGTAGGTGGGTTATCTTTGTTAACCAGCCATCATGTTTTCCATGTTCTAACTCCATCTTTCTTTTCCGCCCAACAGAAATGAGCCACAGATCTTCAGACTTCATCAAAATTGTCAATGCAACAGAAAATGACCTGCGAGAGTTGCTGTAAGGAGCATATGCACTTAAGTTCAGCTGCTATGGTTGAATGCTTACAAGAAAGACATGCATTTATATAGCGCTATTCACAATCACCAGGTGTCCAAGTGCTTTGCAGCCAATTAAATACTTTTTAAAGTGTGGTCACTGTTGCAATGCTGGAAACACAGCAGCTAATTTTCAATCAGCAAATGGCAACAATGACCAGATAATCTTGTTTTTATTGTGATGTTGACTGAGGGATAAATACTGGGGATAACTCCCCTCCTTTTCAAAACAGTGTAATGGGATTTTTAGACATGCTTCTGGTCTGAAAGGCAGCACCTCCAAAACAGTGCAAAGCTTCCTCAGTACTGCATGGAAATATCGGCCTTGATTTTCGTGCTCAAGCCCTGGAGTGGGACTTGAACCTGGAACCTTATGATTCAGAGGCGAGTGTGCTACCAACTGAGCCATTGCAGACAATCAATAATGTAAATACCTTGTGAGAATAACACCAGTGGATGAGATCAGCCTGGAATAAATTTGTTGCAGATTTGTAAGTGCAGAAACAGCCTGCTTGCACATTGTGAATATACATACAGATAAAGGCCAGTTTGATGTTAAACTGCTTCATTTAGTTGGTGGCATTATTACACAGCACGTACTAGCAGAATCAAGTCCAACCAGCTCATTGACTCTTTGAGTGTTTTGCATGTCCAAATGTTTTATGGTGTATGTAATTAGTTAACCAGAGAATCTGTTTGCTTAAATGACAGTTTTAACATTTGCTAATTATACTGTCAAATGGATGAGTTTTTAATGCTAAGTAAGTGTCCTTTCCAATTAAATTTGCATTGTATTTGTTAAAATTGTTTATATTGTGCAGTGTAGTAATAATCAAAACAAAGGTCCAAAGCCCACAAGGCAGTGGTTCTTGCATCACTTCTTTATGGGTGCAAGACTTGGACAACCTACCAGCATCATATAAAACAACTAGAAGCATTCAATTTTTGCAGTCTGAGATTTTTTTTGCAACATCAGGTGGCAGGAATAAATCTGTAACACAGATTCTTGTAAAGTGCTGCTTACCTGACACTGAGAGCATGCTCATGAGCTCAGCTTTGCTAGGTTGGTCATATGGTTTGCATGGAGGATTCCCGCATAGCATAGGCAGTACTCTACAGCCAGCTGAGCATGGGAACCTGCATCACAGGCTATCCCATCCTTGGATATAAAGACAATCTTGGACAGACCCAAGTGGAGAAGTCTCTGTTAGCAAGCATTTTCAACTTTTGAGAACAAGAGTCAAGTGCCTTCAGGATTAGTGAGTGTGGCACAAAGCCAATACCTCCTTCTGCACTGACTTTATATGCAAGATTTGTAATCTGTTATACAAGTTGAGACTTGGCCTAATATTCATGCAACAACACCAACCGGCTTTTTAAAAAAACATGCTGAACACTCATCCGTTGAAAGAATGGTAGAGTCCATCAGTTATGGAGGTTAAGAGGATGGGTGATTTATTACATAATGTTCAGAGTCCCTAGGAATTGGTGATTTTCATTGCCAACATTGACTGAGTGAATGTGCACTAAATTTTGGATGAGACTTTAAACTGAAGAAGACAGGCAAACCTTAGGTTGACCTGAAAGATCCCGAAGCACTTTTCAAAGATTTAAGGAAGTTGTGGTTGTCACCTTTTCCCTGCATTTAAAACTGGTTATGCTACAAAAATACTCTTATGGCTGCACTTGCTGACACCATAACTGCAGATGGTGCACTCCCTACACGCTGATAGCGACATCTCAGTGGGAGGCTACATGAGCAACATAATGGGCAGCAGGGAGTGGGAAGGAGTGGTGAAGAGAGCAGGAGGTTTCAGGGCATGGGTGGCGGATGCACAATAATGATGTCCGCCTGTGTTCTGGGGGATGGAGTAGCAACAGAGTTCCTGTTTGTGGCAGGAGTTAGTATATTTCTATTGGGTGAGATCATGCAAGTGCTGTGTAAATAATTTAATATGCAGCGCTACAATTGAGAGAACAGCTTTTTAACTTTGAAGTGATTGTTTTTGTGCATGTTTGCTATAAAGAATACTAACTTGTTCTAATTTTACTTCAAAAATAGTTTCTACCAAAGTTTACAACAGTGTTTGGTGTTCTCTTGAGTGAGGGGAAATTTCACCTGCAATCTTATGACTCCTGTGTGTATCTTAATACAGAAATATCCCAGAAAACTACAAAGTGATTTTTCTCCAAGGAGGTGGAACTGGTCAGTTCAGTGCTGTCCCTTTAAATCTTATTGGATTAAAAGAAGAGCGATGTGCCGATTATGTGGTTACTGGATCCTGGTCTGCTAATGCAGCCAAAGAGGCAGCAAAGTATGGAAAAGTGAACGTTGTCCACCCCAAGCTTGATGCTTACATAAGTAAGAACCTGCTTGTTGGCAGTAGATGCTTAATGGATCCATTACTGCTGACTGAATACATAAGACGATAAAGTTTTCCCTTGTTTTCCAGAAATCCCAAATCCAAGCAGCTGGAATTTGAACCCAAATGCCTCTTATGTTTACTATTGCGCCAATGAGACGGTACACGGTGTGGAATTTCCCTTTATTCCAGACACAAAAGGAAATGTGCTGGTCTGTGACATGTCGTCATGTTTTCTTTCAAAGCCGGTGGATGTCTCCAAGGTATGATCTAAATTTCAACTTTTGACACAACCTTTGCCTCTACATTGGAATGGGTAAATAGTTCAGTGGAAAAATTATTCTGTACAAATGAAAGCCATTTCCCTGAGATCAGGAAAATTGGCATTGTTTTTCCTAAGAGCAGAGAAGGTTCAAGAAAGATTAGATGGAGGTGTCTGAAATCATGAATGCTTTTGATGGAGAAAATAAGGCAAAACTGCTTCCAGTGGTAGAGGGTGGAGAAAGTGTTCTTTTATGCCACAAGTGTTTGTGACCTGAAAAGGTGGTGGAAGCAGATTCTATCAAATATTTATCCAATTTCCTTTTTAGAGCTTTTTAAGCGGAAATATGCATGGACAATGAGGAGAGAGTAGGGGAACGGGATGTTGCTTTTCAAAAAAGCATGTCCAGACTTGATGGACTGAATGGTGTCCTGTGTTATATCATTTTATGAAATGTTTTAGAATCTGATGCTAGTGTTCAGGTAAAACAAACCATGCCAGAAAACCAAAGTAGTTATTTTTGACAGCAATTTGGTGGTGCTCATGGTTGGTATGTACCTGTAAAGGATAGACAGCTGTGCACAATTGCTAGCTTAAAATGCAGTTGGATGACAGTCTTTTTATGTAGCAAATAATACAATGGGAATTAACTTAGATGGGTAGCAGGATACTGGAGAATATTAGGATATTAGAGAATCTAAGTGAGAGTTCAGGAATATTGATGGATAGCTTGCTGAAACTGTGCGGGGGTGTAATAACCACTTGGAAAACTAACTTGGGATCTGGATAGAGCACAGGTGATGGCAAGAATCTCTACCAAGCACTTTAAACATGCTAGTAAAATGGCCTGGAGAGGCTGTGGGGTGACTATTAGACCTTTTAAGGGAGAATCTGGTAATATAAGGTATGGACACTTTTAGGAGAAACCAGATGGCCTATTCAGTTGTTTGACCTTTTTTTAAGAGTTTTTAAAAATATATATATTTTTTGCCCTCTTCACAATAACCTAATCGCCCAAGGATCTGATCTTGGTAACTTGTTTTCTCCATTTAATATGCTACCCCATAGTGATCTCCTAAGCCATGACCTTCATTTCCACAAGTAATTTTACACCAAGCTGTGTTTTTCCAGCCCTCCACCCCCAAGTGCCTGCTATGAAACTGAATTCCAGTCTTCAATGTGCCATGGCTTTCTCCAGCTAAGCATTGGGGCAAACCAAATCCCATGCTGTTGCTGTTGACTCCATTTTCCTTTCTCTTTTTTCCCCCCACCACCACCATCTGGGCTGAACCAGAAAGTTCCCAAGTTACATTTTTTTAGACCTCCAATTTTCTCCACAAAGACTACTTGATTTCATAGTCTAAGGAAAGTGATGCATACTACTGAAAACCTTTTAAAGGTGAAAATGGAGGGTGGGGATGGGAACTGAAGGCAGGAGCAGAGGGGAGAGATGCACTGACCCCAACAGAATTAGGGAAAACATCATGTGCTTGTGTGGAATGTGCAGGTCATAACCAAGTCTGTGGCGAACGACATTATTGTAACGTCACAACATTAAAAAGGATATAGTTCCTATTTTATGAATGACATTAAAACAAAGTGACTGAATCAATCTGGGGACTTGCTATACTGCAATGTTGTCCTGCTAAGCTCTCACTTTTCAGCCTCCATAAACTTTAGTTTTTCAAAACTGCTCGTTAGGATTCTGTATAATATGATGGGTTAACAGTGTACTGTGGACTAGTTGGCGTAAGCTATAGTCAAGGAATATAGAGACTTGCATTTGATGCAGTTTGGTAAAAGGCTTGGAGCATCTGAGCAATAATGGGAAAAAAAGCTTAACAATAGAGGAGATGTGCGGGGCAAGTTTTTTACGCAGAGGGTAGTGAGCGTCTGGAATTCGCTGCCAGAGGAGTTGGTGGAAGCAGGTACGATAGTGGTGTTTAAGAGGCAGCTTGACAAATACATGAATAGGATGGGAATAGAGAGATACGGACCCCGGAAGTGCAAAATGTTTTAGTTGACGGGCAATATGATCGGCGCAGGCTTGGAGGGCCAAAGGGCCTGTTCCTGTGCTGTACTTTTCTTTGTTCTTTGTTCTAATATAAAATTCAATATTACTATCCTTGAATTTGTGCTAGAGGCTAACCAGTTGTTTAGATTAGATCATTAAATTTCTATAGGCCAAAGCTGAGCAAGCAGGATGTATTGAAAATATAAGTAAAGGATTTAAAGAATTATAACTAGTTTGGGGGATATACCTGGGTTAGGTTGTTGTTATTTTGCAGTGATAGTGCTTTTAAAACTGTGTAGAACTTTCTTATTTAAACAAGAGGCATGAATGGCCACCCACATTGCAGTCACAAGTACATGGTTCAGCATTGGTTTCTACTGATTTTAGCATATACCCCTATCTTCCTCAAATGCACTTTTTAGAACCCAAATCTCTGACTGAGCTTTTAGTAAACCCCCCCCCGATGTTTCAGATTTGAGCATTTAATCTAGGCTGACACTGAGGAGGAAGACAACAATAACTCCCCAGAAATGCTAGTGAACTAAGGGTGAGAAGGAGCAATTGAAGGAAATTAGTATCACTAAAAAATAGTGCTAGAGAAATTAATGGGACTGAGCTGATAAATCCCTAGGGCTTGATGATCTACTAAGATCAGGATACTAAAGATGGCGGCCATGGGAATAGTGGATGCTTTGGTTGTCACCTTCCCAAATTCTGGAACAGTCCCAGCAGATTGGAGGGTGGCAAATGTAACCCCACTATTTTAAAAAAAAAAAAATGGAGGAAGGGAGAATACAGCAAATTACAGACTGATTAGCCTAACATCAGTAGTAGGGAAAATGCTAGAATCTATTATAAAGGATCTGATAACAGAACACTTAAATATCAAAGGGATTAGACTAAGTCAACATGGATTTATGAAAGGGAAATCATGTTTGACAAACCTACTGGAGTTTTTGAGGAAGTAACTAGCAGAATAGATAAGGGAGAACCAGTAGATGTGGTGTATTAGGATTTTCAGAAGGCTTTTGATAAAGCTCCGCATAACAGGTTAGTGTGTAAAATTAATGCACATGGGATTGGGTGTAATATATTGGCATGGATTGAGAATTGGTTAGAAGACAGGAAACAGAATAAATGGCTACAATACTGGCATCTACCTGGCAATGTGGAAAATTGCCCAGGTATGTCCTGTACACAAGGCAAGACAAATCCTACCTGGCCAGTGACTGCACCATCAGTCTACTCTTGATCATCAGTAAAATGATGGAAGGGGTAATCAATAGTGCTATCAAGTGGCACTTGCTTAGCAATAACCTGATCACTGACGCTCTGTTTGGGTTCTGCCAGGGCCACTCAGCCCCTGACCTCATTACAGCCTTGCTTCAAACATAAACAAAAGAGCTGAACTCCCAAGGTGAGGTGAGAGTGACTGCCCTTGACATGAAGGCAGCATTTAACCAACTGGCATCAAAGACTCCTTGCAAAACGAGTCAATGGGAATTGGGGAAAATTCTTCACTGGAGTCATACCTAGCACAAAGAAGATGGTTGTGATTGCTGGAGGTCAATCAGCTCAGTTCCAGGACATCACTGCAGGAGTTCCTCAGGGTTGTGTCCTCGGCCCAACCATCTTCAGCTGCTTCATCAATGCCCTCCCATCATAAAGTCAGAAGTGAGGATGTTCGTTGATGATTGCACAATATTCAGCACCATTTGTGACGATTCAGATACTGAAGCAATCCATGTCCAAATGTAGTAAGACCTGGACAATATCCAGTCTTGTGTGGTAGAAACGCTTCTTGACACATCAGCCTAAGTGCCAGGCAATGACCATCTCCAATAAAGGAGAACTTAACCATCACTCCTTGAAATTCAATGGTATTACCATTGCTGAATTCCCCCACTATCAACATTCTGTGGATTATACTGACCAGAAACTGAACTGGATTAGCAGTATAAATACTGTGGTTACAAGAGCAGGTCAGAGGCCAGGAATCCTATGGCGAGTTACTCACCTCCTGACTCCCCAAAGCTTGTCCACCATCTACAAGGCACAAGTCTGGAGTGTGATGGAATACTCCCCACTTGCCTGGATGAGTGCAGCTCCAACAACACTTAAGAAGCTCAATGCCATCCAGGATGAAGTAGCCTGCTTGATTGGCACCCCATCCACAAACATTCACTCCCTCCACCACTGGTGCAGTGGAAGCAGTGTGTACCATCTACAAGATGCACTGCAGGAACTCACCAAACCTCTTTAGACAGCACCTTCCAAACACACTGTCACTACCATCTGAAAGGACAAGGGCAGCAAACACATGGGAACACCACCACCCTGGAAGTTTCCATCCAAGCCATTCTGACTTGGAAATATATCACTATTCCATTACAGATGCTGGATCAAAATCCTGGAACTCCCTCCCTAACAGCACTGTAGGTGTGCCAACAACATATGGACTGTCGCAGTTCAAGGCAGCTCACCGTCACCTTCTCGAGGGCAATTAGGGGTGGGCAATAAATACTGGCCTAGCCAGCGACACTCACATCCCATGAATGAATAATAAAAAAAGCCATTCATTTGTGGGACGGCGCTGTTTGCAAGTTGGCTGCTGCATTTCCTCCTCTACACGACAATGATACACTGGTCTTAAAGTGTGCTTTGGGATATACTGATCTTGTGTAGGGTGCTATATAAATGCAAGACTTTTTCCATCTTTGGCTTTTTCCCTTGCATCAACTAACTGCTTGATGGGTTTTTCTAGCTACAGGAGCTCTGGACTTTCTGGACCTCCGACATAATAACAAACGCATTCAGAATACCTGACAGCTGAATCCAACTTCTGGTAGTATTTGAATTAAAAACTGCAACGAGTATTTGGGAGATGGTGATAACTAGAACTTGCTTCATTTAACTCAGTAGTCTGTTTGCTATTTGGAAATTAGATGAGAGCTTGCAGATCAACAAAACTGATGAGAATTTTGTTCCTTTCTGCAGTTTGGTTTGATTTTTGCTGGTGCTCAGAAGAATGTTGGTTGTGCTGGAGTGACTGTGGTAATAATCAGAGAGGATCTTTTGGGATTTGCACTGAAGGAATGTCCAATAGTTTTTGACTATAAAGTACAAGGGAATAGCAGTTCTCTCTACAACACTCCACCAACCTACAGGTAAATAGTTTCTGTTTAGCTTGCATGACTAAATGTTGGTACAGTTATTGGCTGTCTTTTTATTGCGTTCCATGTGACAACTTGAGAAATCAAAAATTTTGAAAGAACAAATTCTAAGTGTAAATAGCACAAGCTCCGGGAAGGAGCAGATGGTTGGCTAACTACCAGTATCCAAAAGTTGTAAGCAGAGTTGTGCTGCTCTGCTGTTAACACTTCCCCGTCTGCCTCACTATTTATTTGAAATGTATTGAATTTGGTTGTAGATACAAGCTAAACACTTAACAGCAAGTTAAGTCTTGTCATTTCAAGTCTGTGTCCCCATGACTTATCCTTGCATGTAGAATAGTGTACACATTGGATGCTCTCTATAGCAACATCTGGGCCCTTTGCCGTGTTTACTTACTGACTACAATGAAATACCCATAGTAGTGCTGGAAGTAAATGACCTCGTATTTGCCCCCACTGTAAAATGTAGAGTTGATAAGATGCCCCTGAGCATTAATGGTCTTTAATACTTACTACTTTTTATACTTGCATTCCTGCCCAAGTTTAACATGGTTTGGCACACAAAGCTTGTAATTCTAATTAACGTAGATTTTTTTCTGAAATCTAGAATTCGTGCCATTATTATTATTATTGGTAACTAGTTCCGTTGGGTTGGAGCTCAACGTGCCAAGTGTGTACTAGAGCGTGTCCATTTTAGAGAATGGTGCCTAAACTTGCCAGCATCCTTTTTAGGAGGATGTTCATTTACTTTAAGCTGTTTCAATGAACTTGATGGTTGATGGGCTGAATTTTTCTGTTGGCGAGCTGGGGGCGGGACCCTCTCACTGATGCGGGATGACGTCAGGCGGAACCCCCAATGTCATCCCGCCCCATTTTAAATATTCAGGAAGGCGGGGAGACAGCAAGATCAGCTGTCCGCCTGTCAATGGCCAATTGAGGCCATCGACAATGTTTTTAGCCTTGTTTGCTCTTCCATCTGTCTGTGAAATGTATACAGGATAATAACTGGATCAGATTTTTTTCTTTCAGCATTTACATTATGGGTTTGGTCTTGCAATGGATTAAGAAGTGCGGTGGTGCTCAAGCGATGGAACGAAACAGTCTTGCTAAATCCAAGCTGATTTATGATGTAATTGATGGATCCAGTGAATTCTATGTGTAAGTTGGTATTTTTGATACTTTACGGTGCTTTGAAACATTTTTACTTAAGTTCTTATCTGACCATTAAAAGTTGCTGCACTATGTGCCAGAAAATAACATTTACTGGCCCAGAGATCCTGAATTTAAATTCCACCATTGGTAATTTGAGTTAGTATAAAATGACTGAAAACTGCTAGATTATTTTTTAATTAATGCCTTTTTTTTCTAGGAAAGGATTTTGCCACCCCTACCTGGTCTGGCTAACATGCTATTTCCAGGCCCAGACTTGTTGGGGCAATCTTAACATTCCGTGATGGTGTAATATGGCTGATATCAGGCTGTTATTCATCTGTATTGCATTTAATGGAAAAATAAAATGGCTGGGATATGTGATGGCTGATCTGATTTTAAAGTCCAAATAATCAGTCACAAAAGTTAATTACTGAGTTGCTTTAAATTCCTTCAGTAATTAGGGATTGGCAACAACTACTATAGTACCATCTCAGATTGCAGGAACACAAATCAGTTATCTGTAGTTTTTTTTAAGAAATGTTTACAGACTCCAGTCTTATTGGAAGGTGATAGTGAGCACCTCTCTTTAACCACTGCAGTCCTTTTGGTGTAGGAACTCCCTACAAGGACAGTTGGTGTACCAAGATTTTGATTTTCCAGTAACAGTGAAAGAATAGCGATTTATAGCTCCAAGATGCATGACTTGGAGGGGAATTTCGGGTGGGGATGTTCCCATGCCTGCAGCTCTTCTCCTTTTGAGACAGTAGAGGTTGTGCTTTGGATGGTGTTCTTGAAGGTCCATTGGTCAGTTGCTGCAGTGCAACTTGTATATAGTACTTAACTGCTGCCACTGTGCACCGATGATGGAGGGAGTGGAAGTTTAAGGTGGTAGATGGGGCACTGATAAAGTGGGCTGTTCTATCCTGGATGGTGTCAAGCTGCTTGTGGTGTTGGAGCTGTACTCATCGAGGCAAATGGAGAGTATTCCATCACACTCCTGACTTGTGCCTTGTAGTTGCTGGACAGGCTTTGGGGAGTCAGGAGGTCAGTTACTTGCTACAGAATTTCCAGCCTCTGACCTGCTCTTGTAGCCACAGTATTTATGTGGCTGGTCCAGTTCTGTCTCTGGTCAATGGTAAGCCCCACGATGCTGGCAGTGGGGGGATTTGGTATGATGATGCCATTGAATGGCAAGGGGAAATAGTTTGTCTCTTTTGGAGACAGTCATCACAGTATTGTATGACTCCAGTCAGTGGAGAGTCTATTCTCTGCCATTGACTTCAATTTTCTAGGGTGCCTTGATGCCACATCTGGTTAAATATTGCCTCGATAGAGATCTGTCACTATCTCCTCCCCTCAATGGAATCAAACCTTTTTGTTCTCAATTAGGTGTCCAGCTGCTTCAATCTGTAGAAGCAGAATGAATATTCCGTTCCACATTGGAAATGCTAATGGAGATAGTGCTCTTGAAACGGAGTTTCTCGATGGAGCTGCCAAACATAACATGATATCATTAAAAGGCCACAGGTAAATCTACCAATAAGCAATGCAATTTGTATAGTGGAAACTGTGACTCTGCTAACTTATGTAAACCTTTGGGAATGCTATTAATTGAGTTTTATAAATATGCAGTTGCATTTTCAAAGAGGTAGATAGAGAGGTGGGGTCTAATGCTTATTATAAGTTTGTCTTTAAATAGCACTAATTCCATATGGTCTGCTGTTTGTACTAGGTCTGTTGGTGGAATTCGTGTTTCCCTCTATAATGCTGTGACAGTGGAAGAAGCTCAAAAATTGGCAGAGTTCATGATCAACTTTATGAAGGAACATCTTGTGTAAACATTTCAGTTTAGATTTTAACACTGCATCATATTTCTACAATGTAAACCTCTAGGTTTTCAGGAAATGCTCAGCAGGTCTGGCAGCATCTGTGGAGAGAGAAATGGAGTTAACATTTTTGATGTAAGATCATTGACCATAAACAGTCTGGTGCTTGCCAAACCTGCTGAACATTTCCGGCATCTGCAGCATTTTGCTTTTGCTCTAGCATTTTGTGTACTGTTGGTGAAATACGTGTAAGATTAATTAGTGTTGGTACTATCAGAAACTTTCAAAAATGCAAATCTTAATCCACCAAACTAGGTATAAACTAAGTTAGTGGAGGAACTACCAATGCAATATTCAAGAATCAGAATCTTAATCTAAAGCTTTTCTTTGTCTCACTTTTCAATTCAGACTTGCCCTGTAAAGCTAGCCTTCTAACTGACTGAATTGTGGCAATGGAACTCTTTGCAGGGAAAATGCAATGTAATAGAGTGATGGTTGCACAAGTTAAATTAAATAAAACCTGAATATGGACAATAATTTTACATAATGTCATTTATTTTTACATGGTAGAGCTGATCAGATATCCAGGCAGTGTGTGGACCACATTCAATACATGCTGAATTAGAAATAAAGCTGCAACATATGGCACTCTTTTGCATTAGATTTTTATTGATTGATGTTCCCTTTATAATCTCGGAGCTGTTGGCTTGAACCTTTGCAAAAACATTTGTTACAAATGACTGGGCTGAGGCTATCTTAACTAGTGTTTGGGTTTGGCATAATATTAACACTTGATATGGAAATGTATCTCCGTATCTGAATAATTGTGCTTCAAGAAAACTGAAGTTCAACACCTTCCATTTTTGCCTCTGGTACGTGTGAAAATGGACAGATATAGGTATACTGAAAATTGTAAATTTTTTCCTTTCATGGTTCAAGTCATAATTCTTGCATTCCCTTCCCTCAACAGTATTAACATCAGAACTTATTGCCTATGGAAATGAAGATCCGTGATTTCAAAAGAAAATTGGATGGGCGCATGAAGGAAATTAACGTGCAGCTATGGGGATAGGGAGGGGAATGGGACTGATTGAATTGCTGTATGGAGAGCTGGCATGGGCTGAATAACCACCATCTGTGTTGTTTGACTCCAACTAGGCCATAGAATTACTGTAACTACGCATAACACCAAACTTGTCCTGCTGGCCCTAATTTGTATTAAATGAACAATTTGGTATCTAACCAAATGGCATAACTAGTAATGGAAATTTGGACAGGTAATGGCTAAAGTTGTGAATACATTGAATAGATATGCAGATGCAATATTTAAAGATAAGTGGACTAAATGACCCAGAGCATTTATGGAAATATTCTGATAGCACTGCTTGTTCTATATCGTTAGAAAATTACAAATCAATTTTGACTTTAAAACCCCTGGAAAAATGAAAGTACTGTATCTGGCCCTTTTCTCGTTTGCAAATCCTGCTGGAACACCATCTTTGGATGAGCAATTGCTGTAATTATTGTAACAAACTAGTTGTGGCTCCTATGTGTTCCAATGCACAATTGCACTCTTCGGCAAAATGGATATCACATGCACTCCCCACAGTTGGTGTGCATTGTTTTTAACTGCCTGCTTGCAATTGCTATGCCGTCACTTCCTCTCAGGTCAGGTTATTGAGATAGCAGCTGAATGGGTAAGCAAATGATTTCACAAACTTGTGAAAGGTCTGTGCCCACCAATGACTTAAGTCCTGATCTAAATCAACAATTCTCGTGTATAGAACTTGATCAATAACTAAGATTAATTTGATACTCTACAATCTAACATGAGAAATGTTAAGGGGCTTGAAGGTAATTGCTGGAAGGATGTTTCCCCTCGCTGGTGAGTCCTAGAACTAATCTCAGAATAAGGGATCAGCCATTTAGGACTGAAGAGACACTTCAAAAGATTGTGGGTCTTTGGAATTCTCTAACTCTAAAGGGCTGGGGATGTACAGTTCTCGAATATACCCAAGACAAAGACCAGTAGATTTTTGGACATGGAGATAGTGTGGGACAGTGGAATTTTGATGGATCAGCAATGATTATAATGAATGGTGGAGCAGGCTCAAGGGGCCAAATCTATTGCTATGCTCTTATGAGAAAACATCCCATAAAGGCTCAGTGCTCAGTCCTTCTATGATGCATCTTGGCATGTTTTTCTATGGTGAAGGCACTATATACTATATACCTGGAAAAATTTATTAATTTTGCTTCCAATCTCCACCCCTCCATCATTTTCACATGGTCCATCTCTGACACTTCTCTTCCCTTCCTTGACCTCTCTGTCTCAATTTATGATGATAGACTGTCCACCAATATCCATTACAAGCCTACCGACTCCCACAGCTACCTCGACTACAGCTCCTCACACCCCGCTTCTTGTAAAGACTCCATCCCATTCTCTCAGTTCCTTCGCCTCCGTCGCATCTGTTCTGATGACACTACCTTCAAAAACAGCTCCTCTGACATGTCCTCCTTCCTTAACCGAGGTTTTCCATCCACGGTCGTTGACAGGGCCCTCAACCGTGTCCGGCCCATATCCCGCGCATCCTCCCTCACGCCTTCTCCTCCTTCCCAGAAACATGATAGGGACCCCCTTGTCCTCACTTATCACCCCACCAGCCTCCGCATTCAAAGGATCATCCTCCGCCATTTCCGCCAACTCCAGCATGATGCCACCACCAAACACATCTTCCCTTCACCCCCCCTGACGGCATTCCGTAGGGATCGTTCCCTCCGGGACACCCTGGTCCACTCCTCCATCACCCCCTACTCCTCAACCCCCACTTATGGCACCTCCCCATGCCCACGCAGAAGATGCAACACCTGCCCCTTCACTTCCTCTCTCCTCACCGTCCAAGGGCCCAAACACTCCTTTCAAGTGAAGCAGCATTTCACTTGCATTTCCCCTAACTTAGTCTACTGCATTCGTTGCTCCCAATGCGGTCTCCTCTACATTGGAGAGACCAAACGCAAACTGGGCGACCGTTTTGCGGAACACCTGCGGTCTGTCCGCAAGAAAGACCCAAACCTCCCTGTCGCTTGCCATTTTAACACTCCACCCTGTTCTCTTGCCCACATGTCTGTCCTTGGCTTGCTGCATTGTTCCAGTGAAGCCCAACGCAAACTGGAGGAACAGCACCTCATCTTCCGACTAGGCACTTTACAGCCTTCCGGGCTGAATATTGAATTCAACAACTTTAGATCTTAAACTCCCCCTCCCCCCATCCCCACCCCGTTTCTCCCCCCCCCCTTTTTTTTTTCAATAATTTATATAGATTCTTCTTTCCCCACCTATTTCCATTATTTTTAAATCTAAAACTAAAACCTTGTTAGTCTGTCCACCCCACCCCCACTAGAGCTGTACTTTGAGTATCCTGTCTTCCATTCTTAATTAGCACTTTTCTTAGACAAATATCACCACCTTCAACACCTCTTTGATCCTTTTGTCTGTGACATCTTTTTATTATCTGCTCCTATCACTGCTTATCTCCACAATCACCACACCCTCAACTTCCCTCTTCCCCCCCCGCCCCACCTCCCCACCTTAAACCAGTTTATATTTCTCCCTTCTCCTAACTATGCTTCAGTTCTGCCGAAGGGCCATGAAGGCTCGAAACGTTAACTGATTTCTTCTCCGCTGATGCTGCCAGACCTGCTGAGTTTTTCCAGGTAATTCTGTTTTTGTTTTGGATTTCCAGCATCCGCAGTAGGCTTTAGCTTTTTGTTTTTAACTATATAAATAGAAGTTGTTGAAATGTTTAAGGATTTGGGTGGGCAAGTTGGATAAAGTTTGAGGGAGAAAACTTTTTCTGCAATGAATGGTTAGCATTTGGAATGTGCTTCCTGTTAGGGTGATGAATACAGATTTGACGGAAAGAGAATTACAGGGGCATGGGGAACTAACTCCATTGCTTTTTGGAAAAAAACTCAATGGCCAGCTCCTATGCTGTTCTCGTCAATAGCTCTGATTTTTAACTAGGGACAAGAGGTGTACGACAAGCAAACCCACACATGCCTGCATAGCACCAAGGTACTTTTTCAAATCCTTTGCTTCTCAGGCCTCATTCCAACATCTCAAAACCTGAACCCAGTGGAAATTATGCACTGTGCGTGAGAAATGGGATATCATGTGGCAACAGGCTGCTTGCAGAGACATGAGAAAACTTTAATGGTGTCAAGGACCAAGGGTTTTACAGGTTGAACTGATGATTGCTGTGCCATTAACTCATAAGAAAATTCTGATCAATAAATGGATTAGAAAAATCAATATTGACCCATTGCTATAATCTTGAAAGCTATATCCAAGGATTTACTGGATTTGTAAAGGATTTAGTTTAATTACCTTAAGATGAAAAATTCTACCCTCCGGTCAACATCAGGATGAAAATATGGCCATGGAACAAACTGCCCGTGTAGGCCTTTCATATACACCAAGGGAGGTTTTCCCATTGAGTCAGGGTGACTCTAAAAACTTTAAAAAAAAAAATAATGGGCGAGACCCAGATGCAAAAATCTTGCCCCCATTTCCTACAAATCCCATTTTTGCTTGACGGGATGTGATTCACACAGGAGGGAAAATTCATCAGGGCCGTTTGAACTCTGAGTTAAACAGGCCCCATTTTTGCTGTTAAGGCTTTAACGTGCAGTGTGGGAGTCACAAATTTATGGAGTAGATGTAAATACTCTTAAGGGTGGATAAGACCTGTTTTAAAGTGTTATTTATCTGAAGTTATAACACGCGGCTTTGTCACCACCACCTCTCTCAGCTCCTTCATGTTCTCTGGTTGCCTACTGCTCGTTCAATATCCAGTACTAGCTGAATAGAAATTTCCTCCAATCAAATATTGGGAAGCCCAAAGTCTTCTTGCATTGCATTGCATGTTAATGTATTAGCACATATATTTAAAACTTATTTCAAAACAAAGGTACAAATTTTAGTTGGTCAGGAAATAATCCCTTGTGTGGAAGTGGAGGAGTTGACTCAAATCTACATGATTGAGCTGTGTACAACAAAGCACCTTATTTCAAGTTATTGAAGTTGGAGAAGTTAATGGTTAGTGGAGTTTGAAACCCTTTTGGTTTTCCCAACAACTTGAGGTACTTGTAATGCAATGAGGAACGTGCTCAAGGAAATTGTTTTAGTCAAACTAACTGAAACCCAGAGAAAGCTGTTGTGTGGCAAAATAAAAAAGTGTTACTTGCATTTGGAAAAGAAGAAGATTTATGCAGTGGGAGCAAGCAAGAGGTGGTGGAAGCAGGTCAGTGGCAGACATGAATGCTACCTGAACTGCAGGCATTAAGTGATGTCATTTTACACAGGCATAAAACTGTACTGGCACTGATGTGAGCAATCGTGCATGTGCTGGTGGACACGGTGTGAGCTCAGCATGCATGGCAGCAGACAGATCAGCATCAGAAGTTAGTGATTTTAAAATTCTCATTCTTGTTTTCAAACCCATTCATAGCCTCTCCTCTCTCCACCCCTTTAATCTCCTCCAGCCCTACAACCCTCCGAGATATCTGCATTCCTCCAATTCTGTCCTTTTGAACATTGCCAAGTTTATTTGCTTCACCATTGGTATCTACCAAGGCAGTAGACTCTGGAATTTCCTTTCTTAACCTCTCTGCCGCTCTACCTCTTTCTCTCAGTAAGATGCTCCCTAAACCTACCTCTTTGACTAAGCTATTGGGTTCCTGGTCTAACCAGAACCAGAGAGAGAAAGCATAGGCCCTGGTGCTTCTCCTGTTTCTGGGCCTCTTATCCCCTCCTTTAACCGTGCCCCCCTCACATCCTTTGGGTGCCCAGAATGGAGAAATAGTCACAGTGGAGTCAAACAGTTTCACATAGGTTTGGCAAAACTTCTTTGTACTCTATGCCTCTATTTATAAACCCATCGAAAGCTTAGATTTCGTTATGATACACTTTACAACCTTTGTCGGATAATTATGCACCAATTGGTCATTCATATTTTGCAACCTGCTCTGCTTCTTTGAACCTGGCCACAGGAAATATCTGGACAGCAACATCCAAAATACTTGAACATCACAAGCACTGCAAACAACAATCCTATGCATAAATGGAATGTCTTGAACGAAAAGTGACATTTGATTGGTGCAGGATTCCTGGTTTCACTTGCAAATTTAAAAAATGACAAAACCTTCCAGTAAATTAGCACCAACCAATTCACCTCCAATAATGTGCTATTTGTATTCACACAAGTGGGCCTTGTTAACAGAAAAATTACACTTTTGCATTGAGTGATAAATATTTTCTCATTTTAAATTGAAACCAACCACACTTACAAATGCCCAGATAATAGGAGAGCAAAGAACTGCAGATGCTGGAAATCTGAAATATAAAGAGAAAGTGCTGGAAATACTCAGCAGGTCAGGCAGCATCTGTGGAGAGAAACAGAAACAGTACTTCAGGTCCTTGGTATGCACTAGTTCTGACAAAAGGTCACTGACATCTGTTTCTCTCTGCACAGATGCCACCAGATGTGCTGAGCATTTCCAATACTTTCCATTTTTATTGGAGTAAAAAAACCCTTTTTGCCAGCCCTCCAAAATGCAATCAGACTTTTTGTGAGCCTCATTCTCCTTCAGCAAGAAACCCAGCAGCAGCTGCCTGAGATCTGGTTTGGTACAACATTAAACATAAAGTTCAAAAAATAAGCTAAGATATGAAAACAAATAACTTGCTGAGCAAAAAAAAGCCAAACCAATAAATTTATAATTTAAAAAAGTAATTAATTAAAAATGACCATTTAAAAAGTGCCAAGTGGCAGAGCTAACTCATAAATCCTTTTTTGCCTTTTCACTTAAGAAAGAGAGAGAGAGAGAGACAGAGACAGACTCGGCTCCAAGTCTTGGTCACCAGGGAAGGGGGAGGAGCTCACCACGGCCGAGCTAAGGAGTTGAGTTTCACTAACACCAATCTTGCATTTGTTTTTAGTGGTGCATACTCCGAGCTAGCCTCAGCAGAATTCATGGGAAAGTGGGGGTTGGAAGCGGGTTGCCTTTCAGCCTGGATTTTCCTCCTCCCCCGGCCTGATGTGTGGATAGGTCTTTGGGGAGGGAAAGGGAAGGGGAGGGTGTGTGTCCCCGTGCCAAGCAGTGTGTGTGTATGTCCAGGTCACTCCCAGTCTCAGGATTCTCTCTACCCCCCTCTTACTCACTCACCCACTCTCTCACACCTTCATACTCACTCACTCTCTCATTCTCTCACACACTCACACACATTCATTCACTCTCAAAATCACACATGTTCACACTCACTCAGTCACTCTCTCCCACATGCCCACTCTCACAATCACACTCATTCCCTCCCTCTTACTGTTACACCCATTCTCTCACACTCATACTTTCACACACTCACACAGGGGAAGCCAGGCCAGAGCCAGACTAGTGTCGAGGAACTAAGGAGGGGCTTGGAACTACAGACACCATCGACTAAGGGGCTAGGGACTACAGACACCATCGACTGAGTGAGGACGTGGAGGAGTGGTCAGGAAGGGCCAGGGCAGGGCCAGAGACAACAATGACCTGCGGGAGAGAGGAGAGGTTTGGAGGAGAAAGGCCCAGGGCCACACATTGTTGTTGAGAGACCAAGGAGAGATTGGGAAGGGAAATAGGCCCCAATCACTTGAAGGAGGACTTGGTGGAAAAGTCGGGAGCCAAGGGCCCCGTGGGTGTAAACTAAACATAAAGGCACTAGGTGCTTTACCTTACCTTGTGCTCCAGCAGCCTCTAGCCAGGTCTGAATGAGAATGAAGAAAGCAGCACTCGACAACACCCAAACACAACAGTCCACGAGGTAAGCAAGGAGGGACTGGGGAATCAGGTGCATCCTACTCTCTCAATGATTTCTGTTGTTAAAATCGACAGTCATCATTGGCTGAGTAGACTGGGTGACCACTTTGTGGAACACCTTCGGTCTGTCCGCAAGCATGACCCAGACCTCCCTGTCGCTTGCCATTTCAACACACCACCCTGCTCTCATGCCCACATGTCCGTCCTTGGCCTGCTGCAATGTTCCAGTGAAGCTCAACGCAAACTGGAGGAACAGCACCTCATCTTCCAACTAGGCACTTTACAGCCTTCCGGACTTAATATTAAGTTCAACAATTTCAGATCATGAACTCTCTCCTCCATCCCCCCACTTTCCGAACCCCCCTTTTCCCAATAATTTATCATTTTTTTAACAAATATATTTTTCTTTTCCCACCTATTTTTAAATTTATTTTGATCTATTGTTTCATCTCTACCTTTTAGCCCATTTTGATCCCTTCCCCCCACCCCACCCCACTAGGGCCATCTGCCACTAGCTTGTCCTGCTTGTTACCCTTAATGTCCCCATTAGCACATCTTTTAGATAATATCACCACCGTCAACACCCCTTTGTCCTTTTGTCTATGACATCTTTGGCAGTCTCTTCTTGGCCTCCAACTATCACTGGCCCCCTATCGAGCTCTACCTGTCCCTCCCACCCCCCTCTACCAGCTTATATTTCATCTCATTTCTATATTTTTTAGTTTTGATGAAGGGTCATACGGACTCAAAACGTCAAATGTATCCCTCTCTGCAGATGCTGTTAGACCTGAGTTTTTCCAGGTATTTTTGTTTTTGTTGTAGCCTGTAAATCGGAATGGTTTATGCACCAGATTGGCTGTTTTGGACACCGACTGTTCCAATTGACAGGCTACTTGGCCAATGACCCCAGGCCCCCCTAGAGCATGGGCTCCAGCTTTTAGCACCTTGCCCTTTCCCAGGCCCTAGTCCAAACATCTCCTCCTCAAATGGCTCGATGTCAGTTTTGTCTAATGCTTCTGTGAAACGCTTTAGATGTTCTATTACATTAAAGGTGCAAGTTGTTAATAGTTGATACACAAAGCACATCTCTGTCCCTGCTTGTGCTGCCATTCTCATTATAAATGTCTGTTAAGGAATATACACTTAATTGTATTTAATCTATTTAGAACTTCAATTTAACTGCTCTGCACCTCCTTCCCATTTTCAAATATAGCTCAAAATTTTCAAATATAACCAAATTCACATTTTAAAAGCACTATTCTCACTTTGTACCCCAAACTTAGCAATTGCCCAGAGAAATGTATTTTCAATGGGCCATAACTTTCTTAGAGTGGCAAACAACATCAGATTGCCACTCCATGCCCAATTACTCATGCAAATTTCTTCCGTGCCTGTCTCGCCCAATCTTCTGACTCAGGCTGTGCAAGATCTGGCGGAGGGGGTGGAATGGCATAGTGGTATTGTTGCTGGACTAGTAATCCAGAGACCCAGGGTAATGCTCTGGGGACCCAGGTTTGAATCCCACCACTGCAGACAGTGGAATTTGAATTCAATAAAGAGCTGGAATTGAAAGTCTAATGATGACAAGAAACCATTGTCAATTGTTCTAAAAACCCATCTGGTTCACTAATGTCTTTTAGGGAAGGAGAGCTGCTGCCCTTACCTGGTCTGGCCTACATGTGACTCCAGACCCACAGCAAGGTGGTTGACTGTTAAAAAATGCCCTCTGAACAAGGGCAGTTAGGGATGGGCAGTAAATGCTGGCCTAGCCAGTGCCGCCCACATCCCATGATCGAATTTAAAAAAAGGCAGCGCAGCTGTCTCCAAAGCTCAGCGTCGCAGCCCAACAGAGTCGGATTGAAGAAGGGCATGTCCCCTTTTTATGGCACTACCTGCCATAAACCAGGTAAATTTAAAGGTCTGATTGAAATTGACAGGCCAGGGAGAAGGTAAGTGCCTAAGGTAAACAGATAGGATTTGGGGGATGGGGGTTGGGAAGGGGCCGGATATCGACAGGGATTGGGTGGGGTTGGACATCAGTTCGGGGTGGGGTGAGGTGATGGTGCCGGGGGTCGGACATCAGGGGGGCGGTGTTGGTGTCGTGTCAACCTGGGAGGGGGATTGTTAGAGGTCAGGTCAGGGGCAGGGAAGGGGGGTGGGTACTGCTGAGAGGGGTCATGTCAGATGGGGGTGGGGTCAGGCCTCCAGGGATTGGAGAGTCAGGTCAGGTCGGTGGGGGTTGGGGTGGGGGGTGGTGGGTTGGAACTTCTGGGATGGCGGGGATCAAGTTGGGTTGGGTTAGGGGGAATCCCTTGGGGGGCCTGGGGGGTGGGGAATACCGTGTCTTGGGGGTAGGTAGTCAGAGGGTGGGGGGATACCGCTGGGGGTTGGGGGTGCCGGGGGTGTCCCGTAGAGGGGGGACCGGTCTGTATCTTTACAATAGTTACCGAGAATTTGGAGGAGGTTTTAATTCTTCTAACATTTTCTGAGTAACTATTTGCATAGCACAGCTGGGACCATCTGAAGTTTGTGATTTAAATCACATTTTTGGATGGTTCCAGAGCAGGGCAATTACCCAGAGGAAGTTTGCACTTCTGGGCAATTGCAGTGCAAACCCTTACCTTTGAAGTTCCAAGAGGGGTTCATCAGTGCACCTTTGGAGCACCCCCCCCAAAATCTAACGCTGGGGAGCTCGGAAGTTAAAGCCTAAAATGTTGTAAAGCTGGAGCAGAGCACAGCATGGAATGAATTGAAAAGTTATTTTAAAGTTACATACAGGACAGATGATGCCTGCCTTTGGAAATATTGATGTGTCTATGATATATGCAGATCAGACTATTGCTTTGCCATTGCATGTTTTTTGAGTAAAGGCCTCACCTTATTTGGAAGCAGCTGGTTGACTTCAACACAGTTAAATTAACTGGAAATTATAAGCCTGAAAATTGGTGTGATGAAAGAGTCACTGCATAAGTACACAGTATTTGATGATAACACTAAAGGCTATGTTTGGCAATGATGCTAAATTAAGAGCAAAGACCAAATTTCTTTAAAAAACGAAACATTTCTGCTCGGATGTAAAGATTAGGCTAACAGCAGTTGACTTGATTCAGTTGATTTGAGTCATCAATCTGTCATGATCAAAGCATCCCAATACATCCAATTAAAGTCTTTTCTCAGATTAGTTAATTACTATATAAATTTTGCAGCCATAACCAGTTCCTTAAACAGCTTGCTTCAGTTAAGATATGTCATGGAATCAGACTAAGGATTAATAAATGTATCCACTTTTCACCTGTTAAAAAAAGTTTTAGTTTATTATAATTCTTTGGTCTGGCACATGGACTGCTGGGGATTATTTCACGTACTTTCAACAGGACTGGAGAAAGACCAAAACAGATGCTTGTGGTTACTGACCTCTACAGTTAGGATACCAACTATAACCAGTTTTATTCTTTATGGCCCAACACCCCAAAACAATCAAGGGCAAGTGTAACAGGAGGAGATCTGCTTAAAGTTAGGGTCAAATTCGCCAAGGTTTCCCAAGGTAAGGGGAGATGGTGGCATAGTGATCATGTTACTAGATTAGTAATCCAGAGGCCCAGGCTAATGCTCTGGGCTCATGGGTTCAAATCCCACCATGGCAACAGATGGAGTTTAAATTCAATTAATAAAATCTGGAATTGAAAACTGGTCTTAATAATGGCAACCATGATGTGATTGTTGTAAAGGCTCATCTGGTTCACTAACGTCCTTCAGTGTAACAGGAGGAGATTTACTTAAATGGTGTAAAAGCACCAATCATTCATAAGGGGTTGCATAAACATGTTGTGGGCTCATTTATTTAAACTAGGCACTGGAGAACATATGTATATGAATAGAAAGCTTGCAGACATCAGAGATGTGCTGTGTTCTGCCCACAGCCAAAAGTGAAACTGAGACAGGATTATATGACACACTTCCCTTCCACTGATGGCTTGCTGCTATCCCTTAAAGGCATATTACAACACCCCACTTTCTTTGTAAAGATACTTACCCCTTCCAAAGAAATATAACTATTTACAATACTTGTTAATGTTTAGTTACTATTACGTAAGTACATCAAACTGAGGAAACTATGACTCTCTAAAGTGTATATATAATCTGCTGGTATGCTCCGATCTTGTAATGATAACCTTGTCTGGAGGTTTGCTCAATTGCTCACAGTGATCTGTGGGATTGTCACTCTTGGATGTTGTTCCTGGTTGCATTTGAGATCTTGTTCTTGATGCAATGGGACTGTGCGGTGGTTGAGAATCTGGAATGGATCTGATTTGTCTTTGATTATGTCTCACTGTTATGCCTTTGTGTGTAATGACTTCATAGGACCTTGACTCTGAACAAATCCTTGTCACCTTGGCTGGTTGCCACGTACCTTCTGTGGGACCCTGGATGCAAACTTGTTGTCCCAACTCTAAACTTGGTAATTCTGTACCTGCATTTTTATCGTGCACATCGGTAATCTTCTCTTGTAGTTTTAAAAGTTGTTCTCTAGTGTCTGAGAGAGTCGACTGGGTAAGTGTAAATAAACTGGTATGCAGTGGTCTGCCAAACACGAGCTCTGCCCATGATGGAATAGTTGCAGTTAAAAGTGTTGCTTTCGGATGTGACATTGCAATATGATCTTGCTTGGTCTGTCTACATTTGAGATTGAAGGATTTCACCATGTGAGTCATTCATTCCGCTAAACCATCAGATATAGCGTAATGAGAAGTAGTCTGATTGATATTCCACTTGTCACACATATCCTGAAATGATTTACCAATAAATTGCAGACCATAATCCATAATGATCTTTCTAGGCACAGCAATTAAACTGAAAACAGCATTTAGCGTGTGTGCAACAATTGTGCTTGAGATATTGGCAATTGTTGAATAATGGGGTACTTGGTAAAGTAGTCGATGATGATGATGAAGTCAGTGCCATGGAAATGAAAGAGGTTGGATGCGATTTTGGACCAAGGATGGGTCGGAACTTCATGCTGAATCAATGGTGCTTTGTGTTGACTTGGTATGATGCTCTTGACATGCTTCGCACTTCTTGATGATGACTTCAATGTCATTGTTCATACTTGGCCTTGACTCTCTTGCGAGTCTTCTCATTTGATCTATGCCCATGTGTGAGTGATGAAGTTGTTGAGGAATATCAGGTCGCAAAGATTCTGGTTTGATGACCTGCCTGCCTTTAAAAATGACTCCCTGGAAGATGCCTAGCTCATCCTGGTAAGGCCAAAATGGTCTCACATGTTCGTGGACATGTTGAATTGAATCAGGCCATCCTTCAATGATAGTTTTCCATAGTTTCTACAGTTTGGAATCTTTTGCCATTTCTTCTTCTTGTAGCTGCTGCCATTTGCATTGCATAATATGCACCAGATCAATTTCCGGGAATATCTTCAAGTTTGATGTAATTGAATTCAGCTTGTAGATCCAAGGATATATCTACTGTTTTTGCTGGGTTTTACTGGGCTAGGCAATCTGCTGACTGTAATCGGTGTGACCATCAAGTTACCTGGCTTTTACCTAATCTCACAGTCATAACCTTGAATCTATATCAAGGTTCATTGCAATATTGGCAGTAGACTGGTCGATGGTTTTCACCAAATCATTTCCAGTGGCTTGTGGTTGGTCTCTACCACAAATCTTTTGCCAAATAGCTAGGTATGAAAATGTGTGATTCCAAACACTAAAGCTAATGTTTCCCACTCGATGTTGGAGTAGTTGGAATTTGCCTTTTTATAGTATGCATGCTTCCAGACATTTCTGTGAGGAATCTGTTTGCAGCATTGTTGTCTTCTTAGGATTGTAAAATTGCAATGTCGATGTTTCTGATAAAGACTTGTTCAGTGCTTTGATGAGGTATTGGTGGCCTTCATGCCACAGGAGAGGCAAATCCTTTCTTACCAGTTCCCTTAGAGATGAAGATCTTTCAGTGAAATTGGGAATGTATGGAGACAAGAAATTAAAGAGACCTAGACATCTTCAAAGATTGTCCTTATCTTGAGGAGTTGGCATGGCCTTAATATCCTCTATTTTACTTGGATTGGGACATATGCCAGCACTGGAATAAGTAGAACTGAAGAAATTGATCTGCTACACGTTGATGGCACATTTCAGACTGTTGAACACAAATTCTTCATTACGTGCTGCTTGCATCAAAGTGCAGATTGTGGTCATGTTCTTGCTTTGTTCTTCCCACAACAGCAACGTCACCAGTGATACAGATGTATCCTGGCATAGTGCATGTAACATGGTCATCTGAGCTGGCAAGAGATCCTGGCTAACAGATAGCACTAAAGGAATCAGTTGAAAACAGTATCTTCTGAATGGGGTATGAAATGTAGTAAGCTCTTGGGACTTCTCTGTGACATGTACTGAAAAGTAGCCATGCTCAGCCTCAAGCTTCGAGAAAAATTTCGCACCTGCTAATCTTGGATTTAACTCTGGGTATTTTGTAAGGACAACATTTCAGAGCTGTGTTTAAATGTTGTGGATCAAGGTGTACTCTCAATGATCTGTCCTTCTTTATGGCATGTAATTGAGCTGCACCAAACTGTGTGCTCATGTACTCTGCTAATGATTCCATTTTTCACCACTTGGTCTAGTTCGACCTTCAGTTTTCTCATACGTGGATGCTGCACTTACATGGTGGATCAATTGACAGACTGGAATTCTCATGAAAGTGTAATGTTACAGCTCCCTTGAAACTGACAATTTTGTCAAAACATTCTGGATTTTCTGATGTTAGGTCATGTATTGAGGTGATAGGAGTAGTTTCTGAGGTTGATCTGCTGCATGAGGTCTGACTGATTCTATGGATTTTCACTACTGTAAGATCATGGCATGCTGGTAGACCTGTGATCATCAAGCCATTAGCCTCCACAATGTCGAACATCTGTTAGGTCATGTATTGAGGTGATAGGAGTAGTTTCTGAGGTTGATCTGCTGCATGAGGTCTGACTGATTCTATGGATTTTCACTAGTGTAAGGTCATGGCATGCTGGTAGACCTGTGATCATTAGGTCATTAGCCTCCACAATGTCGAACATCTGTGGCACCCAGGAGGATTGATTGTACTTGCACTCTCAGACTATGGATCCAGCTGATGGAATTAGTGAACCGTATTATGCTGAAAGTTTCACAGCAATAGATTTCGTCATGACCTTCCATGTCTATGGATACTTGTCTTTTAGAATTCGCAGGGGTAGTAGATTGGTACTTTCCCCTGTGTCAATCTTGGCCAATAGTGAATAGTTACAACTTACCTAGAACAGATAATTTGAATCTTAGCAAACATTTTGGTCGATGTGATGGTGTCTATGTTTTCCATAAGATTGTGCGAAATGTGTTCACCGCTCTTCGTCTTGTCATGCAAATCATTGTCATTTTCTGGTTTGTTAATCACCTCATGTATATGTTCCTGAAGGGATACTGGACAATCATTCTTATTGCTTGAAGGTACCCGTCTGGATCAGTGCTCAGCTCTTTGTAGCTGCATTGGCCTTTGTTCTAGTGCACTGTCACTGCCAATGGCCCTTTCTGCCACATGCCCTACAGAATTGCTTGAAAGCTGGGCATTTTCTTGGCCCATGCAGAAGGCCATGTTTCCCACATTTCTTGCTTGGTTTGGATGTTCTAGTAAGTATGTCAACAGTTGAGGTGGTACTTAGGACTTGTAAGCACTGTCGCCCTGCGAGGATTGCTACGTACTTATGTCCATCCTTGGGTAGCTCTTCAATGCTATATGTTTTGGGTTTCTCTCACAGATCCTGCTGAAATGCGATCTCCAACTCAACAATTCTGTGTTTGAATAATCAGAGTACGTAGACTTTTCTTGTATCTGCTGATGAAGTGATCTATGAATTCTGTAGGCTGTTGTTGAAATGACGTAAACTCTAATCAATGAAAATGGAAGTTTAATCTGATTCTGAACTGGTCTTCCAATGCAGCCCATATCTTTTGGGGATCCTTTAGCTCTTCCGCTGTTAATCCTGACATGTTGAGCATGTGTGGACCTTTATTTCCAGTTGCAAGGCAAATTTTTGTGGCTTGCTTGTCTGGTTCAGACACACCTGAATCAAGAAGCCATGCTCTGTTGGTGCATGACCATGATGACCATTCAACCATTGTCAATTGTTGTAAAAACCCATCTGAGGAAATCTGCTGTCCTTATCTGGTCTGGTCTGTGGTTGACTCTTAAATGCCCTCTGAAATGCCCCTCCTAGCAAGTTGTAACAAACTGCTACAAAGTCACAAAAATGGAATGAAACCGGATGGACCACCCGGCATCGACCTAGGCACTGGAAGCGACAACGGCAATCTCAGCCCTGTCAACCCTGCAAAGTCCCCCTTACTAACATCTGGGGGCTAGTGCCAAAATTGGGAGAGCTGTCGCACAGACTAGTCAAGCATCAGCCTGACATAGTCATCCTCACGGAATCATACCTTACAGATAATATCCCAGACACCACCATCACCATCCCTGGGTATGCCCTGTCCCACCGGCAGGACAGATGCAGCAGAGGTACTGGCACAGTGGTATACAGTCGGGAGGGAATTGCCCTGGGAGCTCTCAACATCGACTCCGGACCCCATGAAGTCTTGTGGCATCAAGTCAAACATGGGCTAGGAAACCTCCTGCTAATTACCACATACCGCCCTCCCTCAGCTGATGAATTAGTGCACTTCCATGTTGAACACCACTTGGAGGAAGCACTGAAGATGGCAAGGGCACAGAATGTACTCTGGATGGGGGACTTCAATGTCCATCACCAAGCGTGGCTCGGTAGCACCACTACTGACCGAGCTGGCCAAGTTCTAAAGGACATAACTGCTAGACTGGGTCTGCGGCATGTGGTGAGGGAACCAACTAGAGGGAAGAACATACTTGACCTTATCCTTACCAACCTACCTGCCGCAGATGCATCTGTCCATGACAATATCAGTAGGAGTGACTACCGCACAGTCATTGTGGAGACATGTGCACCTTCACATTGAGGATACCCTGCACCATCGTGCTAAATAGGATAGATTGCGAACAGACCTAGCAACTCAAGACTGGCCATCCATGGCCCACAGCGCCATAGGCAGCAGCAGAATTGTACTCGAACACAATCTGTAACCTCATGGCCTGGCAGATCCCCCACTCTACCATTACCATCAAGCCAGGGGATCAACCTTGGTTCAATGAAGAATGCAGGAAGGCATGCCAGGAACAGCACCAGGCATACCTAAAAATGGGGTGTCAACCTGGTGAAGCTATAACACAAGACTACTTGCATGCCAAACAGCATAAGCAGCAAGTGATGGGCAGAGTTAAGCAATCCCACAACCAACGGATCAGATATAAGCTCTGAAGTCCTGCCACATCCAGTCGTGAATGGTGGTGGACAATTAAACAGTTCACTGGAGGAGGAGGCTCCACAAATATCCTTATCCTCAATGATGGAGGAGCCCAGCACATCAGTGCAAAAGATAAGGCTGAAGCATTTGCTACAGTCTTTAGCCAGAGGTGCCGAGTGGATGATCTATCTCGGCCTCCGCCTCTGGAGGTCTCCAGCATTACAGATGCCAGTCTCCAGCCAAATCGATTCACTCCATGTGATATGAAGAAATGGCTGAAGGCACTGGATACTGCAAAGGCTATGGGCCCTGATAATATTCTGCCAATAGTACTTCAAACTTGTGCTTCAGAACTTTCCGCGCCCCTAGGCAAGTTCTTCCAGTACATCTACAACACTGGCATCTACCCGGCTATGTGGAAAATTGCCCAGGTATGCCCTGTACACAAAAAGCAGGACAAATTCAGCCCGGCCAATTACCGCCCCATCTGTCTACTCTCGATCATCAGTAATGGAAGGGATCATCAACAGTGCTGTCGAGCGGCACTTGCTTAGCAATAACCTGCTCACTGACACCCAGTTCGGGTTCCTCCAGGGCACTTAGCTCCTAACATCATTACAGCCTTGGTTCAAACATGGACAAAAGAGCTGAACTCCTGAGGCGAGATGAGAGTGACTGTCCTTGACATCAAGACCGCATTTGACCGAGTGTGGCAACAAGGAGCCCGAGCAAAACTTGAGTCAATGGGAATCAGGGAGAAAACTCTCTGCTGTTTGGAGTCACACCTAGCACAAAGAAGATGGTTGTGATTGTTGGAGGTCAATCATCTCAGCTCCAAGATGTCACTGCAGGAGTTCCTCAGGGTTGTGTCCTTGGCCCAACCATCTTCAGCTGCTTCATCAATGACATTCCTTCCAGCATAAGGTCAGAGTGGGGATGTTCGCTACTGATTGCATAATGTTGAGCACCATTCGCGACTCCTCAGATACTGAAGTAGCCCATGTCCAAATGCAGCAGGATCTGGACAATATCCAGGCTTGGGCTGACAAGTGGCAAGTAACATTCGTGCCGCACAAGTGGCAGGCAGTGACCATCTCCAACAAGAGAGAATCCAACCATTGCCCCTTGATGTTCAATGGCATTACCATCATTGAATTCCCCAATATCAACATCCTAGGGGTTACCATTGACCAGAAACTAAACTGGACTAGCCATATAAATACTGTGGCTGCAAGAGCAGGTCAGAGGCAATGAATCATGCGGTGAGCAGCTAGCCTCCTGACTCCTCAAAGCCTGTCCACCATCTACAAGACACAAGTCAGGAGTATGATAGAATACTCACCACTTGCCTGGATGAGTGCAGCTCCCACAACACTCAAGAAGCTTGACACCATTCAGGACAAAGCAGCCTGCTTGATTGGCACCACATCCACAAACATTCACTCCCTCCACCAGTAATACACAGTAGCAGCAGTGTATACAAGATGCACTATGGGGATTCACTAAGGCTCCTTCGACAGAAATTTCCAAACCCACGACTATTATCATCTAGAAGGACAAGGGCAGAAAACACATGGGAACACCATCATCTGGAAGTTCCCCTCCAAGTCACTCACCATCCTGACTTGGAAATGTATCGCCGTTCCTTCACTGTCGCTGGGTCAAAATCCTGTAACTCCCTTCCTAACAACACTGTGGGCGTACCTACACTACGTGGACTGCAGCGGTTCAAGAAGGCAGCTCACCAACATCTTCTCAAGGGCAACTAGGGATGGGCAACAAATGTTGGCCTAGCCATCGAAGCCCACATCCTGTGAATGAATAAAACACAAGTTTGTTTCTCATGATGATTAATGTCCATTTTGTTCTCCTGTCCTGGGTAAAAGATGGCAGTCTGTGAAACTTTGTTCAGAAGAATATTGCTGACTTCTGATAACCCCTCTGGCTTTTGATTACCAGCAGATGTAAATTGTAGACTCAGAAGAAATTCTCTGTTATAATTCTTTTTACCTTCTGAATTCAGTATTTCCTTTCGTCTGTGAACTACTTGGCCCAAGTTTTAACTAACATTTGTTCTCATTTTTCTTTCATGACTGCAGGTTTTTCATATTTGAATCCACAAAAACATTTCAGCCAGGCAACCATCCGGGTCAGATTTCTCCTGTTTAAATGAAGAATTAAGGTTCCCCTTCGCTGCTATAAGAATTTTGTTAAGATTATGTTTATGTTCTGATAAAAATTCTTGATATTCTTTTTTAATTGTCTCTCATAGTTTTCTGCACTCTTTCTGGTTTTCATCTTCCCATTCAGTACAAACTTTGTCCAATTCTTTCTGAGCAAGAGACACGGCTTCTTCATTTTTGAGTTTCATTTTCTGCTCCAAAACTTTAATAAAGTCCTGTAATTCCACTGCATCAACATTAGTTACAAACAAGCCATTTTGCTACAAAGCAAAATGTTGTCCATTGTCTTTGGTTGTCCATTAGCCTGGATTTTGCTGCTGTATCCTGTTCTAACAGCTGTGGCTTAGAATCTGCAGGCAATTTCAACTGAGACAGATCCAATTCGTTTGCAGGTGCAGTTAGCCCCTTATTGTCAGTTTGAGGTCTCAAGGGTTCTTTAGCCTCAGAAGTTTGACCATTTGATTCTTTGAATACAACTTTGGTCAAAGCAGAACTTTCTACAGCAGGATTACAATAGTCCCAGATTTCTCTAGTCCATTGTGAATTTCAGTGGATTTGCTTATAGTCTCTGAAGACGATAGCACTTTATTTCCTATTAGGTCACTTCCTAGAATAAATAGGCAGAATTAATAGGCAAATTTGACACTACTCCAACAAAAAGAGACCCATTGACTAAAGCACAATTCAAATTCATTCTACACAAGGGAACAGGTGAACAATTTCCATCAATGTCCTGTATCAATATACTTTTATTTAGTGAACTCTCTGGAGAGACAGTGAGTTCATCAAACAGAGAATGACTTTCTTTTTTGGCTCCTTTGTCAGGCAAAAATGGAGTTACTTCACCCTTAAATATAAAACTCTCAGTCTTTTATGCTTCAATTTACAACCACTGTAAACGCATTAGATGATCTTGGTTTGTTACAAACTTCATTGACTGTTACATCATTTCCTAGAGAAACAGTAGACACGCCGACAAAAGCTAATGGCTTAGCATTCAACCTCTAGCAGCCAGCTTTCACGTGCCCTGTTTATGGCAAAAGTAATATATTTGCCTCCTGGAATCATATAAAGATGAATCATATTTATCCCCCACACTGTCTCTTTCATTACTCTGAGAAGCATCCAGGACAAAGCAGCCCGTGTGATTGGTGGCACACCACAAACATTCACTCCCTCTGTCGGAGATTAATCACACCGAGGCATCATTATACATAGAAACCCCATTTATTACTTGTGCACAAGGGAGAGCAATACAACGAGAGCTATTGTACGGTCTCAAAGCAGAATACACAAACACTCGCTTAAAAGCATTTTACAACCAATCAGTAAATTTTGCACATCTCAATCCACTTATTTGCATACGTTAATTGACCAATCCATGTTTTAGTTAATTTCCATTCCTACACAACAAGTGCAGTGCCTACACACTTGGTTATCACAACTTTGATTACATTCGGCCTGAGAGAGAGAGACACATGGGATGTCTCAGGGCTCATCCTACAGTAGTCAGACAAGATGGTATTGTTCTTCAAGGTTGCAGTATTTTTCTCTTAGGCCTAAGCATTTAATTCAATTTCTCCATTAACCCTTTGAGTACTAAGTGGGTTCCCTATTTGTCTAGGCCACCACACCTCCACCACTGACACACAGTGGGAGCAGTATGTACCGTCTACAAGATGCACTACAGGGGCTCACCATGCAAGATTCCTCAGACAGCACCTTCCAAACCCATGACTGCTACCATATAGGAGGATAAGGGCAGTAGATGCATGGGAACACCACCACCTGCAAGTTCACCTCCAAGCCATACACCACTCTGACTTGGAAATATATCACCATTCCTTCACTGTCGCCGGGTCAAAATCCTGTGATTCTCCTGCCTGGGGAATCTAGAATAGCGGGTCACAGGCCTGAATTTTCACAGAGTTGTAAAGACTCTGTGCCTCGTCCAAAATGGTACTGGGACTCAGATCCAGAAGTCCCATTTCCAACAGATCCTACTTACATCTGTAAGGCAAAGGGAGCGGGATGTAATTCACAATGCTGAGTTTAAACAGACCCTATTTTTGCTGGAGTGGGGTCTGTTTCTGTCAAGTTTTCAAGTTATTTAAACCCCCTGCCCTTTAAATTTTGAAAAAAAATATACGAACATACGAAATATGAGCAGAAGCAGGTCATTCAGTCCCTCGAGCCTGCTCCACCATTCAATAAGATCATGGCTGATCTGTTTGTGTTTCAAGTTCCACATTCCCATCTACCTCAATAACCTTTGATTCCCTCGCCTAACAAAAATGTATCCACCTCTGCCTTAAAAATATTCTGAGGCAGAGAGTTCCAAAGTCGCACAACCATCCGAGAGAAAAAGTTTCTCCTCGTCTCTGTGCTATAAGGGCAACCCCTAATTTTTAAAAAGTGCCCCTAGTTCTGGACTCACCCACCAGAAGAAACATCCTTTCTATGTCCACCTTGTCAAGACCATTCAGGATCTTATGTACTTCAATCAAGTTACCCCTCACTCTTCTAAACTCAGGTGGAAACAAGCCCAGTCTGTCTAACCTTTGCTTTTAAGACAACCCATTCATTCCAGGTATCAACCTAGTAAACCTCCCCTGAACTGCTTACAACACACGTACATCCTTACTTAAATAAGGAGACCAAAACTACACACAGTATTCGAGATGTGTTCTCAGCAATGTCCTGTGTAACTGAAGCATAACATCCTTACCTTTATGTTCAATTCCTCTCGTAATAAAGGATACCATTCCATTAGCCATCTTGATTACTTGCTGTACTTGCATACTAACTTTTTGTGACTCATGCACGAGAACACCTAGATCTTTCTGTACCTCGGAATTCTGCAGTCATTCTCCATTTAAGTAATACTCTGCTTTTTTATTCTTCCTGCCAAAATGGACAAGTTCACATTTTCCCACATTATACTCCATCTTCCAGATTTTTTCCCACTCACTCAACTTATCTACATCCATCTGCAAGCTCCTTATATCTTCTTCACAACACTTTCCTATCTAACTTTGTGTCATCTGCAAATTTAGCTACCATGCGTTTGCTCCCCTCATCTAAGTCATTGATGTAAATTGTAAAAGGTTGAAGTCCCAGGACAGACCCCTGTGGGACTCCACTCATCACATCCTGCCAATCAGATAAAGACCCATTTATATAGCCTGTTGTGCCTCTGAGTTGAAAAAAATCGGTGCTTTCTATTTCAATATCTGTTTGTTGACATAAGCCTGAGGGCTATAATTTTGACATTATTACTTCTTGACTGCTTCCACAACTTATCACAGTGGGGGGTTGTAAATTCACAATTTGATTGACAGATCCATTAAGTTATTAAGGGATTAGCTGTCTTTGATGTGGGGCTATGAATACAGATGTTCATTTTTATAAGCGATTAAGTACTTGAGAGGATTTAAAAGTATTAAATTGGCTTTTATCAATGAGGGCATTTTTTATTTAGTGAAATCTGAGATAGATACTTAGGACTTTATTTCATCTCAGCATGGCTCCTAAGCTCAGCGCATCCTGGATACTGGGTGAGGTGGAATGGATGGTGTAAGGGCAAAGAATGATGGGTGGGGGCATGTGCTGGTATGAGTTGGCATTAAATTGGCACCAAGCCTAAAAGGAGCCATGAGGATGAGTTGGCGGGGGCCATCTGTTGGCATGAGTTTGCACCAAGTTGGTATAGGGGCTATAAGGGGCCCAAGGGAAGAGTGGAGGGCATAGATTGGCATGCAGGGCATGTGGGGCCATTGGGAGGGGACATGGGTTAGCATGAGTTGGCATGGATGGGGCATGGGGAGTTGATGGGGACTGAGGGGTGTGAGGTGTGAGGTTTAGAGGGCCTAATTTTCAACAACACAACTGAAACAAACTCCCAGAGCACTGATGCCAGCCTCTTAGCCAGTTCGCCTCGAAACTCGGCAGCTTCTTGGCTGCCTTCGAACTGTCTCAGTGGAGCAGCTAGTCCGACTCCAGCACGCACCCACGACTCCCCCCACCACTTCCCCGGAAAGAAGATCCCATTATTCTGGGCGCTTTATTCCGAGGTTGGTGTGGCAAGCCGGGAAATTTCCTGCCCCTCCACACCTGCCTCAAGAGCAAAAATCCAGTCTGCAGTCTCAGAATAAGGGCCATTCATTTAGGACTGGGATGAGGAGAAATATCTTCACTCAAAGAGTTGTGAATCTTTGGAATTCTCTATCCTACAGACCTGTGGATGCTTAGTCATTGAATATGTTCAAGGCAGAGGCTGATATATTTTTGCATACTAAGGGAATTAAGGGATATGGAGGAAGGTAGCGTTAGGTGGAAGATCAGCCTTGATTTTATTGAATGGCAGAACAGTCTCGAAGGAGCGAATGGCCTACTCCTGCTTCTATTTCTTATGTTCTTATGTAACATGCACGCTCACCTTCAATGTCAGTCTGAGACGTAGGAACAAATCCTGCAGCTGGACTTAACTGGAAGCTGAATAATTCCTCCCTTCATGAGGGAAACAGTTAATGTGATGCGGACAGAATTTAACATTGTTTCAAAACACCAAACAGAGAACACCTTGTTCCAGACTTAAACCTTAATTCTGTATTATATTGTTAAGCTGTAAATAATAAGTCTGTACACAAAGAGAGATAGCCAAAACTAAATTCACATGGATAAAGCAGGAGTCATTAATCTTCTCAGCAGGGTCATTTGTTGGTAAAGTCCATCATATTTTTGCATGCCTACTGCATTGTTCAGGGCTGCTAGGTATGCATCCAGGTTGTGCCTCTGGAACTGCTGTCAGACCCATTACCTATGCAAACCAGGGGTCTAACATCTATTTTAGGCCCCTTTGCAAATTGGTCTGCGTACTTTCCAGTCAGTTTCTTCAGGCACTCATCTGCCAACTCAGCTTCATTAAATGACTTGCTGGAGACTGCCACTGAAAAGCTTCATATTCACTGTTTATCTCATTGTGCAGCTAGGTCTTAGATTGTTCCTCCTGGCTCCACATTAGGACCACGGGTCACTGCCAATGTTCCCACTAAGCAGTGCAGCATCTTGAAAGTTCCTATGCAGACCGTGCACAAATCAGCCTCTTTAAGTTACTGTGCATGTGTGACCGTGTAATAAAGTTTAAAGGGACCGCACACTTAAACAAGCTGCTCACTACAAAAAGAAAATGAGTGATTATTGGTCACTGCTCACCCCACTCCTGATTCTTCCCCTCTGAGCTGGCTGATCTAGCTGCCCCCCAAGCCAATAACCTGTCTCTGGGGTCTCCAATGCCATCCACAGCTTTCTGGCACTATCTTAATAAGACCAGTAGACCATTTTGCCGTGGTCCTGCCTCCTGCCTCATTGTTGTATATTGCACTGAGCAGGCAGAAATTTCCCTTCATGAAACTAAGTGTGGTGACGGGTGTTTTCGGCACGCTCTCTATCCCAGGAATGGCTGCAGGAAGCACAGCAGGCCTCACCTTTCCGGCCTGGGAGGCCATCGCAGAGTAGGTCAGTGTGGCTGGCAACTGTGTCCAAAATGCTATCCAGTGCAGAAAGAGGATGAATGATCTCATCCGCTCCGCCAGGGTAAGTCATCCTTCAACTCCCTCCAATATCAAACTCTCATTATGGCATCATGTACTCAAACGGTAAAGGGATCTCACGTAACCATTAGTGGGGGACGCACCGTCTCACCGAGACTTTCATATCACCACCATCCCATCTGTCATGTTGCTCACATTCCATCCTCTGGCCCTGGGGAGGGTTCACCACACACAGGGGACACGCATCTCATCCAACCTCTGCTCCATCCCTTCTCATCACCTGCCTTTCTTTCTTCTTCATATTGGCCAAGCTGGCGCACAATAGGCACGAGAGATTGCAGACCGGGGGAGAGACACCGTTGCCCTCACTGAGTTTGAGGAGGCTGCAGCTGTGCTGGCTGGAGAGGACAGGGGTCGCTCCTGTGGGGAAGGGGAGATAGGCCTCTCCCACCAACCCAGTATGGATCTCAGCTCCATCGCTTCATCAAATCCTGACAATCACAGTGAGTTACATGCAGTCTTAAGGCTCATTAACTGAAACACTATTTTTTATTTTCTAAGCACCAGCAGATTGAGGCCCCCAAGCCAGTCCAGCACCAGTGCGAGCTCCCAGACTTCATCCGAAGAGAAAGCTCCGGAAGAACCATCACAGCATGCACACGCACGCTGCACCAGCTCAGAGACACACATGTGGGTGGGGCACAGCTGTAGATTGGGCTTGGGCTCACTTTCTGGGGAACACCTCACTGACACGTCCCCGCAGCAGTTGGAGGCAGGGACATTCGAGGGCTGCTGAAGACCAGTCACCCGCTCGGTACAAGTCAGATTATGTGCCTCTGGATGCAGCCATCAAATCAATGCTGGCGATGCAATCACAGGTGGCAGAACATCAGGCAGAGATTCAACAGTCACTCAACAGACGAGAGCGAACGATGGAGGAGTGCGTTGGCTTACTGTCTGATGTCATGGCTTCAACATGTGAGTGCCTTGAGGCCACCATGGGAAGGCTGGCGACCACCACGGAAACCATGGTCCAGCAGGTCTTGCCGGATTTGTGCTTGGCCCTGCACTCCATGGCCACACACCCTGGTGGGCACCATCAGGATGCAGGCGACATAGGGATGAGGCATCTTGACCCCCCCTCCAGGTGCACCATCTCCTGCAGGAGTCAGGGCGGGGCCCTTGGGCATTCACAGGGAGGATGAACATCACCCGGGCACCCCGGGGGCCTCCTCTCAGGACACTCCAAGGGTGTGCAGCTGCTCACAGATCCCTCTGCCTGTGACCCCATCCACTCCAGCTTCTCAGGCCGCTGAGGGTGCTTCTGCCTCTGAGCAGGTGACCCTTATCAGGCCGGGGCCCACCAGGCCTCAGACCACCAGAGGACGTCTGCCAAAGTGATCACAGACAGTCAGTGGGCTGCTTCCACCTCTGCTGCAGATGCCGGGGCTGCACCCAGGCTTAGCGGTAGAGTTAGGAAAGTTGATGTCACTTTTGGGTCACGGGTGTGCTATACATGTAAATAAATTGCACTTCTGTTAACACATTTGATGGTTATGTGAATGTTCCTGTCAACTGAAGGCGTTGTGATTTTGTTCTCCGGAATCCTCTTATTTTGAGGTTTAGTCTTCCTCCCACTCAATGATAGTGCCCCACTGTGAGATTCACATTCCTGTGATGTCAACCCCAGTTGAACTAGACTCTGCACCCTTGTATGGTGTCAGGGAGATTTGAAGCATGTGATGTGAGTATTTCTAACCCTTCTTCCTCAAAGAACACCATTAAGCAAGGGCAGCTCATCAGCATTGATAATCTAGCGGCATTTGAGTCTCCTCAGTGGTAGTGGCAGAAGAAAAGACATGCACGGGAGGAGGAGATCTCTAGGCATGTCCTCATCTCAGCCGCAGCAGTGTTTGTATCATTAGACGGCGACGAAGACTTTAAGTCTTCTCTCACATCGCTCTTGTGCCTAAGTGGACTCTCAGTTCCAGAGTGAGCTCATTCACAGGGCCCCATGGACCAAAGCAAATATCTTGGCCTGGCGATTCATGAGGCCAGAACACCCAAATGTGAATGCAGGACTCGTTCTCGCTGCAAGTGGGTGGACACCAGCTCTGAAGAAGGGTCATACTGACTCGAAACATTAATCCTGTTTCTCTCTCCACAGATGCTCCTAGACCTGCTGTGTTTTTCCAGCATTTTCTGTTTTTGTATAAAAGCAAGGATGTTATACTTCAGTTATGTAGGGCATTGATGAGCTACATCTCAAATATTGTGTGCAATTTTGGTCTGCTTATTTAAGGAAGGATGTAAATGTGTTGGAGGCGGTTCAGAGAAGGTTTATTAGATTGATACCTGGAATGAGCGGGTTGTCTTATGAGGAAAGGTTAGACAGACTGGGTTTGTTTCCACTGGAGTTTAGAAGAGTGAGGGGTGACTTAATTGATGTATATAAGATCCTGAACGGTATTGACAAGGTGGTCGTGGAAAGGATGTTTCCTCTTGTGGATGAGTCCAGAATTAGGGGGCACTGTTTTAAAATTAGAGGTTGCTCTTTTAGGACAGAGATGAGGAGAAATTTTTTCTCTCAGAGGGTTGTGCGACTTTGGATCTCCCTGCCTCAGAAGGTACTGGAGGCGGGGTCATTGAATATTTTTAAGGCAAGGGTAGATAGATTCCTATTAGGCAAGGGAATCAAAGGCTATCGGGCGCAGCTGGGAATGTGGAATTCAAAATATAAACAGACCATGATCTTAATGAATGGCAAAGCAGGCTCGAGGGGCCAAATGGCCTACCTCTGCTCCTATTCCGTATTTTCATACATTGCACTGAGTAGACTTAACAGGCTCAAGAGCAGGCAGCCATTATTGAACAACTTTATTTACACCTCCCCAAGAGAGTGTGGGCATCATAAAAGGGCATTGCAACAAAAAGCTCAGATATTGCTACACTCATTAGGCATGTGCAACGTGTGTTGCACCAGGTTTGTGCCCCAGTTCAGGTGCATCCATTCTCTAGGCCTTTAAGTCGACAATAACTATTACTTATGTAGCACCTTTAATGTAGCAAAACACTACAAAATCCTAAAGCACTTCAAAGGAGTGTAATCAAACAAAATTTGACACCAAGCAACAAAAGGAGATAATAGGACAGATGCCAAAATACTTAGTCAAAGAGGTAGCTTCTAAGGAGCATCTTAAAAGAAGAGAGTGAAGAAGAAAGATTTAGGAGGAAATTCCAGGGCTCAGGGTGTTGGCAGCAGAAGACACAGCCACCAATGTTGGAGTGATTAAATCAGTGATGCTCAAAAGGCAAGAAGTAATTGAGTGCAGATATCTTGAAGGTTTGTAGGCCTGGAAAAGATCACAGAGGTAGGGAGGGGCCAGGCCATGGAGGGATTTGAAAACAAGGACCTGAATTTTAGAATTGTGGCATTGCTTAATTGGGAGCCAATGTAGGTTACCAACACAAGGGTGATGGTGAACAGGATACGAGTTAGGACATGGGCAGCAGACTCTTTGGAGAATCTCAAGTTCATGGGGGGTAGAATGTGGGAGGCTAACCAGGAGTGTGTTAGAACAGTTTAGAGGCTCCAAGGGCATGGGTGCACGTTTTAGCAGCAGATAAGATGAGGAAGGGCGGAGGCAGCAATGTTACGGAGGTGGAAACAGGCAGTTTTAGAAATGACGTGGATCTGTGGTCGTAAGCTCATCATGGGGTGACATATGACACCAGGGTTATGAACAGCCTGCTCCAGCCTTAGACAGTTGCTAGGGAGAGGGATTGAGTCAGTGGTGAGGGGACTTGAGTTTGTGATGGAAATTTTGTTTTTTCTGAGATTTAATTGGAGGAAATTTCTGTCCATCTGGTACTGGATGTTGGATAAGCAGTCTAAAAATCTAGGCTAGAGTTTTGAGTTCGGTGGGCAGGGGCGGACGGTGGACCCAGGATCGAGCGTGAAATGGCCCGCTGCCCACGATTGGCCTTCGTCTGCGATTTCACACTGGTGGGCCAATTAAGGCCTCCTGAGCAGGAATAGCTGCTCCCCAATGGTTGGGGAGGGGCGGACGGGGACAGGAATAGGGCCTGTCAGCCACCAGGTCCAATGGCAACCCAGTGGCAGGTTTAAAACCAGCACAGTCAGGCCCTGGAAGGCTGCCAGCGAGGAAGACATCTTCGGTGTTGTCAGCGGGAGATTAAAAATTATGGGTTCCAATGCAGCTGAAGACGCCACGGGAGGGCAGGTCGGGTGGGCACTCAGCTCCCGGTTTTCTGATGGGTGCCTCGCGGTCCTCCTGGAGGAGGTGTCTGCCAGGATGGATACTCTTGTCCCCAGGGATGGAAGGAGGAGGCCACCGCACCTTACAAAAAGAGCTTGTGAGGAGCTGGCAGCGCTGGTCAGCAGCCATGATGTGCGGTGCACCTGGGTCCAATGCCGCAAGAGTTTAACAACCTGCTGCGCTCAGGAAGGGTGAGTTGGCATGGATCAGTGTGGAGAAGTATTAAGGGCTTGCCGGCCCCCCATGGAGCTCAGGGGCGTTAGAGCCTGAGTGCCAACTGTCAATGACACCAGAGCTGGCCAAGGGGGTGAGCCCTGGCTACTTGGACTGAGTGCCTTGCAGCTTAAGGGCGATGGCCCGGATATGCTCTGCAAGGTGCTCCTCAGGTGGGGTTGGCCAGGCTGCAATGGCGCTGCAGCTAGAGAGTGAACCAATCAATGCTCCTCTGCTCTTTCAGGAGAAGACCGCCCATAACAACATTGAAAGGTCGTGGACTGGCAGAGGCCCCGCTAACCCCCTAATCTTAACCAGATACGAGCAGGACAGCTTGGAGCTGGCGAGATGCTAGCACCTCTGTCAACTGGCCGCGGAGAGTCTGGGATGTCAGACAAAGGTAAGAGTGCAGTGCACAAAGGTGAGTTTCGGATGGTGCAAACATTCTTGTGTAGCCTCATCATTGATGGGAGCTTCAAAACTGGATTCCTCATTGATCATTGAAAGATGATGGCACCATGATACAGATCTCCATTGCCTCACCAGGGTGCACAGTGACAATATAATGACTGAAACTAATGACATGTCATTATTCTCCCTTAGGTTTACCACCACACACCCAATCGCAGGACCCCGAGGACCACCAGGCTCTAGAAGCACCTGCGTCATACCAGCTCTCTGAACCAGGCACCAGCGCAGATACCAGCACCTCGGTGGGCATAAGATCTTCGGCTTGAATGTTGGTGCATATTGGTGAGGGCACTTTACACTCACTTGAGGTGCCGGTGGAGGCAGAGAGTGCCCAGGGCGTCGGCAGTCGGAGGGCTGCTGGAGATCAGGACGATGCTGAGTTGAAGGCTGATGATGAACCTCTGGAATTATCCATTAGGCGGCAGATGCTGGACGTCCAGCGAGATGTGCGGGAGGACCTGGCGGAGATCTTTGAGGGTATGCATGCCATGGTCTCTGTTGTGGAGGAACCCATGTGGAGCATGAACATGCGTTCACCCTCATGGCCGAGCGCACTGCCTCCTCCATTGAGAGAGTGGCAACTCTCATGGAGAGGGAGCTCCAGGAACAGAATCAGGGGTTCCTGGGTTTGCACTTGGACCTGCAAACCCTCACACAGGCAATGAGCTCAGGTGGTCAATGTCCAAGTGGGAGATGGATGAGGCACCCAGTATCCCTGGTGCTCGTCCATCATTGGCAAGCAGGGTGGTACAGAGCGACCTCATGTTGGCGCACAAACTGCCTGTCATCTCTGCAGGCTCCTCTCAGGGTGCATTGGCTGATAGCAGCTGTTCCTCCGCCCCTCTGCCAGTGAACGTGGCATCTGATGAGACTGGGGAGATGCCAGACGTGGAACTGACTGCTCCATTCCAGGTGGGACCAGCACAGGCTCCACTGGCCAGAGGGTGACCACCAAGGTCATCAAGGCCAACAGGGCACCAGAATCAGCAGGCTGTCTGCAATGCCGCTGCCAGCGAGGGGGGAGCACCAAGACCTAGCACTTGCAAATGTAAGGCACCATGAGCACAAGAGGGACTGGTCACAGGTGATCTTCTGTTGTGCAATGTTTTGTTTATTTTAACTGGTCTGGAGTTGAAGACCAGAGAAGGTTCTGTTAATTTGTTTTGACTGTCAACATGAGATAAATTTTTTCTTGTCATAATGGCCTGAGTATTCTTCATCTTTTTTATTTAATGTGGTTCAGGGTACGCCTGTGTGTAATGCTGGGCATGGGTGGCTGGAAGCTTTATTGCACAGGCACTGAGTGGACTTTGGGGTCAAAGGAAAGGGTCATTTCAGATATTTGGGATGGAGGCGGCAGCCTTGGCATGAGGGGTAGCGCTTCTTTGGCAGTCTAGCTGGAGTAGTGTTGGGTCAAATCGTCGCTGGTGTTCCTGCCTCCTTGGTGTTTACCGAGGTCTGCCTCCACGCCCTCAGTGTTCTCCTCACTGTGCTCCTCTTCTGACTCACTACAGGATTCATCATCTGTGGCCTGTGCAGCTGTGTCAACATCCTCTTCCTCCAGTGGATCCCCCTTTGCCAGTGCCAGATTGTGGAGAGTGCAGCATGCAATCACTATCAGTGACACCCACTCTGGGGGATATTGTAATGCTCCCCCTGAATGGTCCAGGCAACGGAAGGGTGTCTTAGGTACTCTCTATCACCGCCCTTGTGGAGGCTTGGCTCCTGTTGTACTGCTGCTCTGCTTCTGTTCTTGGGTGGCAGGGAGGCGTCATAAGCCACCTTTTCAAGGGATAGCCCTTCCCACCCAGCAGCCATCCATGCAGTCAGGCTGAAGCACTGAAGAGCCTTGGCACCTGGGAGTGTCTCAGGATGTATGTGTCATGGGAGCAGAATCTGCATCCTATGGTCACATACTATCTGCACGTTCATGGACTGGAATTCCTTCCAGTTAACGAAGGCACCCGGCTGACCCATTGGCTCCTTGATGGCCACATGTGTGCAGTTGATGGCATCTCGAGTGCGATGGAACCCAGCAATCATTGCAAAGCCTCTGGCTTGCTCAGCCTGGCTGGCCTCTTTCATTTGGAAATAAATGAAAGTCAATACCCGCCTGAACAGATCTTCTGTCACCAGCTTGACACAACTGTGGACAGCTGATTGGGAGACCCCACACAGATCTCTCACTGACCACTGGAAAGAGTTGGAGGCATAGAAGTTGAGGGCCACTGTGACCTTCAGAGCCACTGGCATGGGGTGTCCACCCACACAGTTGGAGCTGATCTTAGGCACAGTCATCTGACAGATGGAGGTCACTGTCTCCCTTGCAAGGTGGAGCCTCTTTTGGCACTGCACCTCGGACATATTGAGGTAGCTGCATCGCCACCTGTAAACCCTGGCAGCAGGATAGTGGCATCTTCTGTGGCCCCTTCTGCCTTGGACTACCAGCTGACCCTGCACCTGTGCCAGGCCTGTGCCTGTGCCTCTCCTCCCACAGTTTGCTCCCGTGGAAGCTGCGTAGAGACACTGGCCTCCCCTCTCTTCTGCCCCTCTCTTCCTCCTCAGAGGAGATGCCACCAGTGAGACCACAGTCCCCATTACCAGGGTAACAGAAGGCTTCCTGATACCTGGAAGGGTCCACATGGTCTGAATTCTCCAGGGTACTTGTCGACACCAAGGAGTCTTGAAATGAAGCCTGGGAATGCTAACAATGAAGCCCCGATCAGAAATGAAGCTGCCATATACCAATAAGTCACCAGCAGCAAACTATCTACCAAACTCCTCACTACTCACACTGGCAATGCTGCTGACCCTTTTTATCCCGCCCGTGGATGAGGTTTTTGAAATTGTTGGCTGGCTGCCTGCCCGTTTTGCCTGTGCGACGAACGCGTAATCACACGGGCAACAAAAAATCGGCATTAATTGACTTTTTAATGGCCTTAACTGGACTCTTATTTAATGGCGGGCATGGCTCCAGCAACCACGCACGCCCACCGAGTGAAATATCGCGCAAGTGTGCGATGACTTCAGAAAACTCATCCAACGTCATTGCATGCTATTTTACGCTCGAGCGTGTCGGGCACGCGCCCACATGCCGAGCGATAAGTTGTGCCCTAGAGACAGTAGAGGAGTTGAGAGAGGCTGTGGTGAGGTAAGGCTGGGTGCCATCAGTGTACATGTGGTAGTTGATGCTTTGTTTTCAGATAATGTTGCTGAGGTGCAGAATGTAGATGAGAAATAGGAAGGGGGCAAGGGTAGATTCCTGGGGAACTCCAGAAGTAACTATGCAGGAGTGGGAAGAGAAGCCATTGCAGTGATTTTCTGGCTGCGAGTGTGGTCCCGCCCAGCCGCATTACAGGAGGATGCTGTTATCAACTGTGCCAGAGGCCGCTGTCAGATCTAGAAGGATGAGGAGGAATATTTTATCTTGTCACAGTCACATTGGATGTTATTTGTGACTTTGATAAGAGCCATTTTGGTACTGTGACAATGGCAGAAACTTGATAGTTCTAGGAAAGATAAATTTTGGAAGCAACAGCATACTTAAGGACTTTGGATAGGAAACTGAAGTTGGAGATGGGGAAGTAGTTTGTAAGGCTGGAAGGGTCACAGATTGCTTTTTATTTGGAGAGTGGGATGATGATGGTGGATTGGAAGGAGAAAAGAACAGTATCTGAGAGAAAATTGCTAACAACTTAAGCTAACATGGGGGCCAGGAGGGTAGGTTGGATGATCAGCAGTTCAGTGGGAATAGAGTCGAGGGAGCAGGAGATGGCCTCATTGGATGAGATGAACTCATAGGGGGCATGAGGGGAGATTGGAGTGAATGTAGAGAAAGATGCAAGTTCAGAACTAGGGTAACTTGGACAAACACATCCCTGGAAAGTGTCTCTGTTATAGAGTTGATTTTCCAGGCAGCTTTTCTTGGTGGAAACATTGAATTTTATTTACAAGACAGCAGCAGCAGCAACATCTGTGCATCTAACTCTACAACTAAAGAAGAACCCCCGACTAGAGGTTCCCACGCTGCTAACTCATTGGTTTACATAGCTCATGTGGTCTTACAACAAAGAATATTCTTAAAGCTGCAGTCCTACACTTATCAAAGCTATAATCACTACATTCCTCCCCCTTTAATTTTTCTGTACATTTTGGATTTAAAAGGATATTTATCTCATGACATTACAATATTTACTCAGGTCATGAAATTACAAGTTCAGTCTTTCAGGTGGTTTCCTGATCCGTGTGGAATGTCGCAGCTCCATGACTTCAGATTCTTTGACAGGAACCATGTTCTCTGGAACTGTATTAACATCAGGTACCTCATTAGGCACAGACAGTTCAGTGTCATCCTCTCCGACAGTGTCATCGGGCATGTCTGTCCTTGGTTGAGCAACTTCGACAGGAACCACAGGTTCATCAATGGTTACAGGTGGAACTTCGCTCTGTTGGGGTATCTCCCTTCCTAAATGATCCACATGCTTACGGGTGACTCGGCCCTCCACTTCTATGTGGTATGACAATGGACTGGTCACAGAGCTTAGTTAACCAGGTAACTACTTCGGTCCTCCACCAAAATTCCTTACATATACTGCTTCTTCAACAGTAAATTATCACGCATGACTGTGCAAATCATGAGTCGCTTATTGGCACCCTTGACTTTTCTTCAACTTCCCTTCCAAATTGGGAAATATCACCCTTAGTCTTGTTTGAAGACAGCACCTCATCAGTAACTCTGCATCCTCTTCCTACGTGTCTTCTTCTTTCTACCACAGAATTTAGCCTCGGCCTTTTTTTTTACTTCACTGTTAGCCAGGTTTTTTTTAGGTGAAATCTCAACTTGTCTTAGTTCGGTAGTTGAGTTACCCAGGACTTCATTATCTACTCACATCTTGGAAAGTTCTATGACTTTTTCTTTCAAAGCCTTGTTAGCTTCATTCAGCTGATTCTTCAGCTCTTTTGTCTCGTTCTTGTATTTGTTGGCTTCCTCCTGGGACCTTGAACATTGCTGCGTCTTCTCTGCCAACTGGTTCTTCAGTTTGTTCAGAGTGATATCCTGACCCCCTTGCAGCCATGTCTCTGTAATGTCCACCACATCATACCTGCCAATTTCAATCTGCGCCACAAGCTCATTTACCTTATTTCATATACTGTGTGCATTCAGATACAACACCTTCAGCATGGTTTCATCAATGGGAGGTCATGCCTGACAAATCTGCTAGAATTCTTTGAGGAGGTAACGAGTAGGTTAGACAAAGGAGAGCCAATGGATGTTATCTACTTGGACTTCCTGAAGGCCTTTGACAAGGTGCCGCACAGGAGGCTGCTCAGTAAGATAAGAGCCCATGGCGTTAGAGGAAAGGTATTAACATGGATAGAAGATTGGCTGTCTGGCAGGAGGCAGAGAGTGGGGATAAGGGGGTCCTGTCCCCTTTCTCATTGTCATCCCTTTATCTGATGTGCTTGAAGTTAGATTCCTAGCCCTTTCCAAACACTCTGTCCTATTTTGTGTTCTGGAGACTTTAATAGCCTCTCCTGGGTTCTCCTTTCTTTTCAGTTTTTTCATAATTTTCCATGAAGTTGAATCCACCCCCCCAACATGCTAACCTGCTGCTTTGTTTCCCATTAGTCATGCTTCTTCGAGTTTTACCCTCCCCCCCGCCCCCCCCGCCCCCCCCACTTTCTAGTTTAAAGTCCTGTTGACCACCCTATTTACCCTTTTCGCTAGAACATTGGTCCCAGATCGGTTCAGGTGGAGACCGTCCCAATGGTACAGATCCCTCCTGTTCCAATACTGATGCCAGTGCCCCACGAAATGGAACCCCTCTTTCCCGCACCACTCCTTTAGCCACGTGTTTACTTCCCTTATTCTCGCGTCGTTATGCCAATTTGCACGTGGCTCGAGTAGTAATCTGGAGATTATAACCCTTGAGGACCTGTTCTTTAATTTAGTTCCTAGTTCCTGATAATCCCCAAACAGGTCCTCTTTCCTAGTCTTACCTATGTTATTTGTCCCGACGTGGACCACAACAACTGGATCTTCCCCCTCCCTCTCCAATATCCTTTCAAGCCGGTCAGAGATGTCCCTCACCCTGGCACCGGGTAGGCAACATACCATGCGGGACTCTCGATCTTGCTTACAAAGGAAGCTATCAGTTCCCCTAATTATAGAACCCCCTACAACTACCACTTGTCTTTTTGCAATGCAATGTTGGCATTTATTTCGAGAGGACTAGAATATAAAAGCAGGGATGTGCTGCTGAGGCTTTATAAGGCTCTGGTCAGACCACATTTAGAATATTGTGAGAAATTTTGGGCCCCGTATCTCAGGAAGGATGTGCTGGCCCTGGAGAGGGTCCAGAGGAGGTTCACGAGAATGATCCCAGGAATGAAAGGCTTACATATGAGGAACCTTTGAGGACTCTGGGTCTATACTTGATGGAGTTTAGAAGGATGAGGGGGGATCTGATTGAAACTTACAGAATACTGAAAGGCCTGGATAGAGTGGACGTGCGGAAGATTAAGTTTCCATTAGTAGGAGAGACTAGGACCCGAGGGCACAGCCTCAGAGTAAAGGGAAGACCTGTTAGAACAGAGATGAGGAGAAACTTCTTTAGCCAGAGAGTGGTGAATCTATGGAATTCATTGCCACAGAAGGCTGTGGAGGCCAGGTCATTGAGTGTATTTAAGACCGAGATAGATAGGTTCTTGATTGGTAAGGGGATCAAAGGTTACGGGGAGAAGGTGGGAGAATGGGGTTGAGAAACTTATCAGCCATGATTGAATGGTGGAGCAGACTCGATGGGCCGATTGGCCTAATTTCTGCTCCTATGTCTTATGGTCTTATGATGCTAAAGTCTTCCTGTTTCTCTTTGTAATTTTCCAGAAGTACAAACTTTGACCTGAGGGATCCTTGTAGCGTGTGAAGGTCTTTCAACAGGTTTTCCTATTCTTTGCGAAACTCACTCACTTCACCTTGAATTCTGTAATTCAGCAGAGTCTCCTTGAGTTTCTTCTGCTGTTCTTCCATGTCTTTGTTTAAGACAGTCTTCATTTCTTCAGATTGCTGAATGGCTACACACTCCTTTTTTATCCTGTTGCAGTCCTTAGACTCTCCAGGCTCTTTCTGAAGTTCCTTGCCTTGTTCCTTGTCCAACTCAGGAACTCTTCCTGCTTCCTTTTGAAATCTCACTGGTCAATCAAGGTTAATTCCCCTCAAACAATTTTGACCTTGAAGGCTTGGCCCTCTATCTTCTAATACCACCACTGGTAGTTGTGCTGTTTGGTGTCTGTAATAAACAGTTACTCTGGTAATACCTTTTACCTGGATTTCTTCGCCCGTGTACGTTTTCCACTTGGCAGAAGTTTGTTCTGACTTTAATTGTTGAGCACCTTTTATTTAAATATCTGAAAGTGTGTTCTCCTACTACAGTGGTAGAAGCATCCATGTGTATTTTCATTTTTAAGGGTTTACCATTCACTTGCAATGTGACAGTAATTGGCTGTGTCTTCCCAACTTTCACGTTGAATAAGGAATAAATGTCAGAATTGGTTGTTTCTGGCCCTTCCACACTATATACTTCATTGGACTTTGTTTGTTGCCTGGAAGCCTGTTTTAATCTCACTTTGCAATGTTTCCATATGTGCCCATTTTTGTGACGAAAATAACACTCCACATTTTTAAATTGCCAGTTGTTAGGAGTATGATTGTTTCTATGTCGATAAAAATTAGTTTTCGACTTTGCTGCTAAGCTGTTTCCTCTAAATTTTCGGTTAGTGGGGGCTGTTTCCCACTTTGTGGCGGAGTCCTGGCTTTTCGCGTCACTTTCGGCTGACTGTTCCTGCCCATCTAGGAAAATGGCGCCGTTTTGCAGACCTTGAATTGCTTGCAGATCTTTTACAGCGCTTTCCATCGCAAGTGCTATTTCTAATGCTTCTTTAAAATCAAGATCCACTTCAGCCAGCAATCTTCGCTGAATAGCATCCGCCTACATGCCACAAACTAAACGATCCCTGAGCATATCATTCAGGGTTTCACCAAAATCACAATATTCCATTAGTTGTTTTAATTTTGCCACATAGGTAGCAATGGTGTCCCTCAGGTCTCCATTCCCTGAATTGAACCTGGACCTCTGCATTGTGACTAAGGGCTTGGGTTGAAAATATCGCTTAACGAGGCCTACTAATTCACCGAAGGTCTTCAAATCAGGGCTACTGGGAGGCGTCAAGTTTCGAATTAAACTGTAGGTCTTGCTCCCACAACTACTCAGGAGAATTGCTCTCATCTTTTCCTCTCCCATGATTTTGCTGGTTTGAAAGTAGAACGCAAGACATTCTATATATTGAGACCAGTCATCTATGGCTGGTTCAAAGGGATCAATTCTGCCAAACTGTGGATCATGGATGAGTATATCTTCCTTTCTTTTTAATTATCTTAGACACTGACAATCACAGGGCGAGGGACAGTACTGGATCTGATTTATCCTTGTCGCCAGTTTGTTATAGAGTTGATTTTCCAGGCAACTTTTGTTGATGTAAACATTGAACTTTATTTATAAGGCAGCAGCAGCAACAGCTACACGTGTGCATCTAACTCCATAACTAAAGAAGAACTCCCAGCTTGAGATTCCCCATGCTGCTACCTCATTGGTTTACACAGATCATGTGATCTTACAACACAGGAATATTCTTAAAACTACAGTCCTACATTTATCAAAACTATAATTACTACAATCTCTAACAGAGATTACTTGAACTTAAGATCTCAGAACTAGGAAGGAGCTGGAAACAATCCAACACATCCAGTAAGGAGACTGAGTTTTGGATCATAGGTCTCAGAGGTGGCTGCACTGCTGAGAGATAGGGGACTGACAGTGGTAGCAAAAGGAGTAGTGGCTATCTACAGGTCAGAGAAAGTGCGGAAGAACAGCAATGAGCAAGAATGGCGAGAAAAAATTACCTTCTTCAAAAAAATTGAAGTATTTCTTCCTGTTGGAGGATGATGACTGATTGCCTTGATTTTAAAATTCTCATCCTTCTTTTAAAACCCCTGCACGGTCTCATCACTCCCAGCTCTGTAACCACCTCCAATCCTACAACCCTGCGCTCCTCCAATTCTGGCGCCTCTTATGCATTCTCAATTTTAATGTGTCCACCATTGGTGGCCATGTCTTGAGCAGCCAAGGCCCTCAGCTCTGGAATTGCCTCCCTAAGCCTCTTGCCTCTTTTCCTCTCATTCCTACTTTAAGATACTTGGTAAAACCTATAGGTTTGACCAAGCTTTTGATCATCTGTCCTAATATCTCTTTATGTAGTTTGATGTCCAATTTTGTTTGAAAACGCTCCTTTGAAGTGCCTTGGAATGTTTCATTACAGGAAAGATGCTTTATAATTGCAAGCTGTTGTTGTTGTTGTTGAACAGACTATCAGATAGATCAGAATGGCTTCAAAAAAAACAAAAGCTGAACCAAAGAGGGAAGATTAACAATTCATTGAGAAATCTTGGTTAAATGTTAGAGGGAAATAGTGCCCACCCCTCTAATCTATTACTACAGCAAAGAAAAACCTTGGATAATGGGATAAGCTTGGATTAAAAAATCAAGAGAAAATATATCTATGGAATTCATTGCCACAGAACGCTGTGGAGGCCAGGTCATTGAGTGTACTTAAGACCGAGATAGATAGGTTCTTGATTGGTAAGGGGATCAAAGGTTACGGGGAGAAGGCGGGAGAATGGGGTTGAGAAACTTATCAGCCATGATTGAATGGCGGAGCAGACTCATGGGCCGATTGGCCTAATTTCTGCTCCTATGTCTTATGGTCTTATATAGTTTTAAAGATGGGGTTTTAAAAAATACAATGGCCAGAATTTTCTCGTTGGCTTGCGGGGGCAGGCCCTGCACGCCGCTGTGTAAAATGACGCGGGGTGACATCGTGCAAGTGTAGCCCCGTTGTCACCGTGCGCCAACCTGATATTTAGGTGGGCAGGCGCACGATGTTCTCAGATGCGCGCCCACCATTAATTAATCATGTAGTTAAGGCCCTTGAGGCAGCAATTGTCTGCTATTTTTCGGGGCCCGTGCGATCTTCAGGACGTCGCACAGGCGCAATGGGCAGGCAGGTAGGAGACACTTGTATAAACCTCATCCATGTGCGGGATAAACATAGAAACATAGAAAATAGAAGCACGTGTAGGCCATTCGGCTCTTCGAGCCTGCTCCACCATTCATTATGATCATGGCTGATCATCCAACTCAATAGCCTGCTCCGGCTTTCTCCCCATATCCTTTGATCCCTTTCGCCCCAAGAGCTATATCTAACTCCTTCTTGAAAACATAAAATGCTTTGGTCTCAACTACCTTCTGTGGTAACGAATTCCACAGGCTCACCACTCTCTGGGTGAAGAAACTTCTCCTCATCTCAGTCCTAAATGGTCTACCCCGTATCCTCAGACTGTGACCCATGGTTCTGGACTCCCTCACTATCGGGAAGACCCTTCCTGTATCTACCCTGTCTAGTCCTGTTAGAATTTTATAGGTTTCTATGAGATCCCCCCTCATTCTTCTGAACTCCAGTGAATATAATCCAAACCGACTCAATCTCTCCTCATATGTCAGTCCCGCCATCCCAGGAATCAGTCTGGTAAACCTTCGCTGCACTCCCTCGATGGCAAGAACATCCTTCCTCAGATAAGGAGACCAAAACTGCACATAATATTCCTGGTGTGGTCTCACCAAGGCCCTGTACAATTGCAGCAAGATATTCCTGCTCCTGTACTCGAATCCTCTGGCTATGAAGGCCAACATACCATTTGCCTTCTTTACAGCCTGCTGCACCTGCATGCTTACCTTCAACGACTGCTGTATGAGGACACCCAGGTCTTGTTGCACATTCCCCTCTCTCAATTTATAGCCGTTCAGATAATAATCTGCCTTCCTGTTTTTGCTGCCAAAGTAGGTAACCTCACATTTATCCACATTATATTGCACCTGCCCACTCACTCAACTTGTCCAAATCACACTGAAGCATCTCTGCATCCTCCTCACAGCTCACCCTCCCACCTAGCTTTGTGTCATCTGTGTCATTGGGGTAAGAGGGGTGAGTGGGGTTGTGAGTGGTATCTGTTAAATATTTAATTGTGAAAGTTACTGATACTTGCCTGTGTGAGCAGGAATACTTCAAAACTCATACTAGCTGCTTGGACAGGAGTAACAGCCTTTAGGTCAGGACTCTACAGTAAATATCATTTTTGGGGCCTGCAGGTTTCAGGAAGCTTTCCCTTAACCTGGGAATGGGAGTTGTGCTATCCACTGGAGGCACCTCCTCTGAGGAGGAAGCGAGGGCCAGAAGGGGAGGGGGCCAGGAGTCCACATTCAGCTTCCAGGGGAGCCACCTTTGGGAGGAGAAGCGCAGGCACAAGGGGCGCTGGGCCAACTGGAAGTCCAAGACGGAAGGGGCCTCAGAAGACGCCACTATCCTGCTGCCAGGGTTTACAGGCAGCAAAGCAGCTACCTCAATATGTCTGAGGTGCAATGCCGAAGGAGGCTCCGTGTCTCAAGGAGATAGTCACTTCCATCTGTCAGATGATAGGCCCTGAGATCTGCACCAACTGTGTGGGTGGGCACCTCATGCCAGTGGCACTGAAGGTCACAGCTGTCTTCACTATCACTAGAGAAAAAGTACTGAGCAAACTATTGGGATGAAAGGGTGACAAGTCCCCAGGACCTGATGGCCTACATCCCAGGGTCTTAAAGGAAGTGGCAGCAGAGATAGTGGATGCATTGGCTATAATATTCCAAAGTTCCCTGGATTTTGGAAAGGTTCCAGTGGATCGGAAAAATGCTAATAAAACACCCTTATTCAAAAAGGGGGGGAGGCAGAAAGTAGGAAACGATAGACCAGCTAGTTTAACGTCTGTCATTGGGAAATTGTTGGAATCCATTATTAAGGAAGTAGTAATGGGGCATTTGGAAAGTCAAATTGCAATCCATCAGAGTCAGCATGGTTTTATGAAGAGTAAATCATGTTTGACTAATTTGCTAGAGTTCTTTGAAGGAGTGACAAGCAAAGTGGATAATTGGGATCCTGTAGAAGGAATATATCTGGACTTCCAGAAGGCCTTTGATAAAGTGCTGCACAAAAGATTAGTACACAAGATAAGATCACACGGAGTTAGGGGTAATATATTAGCTTGGATAGAGGATCGGCTAACCAACAGAAAGCAGAGAGTCGGGATAAATGGGTCTTTTTCTGGATGGCAAGCTGTAACTAGTCGGGTGCCATCCTTGGGTTCTGTAAACCAGTCCTTGGGCCCCAACTATTTACAAACTATACTAATGACTTGGATTCAGGGATAGAAGGTACTGTAGCTAAATTTGCATATGACACCAAAATGGGTGGATAAGTTGCAATGAAGAAATAAGAAATATACAAATGGATATGGACAGGTTAGGCGAATGGGCCAAAATTTAGCAGATGGAGTTTAACGTGGATAAATGTGAGGTTATCCATTTTGGTCAGAAGAATAAAAAGGCGACTTATTATTTAAATGGAGAGAAACTTCAGAATGCTTCAGTGCAGAGGGATCTGGGTGTCCTCGTGCATGAATTGCTGAAAGCTAGAATGCAGGTACAGCAGGTAATAAGGAAGGCAAAAGGAATTTTGGCATTTATTGCTAAAGGAATAGAATATAAAAATAGGGAAGTGTTGTTGCAACTGTACAAGGCATTGGTGAGACTGCACCTGGAGTACTGTGCACAGTTTTGGTCCCCTTACTTGAGGAAGGATGTAATTGCATTGGAGGCGGTTCAGAGGAGGTTCACTAGATTGATTCCAGAAATGCGGGGCTTGTCTTATGAGGAGAGATTGAACAGTTTAGGCCTATACTCACTAGAGTTTAGAAGGATGAGAGGAGATCTAATTGAGCTATATAAGATGCTAAAGGGGATAGACAAAGTAGACGTGGAGTGGATGTTTCCTCTTGTGGGGCATTCTAGAATGAGAGGCCATAGCTTTAGGCTAAGGGGTGGTAGATTTAAATCAGAGATGAAGAGGAATTACTTTTCTCAATGGGTCGAGAATCTGTGGAATTCACTACCTCAGAGTGCAGTGGATGCCGGGACGTTGAATAAATTTAAGGAGGAGATAGACAGATTTTTAATTAGTAATGGCTGGAAAGTTTATGGGGAGAGGGCGGGAAATTGGAGTTGAGGCCGAAATGAGCTCAGCCATGATTGTAATGAATGGCGGGGCAGGCTTGAGGGGCTGAATTGCCTACTCCTGCTCCTATTCTTATGTTCTTATGTTCTATGCCTCCGGCTCTTTCCAGGGGTTGGTGGGTGATCTTTGTGGAGTCTCCCAATCAGCTGTCCACACTTGTGTCAAGCAGGTGACAGACACTCTGCTCAGGTGTGCATTGACTTTCATCCACTACCGCTGGGACTAGGCCAGTCGGACAGACCGAGCCAGAGGCTTCGTGGACATTGCTGGCTTCCCCCGCGTCCAGGGTACAATCGACTGCACACATGTGGCCATCAAGGTGCCAGCGGGTGAGCCTGGTGTCTTCATCAACAGGAAGGGCTTCCACTCCATGAATGTGCAGATAGTGTGTGATCACAGGATGCTGATTCTACAAGTCTGTGCAAGGTACCCAGACAGCTCCCACGACGCTTACATCCTGAGACACTCGCAGGTGCCGGGGCTCTTCAGTGCTCCAGCTCAGCCGGATGGATGGCTGCTGAGTGACAAGGGCTATCCCTCAAGAGGTGGCTGATGACGCCTCTCCGCCATCCAAGAACAGAGGCTGAGCAGCGCTACAATAGGTGCCACACCTCCACAAAGGCTGTGATGGAGAGAGCCATTGGTCTTCTCAAAATGCATTTCCAATGCCTGGACCGTTCAGGGGGTGTACTCTAATATCCCCAGATCGTGTGTCGCTGATAGTGGTTGCATGCTGCGCTCTCCACAATCTGGCACTGGAAAGGGGCGATTGGCCCCGTGTTCAGCCCCGCCCGCTCCTGCCCAGCCCACCCGACATAGGTAAGTTTCTGGCCTTAGAGTAGTGTGTATAGTTTAGGTCTTCATGTTACAAGATGAATATAGGGGCAATAGCGAAGGCAAAAGAGAATTACAAATATGATCCCTAAACCTGAAGTAGGTAGATAATTAGCCGCAGTCTACAGGGGACCAAAGGCGTCTCTCTCTATTGGAGAGAGAAATTTGGTTAAAAGCTTGAGGACATTGCTCCACATCAAGCATGGGGCAGACAAGACAGCAGGTCTATCTCTGCCAAAACAGGAATTGAACCCACATTTTTGGAGTTATTCTGAACTACACATTAACCATCTAAGCTAACAAGCTCCTCCTGAATTGAAAGGTTATAATTATCAGGAAATATCGAACAAGCAACCTGATAGGTGACAAAGAGAGGTCTTATTAAGTCACAGAAGAAGGCCATTTGGCCCATAGAGTCCATGTTGGCTCTCTAGAGAGCAATCCAATCAGCCCCATTTCCCCACTTTATCCCCATATCCCTGCAAGTTTATTTCCATGACGTGCCCATCCAATTTCCTTGTGAAATCTTTCATCATCTCTGCTGCTATCACACTCGCAGGCTGTGAGATCCAGGTTATTACCCCTCGCTGCGTAAAAAAGTTCTTCCTCACAACCCCTTGTATCTCTTGCCCTAAACCTTAAACCTTTAATCCATGTACCATCAACTGATGGGAACAGCTTTTCTTTGTTTACCTTATCTAAACCTGCCATTGTTCAGCTCTATCAAGTCTTCCCTCAATTTCCTTTGCTCCAAGGAGAACAATTCTGTTCTGTTCCATAACTTCTATGTGATATAAGTTTAATGGCACCAGCAGTAACTTGACTGTCAATTGGACAGAAGTGCAATGTTAACTTTTTGGATTGTAATACCTTTCAGAGGGACAAAATAGGTAAGAAAGGAGGAAGAGTGGCAATATAAGTGAAGGAGGGAATACATGCTGTGGAGTGGACTCATGTACAGAAAAAAGATTCAGACAGTGTTAACATTGTTAGAGATCAAAGTCACAAAAGAGACGTCACTGTGCCTCCTGCCAACGCAAGATGGCTGCTGATACCCGTCTGTGCAAGCGCACTTGTCCACGCATACATAGAAAAACAATGACATCGTTTGCAGGAGACACAGTGTCGGTTGGACCTAAATCTCACCCAGTTTCTGAGCCCTGCAGTGGGCAGGCAGTTGAGGCCTGGCCTCCCTGGTGTTTCTGGAGATCAGGATGGGGAGGGAGGGGAAGCTTCTGATGTGCCCAGTGATGGCTGCAATCCTGGATTATAGCCTCTATATTCTGCATTAAGGCCCAGGTTAAAGGGAAGAGGCTCGGAGCAGGAGATTCAGAAACTGCGGGGAGACCACACCCCGATTGCCTGCCCGCGGGTGGGGGGGGCCTTCAGAAACTGGGTGAACAGCTTCAGGACTGCCTCCCTGCATAGAACTGACAGCTTAATTAAACAACTCTTTAACTTATGGAAGTTTGCAAGCAATAAGTACTTCTAAACAAAATCCTTTTATAATTTGGAAAACTTTATTTAAAGAAAACACAATAGGCAGAATTTTTTGCTGGGTGGGCGCCCGACCAGCTCGAGCGTGAAATAATGCACATTGACATCGGTCAAGCGTCCTGACGTCAACGCGCACTCTCGTGATATTTCGCTCAGCGGGCATGCGCAGGAGATGGAGGTGGGCTCGCCATTGATTAAGAGGCCAGTTAAGGCTGTTGATGCACCAATTGTTGCCGATTTTACGTAGCCCATGCGATTCTTCGGCTGTTGCATGGGCAAAACAGGCAGACCATAATTAGCAAAAGCTCATCCACGGGCGAGATCAGAAGGGTCAATGTGAGTAATGGAGTTTTGGGGATCGTGTGCTGCTGGTTGCTTATATGAAGAGATCTGTGTGGAGTCTCCCAATCAGCTGTCCACAGTTGCGTCAAGCTGGTGATAAATTCGATCATGGGATGTGGGCGTCGTTGGCTAGGCCAGCATTTACTGCCCGTCCCTAATTGCCCTTGTTCAGAGGGCATTTTTTTAAGAGTCAACCACATTGCTGTGGGTTCGGAGTCACATGTAGACCAGGCCAAGTTTGGCCATCAAGGCACCAGCGAGTCAGCTGGGTGCCTTTGTCAACAGGAAGGGATTCCATTCCATGAACGTGCAGATAGTGTGTGACCACAGGATGCAGATTCAGCAAGTCTGTTCAAGGTACCCTGGCAGCTCCCATGACACTTACACGCTCAGGCACTCCCAGTTGCCGAGGCTCTTCAGTGCTTCAGCCCAACTGGATGGATGACTGCTGGGTGTCAAGGGCTATCCCCTGAAAAGGTGGCTCATGACGCCTCTCTGCCATCCAGGAACAGAGGCCGAGCAGCGGTACAATAGGAGCCACGCCTCCACAAGGGCGGTGATAGAGAGAACCATTGGTCTTCTCAAGATGCACTGCACTCTCCGCAATCTGGCACGAGCAAGGGGGGACCCACTGGAGGAAGAAGATGTTGACTCAGCTGCACAGGCAATGGATGATGAATCCAGTAGTGAGCCCAAGGACGAGCACGGTGAGGAGAACGCGGAGGGTGTGGATGCTGACCTGGGTAACCTCCAGAGAGGCAGGGACACCCGGGAGGCTTTGATCCAGAGAGGAGTATTTCCTTGGCTACCAACATACACTCTGTGCCTGTGCAATAAAGTTTCAGGAGACACAGGTCCATCATTACATAATGGCTTGCCCTGCACCTACAGAACAAATGAAGCATACTGAGCTCAATAGCACAAAATCAAATCTCATTTAATGTTGCATGTGACACATTGCTGAACTAAACATTAACCTGTGTTGTTTATTGCACCATTAAAAAACTCAAAGCAAAATGGGGGAACAAAATATCACCCGTGATAAGCCCGTCTTGTGCTTAAGAAGCTTTGCATTTATGTTTGTGGGTGCTACGTCTTGGTACTCCTCCTCGGTGGCACCGGCATCGGAGACAGCCTGCTCACTCTGCCATCTTGTTGGCCTTGATGACTTTGGTGGGCGTCCTCTGGCCAGTGGAGCCTTTGCTGGCCCCACCTGGGAGGGAGCGGCCAGTGGCGCAGCTGGCATCTCTCCAGTCACCACAGCCGCATCTGATGTGATGGTCACTAGCAGATGGGTGGTGGAGCTGCTGCCGTAATCTGGAGCGCCCTGAGAGGAGCCCGCAGCTCGTGCGCCAACGTGAGGTCGCTCTGGACCTCCCTGCTCACCATTGATGGACGGGCACCTAGCTGGGATACTGGGTGCCCAAACCATCTCCCACATGGACACTGACCAGCTGAGGTCAATGTCGGTGTGAGGGATTGCAGGTCTGAGTGCAACCCCAGGAACCCCTGATTCTGTCCCTGGAGCAGCCTCTCCATGAGTGGCGCCACTCTGTGTCCATGGAGAAGGCATTGCGCTCGACCATGAGGGTCAACGCAGTGGTCATGCTCTGCAGGGACTCCTCCCAAACGGACACCATGGAATGCATTCCCTCATGTATCTCTGCAAGATCCTCCCACACACCCTGCTGGACATTCAGCATCTGCTGCCTAATGGACGACTCCAGAGGCACATCATCAGCCATCGACAGAAAATTGTCCTGGTCCCCAGCCGTCCTCTGACTGCCGGCACCCTGGGCACTCTCTGCCTTCACCTGCACCTCAAGTGAGTGTGAAGTGCCCTCACCAATGTGCACCGAGATACTAGATGGTGATCTAATGCTCACCGTGGTGCTGGTATCTGCGTTGGTGCCTGCTTGACAGAGCGGGTGTGACGCAGGTGCATGGGGAGCATTGTGGTCCTCCGGGGTCAGGGTCCGGAAAGCGGACGCCTGCTGGTGAACCTAAAAGGGAGAAGCAGAACATGTCATTAGTGAGAGTCATCACGCTGTCACTGTGCATGCCAGACACCCTGGTGAGACAATGGAGATCTGCATCATGGTGCCCTCACCTTTTGATTATCAGTGGGGATTCCAGGTTCGAGGCTCAAATCAACATAGAGACTACACTAGAATAGCTGCACTATCTGAAACTCTCACCTCTGTGCACTGCACTCTTATCTTTGTCTGACACCCCAACCTCACCATGGCTGATTGATCGAGGTGCATGCTGCCTCTTGAGGTCCAGGGCCGCTTGCTCATAGTGGGTGAGGGTGAGGAGGTGTGGGGGTCTCCGGCCATCCTCGATCTCTCAATATTGTTATGGGGTGTCTTCTCCTGAAAGGATAGAGGAGCATTGATTAGTCCACTTTCTACCTGCAGCACCATTGCAGCCTGGCCAACCCCACCTGAGGAACATCTCGCAGGGCACATCCAATTTGTGGCCCTCGAGCCACAACACACTCAGTCCAAGCAGCCAGAGCTCACCCCCTTGGCCAGGCCCGGTGTCATTGACAGTTGCCACTCAGACTCTAACACCCCTGGGGTCCACAGGGTGATGGTCAGCCCTTAACTGTTCTTCACGCTGACCCATGCCAACACGGTACTCACCCTTCCTGATGGCAGCAGATCACCGAAATACTTCCGGCACTGTACGCATATGCACCTCACCACATTGTGGCAGCTCATCTGGGATGCCACCTCCTCCCATGCTTTCTTGGTGAGGTGTGGTGGCCTCCTCCTCCCATCTCTGGGGACGTGGGTGTTCCTTCTGGCAGCTAGGAAGGCTGCGAGGCACTTGTCGGAGAAACACGTGGCCAGCTGCCCTGTCGACCTGCCCTCCCGCCTGCTGTGTCCAACCGCACTCGAATCCATAGTGAGTGTACAGGAGATGTCCTTCAGTGACAGCCTTCCAGCCGCTGCCTGCGTCGCTTTTGAATTGGCTGCTGGTCGCCATTGGACCCGGCAGACAACAGGACTCTGCCCCCACCCGCCCCTTCTCGGAGCTTCCCCAGCCGTCTTTCATGCTGGGGGGTCCTTAATTGGCCTGCCATCGTGAAATTGCCTTCCAGCCCGTATCACGGGTGGTGGTTGGCTTCCTGACCGCCCCCGCCCGTACCTGCCAAGCCCGCCTGCCAAGGGCAAAATTCTGCCCAATAATACCATTTGAAATTTACACTTTAAAAAAGCATCCTTGATTTCCGTAACCTGTAGGAAAATATGCAAAACTTGAATTATATTAATAGTGAACCCAGGTTAACAGCCATGGAAGGAAAAACAATACTTGGGCAGGGGAATTAAACAGCAAATATAAATAGACACCAGAAATAAGATACCAAAAATAAGCTCCAGACAGGTTTGAACATTGAAGTAATTTTAAATCTGCTGGATTCTGGACAGCCCCAATGGTCTGGAGAAGCAGAGGCTTTCTTAATCACCGTCTTTAATAGCTGTTTGATAAGCATCTCTGCTCCTGGTCGCTGTCTACTCTGTCGTTCACAATGACATCATGGAGTAAAATAGTACAACTGCACATGCACGGCATTAGCAGAAATGCAGACAAGGGACATATATTAGCAGAATTATACTACAGATCTCTTAATTGCAGTAGGGAGTTGCAGTTATAATTCTGTAGACAGAGCAGGGAATGATCAGGAAATAACAAAATCATTGTTTGAGGAGATTTTAATTGCCCATTCATTGGATTGAAATGGGGAGGGAATAAACAGGGAAAAAAGTAATAGAATTCTCAAAATAAGTGCAGGATTCCTCCCTTAAGCAGATCCCTATAAGAGGAGAGATGTTGCTAGATCTAGTTATAAGTATTGAAATAGACCAGGCAGATCAGTTAAATGTACACGAACACCTTGGCAGTAGTAGCAATAATGATCTGAAGAGAAAAAGAAAAGGTTAGTCTAAAACAAGAATACAGAAAGGATTATGGCAGAATTTCAAAAAGTAAGGTGTGAAACAGCTATTGTGAGATGGAAAGAGAAATTGAGACAAAAGACTGTAAACCAACAATGAATTAATTTTAAAACTTCTTCAGTTCTCTGGCTGAAGGCAGATCCCACCCACGGTGCAACAACTTCCACCATGGGTAGGGCACGGAGGTAGGTCCGAAATCTGGGACCCCAGTTGGAATGGAGAGCAAAGCACCAATCTGAACCCCATTGGCTGCCCACATAACTGAGCCCCCTAAGGAGTCCAAGTTGCTGTTGTAGTCAGAAGCTATGAATAGCGATAATTGAGGCTCCAATTTTCATCCCATCACATGGCTGACTAGGAATCTCTCCTGCCCTTATCGCCTGCCATTGTTGCATGTTGGAAGGAGTTACAGGATGATACTCAACCTTGTTTGGCTGATGTTTTGAATGCTCCATCCTTGGTCAGCAGGTCCTGGTGTGAGACTTCAACCTGGAGCTTTTGGCTCAGAGATAGCAATGCCACCCACTCTGCCACAAGGCCTTCCAATTTTAAACCAGGAGATTGCAAAAGGTACAGAATATACCATTTATAAAAGGAAGACAGCTTCAACTTTCAGGCTGCTGTAGTTAAATAAAGATGTTAGATACAAACTAAAAGGGAAAAAAGCAATATGGAGCCTATAAGTATTAAAATAAGAGGAAATACAGAGGATAGCTGGAAGAGGGATACGGATATCAATTACAGAGAACGAGGATAGAATCTTAGAAAGCATAAAAATTGAAGTGCAACACATGACTACCATTTTGCCAAAAGAGTCAAGTTACATTGTAGGCCTCTCCTGTTGTGCTTCAAACTTAGGAACCATTATTTGAACATGACAAATATCTTCTCAATGAGAATGTAGTTAATTTCGGCTCCTTTTTGGAGTGGATACCTTAAATACCTAAGGAACCAACCATTTAACTTCTTGAGAATTGAATGGGGAACCTATAGTAATTTGGAGAAACATATAATTTCTTTATAAGCAACAAAAACTTCATTTGCTGTTATACAGCATCATTAGACAGAAATATCTTAAAGGGCTCATAAGTGAGAAAAAGGATTAGGTGCTCAATCTTTGGAGGATGAATGGGCAAAGTGGCCAAAATGTTGGTCAAAACAGATATGTTTTGAGAAGACTTTCAAAGGTAGGAAGTGAGATGAAAGCATTTAAGGACAGAATTCCAGCGTGTCAAAGTAGCTAAAGGTCTGTAAGTGAAATGGAGAAATCTGCTAGAAACAGAGTACTGACCATAGTCTAGAAACTGAGCATTTACCTGTACAGTTGCTTGTTAATGCTATGATATTATTTCAATGCTCATATAGTGATGTTGTTCCCTTATAACAAACGCCTATGAAATGTTAGAAGGGTGCTTGAATGGTCATATGGATATAGTCAACTTCACTCTGTACGCTAGGTATACCACCTTTCCTAAAAAATCCTGCAAGCTCTTCCTGTCCTGCCTTTGAAAATTTAATATAGTCATCAGCACATTGTGAACTGAATACAAATGAATCACCAACTGGATCATCCTCGCTAAGTACTTGTAGTCGCCTAAGGAGGAAACTGCAGCAAAAAAACCGTGATCACATTTACTGCTGCCGTTAGTACGATGCTGATGTCACTCTCTGGTTGCAATTTTTCAGAATCACAGAATTTTAACGGCACAGAAGGAGGCCATTCGGCCCATCATGCCTGCAACATGAGCATTATGGCCTAGAGCCATTGCTCTGCCTTTCCCCCATACGTGCCTCAGGGAGATGAAGATGTTGGAAAACAAAAAAGAAAGAATATAAAAATGTCAAAAACATGTCCCCTCATTGACTCTTGTCACATGAGCAGGGACATGTTAGAAATTTAAACATTTTTTTTTAATGATGGATCGAATCCTCATCCCGCCCGTGGATGAGGTTTCGCAAAAAACCCAAAGGCCGCCTGGCATTTTCGCCTGCCCACCGATCATAAGGTTGGACGGGCAGCGAAAAATGTAATTCAATTCGATTTTTAATGGCCTTAATAGGCCTGTTAATTGTTGGCGAGCGCGCTGCCGACTACCAATCATGCCCGCCAACCGAAATATCGCGTGAGTATGCAGTGACGTTGGGATACTCATCCGACATCGTTGTGTATCATTTTACGCTCGTTCGGGTCAGGTGCACACCCGCAAAACGAGCAGAAAATTCTGGCCTTTAAATCTGTGCCCTCTCGTTCTTAATCCTTTTACGAGCGGGAACAGCTTCTCCCAACCTACTCTGTCCAACCCCCTCATGATTTTGAGCATCTCTATCAAATCTCCTCTTAGCCTTCTTCTCTCCAAGGAGAACGGTCTCAACCTCTCAAATCTATCCTCATAGCTGAAGGTTCTCATCTCTGGAACCATTCTTGTAAACCTCTTCTGCACTCCCTCCAATGTGTTCACATCCTTCCTATAATATGGCGCCCAGAACTGTACACAATACTGACACAATTCATCAATGGCCAATCACATATTGCTCCTTTTATTTCTGGTAGATACGCTATTTTGGGTCTTTGTGCTACAGCCTCAGACTGAGCTTGCTCTCTTGTGCTCCAATATGTCCAATATATAGTCTTGCTTTTGCACCCAAGCTGTGGTGTGAGTTGAGACAGTTAGCTTACTCTTTCCTCCTCTTGTGCTTGGTGCTGGATACATGTTGATTCTATGCTACCTTAAATACACCACTTATAGGAGGTAGCATTAATATGATGTGAACTGGAAGGCAAGCATGAGCAAACTTTCATCCTTACCTTTTAAGAAGCTGTTAATCTAAAACATATACCTGTATTATTGTGTTAGCATATCAAAATGGCTCTCTCCAATGAAGAATTTTTAAAATGCGGGCAAAAATTAGTGAAAGTTCCTTTAATTATTAATATTATATACATATGTATGTATTTGAATGTAATTTATATGTATGAATTCACACAATGCAGGCGTAGTAGTTTTAATGCACAGAGGGATTTTACTCTCTTTTTGATGTATAGTATCACTGGACTTTGCAACCCTGTTCAATATCCACTATGCTATACCTACTTAAAATGCATTCTGTATAATTTTATCTGTGCTTTTGAATAATGATTTCTTTATTTTTCTTTGATTCATATACCTACTACAACTCACTGGGCAGAAGTTGTAGTTCAGTGGGCAGTGTCGGAAGCGAGCCCAACGACAATCAAGAAGGCAATTAAAAACAAAAACAGAATTACCTGGAAAAACTCAGCAGGTCTGGCAGCATCGGCGGAGAAGAAAAGAGTTGACGTTTCGAGTCCTCATGACCCTTCAGCATGAGGACTCGAAACGTCAACTCTTTTCTTCTCTGCCGATGCTGCCAGGCCTGCTGAGTTTTTCCAGGTAATTCTGTTTTTGTTTTGGATTTCCGGCATCCGCAGTAGTTTTTTGGTTTTATCTGAAGGCAATTAAAGTTGTTAAAGTTCCAATTGTCCTTGATATCTTGTTGTCTGTCCAACCTTACAATTGGCGGACGGGCAAATCTGCCAGGCGGACTTTGCATTTTTGATGTAACCTCAACCGAGGGCGGATGAGATTTCCGTTATTAAATAATAAAAAATGTTTGGACAGCATTTCCATCATGTATATGTTCAGGTGAATGATTGTGATACGTGGACATTTTTTACAGATTTTAAAATCTTTATTTGTTGGCTTTAAAGTCTCCAGCTCCCTGAGGCAGCTTTCTACCTTCAGGGTGCTTTCATTCAGTGCTCACTCGAGCCCGTGCTTACATTAGCGCCCGCCCTCCTCCCACACCCCTGTCCCTGGCAGCGCTGAGCATTTCAGCGCATGCTTCATGCTAGCTGGCAGTTAATAGGCCAGCCAGTGTGAAATCATGGTCAGGGGCCAATCGCGGGTGGCGGTCCGTTCCTCGGCTGCTCCTGGGCCCGACGATCGCGCCTGCATGCCGACTTAAAAATCCTGCCCACTATTTCCCACATAAATGTCTTGCAATTATTTAAGTTGACACTGGAGGGAGACAGAGACCTAGCAGTGAAAACATCCATGTTAATATTCCGTGCCCACAAAATTCAGTTGTGTATAGTGCTTGTATTTTTGGCGCAATGGGTGCCATTTTGGTTCTAAAATGGCATTCGTCGAGCATGCCCATCACCTGTGTAAGCTGCTCCAGGTGCCATCTTGTGTAGGAAGACATTAACATGGGTGCAGGGAATGTGCACTGTAAGCACCCAGAGCAGATCATGATTTCAATCAGCCTGAAACACCAGCGCTGCCATTTCGGAGCTAAACACTTCAGCTAATGCCCTCCCTTAACTTCGCACAGTGGAAGGTGTGTTCAGCTGCAGGAAGGATCCCTGGCAGTACTATTTAAAGAAATCATCAACTACTTTCAGGTTAGTTACTGACTGATTTCTAACTGACTATTATTGAGTTTGTAAAAGTATTTGGTGGTTTATACAGTTACTTAAAGTTGCTGAAGTTTACAGGATTGTATTGTGACATGTGCTGAAGGACTGGGCTTTGTCTTCAACGATTTTGCTCTGACCACTTACTTCAAAGCATGTGTGCAGTAGTTTGTATTCTCCTTGTCTTGTAGCCAGGGACCAGAGAGAGTGAGAAGAGGCGACACAAAGGAGGACAAGATGTTTCAACAGGAAGGAGGAGGAAGAAAGAAAGGCTCTCAGGAGGAGGGATATCCACCCAGGGCCTTCAGGGAGCAGTTTTCCCACCTGAACCTCAGCAAGGAAGAGTGTGTCTGAGCTCTCAGCTTCATTAAGGAGACGCTTATAGAAATCTGCCATCTTTTGCAGCCACAACTATAGCCTCAGTGCAGGCCAGACAGTATTGCAGGTGAACATGGCCAGAGTATTTTATACATCATGCTTCTTCCAGGCTGGACCAGGCAATATTTGCAGCCTCCACCAGTTTGTTGTTCACTGTTGCATATGAAACTCAAACAGGCTTCATATACAAAGAGAACTGAATTCCTTTCATTCTCTCTTATCAGAGAGTAAATGGCAGAATGGGGATTACAGGCTTCCTCATGGTGGAGGTTGCCACTGGCTGCACACGTCGCTTTGTAGGTGCCCCACATTAATTCTGAGATGTGCCACAAGCGGAAGGGATTTTACTCCCTCAATGAGTGTGTGACCATACTTAGCATATCATACAGGTCAATCTTTGGGATCCTGGCAGCAGACATGATGCCTTCATTCTTTGGCAGCTCACCGTACCATCTGTATTTGAGCCAACTCAATAAACTAGGGTGGCAACTGGGTTACCTGCTGACCATCTGGCTCCTGATTGTGGTATGCACCCTGCAACATACCCCATGCCCTCCACCCCCGATACACACACACACACAGACGTGAGAACCATGCTTCTGCATGAAATGTGATTGACAAACCATTGGAGAGCTTAAACAATGCTTCTGCTGCTTGGACTGCTCTGGAGGAGCCCTATCATACTCAGCAGAGCACGTATCAAGACTTGTGGTGTCTGCTGCATGCTGCACAACCTCGCTATCATGAGGGCCCAGCCAGTACCACCCGGGATCCAGCAAACAGCTGACAATAAGGAGGAGGAGTAAGAAGAGGAGGAGGAAGGGTAGAGACAGCCAACACATCCCCTTCTCTGGCCAGGCTGTCCATGGTCATGACTTCTGACTGTGGTATCAGTGCAGGCAACCCCAATTCCCCATTCCCCAACAATCCCACATCCTACCTTCTCTCTGCTACTGACCATGATAGTGCCCACTTGGCTACAAGGCTGAAATAAAAGTTGCCACAAACGACCCTCGTGTATTTCCTCAGTGCCCATCTTCCATGTGCCTTAGCTGGTCCTGGTGCTCCTACATAGTGCTGCCCCAGTGGCTGCAGCACAGCTGGTAGAAGGCTGCTGACTTTCACTGGGGAAGGCTGCAGATGACCTTGCAGGATGACCTCAAGGAGATCTAGGTTTTGAAGGTCCATGTCACATGTCACTCTGGACTGGCTTGCTGGCAGGCACCAACAGGATACTGGAGAGTCTCAGAGGTGAGAGGACAAAGCGTGTCATCCTGAGAGAGGACAGCAGCTTTGTGTTCCACGGAGCGCCATTGACTCTCCCCAAGTCGGTGCCTCAGCAATCCTAGTAATCTGCTGGAGGACAGATTGCTGGAGTGCTGGGGCTTCTGAAATGGTATTCACAGCTATGATGGCAGCAGTCAGACCCTGCATGGCAACGAGGTGTACTTGCATATCTGCAGACTGAGCTTCCATGCAGGACCCAAACATTGGATGGCTTCTGCTTGTGCTGCAATGGAAGCTGATGTATCAGTCGTCAGGCACAGAATAATGGATTGGTCCAAAAGTGCTGTCATGGAGTTGGCCATTACTTCCATGCTGGAAATAATTATAACTCCAGGCTCGGCACAAAACTCTCTCCAAATTTGATGTCAGACTCCACAATATTCCTTGACATTGACTACAGACTTTCTAGTAGCCCTGTTAATGCACCAAGCATTTCAGTGTGTTTACCCATCAACGTTCTCCTATAGACAGCCACGTTGAAGTCCTCATCTGAGTCCTCTATAGCAAAACTCACGTACGACCCTGCTCTCTGGTGAGCTGACACCTGTGCTACTCCTGTCCTCTGCCCTCGCTGCAGGCTACTCATGCCTGGTATGTCACTATGCGCAGATCCTACCTCTAAACTATCGTCTAAAACATGCAGTGTCAGTATTTGAGATGGTGGTTGTGAGTGTGAGAGAGAGTGACAGTTTCTTCTTCATTGTTGTCTTCCAGCATTTCTGCCTCGTGTGGTATAGGTGCAAATCTCAGATGAACCTGGGTCCCCTGCTGAGAGATGCAGCCACTCAACAACACAATTAATCGTGGGCCGTATGCTACAATCATTTAAATGAGCAGGCAGCACCAAGTTTATGTGCTGCCTATCTCCACCAGAACCGGTGTAGTACGATCATGAACTATGCCTGATAAATGGGGAAAAGCAGTTTTTAGCTCTGAATTCCTCAGTGGTAATACCTTTATTTTGATGGGCAGCATTTTGAGTTCGGCGGGTCCGGGATCGGCCGGGAAACAGGCTACCGCCCACAATCGGCCCCCAACTGTGACTTCACACTGGCGGGCCAATTAAGGCCTGTCCAGTGTGAAACTTGGCTCCTCACTGGTCGGGAAGGGCCAAGCGGGGGCAGTGACCTGTTGGCCATCGGATCCAATGGCGACACAGTGGCCGGTATAAAAACAACCCAGGCAGCCCCTGGAAGGCTGCTACGGAAGAATGTCTGTTCTACGTTAACAAAGTGATGGAGTAGAGTGGGGCTGGAGATGCCAGGCGGGAGGGCAGGTCGGGTGGGCATTCAGCCCCCTGCTTTTTTGGATGAGTGCCTCGCAGTCCACCTGAAGGAGGTGGCTGCCAGGAAGGACACTCTTGTCCCCAGAGATGGGACGAGGAGGCCACCGCATCTCACAAAGAGGGCATGGGAGGAGATGGTGGCACTGGTTAGCAGCCATGATGTGGTTCGGCACACATGGGTTCCGTGCCTTAAGAAGTTCAAAGACCTGTTGAGCTCAGGAAGGGTGAGTACCTTGTTGGCATGGGTCAGTTTGCAGAAGTGTTAAGGTGAGGCCGTCCTCAGAGGTCCCTGCGTCTGAGTGCCAACGGTCAATGACGCCAGAGCTAGTGAAGGGGGTGAACCCTGTCTGCTTGGACTCAGTGCCTTGCGGCTCAAGGGCCACAACTCAGATGTGCCCTGCAAGGTGTTCCTCAGCTGGGGTTGGTCAGGCTGCAATGGTGCTGCAGGTAGTGATTGGACTAATCAATGCTCCTCTGTCCTTTCAGAGAGGTCACGTACAGGTGGAGACCCGCCCAACCTGCTGCTGCTCATCAGGTTTGAGCAGGACACCTTGAGCTGGAGAACTGTCATGCTCCAAGTGCAACTGGGCGTGGAGAGGTGGGAGTGCCAGATCAAGGTAAGAGTGCAGTGCACAGAGGTGAGAGTTTCGGTTTGTGCAACAATTCTATTGTAGTCTCTCCATTGATGGGAGCCTCAAACCTGGAAACCCCATTGATCATTGAAAGATGATGGCACCATAATGCAGATCTCCATTGTCTCACCAGGTGCCTGACATGCACAGTGACAGTGTGATGACTTTAACTAATGACATGTCCTTGTTCTCCATTTTAGATTCACCAGCACTCACTCGATCTCTGGACCCCGAAGAGCCACCCCTGATGTATGAGGACCACCGGGCTTCACTTGCACCTGCGACACACCCGCTTTCTGAACCAGGCACCAGCGCAGATACCAGTACCTGGTTATATTAGATCGGTGGCTAGAATATTGGTGCACATTGCTGAGGGTACTCCACTCTTGTCTGAGGTGCAGGCGGAGGCAGAGAGTGCCCAGGGCACCGGCAGTTGGAGGACTGCAGGAGACCAGGACAATGCTCAATTGAAGGCAGATGATGAGCCTCTGAAGTCGTCCATCAGGCGGCAGGTGCTGGCTGTCCGGAGGGATGTGTGGGAGCATCTGGCAGAGATCCATGAGGGTGTGAGTGCCATGGTCTCCATTGTGGAGGAGTCCATGTGGAGCATGAGCACTGCGTTGACCCTCATGGCTGAGCGCATTGCCTCTGTCATCGAGAGAGTGGCAACTCTCGTGAAAAGGCAGCTCCAGGGATAGAATCAGGGGTTCCTGAGGTTGTGCTTGGACCTGCAATTACTCACACAGGCACTGACCTAGGTGGTCAGTGTGAGTGTGGGAGGTGGTGAGGCATTCAGTATCCCAGCTAGGTGCCCATCTGTCCAGAGAGACCTCACGTTGGTGCATGAACTGCTTGTCGTCTCTGTGGGCTCCTCTTAGGGCGCTCTGGATGATGGCAGCAGTTCCTCCACCCCTCTGCCAGTGACAGTGGCATCTGATGAGGCTGTGATGACTGGGGAGATGCCAGCCATGGCACTGGCCACTCCCTCCAAGGTGGGGCCAGCACAGGCTCCATGGGCCAGAAGATGATGGCAAGGTCATCAAGGCCAACAGGACAGCAGAGTCAGCAGGCTGTCTCCAATGCATGTGCTAGCGAGTGGAGGAGGGGGGGAGTGGGCGTGGGGCACCAAGACATGGCACTCAGAAATGTAAGTTAAAGGCACCATGAGCACAAGTGGGACAGTTCATGGGTGATTTTCTGTTCATTTATGATTGGTTTACATGTCTGCTGGTGTGGACATCAACACCAGTAATGGTAATGTCATTATGCTTTCAACGTGACAATAACATTAAATTTGCTTTGTTTCCAATGGCCTGAGTACGCTTCACCTTTTTTCTTTCCGGTGAAGGGTACACCAGTATGTAATGATGGATGTGAGTGGCTCGATACTTTGTGGTACAGGCATTGAGTGGACTTTGGGTGCAAATGAAAGGGTCATTTTAGACATCTGGGATGGAGGCAGCAGCCCTGGCATGAGGTGGTAGCAGATCTTTGGTAGTGTAGCTGAAGGAGCGTTGGATTAAGGCGTCCCTGGACTCCCTGCATCCTTGGAGGTTACCGAGGTCTGCCTCCATGCCCTCAGCATTCTCCTCACTGTGCTCCTCTTCTGACTCACTACTGGATTCATCTGTGCCTGTGCAGCTGCGTCAAGATCCTCTTCCTCCAGTGGATCCCCCTTGCCAGTGCCAGATTGTGGAGAGCGTAGCATGCAACCACTATCAGTGACACCCACTCTGAGGGGTAGTGTAGTGCTCCCCCTGAACGGTCCAGGCATCTGATGCACACCTTGAGAAGACCTATGGTCCTCTCTATGACCGCCCTTGTGGAGGCATGACTCCTGTTGTACTGCTGCCCTGCCTCTGTTCTTGGATGGTGGAGAGACATCATAAGCCACCTTTTCAGGGGATAGCCCTTGTCACCCAGCAGCCACCCATCCAGTCGAGCTGGAGCACTGAAGAGCCTCAGCACCTGGGAGTGTCTCAGGGTGTGAGCATCATGGGAGTTGCCAGGGTACCTTGTAGAATCAGCATCCTATGATCACACACTATCTGCACGTTCATGCAGTGGAATCCCTTCCTGTTGACGAAGGCACCCGGCTGACCCACTAGCGTCTTGTTGGCCACATGTGTGCAGCCGATGGCACCCTGCACGCGGGGAAGCCCAGCAATTGCTGCAAAGCCTCTGGCTTATTCAGCCTGACTGGCCTCGTCCTGCCTGAACAGAGCTTCTGTCACCAGCTTCACGCAACTGTGGACAGCTGATTGGGAGACTCCACAAAGATCTCCCACTGAGCTCTGGAAAGAGCTGGAGGCATAGAAGTTGAGGACCACTGTGACCTTCAGAGCCACTGGCATGGGGTGTCCACCCGCACAGTCGGAGCTGATCTCAGGTTCAATTATCTGGCAAATGGAGATCATTTCTCCCTTGAGAGGCGGAGCCTCCTTCGACATTGCACCTCAGACATATTGAGGTAGCTGCATCCCCACCTGTAAACCCTGGCAGCAAGATAGTGGTGTCTTCTGTGGCCCCTTCCGCCTTGCAATTCCTGTTGGCCCTGCATCCCTTGTGCCTGCGCATCTCCTCCAACAAGTCCCTCTCCTGGAAGCTGAATAGGGACACTTGGCCTCCTCTCCCTTCTGCTTCTCTGTTCCTCCTCAGGGGAGGTGGCACCAGTGGAGACCAGAATCCCCATTATCAGGGTAACAGAAGGCTGTCTGATACCTGGAATGGTTCACATGGTCCGAATCCTCCGGGGGCCTTGGAAACACCAATAAATCCTGAAATGATGCCTGGAAATGCTAACAATGAAGCCCCGAACAGAGATGAAGCTGCCAAGTACCAATAAGCCAGCAGCAGCAAACTGTCTCCAAAACTCCTCACTACTCACACTGGAAATGTTGCTGACCCTTTTTATCCTGCCCGTGGATGAGGTTTAGCAAATTGTTGGCTGCCCGCCTGCCCGTTTTGCCCGTGCGACCAGCCTGAAGCCGCACAGCAATGTAAAATACAGCTTAATTGCCTTTTTAATGGCTTTAACTGGCCTCGTAATTGATGGCAGGCTCCGACTCCCACACCTGTCCGCCAACTGAAATAACGCACAAGTTCGCGATGACATCAGGAAGCTCATTCAATGTCTACACGCATAATTTTACACTCGAGCGGGTTGGGGAGGGGTGCTCAGCAAAAAATTCTGCCCGATGTTATGAAAAGGAGAAGAAATGAACAGACTGTTTTGGAGCTTGAAGTGAGGCATCACTGAAGGTGTCTCATCCCTAGATTCTAATTCACACTCACACATGCATCCAAGAGATTCACACACACATAGAAGTAAGTGACAAAGGGAGTGTAGGTTAAATTGTTTAAGAGTGTCTGAAAAGAAAGTCAATCATATATGGCTCCTGCAGATTGATGCATTGGATGGTTTCAGGCCGCATTCTGTGCTTTTTTTCTGGATTCTACGTCGAGATGGTTTAAATACTTGACAGATGCTCTCTGTCTTTTCCTCTGGAGTCAGCAGCTGCTTGGTTTATGTCAGGTGAAGGCAGGGCATGCACTTCCAGAACAGCTGGAGAAAGAGAGAGGGCGACTGCAAGTTCTCTTATTGCTTTTACCAACTCCTGGTCTTTCTGTTCTGTATCCCTGTCCCTGGAAAAGAAGTTTCTTTAAATACAAAGGGTTTGCTTGCTCATCACATGACCTCAATTCACAAACTGGACAGTTATCAAATGTAGTCTCAGCAAGCTGTGGATGTCTATGAATGGTTCAGGGGATGGGCCATTTACACTCCAAGTTGATTATCTCTAGTGGGCTACTTCCAAACAGATTGGCTCCTTTCTTATTGTTTTGTAATTTGCATGGTGAAGTTATGTAAATGTTTGGCCATTTTAAGAGCTGCTGTATAGGTCACTTAGAATGCTGATAACAGTCTTTTTAAACTTATCCTGGGGTTTCAGCCCACTCAATAAATGAAGTCATTTTCAATAGGGTGTTAGAACACTAGCCTTTGTGACAAGCACTTACTTACTCTAGCTATTAATCTACTACTCTTATGAATTAGTCTGAGTGGCATGTGGTTGAGTGGTGGGTATCTCTGTTTCGCTAGAGCCTTAGAGATTTCAGGTATTCCTTATCTCAGTGTAGCTGCTGTCCCAGATGGACCAGGTAACGAACATACGAGCAAACAGCAGGAGTAGGCCATTCGGCCCCTTGAGCCTGCTCCGCCATTTTATAAGATCATGGCTGACCTGATAGTAACTTCAAATCTGCATCCTGCCTACCCCCAATAACCTTTCACCCCCTTGCTTACCAAGAATCTAGCCACTTCTGCCTTAAAAATATCCAAAGACTGCTTCTGCTGTCTTTTCAGGAAGAGAGTTCCAAAGACTCACGACCCTCTGGGAGAAAAGATTTCATCTTATCTCCGTTTTAAATGGGCAACCCCTTATTTTTAAACAGTGACCCCTAGTTCTAGCACTTATAGCACTTTTGCATTTGTAGTAGCATGAGGTCCTGAGCCCATGTTTAAAGCTCCCTCATGTTAAGGTTAACTTGCAGGTTGAGTCAGTAGTTAGGAAGGCAAATGCAATGTTGGCATTTATTTCGAGAGGACTAGAATATAAAAGCAGGGATGTGCTGCTGAGGCTTTATAAGGCTCTGGTCAGACCACATTTAGAATATTGTGAGCAATCTTGGGCCCCGTATCTCAGGAAAGATGTGCTGGCCCTGGAGAGGGTCCAGAGGAGGTTCACGAGAATGATCCCAGGAATGAAAGGCTTAACATATGAGGAACGTTTGAGGACTCTGGCTCTATACTCGATGGAGTTTAGAAGGATGAGGGGGGATCTGATTGAAACTTACAGAATACTGAAAAGCCTGGACGTGGGGAAGATGTTTCCATTAGTAGGAGAGACTAGGACCCGAGGGCACAGCCTCAGAGTAAAGGGAAGACCTTTTAGAACAGAGATGAGGAGAAACTTCTTTAGCCAGAGAGTGGTGAATCTATGGAATTCATTGCCACAGAAGGCTGTGGAGGCCAGGTCATTGAGTGTATTTAAGACCAAGATAGATAGGTTTTTGATTGGTAAGGGGATCAAAGGTTAAGGGGAGAAGGCGGGAGAATGGGGTTGAGAAACTTAACAGCCATGATTGAATGGCGGAGCAGACTCGATGGGCCGAATGGCCTAATTTCTGCTCCTATGTCTTATGGTTTTATGTGAAGCATTGGATTGAAATGAAGAATTCCAAATAAAGATTGGAGGCTCAAGTGAGTATCTACAAGATGTTATTGTTAGAAGTAGTATTTTAGTCATAGCCATAGTTATTTATAATTGAAACACTGACCAGGAGTTTTCCAAAGACCAAGGTCAGTCTGCTTCTGAGACACCCACAATGCTGGTGTCCCTTACAGGCTTCTCATAATAAAAACTAGCCTTTTCATCAACATAGATCATCATTATGTAATCTAATTTTGCATGAATATTAGGCCTCCTCCTTTGCCAAGACCTGATTAAACCAGTTACAAAGGCCTGGGCCTCCAGGTCCATGGTTTGTTGTCTTATCATATTTTTAACCCTCTCTTATTGATCTTACCTTCCTCACACTCCTGATCTGAGATCAAGGTGGTCTTTTCCTAGCTGTTAACCTCTTATATTATGTGCTATCTGACATCTTGGAGGGGTCCTTAAGGAAATGTGCTCATTGGCTCTCCCTACAGTCAGTGATGTCTGCATCCACTCCTTGCAATACACTGGTGTAACTCTTTCGAGTTATCAACAGTCACAGATTGCAACTCTTTCGAGTACAATCACAGTTCTTGGTTTCCGGGAGTGGGATATGAACCCACAACCCTCTGATTCAAGGGCGAGGGTGCTATGAACTGAGCCACAGCTGACACCTCAACACACTGGTGTAGGACACAAGCTCAGAGGTGCTACTGATCATTGTCATCACAGACTCAATAATCCCAATGAACTCTTAGGGCAGGATTTTTAGCTCGACGGGTGAGCGCGCTCCCGACCCAAACGAGCGTGAAATGATGCCAGATGACATCGGCTGAGCATGCCGACGTCAACACCCAGTCGCGCGATAGTTCAGTCAGTGGGCACGCACTGGAGCTGGCAGTGTGCCCGCCGACAATTGAAAGGCCTGTTAACACCATTAAGTTATCAATTGTGCTGAATTTTTTCACTGCCCGTTCAACCTAACAGTTGGCGGGCAGCCGAAAAGGCCAAGCAGCCTTTGCATTTTTTTGGAAACCTCATCCACGGGCGGGATGAGGTTTCCAAAATCAAATACAAATGAAATAAAATCTTTAATTTTTAGTTAAAAACATGTCCCTCCTCATGTGACAGAGTCACATGAGGGGACATGTTTCATTAATTTTTTTGTGCTGTTTAATAATTTTTTCAATATATTCTATGAGGCAGCTCCGTGCCTTAGGGAGATTATTCAGTGCTCTTTCGCGTGCATGCGCGAAGTTCGCACTAGGCCTGTTCGCCCTCCTCCCCATACCCGCACAGGCAGTGCTCTGCACTGCCGCTCGCGTATCACGCTGGGCAGACCTTAAATGGACCGCCCGCATAAACTCGCGATGCGCTGCCGATCACGAAATGGTGGTCGGCTTTCCGACTGCCCCCGTCCACCCCCACCGATCCTGCACACCAAGGGCAATATTCTGCCCTTAAAAGTGGTCTGTTCAAAACATCCATTGAAGTATTGACAGTTTCTACTCTGGAAGTCACTAATGTCCTTAGAAACTCTTCTTGGGTTTGAGGTTGCAGCAATTACCCAGGTTTCACGTCTCAAGGTTGTTCTGCAGGTCATGAGAAACATCCTGCAATGTGTTGCGGATGTGATTAGTAGATTTCTCTCACTTGCCATCTCAGTCATGCACCCGCACACGTGATTTTCCAGTGCTTGCACATGTGATCGATGTTCCCAAATTATTGTTCTTTTGAAAACTGAGCTCTGGTGATCTGGGTGTCTAGGCCCCTCAGCTGAAGTTTCTCCCTGTCCAGGGAAAAATGGTACACCCCCTCCCATCCAATCCCAGATCCTCATTCTCATTAGTGTTTCGTGACTATCTCAATGACAACCCTTCTATCTAATTCCTTGGCTGAATTTTCCCCCCATTGGGGGGGAAGTTGAAGGGCGGGCGTGCCCCCGATCGGAGGCGCGCCGCCATTTTACGTGGGCGGGCCAATTAAGGCCCGCCCAGCGTGACATCCGCACGGAAGCGCTATGCACTCCCTGTGTGGGTGGGGGGAATCACAAAATTGAGAGTGCGCTCTTCTGCGCATGCGCACGAAAGAGCGCACTCATCTCCCTGAGGCTAAGTGCAGCCTCAGGGAGATCGGCTGTAAATGTAAAAAACATAAAAATAGAAAAATAAAATTTCCCTAACATGTCCCCTCATGTGACAATGTCATATGAGTTGGGACATGTCCATAATTTTTAAAAAACCTTCATTAAAATTTTTTAAAGCCTACATGAAACCTCATCCCGCCCGTGGATGAGGGTTCATGTTTTTTCTAGTTCCCGCTGGGGCTCCCGGCCTGCCCGCCAACCTTAAGGTTGGACGGGCAGGTCCTTTAATTACTTAATTGACCTTGTCAAAGGCCTCAATTGGTCACTGACGGGTTGGCAGGTACGCAGCTGATTTTGCTGCGCTCCCGCTTTCCTGAAAATTTAAATGGGGCGCGGTGACGTCGGGAGTTCCCCCGACATCACCGCGCATCATTTTACGTGTCAGCGAGCGGGCCCTGCCCTCGCTCGGCGACACGTAAAATCCTGCCCCTTATGAATAGGTGTCTCTGTGTTGGTGCACATGCAGGTAGGATTCTAGGACAGAGTTGATGAGAACAGGGCAACACCTGTCAATCTGAAGTGTCCGGGTGGTCCTCTCCCTCTGATGCACTCCTAAGATGTGAAGGACAAAATTGCTTGCTTAGTGGTTATTGCAGTGACTTGAAGAAATAATAGATGTGTAAAGGCATAGCCAGACTTTAAGAAGGCACAAAAGGTTGAAACTACATGTGATGAGTCTTGCCCAACTTTTAACAAACATCTTTTGGCAACATGCTTCTCATCTCACCCACTGTTACAGGCCCTTCAGTCTAATAAATCTAACATGTCTTCTTCCAAAGGACTATTTTCAGTAATGATTGTTCCCCTCCTCTTTTCCCTTGAAGTGTTCGTTGTAAGCCTTTTCCTCCTTTGGAAGGAAGGAACACAATGTTGTCGCTTGTCATAGAGACTTCCTCTATGTGGGAATAATGCATACCAAGAGGATGAGTGATAATGGCGCTATGTCCCTTTAAAATAAATATCCTTTAAGATTACCAGAAACACTTTTGGCAAATGAGTGAGTTGAGAGTGGTTTTGAGTAAGCAGTTGTTTAAGTATTTGAAGAGGATTTTCTTAGAAGGAGCAAGTTTGCCTAACACTAAGGTATTGACAGAGAAACGGTGTGATGAGTAAAGAGCTTATAGAATTTGCATGAAGAAGAAAGGGTGTGGTGTGGCAATAGCACCACAACTTTGACTTACCTTGGCTATGCTTGCAAGATTGTTGAATTCCTTCCTGCTCTAGGTGTTCCTGTAAAGGTGGAATTTGCACAATTCCCTCTGCTACCTCCCTACAGACAGCTGACATCACTCTCCTGTGGACCCACAGTGCCTACTAAAATGGTCCCTTCTGACCCTCACTTCTGCTACCGCACTTCCACTGATATGTTGGAAAATCTGGGACCACTCTAGTTGTTGACCCTGCCCAAGATATCGCTCCTTTTGCTGTCTTGCTGAGAAGTGCTTTTGACAATTAACTGTCAAAAGCTGCCTTTTAAAAGCTGCACCTCAACTGTAATTCACTCCCTTCCACCTTCTCAGCAGCAGCCAACCATAAAAGATGGTATTCTGGCTTTCTAGACACCGTCCATGGCAATGAAGGTTCTTGAAAGAAATCATGGAGGGTTAGAGGAGGCGAGTGTCAGGCTTGGCTTGCTGCAAATCCACCAATGGGAGAAACATCCAGGTGAGGCAGTTAACATTGCCTAGTTTTTGAGCTCATCACTAATGAAGAACACCAGAACTTGGCTCCCAGTACCTGTGTTGAGCGTTCCCCAAGCACCATAGGCTAAGCCCTGGCTCCTCCTCTTGCTCACTCATCAGTATGTAGCTGGGCTGCTTTAGCATAGAGTTATTGCAGGTCGTGGTCTGTTGCAAAAGTCTTGTAGCTTTTAGAAAGCATGCCTCACACAAATTGTATACAAGCATTCATTTTTTGGCCTAGCTGATATCATTGCAGCAACTCCCAATTGAAGCATGGGATTACTCCCAGCTAATTTTCTGAGGATCAATGACAGCTGATAAGCAGCCATGCGGTCCCCACAGACCTGTTGCCTTGCTCAATTTGACAGGAAAACAATTGTATCCCAATTTATTTCAAAATCAATATACTAGGGAATCATTTCTGGAAAAAGCAGGCTAAGTGAACTGTTTAGCTTTTGGCTTTTCCTTTGCACTGAAGCAGTACTGTCTTCTAAAGTTTTTTACTGTCATAAAATAGATAAAAGATGGATTGTTGACACAGTGCTACTTTCAATTTAATAAAGAACATTCATTCACCTATACTGATAATTGGCTGCAACCCAACCCAGATTGTTAATACTTTAGCAACCGTGGACTACCGATTCACAGGGTGGAATCGTCCCAGATTTGCACTAAGTTCGGTAGCAGGCGGGAAATAGGGCGTTTTACTCCCCAGCCTCAATGGTGGCTTCTCACGTCGTAATGTCCGAAACCCATCCCATTAATTATGCATTCCCGGGAAACACGCTGTTTCCATGGCATGCGGGTTCTCATTCACCCACCATGCCGTCACCTCACGGCTTCATCATGTTGGGTGCCATATTTAAAATACAGCTGCACGCACACATCTCAGTGCTTCCTGCCCAGGACTGCTGCATGGAAGACATGGCCCCGAAAGGCAAGAAGACTGCAGCACCCTAGATTCAATGACACGTCCCTCGAGCAAATTTTGGACACAGTGGAGGCCTGCTGTGATGTCTTCTATTCCCGCTCTGGCTGCAGGATGGGCAGCAACATCATTAATCCAGCTTGGGAGGCGGTGGCAGCAGTGGTCAGTGCCAACACCCTTCAAAAGAGGACAGCCACCCAGTGCCGCAAGAGGATGAATGACCTCCTTCGTTCTGCCAGGGTAAGTCACTCTTCTCATCGCTCTCAACACACACACTCACAAGCCCATCACACATCCACAGGGCCCTCACTCACTGCCAGTTCAAGGGACATCACCATTTACTCTCCCTCACACGCACCTTCATCCCATCCATGTGACCACTCACCACCCACACATGCCAGGCATACTTATCATCTGGCCTGGCAGGTGTCCTGCTTACACTCTCTCCATCCCTATTCAAGCAGGACAAGCTGGCACATTACAGGAAGGAGAGGTCGCAGACCGGTGGAGGAATGCCTGAAATCAATCTCCGCACAAACTTTGAAAACAGAGCCATCCAGCTGGCCAGTAAGTATCTGGACTGTACCTGTGCTGATGGTGAGGTCGGCGGTGCTCTGCCAAGTGAGGGTCCAGCAGTGCAACATCATCAGAAAGCCATGCTGTGAGTGATGTGTCTTGTTTCACAGGCCACTGCCATGCACTAATTATCTCTCCTTGCTTTTGCAAACACATCTGGGAAACAACCAAGAGAGTCCATGACCCAGGGTCTCCAATCAAGCCCTGAGGGAAGCTCAGAAGAGGAATCCATTGAAACCCTCCCTGAAGTCCCGTCACAGCGCTCACCCACACCCTCCACCAGCGCAGAGACACACACCTCGGTGGGACCTAGTTTTACAGTAGCCTCAGGTTCACAATTTGGTGAGTACACCGCACTGTCTGATCTGCAGCAGGCGACGGCAAGGACTCCCCAGGTATCCGGCACTCAGTGGAGTACGGCTGCCATGGAGACCTTGGTCCTGGACGTCACTCCTGCACTGCTGCACAGGCTGAACTCCATCGCTGATGCCATAGTTGGCCTCCAACAGTGTGTACATGAGAGCGATGCAGGGCAGCCCGATCTCACTCCAGCTACCCCTTCTCTTCAATGAGTCAGCCAGGGGTCCTTGGGCACCCATAGGAAGGAAGATCAGCAGGTGTACCCCTCCAGGACCATCCATCCAAGTGACTCCAGGAGTGTCCAGCCCATCCGAATCCCCTCTTCCTGTGCCCTAGCAGCTCTAGCTCCCCAGGCCACCGCCACACAGCAGGACCCCAAAAGCAGGCCGGGGCCCTCCAGCTCTCAACCCTCCTGAGGACGCCTGACAAGGTCATCACAGACAGGGCATAGCAGTCAGCAGGGCTCCCCAACTTCCGCTGTGGATGCCCTGGGAGCACAAAGATGTAGTGGCAGGGTTAGGAAAGTTCAGAAGATGTAGTTGCACAGCCTGGGCATGGGTGTTAATCACTTGTACATATTGTTCACTATTGTCAATAAACTCCCAAGAATGTCTCCCTGCCTATGTCTCCTTGTTCTGATGAGCAGTGTTCATGTCACTCAGATGTGAAATGTTTCTGCATAAGATAAAGGCAGGTATCTCAGTCCAGGGCCTCGTCCCTGTGCTTTGTGCAGCCTTCAGACCAAAGCAATAGTCCAGCCTCATACTCTCTGGACACATTACTGATGCCTGCACCTCGGTGGTGCTGGTCATTGCTGCCAAAATGCCGTAGGCAAGTATCACAGAGTTCCGTCATTCTCTCTGTGTGCTCTCAGCAGTTTTAAGATGTGGCTGGCCGCCATCTCTTCAGCATCTGTGATCAGTGATGCTGTGTTCCTGAAGGGCTCAGATGCTGAAAACGGACAAAGGTTCAGGTGCTTTTAAAGTTTCATGGCTGCGTCTCTATGATATGACCCAGGGCACAGAACGCAAGTGAGCTGCCCTCAGACAGACATTCACAGAGGCTATGTGAAGATCTATGGAGTGTCCTCACTGCATGTCATCATCATCCTCCTGCAATCGAGCGACTATTAGGGCCTCCACTGCGTCTCCATGACAGGAGCATTATCACAGAGGGTATGTGCGCTGCCATAAACCAGACTGGAGTCAAACATTCATAGATGCAATGTGAGGATCTATGGTGTCTCCTCACTGCATGTTGTCATCATCCTCCACAAATCTAGCAGCTATGAGGACTTCCTAAGCGTATCTGCTTCATCTGGCCAGTGCAAGGGCCTCATCCCCGTCATTATCGTTTTCGAGGACATCCTCACCCTCATCTCCGTCGATGTCCTCCTCAGACAGCTCCTCTCCCCGTTGCAGCACCAGGTTGTAAAGGGAGCAGCAGACGATAATGTTGCGTGACACCCTCTGCAGGGCTCCACCAGACCGATCCAGGCACTGGAACCTCATTTTAAGCATCTTGATGGTTTGCAGCATGAGCCTCTTTATACCTTTGCTCTACTGCAGTCTCACGGGTGTCATCAGCCACGTCCTCTGCGGGTAGCCCTTGTCCCTGAGGAGCCATCCCTGTAGCTTCTGTGGACCCTGGAAGATGTCAGGGACCTGTGATCGACTGAAGATGTAGGAGTCGTGCACACTGCCTGGAAACCGAGGCATACAGCCAGTTCACCAGGCTCCATACTTGATGTACTTCTCCTGCAGGATGAAAGAGAGAGATGTGTGGGCTAGCTTGGGTATACTGTGAACCTTTCTTGGTTAAGTCTGAAGGCCCCTTAATGCATCCCGGAGAGTGATGGCCAGAGTTTAGTGCTGCATTGCTGCCCGAAACCCCACTCACCTCCACCCCACCCTACCTGACCAATTGGCGGCAGCTTTGCCCATTGGACTGCATGCTGTGCTCTCAGCTCAGGCGCGGGCATTCTCCTAACCTGCACTGCAAGGCTGCACTGTTAGCTTGAACCATGGGGGAGACTGGTCCAACCCGGGTTGATGACATTGCAAGGGGCTGTGAGCGCCTCCGCCAGTGACTGCTCCATGGCCAGCTTTAGCAAGGAGATTGTACAACGTGCCCAGTCGTCCAACTGTTCTGCAGTCGACTAAAATGCTCATTAGTTTGCCCTCTGTGCCCAAGGGCTAAAAAGCTCTGGTACACTTAGTGGCACTTTCACGCCTCCGTGTTGCTTGAGTGGGCAGATAAGGTAGAGGCCCAACTCCAGGCATATCAATGTGGCTGCGTCTGAACTGTCTCAGCTGCAGGGGAACAGTCACTTTACACAAGGTTTCCCTAATGTATGGCCGCTTCCCTCACCCCAGCCCTGCCTGTGCTTTTGCACTACCATCAACTGCAGGGCAGCCCTTGCCCCCACCCCCAAGTCACCTCAACTGTTGGGCAGCCCTTGCCCCTACCCCTGAGTTGCCTCAGCCTTGAGGTCCAACAGGCAACACAAGCGGACACTGCATAACGTTACTGTGCACTCATCTCCGAGTTCTCTTCAAAGTGCAGCCGACCAAGTACACGCCTTATATATGCTCTTGTGAAACACGTCGACATGCAATTATGCGGACATGGGTGGACAATCCAGTGGGGGGGAGGATGATTCCTGTGGGCTGGCCTTATAACCATATGCAGATATATTATCATGCTAGATTTCTCTCTGGTGTTTGCATGAAATTGCTTAGTGACAGAAAAAAGGGGCAAAGTCAGGTAGCAAAACCTAATACCACTCCTCTACGCTGAGCTTAATGTTCCACCTCTTGGTCCTGCTGTGACCACAGCTGACTGCTGCATTCCACTGTCACTGAAATTGTTGTGGTGAGTGTGTAGCTGGAGTCAGGGATGGAGAAGCGGAGATTTCGCTTGATAATCCACCACTCCCCAAAACCACTGGGAGAGCCTGACTATGCTCTCTGGGGTAGTGGTGGGAAGGTGATGAAGTGTCAGAATGGATGGAGAAGGGAAAAACTAAAAATCAGCTGAATTCCTCTATAGGACACTTATGCTCTCTTAAACCCTCTTCTGGTTCTGCAGTTAGTCCCATTGCAGCACTGCCTGATTTTCCCCTTCAGCAGTGATGGGCTTCCTATTATCATATAATCATAAATTTATCACATAAACTTACAGCACTGAGGAAGGCCATTCAATCCATTGTGCCTGTCCGGGCTCCTGAAAGAGCTATCCAATTAGTCCGACTTTACTGCTGTTTCCCTTAGCTGTGTGCGTCTTTCCTTTTCAAGTATCCCTTTTGAAATGGAATATAAATGTTTGCTGGATAAGTAAAAAATTCTCATTGCAGAAAATATTCTGGTATCATTATACAAAAAGGTTAGATTATTTAGTATCATGGTGACTGACTCATGCAACATTTATCATTTCACATGCAAAGGTATATGTGAAGCTGTTGATTGCAGGAATCCCACCAGGAGCCCTCCCTGCCTGCTCAATGATCTCCAGTCCCGGAAAATATTTTGGGATCATGGCAGGGTCAAAGAGCTGGGCAATAGTCCTGCCTTGCCACTACACTGGCAGGAGGAGGAGGAGAATCCAACCCTACCATATCTCTTCCTAAAATTAGATCAATCTGGCACTGCATTGTTCATCTGTCAGAACACTCACTGTTGTTGTGGTGTTTAAGACTTCTATTTCTTTATAAGATACTTTGAAGCCACCAATATAAGCTTTCGATTTATTAAGTAATTGGAAGTTTCGATTTTTACAGCTAATTTGTGTGTCTTTACATGTTGGTGGAGAAACACTTTGCCTTAAATTAACATTATTAAAGCTTACTTCAGTTTTTCTGATGTCAATTTCAGTTCAGATTTGCAAATTTGAAATTCAGCCGAACTTAGATTGTGATTTGGTTCAGGTACCTTACTGATAGTAAATTGATGGTACAATAATTAAAATGTACATCTTTTAGATTGTCGTTACTTATCTTTTCTGTCAATTTTCACTATCCTGTCCTCAAGGTGGTAACGTCCTTGCTGGGCCATATTGTCATAGGCACTAGGCATTACCTGATATTTGGCTAAATTGGTCATTATTCATTTGGGAGGCACAGCTGAGCCTGACCCTGTCCTCAACTAATGTCCAGACAAATATTCCCACAGTAGTTGTTGGTTGGTGAACAGGAATAGGAAATCTGTTCAATTTTCACTTTCTTAACTAAGGAAGGAGAATCCACTTGTCTCTGCAGGGGTCCAATTGGAGATCACTTAACTATGTACAAAACAGGGACTTTACAGCTCAGGTATTCACTGGAGAGCTGATTTAGTTTCTGTTTCCGTTATTCTCCATTTTTTCCTTTTCTCGTCAGCTGAGAAGGCATTGCCAGTCTGGACCAGGGATTTTGCAAGGCCAGAATCAGTGCCACACTATAGTGAGGGGAGTTGGGCAGCATTACTTTTATCCCATCATTTGCATGGCACTGTGCCTTTCATAGCCTGATTGAGGCAAGTGAATTCAAGTTAGACTGTAACTTTGGACTCTGATCTGTCATCTTCTGCTTTTGGACAAGCACTTCATGTATTGGATAGGTGCAGAAGATGGGTAACTTAAAAATGAAATGTCCTCCCCCATTTTTGCTACCTTTCCATCTCTACATCATTTGACTGAGGGGTAAAATGGTCTGTCCTATTCCCTGGGCTGGTCACATCAGCTGAAAGTGTTCCCTTCAGTAGGTAGGCTGCCTCATTTGCTTTTTCTCCTCCAGATGGTGCTGTCTGTAACCATCTCATGCTCCATTAAGCAGCTTGGAAAAGAAAAAATAAAAGTTCTCATTGGGAATATCAGGGACAAAGGCGAAGCCAAGAGTCCTTCTCCTGGTAGTCCAGAGGTCTGCTATAATAAAATCAGAAAATGCCTGAAATACTCAGCAGGTCAGGCAGCTTCTGTGGAGAGAGAAACAGAGTTAATGTTTCGGGTCGATGAACTTTCATCAGACCACCAGATTTTCACCAGAGATCTACTACATTAGCTTTCAGCCTTCCAATTAAAAACACCTTCAACATAATAGTGCATCGATATTTCCTTTTACATGAATAGGTAACAATAGTTCAAAAGAACGCGTGCACAAAAATGAAATCACTTCTGAAATTGGCAGTAAAGAGGTTAGTAAGAAACTGAATGCAACAACCTTTGTGAGTTTTATATTGTGTATTTTCAGAATACACAGCAAAATAAAGGGATAATTAACATTTACTTGGTGGTAGCTGAGCCTTGAGATGCACTGATAATGAAAGGAAATTGAAGGAGAAGACTGCAACATTTGGATCATTTATAATAGAACTTCTTTGTAAACACTGGATGTGTAGAGCAACAAAGATTGTTTGCAATCATTAATTGTAGCCTGATTCAATTAAAATGAAAAAGAGAAAGTGTTAAAAGGAACAAGCCAGGCTAATGGAAATAAAAACTGAAGTTACTTGGCATATCATGCATGCTGGAGTCTGTAACCTAACATGAATGAGGAGTTCTCTCTATAGTTGCTTATCACTGCATTAACTGAGATCTAATTGTGTCTGTTCTTTATGTTGGCAGATGCGACTTCTACAGAACAACAGCTCAGAGACAGAATTCCTTGATTAATGCCTCCAGCTGTCATATGTCCCATTATCTGCACATTTGCATAACTTAATGGTTTAGGACACGGCAGAGTGGATGCTTAATTTAATGTTTAGCAGAGTCTTGATAGCCGAATAATTCAAAACTGTCGTGGGAGGTCAGTAACACAATAATGTGGGAAGGCAGTTATGATTTCTGAATATCATTAAAGTTCTAACACAGAATAAATAAAGAAAAGGCAGTCAGGTACTTAAACTTTAATGCTCTATAAATATATAGAGTTGATGAGAATTATTTTATGCTCAAATTAGTGGATTCTGTTAAATCCCCAAACAGTGCTGCAATGCACTCAGGTGAGTCAGCACCTAAAAGAAAAGGATCTGTTATTCTTTTAGTGGGAACTTTCATAAGAACCCTGATGAACTACAGCTTCATCATAATCACAACAGTTTCTGCTTGTTTTTATTTCAGGTTTTCACAATTTATGTGTCTTCTCTCCTGAGAATGTATCTCCTCCCTCTCCTTTTCTGAAGGGAACAACTTCTTGCTGGCATACAGTAATATAATCACTGGGCTTCCTGCAATATCTCATTCCTGTGTCCATTATTCATGTGTGAATCTTGACAGTGAATATTAGCAGGTTATTCAACTGCAGGCGACATGGTACTTGAACACAATCCTCAGTGTTCACACATGCATTGGCACTTCCAGAGGGGTGGACAGGGTCACTGGATATTGATGAGGAGAGGAACACTGGCTGATTCTTGTCACCCTAACCCAGGCATGCTGAGGATAGTTGTAGAACCCATGGCTGAAATGAACTTAATTTAACCAGAATGGGGTCGAATGTGTGACCTTCCTAGTTTATTTAACACAGCTAATCACTGGTTGGACTCACTAAGTAAATGGGGATTGTTAAAAATTGCCATTGAACCCACAGCTGTCCTTTATACAATATTTTACCTCTCATGTAAACTCTTTAATGGACTTTATTCTCCTTCCCCACTCTTTTTACTTCTTCATTACAGTATTATTGGTTTTGGAAGTCAATTAAAGTTGTTGCTTATGCTGCACTACTGTATACTTCAAGCACGATGAACTTTATAACTATGATAGCCATAACTGCCTAAAAGAGGCCTCTAAACATTGAAGTGGAATAAAGAAATATTTCAAAGTAGTGCATTGACTCATAAATATGATTGGAGAAATTTTGGTCTGCTGACTGTACTGTCCAAACTTTTTAAAATTCCTACCATCCAAGCCCATTTCCCTGGAGAATGTGAAAAAGCAAAAGAACTTTGGCCGTGATTTTCCATGCCTGCCGATGTTGGACGTGTTTGGTCGCATGAGCAGACCATGCTCATGGCGTGGTCAGTTTCACGACGGCGTGGAACCAGTTTGCGATTGTCCGTTCAGCCTGCCGATGGCGGGCCATGTTTCCTGCCATCGATCATCGGGAACCCCGTTGTAATACATCAGAAATCATTATAAGGCCAGCCCTCCGGTCTCATCCCCCCACCACTGGATCGTCCACCCACGTCGGTGGGAAAACATGCCGACGTGTTTCGCAACAGTACATAAGAAATAACAAGGGGAAAAAGACGCTGGTGGGAGTAGTCTATAGACCCCCTAACAGTAACCATACAGGGACAGAGAATAAATTAGGAGATAATGAGGGCATGTAAAAAAGGCAGTGCATTAATCATGGGTGACTTTAGTCTTCATGTAGATTGGGAAAATCAAATTGGAGAAGGTAGCCACGAGCAAGAATTCAGGACAATTTCCTAAAACAGTATGTTGTGGATCCAACCAGGGATCAGGCTATTTTGGATCTGGCAATGTGTAATGAGGCAGGTTTAATAAATGATCTCAGAGTAAAAGATCCCCTAGGAAACAGTAACCATAACATGGTAGAATTTAGCATTCAGTTTGAGAGTGAGTGTGGATGACACAAAATAGATGGGAAGGCAAGTTGTGAGGATGACACAAGGAGGCTACAGAGGGATATAAACAGGTTAAGTGAGTGGGCAGAAACTTGGCAGATGGAATATAATGTGGGAAAATGCGAGGTTATGCACTTTGGCAGGAAGAATAGAGGAGCTGAATATTATTTAAATGGAGAAAGACTGCAGAAAGCTGCAGCACGAGGGGATTTGGGGTCCTCGTGCATGAATCACAAAAAGCTAACATACAGGTTCAGCAGGTAATAGGGAAGGCAAATGAAACGTTGGCCTTTATTTCAAAGGAAATGGAGTATAAAAATAGGGAAGTCTTGCTAAAACTATGCAAGGCACTCGTTAGTCCACACCTAGAATACTGTGAACAGTTTTGGTCCCCTTATCTAAGGAAAGATATACTGGCATTGGAGACAGTCCAGAGAAGGTTCACTAGGTTGATCCCGGGGATGGAAGGATTTTCTTATAAGGAGAGGTTGAGTAGGTTTGCCCTGTACTCATTGTTTAGAAGAATGAGAGGCAACCTTATTGAAGCATATAAGATTCTTAGGGGGCTTGACAGGGTAGATGATGAGAGGTTGTTTCCCCTTGTGGGACAGTTTCGGACCAGAGGGCATAATCTCAGAGTAAGGGGTTGCACATTTAAGACAGAAACGAGGAGGATTTTCTTCTCTCAGAGTGTAGTGAATCTGTTAAATTCTTTACCGCAAAGGGCTGATGCAGCTGGGTCGTTAAGAATATTCAAGGCTGAGATAGGCAGATTTTTAATCAGTAAGGGAATGAAAGGTTATGGGGAAAAGGCAGGAAAGTGGAGTTGAGGATTATCAGATCAGCCATGATCTCATTGAATGGCGGAGCAGACTCAATGGGCCATATGGCCTACTTCTGCTCCTACGTCTCATGTCTTATAAATGACATGCACCTGGCGGGCTGGCACTTCACTCGGGACTTCAAGGTTTGTTTGCTTACCTTGCTTTGGTCGACGACAGGCTTCACAGACAGCACCATGTCACTTTTAGGAGGGCTCATGGGTAGCTTTTTACCTACCAGGTCAATCATCTGTGGGTGGCTTTTCAATGGCTGAAGGGCAAGGTCTTGCTTGGGGAGGGGGGAGAAGTGGCCTCAGGCAAGGGAAGAGGCTGCAGGACAAGAGCTGTACTGGGGAAGGAGGGTATCCCAGGGTTTGTTGATCTGTGCAAGTGGCTTCAAGATGGTGAGTGCTGAGGAGGCAGCCTCCAGTGGAGATGAGGCCAGTTGAAGGTATGTGTGTGAGAATGGGTGGTGATGTCCCTTGAGTTGGCAGTGAGTGAGATGCCAGTGAATGTGTGATGGGCTTGAGTGTGTGAGTTCAGAGTGATGAGATGGTTGCCATACCCTGGCTGCATGGATGAGATTATTCATCCTCTATCTGCATTGGATGGTCAGCCTCTCCTGTGGAGCATTGGCACTGACCACTGCTGCCATTGCCAAGCTGAAGTGGTAATGTAGTTGCCCCTCCTGCATCCAGAGCAGGGATAGAAGACATCACAGTGGGCCTCCACGGCATCCAGAAGGCCCTTGACGCCTGCATTTGTCTTGCCTTTAGGGGTCATGTCTTCTTTGCTGCAGTCCTGGGCTGGAAGCACTGAACATGGCTGTACTTTAAATGCGGTATCTGGCATGATGTAACAGCGAGGTGATGGCGTGGCAAGTGAATGGCAGCCTGCCTGCCATGGAAATGGCATGTTTCCCAGGAATGGAAAAGTAACATGGCGGGTTTGGGACCATACAGTGTGAAGACCCATCATCATGGCCTATGGGTAAAACGCTGTTTTACCCGTCTGCTACCACGCTTAGAGCAAATCTGGGATGATTCCGCCCTTTGAGACTGCAGCAATCCCAGTTTCCATTGCAATAGTAAAAGTCTGTAATAAATAACAGGGGGCAACATTTTTGCAAGGGTTCTTGCAATCTGTTGATATAACATCAGTGGAAACCTAGAGAATTGGTGTAATTGACTATTTATACCATTTCATTGAGGTTTCCACATGTGGTTTTTAGCGCTTTCACTGGTGCTCTGTTAGCAGGAAAAGCCACAGTTCTGTTATGTTTACTGTTGAGGTTGGTTTACTCTTGATGGTAATTGAAGATAATGATTAGGATTTTCCCGAAGGCTTCGGGATCCCAACATTGGGACCAACTGGGGATTTCTGTACTTGTCAGGAACCAGGCCAAAGTAGCTATTTTCCCAGAGATGCCCTTCTAATTGGCCACCTCTGTGCTTGCCAGTCAGAGGGCCAACCTCAGCAGCTACAATGGGAGATGTTGGTGCTGCTGATGTAGGTAGGAGACCTCGAGAGTGCCTCAACATGGTGGCACCCTTGGAGAGGTAAAATTACATTATTAAATCAGAGGGACCAAGCAGAGGGTCCCTCAGAGCAGAGGGGAAACTCCTCTTGCAGCAGCATTTGGGCCACAGGTGCGGTCTTTGCTGTTGTCGGTCCCTTCTTTTGGGGATGAACCCTCTGTCTCCTGGGGACCCCAGCCTAGTGCAGCGAGGCTGTGTTCATTGAGGTGGCGGCCTCCGCACACAGCAGGAAGGCTGCGCCACCGACAAAATGCTGATGGGCTTGCTAAATTGCCCCTAATTGGGGCCTTCTTTCAGTGGGCAGGTGAGTAGCATAACACTTCCGGTTGTTAAGCCCCACCCTCTGACTGTCCCAGCATTCTCCTGCACAGCACAGCCTCAGGACAACACACGTTGCAGCTCCATTCATTCTTCCCTCTAGGCATCTCCTCACATCCTCATCTGAGCAGGCGACTCTCATTGTCTTCTCGAACTCTTGCCTCACAGTCACCCTCCACAAATGTTACCTTTCCCCCTATCCACATAAGCCATTACAAACACTCATAACTCGGCTCGCTCTCCTTGCAGGAGAAGAAAACACACAACCTTGAGTGAGGCACATATCCAAGGGCTGGGGGAGCGGGGGGTGGTGAGAGATGTTTGGATAGAGGGTGGACCTTCAGTGACAAGTACCTTGTTGTCTACTTTGAATGCAAGCCCACCTGGTTCACAGGGAAGGGGATCTTGCTCCAGGACACTGCAGATGTCAACAATGATGTAAAAATCTGAGCATCTTGAGGCACTGGTGTTCAGACATGTCGAGAGAGCTGATCCCATGTCTGTAGACCCTGTACTGGGTTCTCATTTTCTTGAAGCTGGAGCTCAATGTCCATTACTTCTGCCCTGTTGAGTGGCATGTAGCTGAGGAGAAAGCTCAGGTGCCGATGGTGTTGTCCCTGCTGCTGCTGGTGTTGGTGTTGCTGCTCCTCCTGTTCTTCATTGGAGGTGCAAGGTCCATAAGCTGCTCCCATGCCATGATGAAAGTTGGCAGCTGAAAGTGAGTGAAGTGCAAGACAGGTAAAGTGACTTTCGAGAAGTTTCCAATCACCTCTTAAGCACTGTAAGGACTTTCTAAGAAGGAGCGCAATGAAGTGTGGAATCTCACCTGGCCATGGCTGCAGTTCTTCAGCTTCACTGATCAAAGGCTTCCCAGCCTGTCATTTTCACTAAAGTACCACTCCAGGCTGTGCACTCACCTTGGAAACCCTGGTGAGTTCCACACAGCTTGGCAAATGGAACCGCTGCCTGTTCAATCCAGAATCCTTGGTTAAAAAAGAACTTAATTGCTCATTATAATAAAACAACAACTTACATTTATGTCGCACCTTTAACATAGTGCAAAGTCCCAAGGCAATTCATAGGAGCATTATAAAACATAATACAACACTAAGCCACATTAGGAGATATTAGGGCAGATGACCAAAAGCTTGGTTAAAGAGGTGGGCTTTAAGATGCGTCTAAAGGAGGGAAGTGAGGTAGGGAGGCATAGACATGTAGGAAGGTTATTCCAACACCTTACACAACATCTGTACAGGTTTCTTAGCTCACCTTCAAACCTGTTCAACTGATAACTGGAAGAGGGCAGGATAATGTTGAGTTGTCAATCCCACATCACTTTTAGGCAATTTAACTCCTGTGCGCACCCAAACCTGCCTCCCATGCCTGGGGAGATTCACCCCATGATTCAAATCTGTCACCATTTGCTGTCAGAGAAGAATAGTTGTACATGGCTGGAAAAAGTGAAAAATTAATTGTGATTTAGTAAACTACATATGAACCTTCCATAAAATGAAGTTGTTTTCCCTTGATTACAACCCGGGACCAGATTTTCGTTCCTGGGTCAGGTGTGCAGAAATGGGAGAATTCCTGGCTCCACAAAACTGACCTTTAAAAATGGCTGCCCGGACATCGGATTTTTAACCTGGGGGGTCAGACTGGATTAGAAATTTGGGCAGACAACCCGGGAGGAGCTGAGGATAATGTTGGGCGTGGAGTGCAAGGCCTGCCTTTGCGCTCTGGCACTGTATCCAAAACTAAAAAAAAACATGAAACATCCCTCCAGCCCACACCCCTCCACACAGTCCCCATGCCCCATCCATGCTAACCCATGCCACCTCTTGCCCCCTTGCCAAGGTATGCTCCACTCACCCCTCCCCATGGCCCTTTATAAGTCCTATACCAACCTATGCCCCCCCCTCCATTCACCCCCCATGGCCTTTTATAGCCCCTAAATCAACTTCCAGCCAATTCATGCCAACCCATGTCCCCCCACCCACCACCCTTTTCCCTTACACCTACCATGCTAACTCACCTATTATCCACCATGGGCAGACCTCAGGACCCATGCAGAGATGAGATAAAATAAAGTTCTCTGAAATAAAGTTCTAAGTGTATATTGCACACTTCATTATGTTGAAAAAAAACTCTCATTCATAAAAAAAACATTTATTACATTTACATTCCTTCAACTAAATGAAGATTTGCAGCAACAAACATTTAATTCAAGTGCACAATCCCTTATAACAACAAGCATTGGAATTCATAGTCCCACATCAGAGTCTATAACCACTTTCAAACCCTGAAATGGAAGGAACTTTACTTTGATAATGGATGTTTGTCAAATCAGTCATGTAGCATTAATCCAGTAATGGAAACTCTCAGTCTTCTGTCAACAGAGTGAAATAGCAAAGCTATTTATTTTTTAAATTCCAGGCATTTTTTCAAAGATTTAAAGGGGAGGACTGTTAAATGCTTTAACACTTTTGACTTGTCCCTCTGACAGCTCCCTTTGACAGCTGCTTCTGACAGTTTTGACAGTTGATTTTGACAGGTCTGTTGACAATTCCAATGAGTTTGACAGTAATGAGTTTATGCAATTTTTATGCACATTTATGCCAAATTTTAACACTCCCAACAGGCATCTGACCTCCACCAAAGGGTGCCTTACCTCCCCCAAAGGTGTCCCAGGGCCAGATCCAAAGGGGTTCTTACCTCTCCAAAGGGCCATGTGCTATTCAAATGGATCTACCAAGTTCAGACCAGCTTTAAGCTGGTTGAATATGCACACTTCGGGTTTCACACTCCTGGCCTACCAAAACCCCACTTCAGTGGAGGCAGTTGATGATTTAAACAGACAGCTTCCTCCATAAATTGCACATGTGCAAAACACGCCCCATCCCCAATAGCAGCCCCACGAAAATGGCAAGTGCTGTGTTTGGGGGCAGGACTTCCAATTTTTGGGCATTTCTACTATTTTTGCCACGATGGAGAGCCTCTCCATCATGGTGAAAATCTGGGCCATACTGTACAAAAGCACATGTATTATTGCTCCTTTAATGCCTTAAAGAACTTTTTTCTCCATCCCATATGATAGATTAAGAGGTTGTGACCAGGTAACCCAAGCTTGTATTTAGAAGCCTGTGGATTGTTGGAGGAAGATTGAACTGTACAAGAGGTGCAACAATTGTGAATGACTGGGAAATAATAAACTATAATAGGAGACAAATATGAAGGTTGGTCTCAAACTAGCCAGATGGTTACATTCATTTAAACACGTTCCTAGTTAATCCGTAGCTGTCCTTAATACAACATTTCTATATACCATGTAAACTCAGTAAAGATTCTCATCCACTTTGCTCATTCTTTTTTACATTCATCTGTTTTTCAATTTGTTAAAATTTGTTGCTAATGCTCCATCTTTATGTACCTCATACATGATGACCTCTCCACTTGCAATATCCATTTTCTTCAATGCTTTACTTGAAGGCAGGTCTTTGGTAATTGTTTGCAAAACCCACTATGATTTTTTACTATGGGTAGGACAAGGAAGCAGGTCCTAAGTCTGCCTCAACTGGTGCAGGAAATGAACCCTGTGTTGTTGGCATTAATCTAATCCACATGCTAGATGTCTAACCAACTGAGCAGACCAGCTCCCTATGCTATCCATAAGAGGCCTTTAATTATTGAAGTGGAATAAATAAATTTAACAGAACAGTTATGGCATCATTAGGTGACCTTAGTCAAGCTCACTTCCCCTTCAAATGAACTTGAAGTACACCCAGCAACCTATGTGACATCAGCGTTTAAAAGAGATATGATATAATTCCTGTTTTAAACTGCTATAATAGGCAGCCTGTGGCAGTAATGAAAGTTTGAAGATGGTTCATTGACTGGTCATCTTGAAAGTATAGCAATACTATATTGTTAAATGTTTTTCAAAAACATTACTCTGTGTGTATGATGGTTGTCAACACAACTGAAAGACTTACACCTTAAAATGTACACCAACATAAAATCTTTCTGACAAGAAATTTCATGCAAGTATAACCTACAAAAATAAAAGGTCATGAGAAGGGCAACCGGTTTCATTTTGATTTATTCAGCATTCAGTCTTTTTTGTTAGTTTTCTGAATTTTTATCTTTTGGAAATTAGAATAACATATCTAATGTGCATTTACAGAAGCAATATAAACTAATTTTTTTGTTGTTTTTCAGGTGCATTTGCAGTTTTGGTTTTATGAACTTGATGAACTTGCCGACTGTAAATTGGGTGATAGAGCCCAAACTGATACTAGAGCATAGTGAAGACTCCCTTATCCAGTGGGTCTTGTTTCTCTTTGTTCTAGATTTTACGAACAACAAATACCAATTAAGTTGATTTTTTTTGAATAAACAATGTTGGTAAAGACATCTCACTACTCTTTTTCAAATAGTACTTTAGGCCTTTTTTTAGAATCATAGAATGGTCACGGAACAGGAGGCCATTCGACTCATCGTGTTTATGTCAGCTCTCTGCAAGAGCATATCTAATCCCTGTTTCTTCTCACTCAGCCAACTTCATATCCATGCTGCTACTGACCCTTTTGTTCCATGGGTACCTGAACAGGGATTGACACTCTTGGTTTAATGTTTCATGTGAAGCCCTGTGATAGTAAAGGACTGATGACAGATAGATGTCACATACTCTCAGAGTGTCAGCTTACATTATGAAGTCATTGGAAAGGGAAAATGGGTGATGTGTAAAACTGGGAGCTGATATAGCCCACCTTGAGCAGTCACTGAGGTTGAACTTTACCCTTTATATGTGTAGTTCTTCAAGTGGTGTTTGAACCAACAATCTTCTGATGTATAAACAAGAGTGTGAGCAATGAAGCTTAGCTGATACATGAATATTCATTAATCTTTCCATGTAAAGTATTAACCCAAATTATATAACAATAATGCAATAATTCAATATTGAAAGATTGAGTTATTGTGACATAACTTGGATAATACTATGCATGGAATGATGAAATCCACCAAATACCATACAATATTATCCACTGTAGCATAAATTAAACTTAAATATTACTGAAAAGAGAGACATGTTTCCAAAGCTTTTCATTTTGCACTCATCAGGACCAATGCAAGAATGCTACATTTCAAACGATCACAACAATTTATACAACAGGAGAAACGAGAGCTGATTTGTTGGCAAGTTGGCTCTGATTGGCTGAGGCATTGTCATGGAGAAAGCAATGGAGAATTATAGTCTTCCCATGCTTCTGGGTAATTTAGAAAAGGTTGAAGGCTTGAACATATTCCTTTGGTTTGCAAAGAACAGGTTTCTGTATTTGAATTAATGTTGCTTCTGGCAAGCGAAAATGAGCCACGTTACGAGCTCAACTGATTATCTTAATTTGGTTTTTAGTGTAGCTATTAGCACACTCAGGATTGTTCAGCAAGCACTGCCCAATTGTGAATCACATCTAACAGTAGACTTCTTTTTAGGTTTTGCAAACATGGGCTGATTGAGTACAGTCTGTACTCTGCCTATTCTGAACAGCTGGAGGAACCTGTTGTTTAATAATAAATTAAACTCCACTAACTTAACCTTTCACTCATCAGAAATATATTTAAACTTCAATGATAAAATACACTTTTTGATATCAGGGAAATGCTTCCCTTTCTTTCCAAGTGCCAGTCATCCTGCACTAACTGTGACCAAGAGCACCAATTGATGACCCGAATACACAAATGACACTTCAGACTAATTACTAACTCTATTAAACATGGCTGATGTATGTGTGACTCTCCAGCAATTTTTTTCTTCCTCCTGGTAATTAGCACTTTCCAAGTGGTGTAGTTCAAATTAGGAACTCTGCAGAGGGGGAAATTGAAACTGTGTTGGCTCATTCTATGACACATCAATGCTATCACAAAATAAGACACGTATTTGGCACGAGTCAACAGCCAACTACAAAAGAAAAACTCAAGAAAGCAGAGGAAGCTTCAGTAAATAGATCTGTAACATATCATTAATTACAGAAAGTTTAAAAAGGGACAATATGCATTTTTTACACTCATCAAGCTTACCCATGTAACTCTCCTTTACCTGCATGCAATAGACAATGATGATCTAGGCAATCTCTGCTAGGTTATATTGCAATAAGTCCCTGACCTATCAAGGCATCTGAAACACTAATTGAAGATTGTTTTGAGGTGGTGGGCATTAACCTGTGCCGCTATATAAGGAACAAATTATAACTATTGTGTTTGGGTTAGGAGGTGCGTGTCTGGAACATGTAATCTGTAAATAAATGCTTACAAAAGTGTGTAAAGATTGGTTCCAGTTCTATCCTTCACCATCTAGCTTTCTGGATTATAACAATGGTGTGTTCTATTATAATCCTTATGGCTGCGTGGAGCTCTGGTGGTGTTCACAGCTCTCTCAGAGATGTCATGAGCCATGGTTCCCGAGCAGTTGTCAGCAAGTGGCTACTGGTGCATTGGAATCTTGAAGTGCCTTAAAATGAAAACATCATAGGAAATGTGAACTTGTTTTATATAACCCTGTACTGATGATCACAGATGGTTTACGCTATTAGAGTGATAGCCATTGTATTTCATGACTGCACATCTATTGTGTGCAGGAACCTGCAGGGGGGCCATTCTCAAAGACATAATTGGGGAATTCTGCTATTGGGAAAAGATTCAGTGCCTTCTTGTGCTGTTACCAATTCTCTGTGGCAAATGTGATGAAGTTACTTGCACTGGCAACTAACAATTCACTATTGACACAAGCATGCTAGGCTGAATGGCCGCCTCCTTTGCTTCTTCATTCTAAGGTCTGCATACTCCAGATTTTGCTGATTTTTCTTGTGGTACTAGGCAATAAGCCTGAAGCATAGAAGTTCAGAATTGAAGTGACCTTGAGAGCCATTGGCAGTGCTATGCCTGTGGTGAAATTTGGCGAGAGGCATAACTTTACTACAGCATCTCTGGTGAATTTTAGTACCTGAAAGCATAAAAATTGGGACAGAGATTCTGATCTCAAATTGTTGAACTCAATGTTGAGTCTGAAAGACTGCAAAGTGCCTAATCAAAAGATGAGGTGATGTTCCTTAAACTTTCATTGAGCTTCATTGGAACAACACAGTAGGAAGAGGACCGTGAGGTCAGATGGAAATGGAATAGCAAATTAAAATGACAGCTGACTGGAAGCTCGAGGTCACTTTTATGGAGTGTTCTGCAAACTGATCACCCAACCTGTGTTTGATCTCCCCAATGTAGAAGAGAGCACATTGTGAGCAGTGAATACAATAGACTAAATCCACACAACAGACTTGTGAGAAAAGTTATTGCTCATGGAATAAAAGGGACGGTAGCAACGTGGATATAAAATTGGGTGAAAAATGGGAAGCAGGGAATAATGGTCAATGGATGTTCAGGCTGGAGGAATGTTTGTGGTGGAGTTTCCCAGGGGTCAGTATTGGGAACCTTGCTTTTCCTGATATACATTAATGATCTAGATCTTGGTGTGCAGGGGACAATTTCAAAGTTTGCAGATGATACGAAGCTTGGGAGTGTTGTGAACTGTGAGGATGGTGTGGAATTTCAAGATGACATAGGCAACCTGGTGGAGTGGGCAGATAGGTGGCAGAGGGAACAATCTCTATGGCATGTTGAAAGGGGATGGGAATATGGAGTCTGGTGGGATGGATGATGAGGACAAAGAGAACACTATTGTGAGGGAGGGGAGGAGGGAGCACAGGAGATCACAAATTGAAACATACACGGCCGAGGGCTCTCTCATCCTGGTGGAGAGGAATCTTTGGTTGAGGAAAAAGGGAAGGCATATCAGAAGCACTGGAATGGAAGGTGACATTGTCAGGACAGGTACAAAGGAGATGGAGGGACTGTGAGAATGGGCAGAGTTCTTACAGCAAATGAAGTGTGGAGAGGTATAGTCAAGTTGGCCTCACATTTCACACCTCCAACCATTGTATTCAATGGGTCATCCTCAACCATTTTTGTTACCTCCAGCATGATGACACCAACAAGCACACCTCTCATTCCCTTTCAACATTTCAAAGGGACATTCCCTCTGTGACATCCTGGTTCACTCGTTAATCACTCCCAAAACCCTTTCCTCTTACCAAACCACTTTTCTATGTAAGCTCAAGCGATGCAACACTTGATCTTTTATGTCCTCTGTTCCCAGGGCCACAAACATTCCTTCTAAGTCAAATAGCCATTTTCCTATACTTCTTTCAATCTAGTATATTGTGTTCATTGCCGAATATGCGATCTCCTCTACATTAGGGAGACCAAGCACAGATTGAGCGATCGCTTTGTGGAACTCTGCTATTCAGTCCACAAAGGCCTGAATTTTTCCCTCATTGGACACACACAATTGGTGGGCCCGGGAGTGGTTGGGAACAGGCCCCCAACCACGATTGGCCCACGACCGCGATTTCACGCTTGCTGGCCAATTAAAGTCTGTCCAGTGTGAAATGCGTCTTCTGAATGGTCAGGAAGGGCGGGTGGTGGTGGAGGCCTGTTAGGCGCCGGGTCCAATGGTGACTCGGCGGGCGGTTTAAAATTGGCAGAGGCAGCTTGCTGAAGGCTGACAGGGGAGAATCTTTCTTCAGTCTGGAGACTAGAGCAGTGGCCTCCCGAGCGGCTGGAGACGCCAGGCCGGAGGGCCGGTTGGGTGGGCACTCAGCTCCCCATTTCTCGGATGAGTGCCTCATGGTCCTCGTGGGGGAGGTGGGTGTCAGGTGGGTGTCCTTCGTTCCCAGAGATGGCAGCAGGAGGCCACTACACCAGACCAAAAGGAGGAGATGGCAGCTGAGGTCAGCAGCCATGACATTGTGAGACGCACATGGGTGCAGTGCTGCAAAAGATTCAACGACCTGCTTTGCTCGTCAAGGGTGAGTACCGTGTTGGCATGGATCAGTGTGGAGAAGTGTTAAGGGCTGGCCGTCCCCCTGGTGGAGCTCAGGGATGTTAGAATCAGAGTGCCAATTGTTAATGACGCCGGAGCTGGCCAAGGGGGTGAGCCCTGGCTGCTTGGCCTGAGTGCCTTGCAGCTTGAGGGCCACGACTCAGATGTGCCCTGCAAGGTGTCCCTCAGCTGGGGTTGGCAAGGCTGCAATGGCGCTGCAGGTAAAGAGTGCATGAACCAATGCTCCTCTGTTCTTTCAGGAGAAGAGGAGCCATAACAACATTGAGAGGTCAAGGACAGGCAGAGGTCCACCCAAACCTCCTAATCATGACGTGGGCATGACGAAATGGATGCTTTGGATGTGGAGAGCTGCCACCCACCTCGGTCAGCCAGTCGTAGAGAGGCAGGGGTCTCTGATGAAGGTAAGAGTGCAGTGCACAGAGGTGAGAGTGTCAGATGGTGCAAATATTCTTGTGTAGTCTCATCATTAATGGGAGCCTCAAACTTGGAGTTCCCAATGATCATTGAAAGACCATGGCACCATGATGCAGATCTCCATGGTCTCACCAGGGTGCCTGACAGGCACAGTGACAGTGTGATGATTTAAAATAATGACATGTCGTTGTTCTCCCTTTGATTTGCCAGCACACATTCATATGCAGGACCCTGAGGAACCACCCTTGGTGCCAGAGGACTGCCAGGCTTCAGATGCACCTGCATCATACCCAATCTTTGAACCAGGCAGCAGTGCAGATATCAGCACCTCGATGGGCGTTAGATCATCGGATAGAATGTCGGTGCAGAGTGGTGAGGGCAGTTCACACTCACTTGAGGAGCAGGCAGAGGAAGAGAGTGGCCAGGGCACCGGCAGTTTGAGGACTGCTGGAGACCAGGATGATGCTGAGCTGAAGGCAGATGATGAACCTCTGGAGTTGTCCATTAGGCGGCAGATGCTGGATGCCCAGCGGGATGTGAGGGAGGATCTGGCGGAGATCCATGAGGGTATGCGTGCCATAGTCTCCATTATGGAGGGGTCCATGCGGAGCATGAGCACTGCATTGACCCTCAACGCCAAGTGCACTGCCTCCTCCATTGAGAGAGTGGTGACTCTCATGGAGAGGCAGCTCCAGGAACAGAATCAGGGGTTTCTGGGGTTGCGCTCGGACCTGCAAACCCTCACACAGGCAATGACCTCAGCTGGTCAGTATCCCAGCTAGGTGCCCATCCATCAATGGTGAGCAGGGAGGTCCAGAGCGACCTCACGTAGGCATCCAACCTGCTTGTTGTCTCTGCAGGCTCCTCTCAGGGCACTCTGGACAATGACAGCAGCTCCTCCACCCCTCTGCCAGTGACCGTGGCATCTGATGAGGCTGCGATGACTGGGAAGATGCCAGCCGTGACACTGGCCACTCCCTCCCAGATGGGGCCAGCACAGGCTCCACTGGCCAGAGGATGACCACCAAAGTCATCAAGGCCAACAGGACAGCAGAGTCAGCAGGCTGCATCCAATGCTGCTGCCAGTGAAGGGGGACACCAAGACGCAGCACTCACAAGCCTAAGTTTAAGGCACCATGAGCACAAGAGGGACTGTTCACAGGACATCTTCTGTTTTGCCATGTTTTTTTATATGTTTACTGGTGTGGGCATTAGTACCAGATATGGTAATGCTCATTTGTTGTGAATGTCAAAATTATATAAGTTTTGCTTTTGTTTTAATGGCCTGAGTATGCTTCACCATTTTTTTCTGCAGGGCACACAGTATGAAATGCTGGATGTGAGTGGCTCTAAACTTTATTGCACAGACACTGATTGGACTTTGGGCTCAAATGAAAGGGTCATTTCAGACATTCGGGATGGAGGCAGCAGCCCTGGCATGAGGTGAAAGCAGATCCTTGGTAGCCTAGCTGAAGGAGAATTGGATCAAGGTGTCCTTGGTGTCCCTGCCTCACTGAAGGATACAGAGGTCTGCCTCCACACCCTTAGTGTTCTTCTTACCGATCTCCTCTTCTCACTACTGGATTCATCATCTGTGGCCTGTGCAGTTGCCTCAATATCCTCTTCCTCCAGTGGGTCCCTCTTGCCAGTGCCAGATTGTGGAGAGCGCAGCATGCAACCACTATCAGTGACACCCGCTCTGGGGGGTATTGTAGTGCTCCCCCTGAATGGTCCAGGCATCGGAAGCGCATCTTGAGAAGACCTATGGTCCTTTCTATCACCGCCCTTGTGGAGGCATGACCCCTATTATAACACTGCACTGCCTCTGTTCTTGGGTGGCAGAGAGGCATCATAGGCCGACTTTTCAAGGGATAACCCTTGTCACCAAGTAGCCATCCATCAGTCAGGCTGGAGCACTGAATTGTCTTGGCGCCTGGGAATGTCTGAGGATATAAGCATCATGGGAGGTCACTGTTATGGCACAGAGGATGGTGAATGCTGAGCTGTTCAAATACCAGAGGGAAACTTGAAACAACTGCCACAACTATCTGACAATTTGTATTTATTTCAAGATGCATGCCTTGAATTCAGTAGTAATAAGACCACCAGGTCTTATAGGCCAGAATTTAGCCCTTGTTGGGCGGACATACAGGGGCAGTTGGGAAGCCAACCACCACCTGTGATCGAGATTGGAAGGTGATCTCACGCTGGCAGGCCAATTAAGGCCCACCTAGCATGAAACGTGAGTGGCAGTGCTCAGCACTGCCTGTGTGGGCGGGGTAAGGGGGGGAACGGAGCGAGTGCAAACTTTGCACATGCGCGCAAGTGCACACTTCAGAATCTCCCTGAGGCACAGAGCTGCCTCAGGGAGAAGAAGAGTTTAAAAAAAAATAAAGAATTGAAAAATGTAATAAAACATGTCCCCTCATCATGTGACCCAGTGTGTGCATGTCACATGAGCAGGGACATGTTATTAATTAAATTTCAAAACTTTTATTTTACTTTTATTTGCTTTTAGAAGCCTCATTCAACCCGTGGAGGAGGTTTCCAAAAAATGCAAAAACCGTTTGGCCTTTTTGTCTGCCCGCCAACCATAAGGTTAGACGGGCAGAGAAAAATGTAACTTACTTGATGCTTTAATGTCCTTAACAGGCCTTTTAATTGTCAGCGGGCGCGCTGCCGATTCCCGCGTGCACCCGCCGACCGAACTATTGACGCTCACCCAATGTCAATGCGCATCATTTCATGCTCAAGTGGGTTGGGTGTGTCCCCACCCGCTGAGATGAAAATTCTGCCCATAGGCTTCTTACAAAACTAAATTAATCTTTTATAAATAAAGAAATGATTTTAAGCACATACATAGGTTTACAGATTACTACTATGATCTTAATTAGCTCCCCTAGTTAATCTACCTCCCAGTTACACCTCCATAAGGCAACAGTAAAACACATAGATTTTAAAAGGCCCAGGCAAAGTAACATGATTTCCCGAAGTCGAATTCAAAGTGAGTTTTCTTCACTTCAATTCGTGTAGACAGCAACTTGAGGCTTAGAGACTGGGGGCTTTTCACACTTGTTAGAATGCCTTCCTTTTACACATAATCTCATCTCCTTTATATAGGTTTCTCCCTTTTTAATGTAAATCTCATTGTCCCAAAATACCTTTTCAACTCTACTTTTCTAATAATAAAAATCATTCATAGCACCAATTTTATCAGTAAGCTTTGGGAAAAATAAACACTCTGTTTGGCTTCTTCTGGCTAAGTGTAACATTTCACCACCTCTTTTGAAATTCAAATTACTCTGGTTTATCTAAAAATGAAAATTTTACCTTTACACCTCACATTCTAAAACTTTACCCATATTTATCTCTTTAACATTTCAAACCTAGCTTCTCCTCTGATACATCAAAGCCTTCAGACCAGCTATCTTTAATTCAATTAAGTCACACACACACACACACACACACACATAAACACATACAGATACACACACACATACACACACACACACACACACACACAGTTCCTACCTTATAATAAATTCCAATAACATTATGAAAATTATTATATTTCCCTGACACGTTCAGGGTACCTTGCACAGACTTGCAGAATCTGCGTCTTGTGGTCACAAACTATCTGGATGTTCATGGAGTGGAATCCCTTCCTGTTGATAAAGGCATCCGGCTGACCCACTGGCACCTTGATGGCCACATGTGTGCAGTTGATTGCACACTGGATGTGGGGGAACCCAGCAATCGCTGCAAAGCCTCTGGCTCGCTCAGCCTGGCTGGCCTCATCCGTCCGGAAATGAATAAATGTCACTACTCGCCTGAACGAAGCATCAGTCACAAGTTGACACAACTGTGTACAGCTGATTGGGAGACTCCACAAAGATTCCTACTGACCCCTGGAAAGAGCCGGAGGCATAGAAGTTGAGGACCACTGTGACCTCCAGAGCTACTGGCATGGGGTGTCCACCCACACAGCTGGAGGTGATCTCAGGTCCAATCATATGAAAAAAAAAGGAGGTCACTTTATCCCTGAGAAGTAGAGCCTCCTTCGGCATTGTGCCTCGGATACGTTGAAGTAGCTGCATTGCTGCCTGTAAACCCTGGAAGCAGGATAGCGCTGTCTTCTGTGGCTCCTTACACCTTGGACTACCTGCTGCCCCTGCGCCACTTGTGCCTGTGCTTCTCTTCCCACAGTCCACTCCCCTGGAAGCTACATTGGGACACCTGGCCTCCTCTGCCTTCTGCCCCTCTCTTCCTCCTCAGAGGAGGTGCCACCAGCGGAGAGCACAATCTCCATTACCAGAGTAATAGAAGACTGTCGAATACCTGGAAGGGTCAACACCTCAAAATTCTCCAGGGGGCCTTGGAGACACCAATTTGTCCTGAAATGAAGCCTGGAAATGCTAAGGATGAAGCTCAGAGCAGAGATGAAACTATCAAGTTCAAATAAGCCACCAGCAGCAAACTGTCTCCAAAACTCCTCACTACTCACAATGGCAATGCTGCTGACCTGTTTTATCCTGCCCGTGGATAACGATTTGTAAAATGTGGGCTGCCTGCCTGCCCATTTTGCCCATGCGACGAGCGCGAAATCACATGGGCAACGTAAAATTGCGAAGAACTGCCCTTTTAATGGCCTAAAGTGGCCTTTTAATTGATGATGAGCACGGCTCCAGCACCCACGCGCACCCGCCGACCTGAAGATTGCTTGCATGCGGCGATGACATCGGGGCGTTCACCCAACATCATCTTGTGTGATTTTACGCCCAATTGGGTCGGGCGTGTGCCCGCCCACGGAAGGTAAAATTCTGCCCCAAGTGTGACCTTGAGTATCCATTCGCCTGCCCTTTTAATTCTCTGCCTCACTCCCACTCTGACCTCGCTGCTCTTGGCCTCCTATGCTGTTCCAATGAAGCTCATTGTAAGCTTAAGGAACAGTACCTCATCTTTCAATTAGGCACTTCACAGCCTTCTGGACTCAACATTGATTTCATAAATCTCAAAACACTGTTGGTGATTATTTGTTCTTACAAATCCCTCTTCCTGCCTCTGCACTTGTTTAAAACCTGGTACATTTCTAATTTTTTCCATTTCCGACAAAAGGTCATTAAACTGAAACATTGGCTGGAATTTTCCCATGATGGCTGAAGTCCCGCTAATGATGGTGAAAGTGTGAGGCAGCTCTGCTTTGGACAGTGGTGGGACCCAGGGAGGCATGTTCCTGGCGGTGGCCGATTATGGCCGAAACAGTGCCACTGTTCCAATTAAGAATGCTGACCCGTCCCCAGAGTTGCCAGCCCAAACAGAGGGCTAGCAGCTCAGCATCCTCAGCAGCACCACCGTTAGCCATGGCCATTGCTGAGGCTGCAGCTACGTGGAGAGGGCATCTCAATGGCTGGGTGTGCTTGAAGAGGGGTAAATGGGGTTGGGTGATGCTCAAACCAAGAAGCGGGTTCCAGTTAAGTGGGGGAGCGGTGGGTGGGGTCCGTGTTGTGAGGCAGAGAGAATGGCCATTTCCACTGGAGCTGGCCCATTCTGTGTACCATGGAGTGCCCAAAAAGGAGGATTCCCCAGAGCCTGCTAGGAGGCAGCCATGTTTCTTTGGGTGGTCTCCCCATGGAGTGAATGACCCTCCCAATGTGGGAAAAATGTCTGCAGATGTGGTATGTGGCTCTTAATTAGCTACTTAAATGGTTCAATTAGCCTCTATGTGGGCGGCAAGTCTGTCACCTTTCCCACTTCTGGCAAAAAGGCATGGTAGCGGGAAGCTGTGGAGCAGCCCCCAACATCCTATGCCATTTTGTCAGCCTTCCTTGCTCCCAGTCCATCACCAGAGGCCTGGTAAAATTCCAGCCATTAACTCTGTTTCTCTCTCCATTGATGTTGCTTAATCTGCTGAGTATTACTATCATTTGCTGATTTTATTTAAAGTTTCCAGCATCTAAGTATTATGCTTTTATAAACTCCTTACACTGCAGCCTACAAGCCCCCCTCCCACAGGGCCAATCTTGGTTTGCTTCAGAGAGTGTTGACCCTTGTTCTGCTATTAACATATTTTGCTATCTGACTTTTATGCCACTATCAGCACTTCCTTAGTCTTTAACACTATCATTACCATTCCCTTTGTCTTGTGTCCATATCATTTTTGTCAAATTACTCCTGAGCTCCCACCTCTCCCCGACCTTCTATTTTGCTCCACCTGCTCCACCCCATCTCTTCAACAGTATAAAAGCCATCACATTTCTACCTCTCTTCAGCTCTGAAGAAGAGTCATATGGACTTGAAACATTAACTCTGTTTCTCCCTCCACAGATGCTGCCACACCTACTGAGTTTTTTCAGGATGCTGAGAGGTGCAGATCGTGGTCACTCAGTTTCCAGGATTCAGTTTGACAGGTTTTTTAGGGTCATTCTTAAGGTTATCCATTGTTAGATTGTAGGGTCTTACAATTTATCAATTCCTTTCTGAGGTGATGTAAAGGCTAGTTTCTGTTTATTTCAGAACTGCCTTGTGTTAGAGAAATGCCGTAGGATATTGTTGTGCAATTATACCCAAGCATGTTTACAAACTTTTTGAACCTTTGTCCAGCAGATGAATTCTGCTTTTAATTTGAACTCTGCTTTTAATTTTTAATCCTCACTTCATAGGAGAATCACTATTTTAATCTTATAACTCCATGTTTATAGCTGGGTTCTCTTATAACTTTGTATTTATAGCTGCATTCCTTCACAAATACTGCCAATGGTGGAGCGGTTAGAATTAAGGATGTGCTGGAGGCCAGAAATGGAGAACAGAGGTCTCAAAGGACTGAGATTACAGAGATAGTGAGGGCAAGACTATGGAGGGATTTGAAAACAAAGATAAGAAATTTATTATTGAGGCATTGCTGGACTGGAGGCCAATGTAGTTCAGCAAGCATAGGGATGATTTGTGGATGAGACTTGTGAGTTAGAATATGGGCAGCAGTGTTTTGGATAAGTTCATGTTTATAGAAGGTGCAGGTGAGAGAAAGTCCAGGTGAGCATTAGTGTAGTCAAGTATAAGGGTAACAATTGACTTGCAATATGCAGAGATTTGGAGAATATGTTCTCTGAATAAGTCTCTGATTCAAGTCCACACTGTTCAGTCTCCTACCACAGAAATTTGGAAAATGCAGGAGGGAAACAAAGGAGGTATGAAACATCTTTGGGAATTATTTGTGTGGCTGTTGGGTATAAAATAGTAGTGGATTGTTGAGTTCAGCTCCTGATAAACCAGGTTAAATTGAGAGGTAGATTGGGCAAAGGTCAATCTGGATAATGCTCTCTTCCACCAACTGCGCTTAAAGTGTCTCTAATTGTAATTACCAATTTAGTGTTTAGTTTTAACATCTTCAAAAACACTCAGGATCGTCAGGATAAATATTTTACTTGTGAGAAAATTCAATTAAAAAGAAACAATTGCAATTAAGACTATCTAACAGGCAGAATCTTATGGAGGCGATGGTGGTCTTGGCTATCAGCTGGAGAGTTGGCAAGATCCCTGCACGCCTGTTTTCAAGAACGCCTGTCACATCTTACATGACCCAGGCACTTGACAGGCCACTGGCAGGCCTTCCCCATTGGATCGAGAACCCCGGAGGTGGAAGTGCCGCTTGCCAAGAACTGCCAGAAAATCAGAGGCCGACAGCTCTCCTGTACTCAGCAGTGCCACTGAAGGTGTGGTGGCTGCTGCTGGTACGACACCCTTCTGAGGCCTTGGATTGAGGAGGGACCCCGGCACAGGTGACTGATGGCAGTAAGGGGGTTGCGGGAAGGAGGTCTGACAGCAAGGGCAGGGGGTGGCTTTCAGCGGGCCCCCCTTTCCTGATACCGTGCCCCTTGATCAGGCACTGAGTGCCTTATGAAGGAGGGACCCCCTCATTCCCAGAGCCCATAAGCAAACAGGTCAGAGTTTGCTTGTCGTGGTCCCTGCATGGTGAACCTCCAACCCTCCCCTGGGTTAATACCAGCAGTGGGGGGATGAGGCCCTTAAGTGGCCATCAATTGCCGGCGGGGCAGAAGGCTGCCCACAGGCCTTCCCACCCGGACTTAATCATGGGTCCCCATCCACCTGATTAAATACACCCTGGCTACCAAACCTGCCATTGGGGAGGGCACAAGATTTCGGCCAATGTGGCTTTGTTTAGGGAACAGTTAATATAAACTGAAAAATACAGCATTTTGATTAAGTTGGAAGTTTATAAAGTACCAGACAGACAATAAACAATTCAAAGTAAAAAACACTCCTGCCAAATTGCATTTTAACTTTTTGGTGGAAATATTTAACTTACAATGCTAAATTGCTGGGTGTGTGCCAATATTACGACAAGAGGACAGACACTTAGACTCATAGGCGTCTACAGCACAGAAAGAGGCCATTCAGCTCATCGTGTCCACACCGGTCAACAAAGATCTGACTACACTAATCCCATTTTCCATGCTTGGCCCAGGAGGCTATGGCAACGCAAGTGAATACCTAAATACTTCTTAAATGTTACGAGAGTTTCTGACTCAACCAACCTCTCAGGCAGTGAGTTCCAGGCTCCCAACACCCTCTGGGTGAAAAAATTTCTCCTCAGCTTCCCTCTTAGCCTTCTATCTCTTACCTAAATCTATGCCCCCTAGCTATTGATCCCTTTACTAATAGAAAAAGTGCCTTCGTACCTACCCTATCAATGTCCCTCTTATCTTATCTAATCTTATGAAGCTCTATCAGGTCCCCTCTGAACCTTTGCTGCTCCAAGGGAAACAACCCCAGCCTATCCAATCTTTCCTCATAGCTCAGACCCTCCAGCCCAGACAGCATGCTGGTACATCTCCTCTGTACCCTCTCCAGTGCAATCACATCCTTCCTATAATATGGTGACCAAAACTGCAAGCAGTGCTCCAGTTGTGGCCTAATCAGCATCTTATACAGTTCCAGAATAACCTCCCTGCTCTTGTATTTTATGCCTCAGCTAATAAAGGCAAGTATCCCATATGCCTTCTTAACCACCTTATCTACCTGCCCTGCTACCTTCAGGGATCTACGGATATGCACACCAAGGTCCCTCTGATCTTCAGTACTTTCCTGGGTCCTACCATTCATTGTGTAATCCCTTGCCTTGTTAGCCCTCCCTAAATGCATTACCTCACACTTTTCCGGGTTGAATTCCATTTGCCACTACTCTGCCCACCTGACCAGTCTATTGATATCCTCCTGCAGTTTACGGCTATTCTCCTCACTATTTACCACCCTACCAATTTTTGTGTCATCCGCGAACTTCTTGATCATGCCCCCTACATTTAAGTCCAAATCATTTATGTACACCACAAACAGCAAGGGCCCCAGCACCAAGCCCTGTGGAACCCTATTGGAAACAGACTTCCAGTCACAGAAACATCCCTCCACCATAATCCTCTGCTTCCTGCCTCTCAGCCAATTTTGGATCCAACGTGCCACTTTGCCTTGGATCCCATGGGCTCTTACTTTCTTGACCAGTCTGCCATGAGGGTCCTTATCAAAAGCCTTGCTAAAGTCCATGTAGACCACATCAAATGCGTTACCCTCATCAACACTCCTGGTTACCTCCTCAAAAAATTTGACCAAATTTGTCAAACACACCCTTCCCTTAACAAATCCATGCTGACTATCCCTGATTAATCTATGTCTCTCCAAGTGCAGATATATTCGGTCCCTCATAATTCTTTCTAGTGTCTTCCCCACCACCGAGGTTAGACTGACTGGCCTGTAATTTCTTGGTCTATCCCTTCCTCCCTTTTTCAATAATGGGACAATGTTAGCAATCCTCCAGTCTTCTGGCACCTTGCCTGTGGCCAGAGAGGATTTGAAAATTACTGCCATGGACCCTGATATCTCTTCCTTTGCCTCCCTCAACAGCCTGGGATACATCTCATCTGGGCCTGCCGATTTATCCACTTTTAAGGCCACTAAACCCGCTAGTACCTTCTCTCTCCCTATGTTAATTTCCTCTAATATTTCACAGTCCTCCACCCTGATGTCTATACCTGCGTCATCCTTTTCCATTGTGAAGACCAACGCAAAGTATGCACTGAGGACTGTACCCATGTCTTCCGGGTCCACACATAGATTACCTCTATGATCCCTAATTGGCCTTACTTTTTCCCTCTTGTTCTTTATATATTAAAAAAAACCCCTTGGGTTTTCCTTTATTCTACCCACCAATGCTTTCTCATAGATAAAAACAAAAAGTTAAAAGCTACTGCGGATGCTGGAAATCCAAAACAAAAACAGAATTACCTGGAAAAACTCAGCAGGTCTGCCGAAGGGTCATGAAGACTCGAAACGTTAACTGATTTCTTCTCCACCGATGCTGCCAGACCTGCTGAGTTTTTCCAGGTAATTCTGTTTTTGTTATGCTTTCTCATGCACAGTCATAGCTTTCCTAATTTCCTTCTTAAGTCCCCCTCTGCACTTTTTATACTCCTCCAAGGACTCTGCCATATTGAGTCCTCAGTATCTGCCATGAGCTTCTCTTTTTTTCTTAATCCTACCGTTTATGTCCCTTGTCATCCAGGATTCTCGAGACTTGGTTACCCCCTTTTGTCTTTACGGGAACATATTCGCACTATTTCCTCCTCCCACTGGTCTGACACAGTTTTATCTGCAAGTAGCTGCTCCCAGTCCACTTGTGCCAAATCGTATTTCATCTTAGTAAAGTTAGCCTTTCCCCAGTTTAGATTTTTTATTCCCGGCCCAACATTATCCTTTTCCATAACTATCCTAAATCTAACTGAGTTATGGTCACTATCTCCAAAATGCTCCCCTACTGATATGCCTTCCACCTGCCCGGACTCATTTCTGAATATTAGGTCCAGAACTGCCCCTTCCCTTGTTGGGCTTTCTACATACTGGCTAAAAAAGTTCTCCTGGGTGCAACTTAAGAATGTTGCTCCCTCCTAACCGTGCACACTAAAACTATCCCAGTTAATATTTGAGTAGTTAAAATCCCCTACTATTACTGCATTATTATTCTTACACTTCTCTGAAATTTTATTACATGTTTGATCCTCTACCTCTCCCTGACTGTTTGGGAGCCAACAGTACACACCCAACAGCGTATTTGCCCTTTTTGTGTTTTTTACTTCTACCCATATGGCTTCATTTGATGATCCTTCCAAGATATCATCCCTCCTCACTGCTATAATTGATTCCTTGATCAATATTGTGATCCCCCTTTCCTCTTCTATCCCCCTCTCTACCTTGTCTGAATACCCTATAGCCAGGAATTTTGAGCTGCCAATCCTACCCTTCTTTTAGCCGTGTCTCGGTCATAGCTATGATATCATACTCCCACATGCCTATCTGTGCCCTCAACTCATCAGTCTTATTCCTCAGACTCCTTGCATTAAATTATATTCCATTTAGCCTTGCTAAACTCACTTCTTTCTTATTTGTCTATGTTTCCTCTGCCTTCCAGACTTACTTTCTGGTGTTTTAACTTCTAATTCCATCTCAGCTTCTCTCCCCTCTGAACTACTTTTCAGGATCCCATCTCCCTGCCAATTTGGTTTAAGTCCACCCCAACAGCATTAGCAATGAGGATGTTGGTCCCGTTCCTGTTCAGATGTAACCCCTCCAACTTGTACAGGTCCCACCTCCCCAGAAACGGTCCCAATGCCCCAGGAATCTAAAGCCCTCCCTCCTGCACCATCTCTCCAGCCACGCATTCATCTTCTCTATCCTTCTGCGCCTATACTCACTACTGTGTGGTATCGGGAGTAATCCGGAGATTACTCCCTTTGATGTTCTGCTTTTAAATTTCCTACCTAACTCCCTAAAGTCCACTTGCAGGAACTCATTTCTCTTTCTTCCTATGTTATTAGTCCCAACATGGACCATGACCTCTGGCTGTTCACCTCCCCTTCAGAATGCCCTGCAGCCATTCCTTGGCTCTGGCACCCAAGAGGCAACATACCATCCTAGAGTCACGTCTCTGGCTGCATAAGCACCTATCTACTCCCCTCACTAACGAATCACCTACCACTATTGCCCTTCCACACTTCTTCCTCCCACCCTGAGCAGCTGGACTACCCACAGTGCCATGGCCTTGGCTCTAGTTGGCCTCCACAGAGGAACCGTCACTCTCACCGTTTTCCAAGGCTGAAAAACGGTTTGCAAACGAGATGCACTTGGGGGATTCCCTCACTACCTGCCTGGTCCCCATCTTATGCCTAGCGGTCACCCATTTCCTCTCTGCTTGCACTTCCTTAAGGAGTGGGGTGACCACATCCTGAAATGCGCTATCCGTGAACCTCTCAGCCTCGTGAATGCACTGTAGTGCCCTCAGCTGCTGCTGACGCTCCAAAACCCGGAGCTTGAGTTGCTCCAGTCGGAGGCACCTCCTGCACACATGGCCATCCAGACCGCCAGGAGCGTCTAGGATTTCCCACATAGCACAGGATGTGCAAATCATGGAACTGAGCTTCCGAGACATTTATTAACTAAATAGAATATGGACCCTTGCTTTTATTTTACCCTTACTCCTTCTTGAATATAGACTAGATCCTCTAGCTGCTGCTGACTGCCTGTCCCAGGGTCCTCCTCTCACACTCTCCTCTAGGTGCTGCTGAAAGCCTGTCCCAGGGTCCTCCTGTCGCACTCTGCTCTCCAGTCGAGCCAAGAAGGCTTGGCTTTAGGTGCTGCTGACTACCCGTCCCAGGGTCCTCCTCTCACACTCTTCTCCAGGTTCTGCTGACAGCCTGTCCCAGGGTCCTCCTCTCGCACTCTCCTCTCCTCTCAAACTAAGATGGCTTGACTTTAGCTGGAATCACATATTCAGACTCTAGTCTTTTTGTTTTCTTTATGGCTCGGATAGGCTAGCTGGAACACTACTCCAGTTCTAACTGGTGTGAGCTTTGCATTCAAATTACACATATAACTTTGGTTTTCAGTTTGTTAATGTTACAAATTACAATATTTACAATGATACCATCAGGTATTCTAATTGCAGGTGTATAACTCCTTTAAATAATATCATTCCTAAATAATATAAATCCATTAACTAGGCCCGTAATCCAACTCACACTTTACGATGATGAAATCTTACTTCTAATAATGTACCATGAATGGGAATTATAAGATAGATAATTGACATGGCTGCAAAACAGCAGCTTTGGCAAAACAATCAGATAAGAAGATATATTTAAAATTTAAGCAAAAAAGTTTGGCAGGGAAGGGTAAATGGGTGATACTGATAATGCAATTACCTTACAGAAAGTGAAACAAGTTTCTGATTTAATTATGATAAAGAATATATTTCTTTCCTTTAATAAATATAAAACAGGTTTACCATAGAAGCTGTATCATATGTTGGTTGAGCATGATCTGAATCAGTTCAGGCCTAATAAACAAAGGAAAATCACATTGGACGAGTTTATAAATACACAAAAAAGACTATGGGCAGAATTTTGCCCTTGTCGGGTGGGTGTGGCAGGGGGGCCAAGGGAACAGCCGAGAAACCGACTGCCGCCCCGATTGGGCCCCAACCGTGATTTCATGCTGGCTGGCCGCTTGCACCACAGTGCTCAGCACTGCCGGGGTGGGGGCGGGAGGAGCTCGAACACTGAAGTTCGGCGCACAGAGTAAAAGCTCCCTGAGGCACAGAGCTGCCTCAGGGAGCTGAAGATTTTCATCGCTAAAAATAAAGATTTTTAAAATAATGAAAACATGTCCCCTCATGTGACTCTGTCACATGAGCAGGGACGTGTTAAATATGAGTGTAAATAGTTTTTAAAAAATCACTGGTGGATAAGGTGTCGCCAAAAATGCAAAGGCTGCTTGGCCTTTACGCCCGCCCACCAACCGAATGGTTGGATGGGCAATGCAAAATTCCAATCAATTTGTTGATTAAGGGCCTTAATAGGCCGCTTAATTGTTGGCAGCAGTGCTGCCGACTCCCGAGCGCGCCTGCTGACTGAAATATCGTGTATCATTTTACGCTCAAGCGTGTTGGGCGCAAGCCCTCACACTGAGCGAGAAATTCTGGCCTGTAGGTGAAATTGGGCTCAGCGCTTTTGTCAGCACAATGAGGCCACTTACAGTTCCAAAATGCTGTTCATGGTGAGCGTGCAGACTCCTGATACAAAATGTGGCCGATCCATATTGGTAAAGGAGTTAGTGTGTGCTCTCATTATAGTCCGCTGGAAATATGCAGAGCAGGCAAATCATGACATCAGTCAGCTTCCAATAACATTTTGACACCAGCACTGTCATTTTGGATCTCCCTGCTCCAACCAGTGCCCTTAATTAACTTTTCACAGCTGAACATGATATAAACAGCATGAAGGACCTCCCAACAACACTATTTAAAAGGATTAGCAACTACTTGTTGCTTAGTTGCTGGTTTATTTCCTCTGGCTGTTGTTACAATTCTACACATTTTGGTGCTTTCCATCATTGTTTCAAGGTCAGAAAGTCTACAGGGAGCAGCATGGATGGTGCTGAAATATTTCTGTAGATTTCAATGCTTCTGTGTAAAGTGGTTGCTCCCAAACATTGCTGCAGTAGTAAGCTTTCACCTTGGAGTTGATCATGCCTGGGTGAATGAGCAGTGATCACATAGAGCAGGATAAGCTGCTAGAGGAGGAGGTGGAGGGTGAGAAGGGCTCTTAGCAGAAGCTCTTAGCACCCAGGGTGGTCAGGGAACAATTCTTCTACCTGAATTTCAACAACAAGCAATATTTGAGATGTCTATTCTTCATTGAGTAGGTAATCACAGAAATCTGCCAATTGCTGCAACCAAACTGGAAACTCTGTACAGGGCAAGGGTTATGTTGCTGGTGGCTATGAAGGTAACTCGCTATGAACTTTCATATGTTTGGCTTCTTCAAGGATACTACTGGATATATTAGCAACATCTCACAGTTTAAAATGCACTGTTGAATAGGGAATGCTACTGAGGCTCTCTATTGAAAGAGAGATAACTTCATTTCATTCCCTGTTGCTCGAGAGAAACAGGTGAAGGGAGCGTGAGGATTTACTAAGGTTGCAGGCTTCCCCCTGGTGCAGGATTCTATTGATTGCACACACATCACTTTGTAGGTATCTCATGTCAACTCTGCCTTACACTGGAACCAAAGGGATTCATCATCCTCAACATCCAGCCAATCTGTGATTATAGGCAGCACATCATGCAGGTCGATGCCCAGTATTCCAGCTGCAGTCATGATGCGTTCATTCTGTTACAGTCTATTGTGTATCTCAGCCACCATAGCAAACCAAAGAGTGGCTATTGTGTAGCAAGGGCTCTGTTAATGACATGGTTCATGAGTCCAGTTTGCCATCCACACACACTTACACAGGATGCTAACAATGATATCCATATTGCCATGAGAAATGTGATTGAACAGACCAATGGCATGCTGAAGCAACAATTTCGCTGTCTAGACTGCTCTGAAGGAACGCTGCAGTACTTAGCTGAGTGGGTCTCCAGATTTGTGATGGCCTGCTACATGCTGCATGACCTCACCATCTTATGGGGATAGCCCTTGACATCAGATAGTAGGTGAGAACTGAGGAGCAGGAGCACGTGGAGTAGTAGGATGAGGATGGGGAAAAGGATGCAGAAGAGGAGGTAGAGAAAGGGAGACTTCAGTTCCCTTTCTGCCTGGGCTCTGTGTGAAGAATTAATTCAAGTGTGATATCAGTAGCTTCCCATTCACCAACAGCCCCACACTCCTTACTTTTCCTATGCCACTGATCATCACATTGTCTTCCCAGCCACAATGCAAAAATAAAAGTCAACATAAAATACACATTCCAAACCAAATTTATGAATCAAATCATGCCAAATTGCATACAAAATTAAGCTAATTAGCCATGTGAGTCAGTGCCTGTCTTCCATGTGAGAAGCAGGATTAGGAATGAGGATACCATCATCTTCAATGGATTAAACTCTAATGAGAGCCATGACCTTAACGATGAACCTTTCCATAGTGACCAGCATCATCTCCTCTATAGAGGTTAGAACATGCAGGCATACCTCTCCTTCTTGAGTTAGTTTGTGTTTCCTCTGGTTGTGCACCACGTTGTCCTGCAAAAGAGAGGGAAGTGTGCCAGTGTCTGGTGGAATACATTTGGGTGATCTGGCTGTCATGATTGAATAGTTGGTAGGGTGTGTAAGCTGTGACGCTTACAACAGTGTTAAGGTTGTGAGGGTGCAGTGTAGCATATAAATGTTAGGGATTGATAGAGATTGCTGATAGGTATTGTGCTGTGCTGAATTGATCAGTGCTTGAAGCCAGTGGTGCAGTTGGTAGAATATAACCTTTCAAAGTGCACTCGTTGATCTTGAATACTTATGTAAGGTCTTTAAACAGCTTCCTGTATTGCATCCCAGTTCTTGGGGCTAAACTTCTGGCACTGACCTCCATGACAATCTCACTGTGTGTCCCGAGAGCCTCTTGCTCCCCTGCAGATCTAGATCCTCTCTCCTCTTTTCCACCTCCTCCACCAAGTTCTCCAGTGCAGTATCCAAAATCCTTGGTGTATGCTTTCACGCATAGTCAGCTATTGTTGATTCTCTTTAAGTACAGCTTTAAGTAGAGCTAGAAAGCAAAGATAAAAGCAAAAAACTGCGGATGCTGGAAATCCAAAACAAAAATAAAAATAAAAATACCTGGAAAAACTCAGCAGGTCTGGCAGCATCAGCGGAGAGGAACACAGTTAACGTTTCGAGTCCGTATGACTCTTCAACAGAACTGAGTAAAAATAGAAGAGAGGTGAGAGCAAAGATACTGTGCCTCCTGCTGATGTGTGCACTCAATGAGTAATTAGCACTGATGCATGCAGAAATCATTATAATGAACAGGCAGCATGAAGTTGGTCTTTTGTCCACTTTACACTGAACTGGCAGGGGGTAATTGCACATTATAATCTCAGCTCCTGTTTTTGGGAACTTTTCAATTTAACCCTCAAAGTCTCATACAACCAGGCAGATCATTTATAGTGCATGTTTGCCTGTTTGTACCTGAATTTTACTATTGTGGTCCTACAACTAGTGTGGATCCTGATTTGCACATTTAAACAGTCTTAAGCCTGTTTCAGGTGGATGGACTGCTTGCCCATGTACAGGCATCAATCGAGCCTTGGGTATTAATAAGGTGAAGTGTTGTAACCTGCAAGGCTACAGGCTGGGTGCTAGAAGGTGGGATTAGAATGGGCGGCTTGTCTTTTATCAGCCGGCACAGTCACGATGGGCTGAATGGCCTCTTTCTGAGCTGTAAAATTTCTGGAGCCAGAATATTGAGCTCGTCAGGCGGGCTCAGTGTGGGTGAATGGGAGTGGTCCGGAAGCCGTCTGCCGCCCGCGATGGGGCATTGATCATGATTTCACACTGGTGGGCCAAATAAAGCCGGCCCAGTGTGAAACATGTGCTGCAGCGCTTAGTGCAGCCTGTGTTGGGGGAGAGGGGGGGATGGTGAGTGGGGAACTTCCTGCATGCACACAGGATGTGTGCAGGAAAAGCTCCCTGAGGTACAGAACTGCCTCAGGGGGGTGAAGATTTTTGAAAATTAAAAATAAAGAATTTTAAAACGTTAAAAAACATGTCCCCTCATGAGCAGGGACATATTAAAAATTAGTTTGAAAATGTTTTTTTTAAATGACGGATCGAAACATCGTCCAGCCCGTGGATGAGGTTTCGCAAGAAATCCAAAGGCTGCTTGGCCTTTTCACCTGCCCGCCAACCCGCCAACCACAAGGTTGGACAGGCAGTGAAAAATGTAATTCAATTAGATCTTTAATGGCTTTAATAGGCCTGTTAATTGTCAGCAGGCATGCTGCCAACTCCTGTGCACACCCGTCGACTGAAACATTGCATGAGTGCGTGCTGTCGTCAGGGTGCTCGCCCGATGTCATCGCACGTCATTTGACACTTGTTCGGGTTGGGCGCGCGCCTGTCCGATGAGTGAAATATTCTGGCCTACGGTTCTATGAAGGTGCCACCCACCCTTCCCACGCCCTTGCATTTTTCAACTGTTGGCTGTCAATTTTTCAGATGGAAACCGAATACCCATGTGTTGAATTTCATCCCCTGTGTGCATAGAATTCTGGAATGCATCTTGATTTTGCACCTATGCATCACTGAGGCAAGATATATCAGTGAAGCGAAATGAGCCCTTAGACGGTGTGTGTAAAGAGGCCAGCCTGAACTCAAGGATTGAAAACGTGGTATTAGAGCAGAAACTAAGTTCAAAGCTCCTCGGGAGAATTGGGCAGGGTCATGGTTGTGCTGGGGAAAACTGTTGGAGATATTGGAAGACGGGATACATTTATAAGTAAATGAATTGTGATTTTTGAGAATTATTGATTTACTTGTTTATTATGCTATGTACTGTGACCTTAAAATTTCATGGGGATTGTTTTTATTAACTTGTTATCACATGTAAGAGAAATCTATGGGTGCAGGAGTTAGTTTTACATAGATATCTTGCAATATTGTGAAACATAAACTAGGTTATTGATCCCTGTTTAAGTCTTTTCAAATCTAGGGCAGAATAGAACTATATTTAGCTGTTCTGATACTTTCAAAACCGAGCACTTATAACCTGACACAGCTGACAGAAACCAGGCAGGTGGATTCTTAAAATTGCCAGATCACTTACCCTCCCATAGCTGGTGGTAAATAAAAACTCCGCAATTTTCATCTTCTCTCCTGAGGAGATAGGGAGGAGACCATCACAACACAGTCTATTTTCACATGTGCATATCAGTCCCTGATGACATCATTGGGACTAAACTGCAATTATCACGAAGCAAAGTAAGTGTGAGGTGGCAATTAGTTCCCCACCAGACAACCTCAGCAATGAGGTGGATTGGGACCTAATGAATGTCTTGTTTTTTGTTTCAATGATGTACACAGCTGAGTTAACTTTATTGATGACACATTTTCCTAACATGAACACATATTTGCAGTAACTGAATTCTATCAAGATAGGCTCCAACATGTACTATCTGACCATCAACTCCCAGGTTAGGTGACCCCTTATCTAGTACAGAGTACCATATAGTATCTAATACCGGAGTCCACTACCATAATTAGCTATTATCATAACATTTCCCTTTTTTAAAAAAAGAAACAAACTTATATACAATTCAAGTACACAAATTCTCTTGTCTATTCTTTATGACTGTCTTGATCAGTCTGTTTTGTCATTAACTCATCTCTGTATTTCTGTGGTTTTATTCACAATTCTTCCACTGGATGTTCTGAATGGTGACAGAGGTGATTTTGAAGGACAAGGGGCCTTCTCCAGCTCTGTGTCACTATCACCCCTTGGATAGTTTTCAGGACTCAGGCTTTGTCTGGTTATCTGTCGCTTCACTGGTGAATTCTGGATTTTGATCTTCAGCTACACTTTCTGGTTTAGAGCAGGGTTGCGTTTCATTTGTTTTCCGTAGGAATTTCCGGTTTCTTCTGTACTGTTGTCCATCTGGAGTCTTGCTATGTAAGACTTTTGCCCTCCTGTGATTCCTGTGACAACAGCAGGATTCCTGGTCCCTTCATGCTGAATCCTCACTGTCTACCCCATGTTCAGGTCAGGCAGAGGTCGAGTGCCTTGATCAAAGTACTGTTTCTGCCTCTCCTGTCTCAGTTTGAGCAGGTCCTGCACACTGTAATTCACTAACTGTGGAAATGACAGTTGGGGTGCAGTTGGAAGCTTAGTCCTTAGTCTTCTCCCCATCAGGAGCTCTGCTGGAGCTGATCCCATGCCATCTAATGGAGTGTTCCTGAAATCCAGCAGAGCCAGGTAGGGGTCTCTTCCATCTGCCTTTGCCTTCTTCAACAGGTATTTTAAGGTCTGCACGGCACGTTCCACCATTCCATTGGATTATGGATATTTTGGATTTAATGTAATGTGGCAAAACTCCCAGTCCTATGCAAAATTGCGAAACTCAGTGCCTGAGAATTGTGGACCGTTATCTGAGATGAGCACTTTGTGTGTGCCGTGGCAAGCAAAAATTGATTTTAAATAATTTATTACAGTGATGCTCTTACTATCATTTCTCGGCAGCACAGACTCAAAAACTTTGAGTAATAATCTACTGCTAGTAGGTACTCACTGTTGCCAAATGTGAACAAGTCCACTCCAATTTTCTGCCAGGGCCTCTCTGGAACACTGTGTGGTTGAAGTGGTTGTTTTTGTTGTGATTTACTGTACTTTTGGCACATTGCACACTCATTCACCATTTCACTGATTTATGCTCCCATTCCGGGCCAATATACATGCAACCTTCTCCTGCATGTTTCTATGCTGCGGTAACTTTCATGTATGGTTGCAGCATTTCTTCCCATAGTGTTGCAGGAATTATGATCTTTTCTCCCTTGAAAAGTATTCCTTCTGCTACATGAAGTTCCTCACAAAAGTCCCAGTACTCTTGTACAGCAGAAGGGGCTCTGCTCCGATGTGTGGGCCAGCCAATTTGCACAATCTGCTGCAGTTTTCTGAAGGTGGTGCTGTTCTTGGTCGCTTCCCTGATCTCATCCAGTTTGGTTACAGCCACCGGTAAGTTCTTTGTCAACATATGAACCTGTGCTTCCATTTCTTTATCCGCTTCCTCCGTGATGGGTAGGTATGCATGTGACAGAGTGTCTGCAATGTACATTTCTTTGCTCGTTTTGTATTTAACTCTGACTTGGTACTTGCACAGACACATTAGTAATCTTTGGATTCTTGGTGATGCACAGTTCAGGCTTTTTAAATAAAGTTCCAAAGGCTTATGATCAGACTCTACCTCTATGTCTTTGCCATAGACAAATTAGTGGAAGCATTCTAGGCCAAACACAATTGCTAGCATTTCTTTCTCTATTTAGACATACTGCTGCTGTGTTTCAGTCATTGCCTTTGAAGGGTATGGCACTAGTGCCTCATTTTGCAAGACGGCAGCTCCCGGGCCAGTTTTTGAAACATCCACTGAGACCTTGACCAGCTGACTGACATCATAATACTTTAACGCTGGTGCCTGGTCAGTTCTCTTCAGACTGGTCAAAGCTTCCTGGTGACTTTGTTCCCAGTGCCCTTTGTTCCCAGTGCCATTCCACATCATGTTGTAGAAGTTCTCTGAGAGGTGCTGTCATGCCTGACATGTTCAGAATAAATTTCCCAAGATAGGTCACCATTCCCAAAAACCCCTCCAGGTCTTTCTTACATTCTGGGGGTGGCGTGTTCACGACTGCTTCGAATTTACTCGGGTCCGGCTTCAGTCCCTCATTTGTTAGCACATGTCCCGAGTACTTGATTTCATGAAGACCTATTTTGCACTTTCCCTTCTTCAACTTGAGGTCCCTTTCTCTAGCTCTGGCCAGCACCTGCCTCAGTCTGTGCTTGTGTTCTTCTCGTGAGGCTCCCCAGATCTGCACATCGTCGATATAGGTTTTCCCCACCCTCTAACCCTTCAGACAGCTGCTTCACTGTTCTGTGGAACACCTCCCAAGCTGAATTAATACCAAAGGGTAAGCGTAAAAACCTGTATTGCCCGTATGGTGTGTTGAAGGTACAGAGATAAGAGCTGTGTTCATCCAGCTTGACCTGCCAGAAGCCTGAACCTGCATCGAAGACTGAATAGTATTTAGCATCAGCTAGCTTACACATGATCTTTTCCACTGTGGGCAAATGGTAATGCTCTCTTTGTACTGCCTGGTTTAGGTCTCTGGGATCCAGACAGACTCGCAGATTCCCATCTGATTTTTCTATAATTACAGTTGGATTAAGCCACTGTGTCGGTTTTTCAATTTTCTTGATGATGTAAAGTTTCTCCATTCTGCCCAACTCTGTTTTCAGTTGGTCTTTCAGCATTACTGGTATTTTCCTGCGTGGGTGTATTTTAGGTGTCACAGTTTCGTCAATCTTTATGGTGTGTTCTTTTAGGCAACCAACCCCTTGGGACACATCTTCATACTCACTCAGGATGTCATCAGTGGTGACAATCATTATCCTCTTGATTAGCTTCAGATTTTCACAAGCTTTGATTCGAAGAATGGGTTTTGTATAAGTTTTCACCACTATGAATGGAAGTGCTTGAGACGGATTTTTTAGTTCACTTTAAGTGTACACTTTTCTTCTACAGCAATGTTTTCACCTGTATAAGTTGACAGTTTCGCTTTTGTTTTAGCTGGCGGCTTTTCTTTGCTTTTCTTATGATACAGGCTTCTGGGAATGACATTTGCTTGTGCACCCGTGTCAAGTTTGAAATTCACCATCATGTTGGCAATTTTTAAATCAACCTTTAAATCAGTCTTCTTTGTTGTTACTGCACAAACGAAAAGTTCAGTTTCAGTGTCTGTGTCAATCGTGTGCACTTTCTTTGACTTACACATCTTACCGAAGTGATTCCGTTTATCATTGTTCTTACACTGCTTTCTGTAGGCTGGACAACTACATGGTAAATGCTCTGTTCCGCATCGGCTGCATTTAAATATTTTAATAGCAGTTTTGTTCTTTTTATGTTCAGACCATTTGTTCTTTCCTGGGGCTGTTTCTGTTTAACTGCATCCAACGGCTTGACCGTTATGTGGTTTATCATCTTCTGTCATCTGTTTAATCTGGCATTTCATTGTCTCTGCTGCTCTGCAGGTATTTATTGCTTTCTCCAGTGTGAGATCAACTTCTTTCAAAAGCCGTTCTCTTAGAGAGTCATTTGCGATTCCACAAATTATTCTATCTCAAATGAGTGACTCTTCAAGCTCTCCAAATTCACATGATTTAGCTCATTTTCTCAGCTCAGTTATGTACTGACTAATATTGTCATTGCCTTGCATGCACTTAAAAGATCGATATCTTTCATATGTGATGTTTTTCTTAGGGCTGCAGCAGGCTTTGAATTTTTCCATTATTTCTTTCAAGTCATTTTGTTTCTCATCACTTTCAAATGTGAATGTGTTGTAGACTTTGAGGGCTGCTTCCCCTGCTACGTGAAGAAAGATGGGAGACTCTATCTGAGGACCTTTTTTATCACTGCCTATTGCTGTGAGGTACGGCTCGAATTGCTGCCGGAACCTCCTCCAGTTTTTGGCAAGATCCCCCTCCAAATTGAGCTCTGTCGATGGTTTCAGAACCTCTATTTTTGTCCATTGTTTACTTCTGACACCATGTCTTGTTTATTGTTTCAATGATGCACACAGGCCGTCGACATTGTAGCTGAGCTAACTTTATTGATAACATATTTTCCTAACATAAACACATATCTGCGGTAACTGAACTCTATCAAGATAGGCTCCAAAATGTGCTATCTGACCTTCAACTCCCAGTTCAGGTGACCCCTATCTAATACAGAGTACCGTATAGTGCCTAATCCTGGAGTCACAATTAACCATTCAATCACAATCAACAATTATCATGGCAATGAGGACCAAAAGGTACGTAGTTTTTTTTTTTACTTTCCTTCGGACAGGAGGGCAGTAGTGCACTTCCAAATCCCATAAGGTAAGCTGATGCTTTCACTGTCATGTTCTCACACCACTTCCCTCCCATCCCGATCACAGGGATACAGCCATAATCATCACTTACCTGATATTGGTAGGAGATTTCTTGGCTGCCTGAATTTCTCTCCTGGAACCTGGTGAAATTTGGATCTTGGTATTTAAATTAGATCCAGGAACTGGAAACCCAGTGCCTGTTTTTGAACCGATGCCAAAACTCACCTGCAAAAACTGTCATGCGGTTAAAATCAGGACCAAAATTGTTTCTAAACTGTTATTTCTACTTTCTATGCAGAATTTGAGAATTACGCTGAGCCAAAGAAGCAGGATTATATTCAATACCAGTGGCACTACGCATTGTCAGCTTATTTTTTTCAATACTCACTCAAAGCACCATGGTTAGATGGCTTTTGTAATTCCAGACAGTCATTGCATTCTGAGTAACAGAGAATGTTACAAGATTAGCCAATTTTCTTCTAGATACATTGCAGAAGGGCCCCTTGCCCTAAAGATTATAAATTGAAAACCTAATCATTGTGCATAAGCTCAGGCATTTGACTTAGCTTATGCTCTTAAGTTTTGAATTATTCTGTGATTCTCAGTTTGGTATATTACACAATGTCTAGTGAATTTTGGCTTCAGCCAGATAATTCTTTGTATGTTAAAAATATATTTGAAAGAAGGCCAAATAGAATCTCTTTCTACTCATTTACTGGAAAATTTACAAACCTGATAACCTTGTGCTTTCAAGTAAGATATGGTAGACTGAAGGGAATGATATTTTAAAATAAAAAGTAATAAAACAATTAAATCACCTATTTGCAACCTATTGAAATTTATATAATAACATTTATTTAACACTTATTATGACCCTTCAGTTGGGAAAGAGTGAGAGTATTTGTCTTCCATCCCACACTTTGAGTATACAGAATAATTAGCCCCTGCTGAGCTGCCTCTTCAATATGTTAGCCTGCATTGACCCAAACCTCCTAAACTAATTATTTTGAAGTTTATGGCTTTAAATAATCCCACAGTATAAAACTCTTTCCTCTTCAGTAAAGGTCTGGCTACTCTAAATCCCTTTTTTTTTAATACTTTGTAGCTTTTATAAGCCAGGACTTCTTTAAACAGCCATAATCCCTCCAGTGTTGAAAACTTGAAAGACCTAGAACAAATCAACGTTTCTCCATGGAGAATTTTACTAATCCTGTGCTTAGCTTCGAACAAGGAAATCCACTTCTTCACCAAGCACCCATTACTATAACTAATTCCTGACTTGAATTATGAGCAAATTACCCCGCATTAATTGCAGCGCACTCTATCTCAAGCAAAGCTGCTGTAGAAGGTGACAAATTTTTTTCATTTTGAAATGCTGTACTTCTTACACAGAAAAGCACTTGAGGTCAAAGGGTCAACTATATGCAGTGGTGTTGGTAAAAAGTGATTATTGTGGGTGCCATGTACAACAGAGTACACTTATTTATTAGGAACCCTAAATAGCATATTGTTTGCCGAGTAACAGTGCTTTAGTAAATACTCACTCCATCAGCACTGAACCTTAGGAAACTTGAATTTACAAGTGTAGTACAGTACCAAAGTTTTTCAAAAAATTCTTAAATTAAAAATATATATCTGATCAGAATGCTTCTAATTAGTAACTACTGTTATAATTGTTGATAGTTAATTTGTGAATCCAACCAGTTAATTGAATTATATTTAAATATTAAGGACAAATGAATGGACACTTCTGTAGCTTTTGACATTTCCAGGGCCATGGACAGGTCCAGGTTTGAGTCCTATTGCCCAGTTGGCTCATGGGCTGCACCTTGCCAAGGAAGGAGTGCTGATCAAAGATTACTGCACTGTCCAGCTGAGACAGGGCAGGATGTGTTGAGAGGAGGCTTGGTCGCCCTTTGTCATTCTCTGGTGCTTCCTGGTAGGCAGACTGCAATAGACTCGTTAGTTGTCAGACATTGGGCCAGGCAGGGAAACTAAAGTGGCCTGGATTTTGTGATCAGTGATGAAGGAAGAGCGTTTGCTGTTCACCTCAGGCTTTAGAGTGGAGACTTGCTCTAATCCAGCATCTGACCCAATGCAATGCCATCTACAGCGGATCTGTGGCACCTATTAGCAGGACAAGAAACAGGGTAGCTCATCAAACAGTCAAATTGAAGAATCCTCACTGAAATACTCAGGATTAAATACCAGCTTGCACCATTATTCGGGTGTAGGCGGTTGTGATTTGTATGTTGTCTGCATTGGTTCAGCAGGAAGTAATTAGCAATGTGCCAATTTGGTGCTGCTACATAATTTACAAGCATTGAGCCAATCATCTCATGTGCTGCTGGATGCCTCAGCGCTGTGTGTCGCTGGTACACAGTCCAGGTCTCACAGGCAGTGAGGACAACTGCTCTGTACCTTAGGACTTGTGTTGACTTGCGGAGGTTTTTGTTGTCAAACACTCCCTGTCGCAGTTTGTAAAAGGCTGTGCTGGCACAGCTAATCTATTGTTGGATCTTCTCATCAATGGTGGCTTTTTGAGATACTCCCTCCTTCAACATATACGGGAGGTGGAATATTTAGCTGACAAGGTGAGGATTGACATATGTTGTTTGTTTTGGCAACATTCAAAGACAAGCTGAGTTTCTTTTATGCAGAATTGAAGAGGTTGAGAATAGCTTGCAAATTTGGTGCAGAGTGGGCAACAAGGCTAACATCCTCCAACTGTAGATCATATAAATCTATTATGGACAGTTTAGATTGGCATGGAGATGACTGAGGTTAAAGAGTTTTCCATCTAGACAGTATTAATACTGACATATTTGAGGAGGTGAATATCCACTGTCAGGTAAATAGTATAGGGGCTATCACATAGGCTTGCTTGATCCTGGTTGGATTTCAAGGCATCTGTTTCAAATCTTCCACTCAAGACAGTTGCACTCATATTACCATGAAGCAGTTGCAGGATTGTGATGAAGTTTCTTGGGCATCCAAATCTTTGGAGCATAATCTGCAGATCATCATAATTTACCGAGTCAAATCTTTGGTCAGGTTGGTAAAGGCAATGAAAGAGTTTCTGGTGTTATTCTCAACATTTTTCTTGAATTTGTCTGGCACCAAAGATCATATCAGAGGTTCCTCTGGAAGGTCTAAAGCCACATTGTGTCTCTGGGAGGATTTCCTCAGCCATAGTGTCACGAGTCACTGGGGATAGTGCACTGTTCTATCAAGCCCCAATGTTCCCCAAGTCGTGACAAATGTGAAAAGTATGACCAAAGCACTAGATTGCCCCAATTCTACCTAACTGTTTAATTTAGGTTAACAAAATATGAACACCAGGTTTGTAAACTTAATAAGTAAATAACTCAAAATAAAAACAGAATTACCTGGAAAAACTCAGCAAGTCTGGCAGCATCGGTGGAGAAGAAATCAGTCAACGTTTCGAGCCCTCATGGCCCTTCAGCAGAACTGAAGCATAGTTTCAACAAGGGAGAAATATAAATTGGTTTAAGGTGGGTGGGGGGGAAGAGACATATTGAGGGTGTGGTGTGAGCAGATAATCAAAAGATGTCAGAGACAAAAGGGTCAAAGAGGTGTTGAAGGTGGTGGTCTTTGTCTGAGAAAAGTGCTAATTAAGAATGCAAGACAGGATATTCAAAGTACAGCTCTAGTGGGGGTGGGGTGGAAAGACTAAAGGTTTTAGTTTTAGATTTAAAAATAATGGAAATAGGTGGGGAAAGAAGAATCTATATAAATTATTGAAAAAAAAGGCGGGTGGGGGGGGGAAAAGAAACGGGGTGGGGATGGGGGGAGGGGGAGTTTAAGATCTAAAGTTGTTGAATTCAATATTCAGCCCAGAAGGCTGTAAAGTGCCTAGTCGGAAGATGAGGTGCTGTTCCTCCAGTTTGCGTTGGGCTTCACTGGAACAATGCAGCAAGCCAAGGACAGACATGTGGGCAAGAGAACAGGGTGCAGTGTTAAAATGGCAAGCGACAGGGAGGTTTGGGTCTTTCTTGCGGACAGACCGCAGGTGTTCCGCAAAACGGTCGCCCAGTTTGCGTTTGGTCTCTCCAATGTAGAGGAGACCGCATTGGGAGCAACGAATGCAGTAGACTAAGTTAGGGGAAATGCAAGTGAAATGCTGCTTCACTTGAAAGGAGTGTTTGGGCCCTTGGACGGTGAGGAGAGAGGAAGTGAAGGGGCAGGTGTTGCATCTTCTGCGTGGGCATGGGGAGGTGCCATAAGTGGGGGTTGAGGAGTAGGGGGTGATGGAGGAGTGGACCAGGGTGTCCCGGAGGGAACGATCCCTACGGAATGCCGTCAAGGGGGGTGAAGGGAAGATGTGTTTGGTGGTGGCATCATGCTGGAGTTGGCGGAAATGGCGGAGGATGATCCTTTGAATGCGGAGGCTGGTGGGGTGATAAGTGAGGACAAGGGGGACCCTATCATGTTTCTGGGAAGGAGGAGAAGGCGTGAGGGAGGATGCGCGGGATATGGGCCGGACACGGTTGAGGGCCCTGTCAACGACCGTGGATGGAAAACCTCGGTTAAGGAAGAAGGAGGACATGTCAGAGGGCTCGAAACGTTGACTGATTTCTTCTCCACCGATGCTGCCAGACTTGCTGAGTTTTTCCAGGTAATTCTGTTTTTATTTTGTGTTGGATTTCCAGCATCCGCAGTAGCTTTTAGCTTTTTGTTTTTATCTAAGTAAATAACTGTTTATTGAACAAATTGTCTTTAAATAGTGGCAAAAGAAAGAAATATGAACTGCTAACTTCTAACACTACAATTTAAACTCTACCCCCTTCTTAAATCCCTATGTACACACACACACACACACACACACACAAGATACAAGACACATTAGCCTCACAAAACATGGATTTTAAGGGTGGGATAAAACAATTCAATAGCACCAATCCGGAGTACAGGATTTGATGGGTTGATTTTGATCAATGTCTTCCAAATTCCTTTCAGTTCTTGTTGACGACACAAGGTGGTCTTCCAGCACTTTCAGTCTGTAGTTCATTGGTTGAACACTTGCCTTTCAATGTCTCTAACAGTGGTTTTCCACTTTGTCTCTTGACAGGGGTTTTCGGAGAGAGGTTATAGAGATATGAGGGAAAAAAACCAGCTGGCTATTATTGTGGAATTACTGGAATCTTCCACACACAGGAGAAAGAGGCTTTAGGTCTTGTTCCTTTCAGGCTATAAGCTATTCTGCTACACTCACACAAAATCTGGGTCACCTAGTCAGGAGCCAATTAAAATCCTGTTTTCAGGCAGCTCCCTTGTCCAGGACTCCTTTCCAGCACCATCCTGTCTTTCATGGCACACTCTGTTCCAGAACTGCAACATAGTATATATCTCTCATCCTGTTCCAGTGGACATGTCTTTCAACTGTAGCCATTGTAATTTAACCACAGTCCAACAGAAAATAAAAAGATATGTTCCTTACAATAGGAAATAGGCAATTTAGGAGAATGCATGTCAGTATTTTCCTGATATGGACAAGAGGGAAATACCTTGATAGTTTCCACAGCATAATTTATCCCCCTTCTTAAAGATAGTTACAATTTTTGCATTCCTGGGCATTCTTTTCCCTCCCAAGTTCATAAAATGAGTGCATGGAGTCTTGATCTGAGCAAAAGCCATCCAGCTTTGAAGACCCCAGCTGGAATACCAGCAGGGCCGCAGGCTTTGTTCTTTGTCATTTGTTTGATTGCTTGTTCTGGCTCTCCCATTGATGTTGCTTCATCCATGGGTTTTACCACAGTGTACTGGAGGATAGATTGGAGAGTATCAGATGCTGCTTTGGATTAATGGCTGAGGAGTTGTTCAAAATGTTCTTTCCAACGTTGATGGATGACATTGTCAAACTTAAGAAAATAAATCCCATCCTGTGATGAAAGGGGATTTTGTCCAATTGACCTTGGTCTATAAAAGGCCCTGGTGGCTTTGTATGTCAGGATGGTCGGCATATTGTTGGATTTCTTGAGCTTTCTCTTCCCACCACGTGCTGTTTTCCTTTTGGATTTGTCTTTGGCATTAGTCTTAAGCTGTTGGAATGCTACCTTCTTGACTTGCAACCTTGGGTTGTTCTCCCAGGCAATGAAGGCTGCTTGTTTTTGTTCTAGGCGGTCAGATATTTCAGCATTGTTTTCGCTGCAACAGCCCTGGTAATGATGATACTCAAACCCAATGGCCTGGGCACAGGAGTCTAGTCCAGTTAACTTATTTGATCCCAATAATCTAGAATTGAGTTGGATGTGTGAAAGCTTTCCGTATTGGTTGTGAGTTGCACTTGGAATTACTCTCCTTGGTCAGGCTGCATTAGGGCTGAGGGCTTCCTCTTGGATTTATGGGCCTTGTAATGTCTTGGTGCTAGGTGGATGTTCTTCATTGATGGAACAAGTCTGTGATCCGTCCTGCAGGCATCAGTGCCCCATATGGATTGAATGTACAAACATCACTGAGATCTTTGACCCAAACAATGACATAATTCAGGAGGTGACAATGTTTTGGTCTAGGATGCCTCCATGTGATTTTGCAATTGTCCTTCTGGTGGAAGAGGGTGTTTATTATAATGAGGCCATGCTGAACACTCTTTGTAAGCAGAAGGATGCCATTTGCATTGGCTTTTCCCACCCCGTTTTTCCCAATTGTTCTGCTCCAGACATCGGAGTCATGACCAATCCTGGTATTAAAGTCTCCCAGAAGGATGATCTTTTCTTCTTTTGGGACAGCAGTGAGGACTTCATCAAGGTCAGAATAGAACTTTTCCTCAACATCTTCTTCAGAGTCAAGGATTGTGGCATATTGGTTACGGCTCTGCTATACAATTGGGTAATTCTGGCAGTGCATCTAATCCTATTCTGGATGGCAAAACCAACACCACAGACACAAGGGCTGCTGTCAGCCTTTCCTTGCCAGTAGAACATATATCCCCTTGCTTGTTCCTTTAGCTGCCCCTCCCCAGGGAGGCAGGCCTCACTGAGGGTAGCTATGTCAAACTGGAGTCTTAATAGCTCACATGATACAATTGTAATTCTTCTTTCTGGACAGTCACTCTTGAGATTATCTATGACTGTGCTAATATTCCATTTAAAGTTTTTGATGTTTAAAATTTCATCCCACAGTGGTTTTCTGATGATGTGAGTTTCATACAATGTCCTCTGAGGTGCCATTGGCTATGATAGTTGAAATGGAGTCCCAGCAAATGATGACCTGACATATTCGAAGGGGTTCACCTCTCAGATGACAAGGCATTTGAGATGATGCTGTATGCCCAGTTCGTTGTTATGTGAAGTGTCACAAAATTAGAGCCCCTCATATCTCTTTGGCACCACGTCCCTGGTTCCCCACAGGAGCTGCCTGAAATGCACCCTCTTGCTCTTCCTCTGAGTTGTCCTCAGAATCCTCATTGGAGGATGTGGGCTATTCTCCCAAATCATCATCTGTTGGCTCCTGCCTCCTCTGTAGTGCCAGGTTGTGGAGAATACAGCACATCACTACAATAAGGGAGACCCTTGCTGCTGCGTACTGCAGTGTGCTACCAGCTCTGTCGACGCAATGGCATCTTATTTTGAGCAGACCAATCGTCCTTGTCATACAGAGTCCATCTGTCCAATTGTGGTGCCGGGGTGAAGAGCCTTGGCACCTGGGAGTGTCTCGGGATGTAAGAGTCATGACACTCCCAGAGAACCGAAACAGACCTGTAGAATCCTTTGCCGGTGATCTCACACTAGCTAAACATTTAAGGAGTGGGAGCAGCTTGAGATTCATGAAAGCACTTGGCTAGCCAGTGGATGCCTTAATGGTCACATGCGTGCAGTCTATGACCCCCTGGTCCCTTGGAAAGCCCGCTGGGGCACTAATACCTCAGGCTCTATCAGTCTGACTGACCTTGTCTGTAGCAAAGTTGATACACTCCATTGCTCTCCTGAGCAATGGATTTGTCACCACCTAGATGCAGTGGTGTGTTGTGCTTGACGAGATGCCACACAGATCCCCACCAGTTGTTTGGAAGGAGCATGATGGCTTTTTAATACATTGAGGTACCAACTAGAGAGCAGGCTGTCCTAGACAAGGTATTCTGCAATGAGAAAGGATTAATTAACAACCTTGTTGTGCAGGGTCCCTTGGAAAAGAGTGACCATAAAATGATAGAATTGTTCATTAAGATGGAGAGTGAAGAAGTTGAATCCGAAACTAGAGTCCTGAATCTAAACAAAGGGAACGAGGGTATGAGGCACAAGTTGGCAATGATGGATTAGGGAACCTTACTAAAAGGGTTGACAGTGGATAGGCAATGGCTAATATTGAAGGAACGAATGCATGAATTACAACAATTATTCATTCCTCTCTGGCACAAAAATAAAACAGGAAAGGTGGCTCAACCATGGATTACAAAAGAAATTAGGGACAGTATTAGATCCAAAGAGGACACATATAAAATTGCCAGAAAAAGCAGCAAGCCTGAGGATTGGGAATGGTTTAGAATTCAACAAAATTGAGCAAAAAGATTAATCAAGAACGGGAAAATGGAGTATGAGAGTAAATTACAGGGAACATAAAAACTGACTGTAAAAGCTCCTATAAATAAGTGAAGAGAAAAAGATTAGCAAAGACAAATGTAGGTCCCTTACAGTCACAAATGGGAGAAATTATAATGGGGAACAAAGAAACGGCAAAAGAATTGAACACGTATTTTGGTTTTGCCTTCTCAAAAGGGGACACAAATAATTTCCCAGAAATGTTAAGTAACCGATGGTCTAGTGAGAGGGAGGAATTGAAGAAAATCAGTATTAATAAAAAAATGGTGCTGGAGGAATTAATAGGGTTGAAGGCTGAAAAATCCACAGGGCCTGATAATCTACATCCCAGAGTACTAAAGGAAAGTGGCTCTGGAAATATTGGATGCATTGGTAGTCATATTCTAAATACTCTGGAGCAGTTCCTACAGATTGGAGGGTGGCAAATGTAACCCCACTATTTAAAAAAGAAGGGAGAGATAAAAACAGAGAATTATAGACCAGTTAGCCTAACATCAGTAGTAGGGAAAATGCTAGAGTCTATTATAAAAGACGTGGTCAGAGAACACTTGGAAAGCATTAACAGGATTAGACAAAGCCAGCATGGGTTTATGCAAGGGAAATCATGATTAACTAATCTTCTGGAGCTTTTTGAGGATGTAACTAGTAGAATAGGTAAGGGAGAACCAGTGGATGTGGTGTACTTGGATTTCAAAAAGGCTTTTGATAAGGTCCCACACAAGACCTTGACCTATTGGACAAAATTAAAGTGCATGGGATTGGGGGTAATATATTGACATGGATTGAGAATTGGTTGACAGGCCGGAAACAGAGAGTGGGAATAAATGTGTCTTTTTCCGGATGGTAGGCGGTGACTAGTGGTATACAGCAGGGATGAGTGCTTGGGCCGCAGCTATTCACGATATATATAAATGACTTGGATGAGGAAACCAAATGCAATATTTCCAAGTTTGCTGCTGACCCAAAACTGGGCGGGGTTGTGAGTTGTGAGGAGGATGCAAAGAGGCTTCAGGGCGATTTAGACAAGTTGTGAGTATGGGAAAACACATGGCAGATGCAGTATAACATGGATAAATGTGAAGTTATACATTTGAGTGTGAAAAAACAGAAAGACAGAGTATTATTTAAATGATGATATATTGGGAAATGTGGATGTACAAAGGGACCTGGGTGTCTTTGTACATCTGTCAATGAAAGTAAGCAGGCAGGTGCAGCAAACAATTAGGAAGGCAAATGGTATGTTGGCCTTCATTGCAAGAGAATTTGAGTTCAGAAGTAGGGATGCCTTACTGCAGTTATACAAGGCCTTGGTGAGACCGCACCTGGAGTGTTGCATGCAGTTTTGGTCCCCCTACCTAAGAAAGGATATACTTGCCATAGATGGAGTGCAGTGAAGGTTCACTAGGCTGATACCAGGGATGGCAGGACTGTTGTATGAGGAGAGATTGGTTCGACTGGGCCAGTATTCACTAGAGTTTAGAAGAATGAGAGGGGATCTGATTGAAATGTATAAAATTCTAACAGGGCTAGATGGACTAGATGCAGGGAGGATGTTTTCCCTCATTGGGGAGTCTAGAACCAGGGGCCACAGTCTCAGGATACAGGGCAGGCCATTTAGGACTGAGATGAGGAAAGATTTCTTCACTCAGAGGGTAGTCAACCTGTGGAATCCTCTATCACAGAAGGCTGTGGAGGCCAGGACATTGAGTATATTCAAGAAAGAAATTGATAATTTTTTGGATGTTAGGGGCATCGAGGGGTATGGAGAGAAAGCGGGAATATGGCGTTGAGAGAGAGGATCCGCCATTATTATATTGAATGGTGGAGCAGGCTTGAAGGGCCGAATGGCCTACTGCTCCTAGTCTCTATGTTTCTATGAGCTGGTAGTGTAGAAATTCAGGGCCACACTCATCTTCAGGGTGACTGGTGTCAAGTGGTCTCCAATGCAGTTGGAGCCAATCTCCCCCATCATGGGAGAGATAGGATAAACGGAGTCTTTGATGACATGGTGCTCTGACAGCTGCAAGTAGTTGAGCCTCTGTCTGTACATTCATCCTGCAGGGTAAGCTCTTCTCTGTCCTCATTGTTGTGGATGGTTGTCTTTGCCATCTTCAGTTCTTGCTGCGGGACCAGCTTCCTCATCTGCCCGGTTTGCAGGTTGTTGCTGGCCCTCCTTCCCCAAATTTTCTCCTCATGGGAGGAGCCTCCTCCAGAGTGGACAATTCCCTTGGGGGCCTTCACCTCAAACTTAACAGTTGAAACCTAGCCTTATAAGACTCACCTCTGACTAAAGGCTGCACAAGGAATCTCTTCCTTCTCATACCCACCCTTGTGATGGCAGGTCTTTGAAAAGTGCTTAAATAGCAAAGCTCCATTAGTCCAAGCTGTTGTTGCAGTGCTAACTGCTGCCTCCAACTTCTCTCCTTTTAGGAAACATTCTGAAGATTTATAAACCCTTGTGCCTTCCTTATTCACCTGGAAAGATTTACACCCCCTACCCAACCTTGTTCAGTCCATGCATAGAATGCAAATTTGAAATGGCCATGTAAATTTTGGGTGCATTGGCATTTTAACTGCCTCAACAAGGTCATAATTTATTGAACTCAAAATGCAGTAGGCTCCTGACTTTGGTGCCCACTCACCTCTTGTAAAAGGGTCAACTGGCATCAGGATTCTGATCTGGCATCATGATGTTGCATTTTATGGATGGGTGGAAGGTGGGTGGGTGGACACTTGCCCGATCCGACATAGTTAATTTCAGCTCACCATGCATGTTGTGGGAAAGGGAAATTGGAGCGGAGGGTGAATAGTTACATGCATTCAAAAGCAACATTTTTGAGCAAACATGCATCGACCAGTGGAAAAATTTCTGATAAATTGAATTTGCTGCATTTTCAGGACTGGCAGCCTCACCATTACCTTTTACAATGTCCATTGCCTTATTTACTTTCAGAATTATATGAGCAGTGAGATAGGCACTGAAGGACAGCCATTATATTATTATCTTTCAGTTTTATGGTTCATCAAGCTTGGGAAAAATAAAACATATTCATTTTAACAGTGTTAGTCCAGCTACGATATATATTACTTACACCATGAGGTAGGGTCAGCTACCATTTTATCAGAAAGGTAACCCAGTCTCCCAGATCTTCACTCCTTAGAATACTTCTTCTTTATTGTGTCAACTTCAAAGCAGGTCTGTTGACAAGAGTTCATGAAGTGGTGGAGGGGCCCTAACCCAAACCCTCTAGTACCAGAATCTTTATGGTCATCAATGAGAGGAAATCTTATTACACCTTACCGGGCCAGGGATCAAACCAGGTCTGTAAAGGTAAAAGCAAGAAGACAGTGTTTAAGGTCAGAGATGTGTCTCTACTTACAGTTTATACTCAGATTAAATACGACTGTGTGGAAAATGTGTTTCCAGTGGAGTAAAGAAGACTGTGAGTGACAATAAAATAGTAAGACATGAAGTTGTTTATTGTAATCAGAAGGAAGAAAAACTGACTAGAGAGCCTAATACAATCCCAGATGCACAGCACTGCTGCAAAGACAATGGTCTCACCTGGCACGATAGTGCACGGTCAGATTCTGATATTAAAATATTGCTACCAGTACATGGTAAGTGACACACTGAACATGTATCAAGGTTACAGGAGTTTTAGATACCAACAGCATTTTAGCAGTGTCTAAAACCTAAGAGAAAACAAGCTTGCATTTATATAGCACCTTTCATAACCTCAGGACGTTCCAAAACATTTTACAGTCAGTTCAGTACTTTGAATTCTTGCCACTGGAAATAGACCAGTTAATTTTCACACAGCAAGCACCAACAAACAGCAGCAAAATAATAACTATAAAGCTACTTTAGTAAGGAAGAAGGGGGATAAATATTGGTCAGTCTCTGGGCAGAACTCCCCTGCTTTTCTTTGAATAGTGCTGTGGGATCTTTTACATCCACCTGAGAGTGCAGGCAGGGCCTTGTTTCAACTGAAAGAAGAAATGTTTTCTGCTGGGAAAAGGTAGATGCAATACGTCGGAGAATAATCCGCATTTGAAGTCCAATGGTAAAGAGTAGGTAGGCTAGTTTAATGGATGTTCAGTGACCAGTGCATTGCTGCAGACACATTGTGGAGCTTAAATATATTCCAGATCCTTAATGAGCTCTTGGACATTTTGTCTTGAGCCTCTGAGAGTGGGAAATGTTTTAGGTTCTCATTAAGGATACAGGACATATCAAAAACTCTCTGAACTCAATCAATGGGGGACTTGTCATCTGAGGAGCTTCAATACAATGGAGATTGGCCATCTCATTATTAGCCTCTAACTACTCCAACGTTATGGTGCCCTTTGAAAGTTTGTTTTTCTGTAAACCTTGCATTTTAGGATAATTTCAGACCTTTAAGGTATCTCTTAGTACAGTAACATGAGAAAATAATAAAAATAAATACCTGCATTTATGTAGCATCTTTCATAACCTCAAGACATCCCAAAGAATGAAACGGGCAGTATTTGCACAGGACAAATAGTTGGCTGTTTCACAGAAGTCAGACCATTGGAATAATTCCAATAGTTAATTAAGAAATAATGGAACTCGACAGTGTGTAAATAATTGCCTAGTACTGTATCCCATGATTAGTTTTAGTGAAAGGCTAAATCAGCTGCAAATAGTCTTTAAATGTCATAATTCAAAATGGTTTAAAATAATGTCCATAGCCACCAAATTTTCTCAGGTTTTCCTTTGGACTCCCACCGTAACTGTGACAGGAGTCTGGTGGAAAAACTGGAAAAGTACAAGGATCCAGGACTTCCCAGTCAGCCCTGTAGTGGTGGAATCTCTATTCATTTTTTATAAAACCAATGGCATCCATACCTGGTAAAAAGCCGGGACCACTGAGGATTGCTGCTTTTTAAAATATCAAACCAAAGAAAGAGATATTTGGGGTGGGGATTTGGGGGGGGAGGTGTACTGAATGGGGGAGTGACTCAAAGCTTGGTCAAAAAGGTAAGTTTAAAGGAACACCTGAAAGGAGGAGACAGGCAGAGTGGTTTAAGGAGACTATTCCGCAGCTTAGAGCCCACGCAGCAGGAGACATGACCAACAACATGGAGCAAAAGAAGTGGGTGCATAAGAGGCCAAATTGGAGAAAAGCAGAGGAAGGCTGCAAGTTTGGAGAATGACGAAGACACAGAGAGAGTCGAGACCATGAAGGAATTCTAATACACACATGAGAATCTTTAAATTGCTGGTGGATCAGAAGCCAATGGAGGCTAGTGAGCACAGGAGAACAGGATTTGGTGCAGATTGAGATATGGATGGCAAAGTTCAAGATGCGCTCAAGTTTTTGGAGGGTGAATCAAGAGAGACCAATCAGGAGAGCATTGTGTTACAATCAGGTGAGAAGATGTGAACTGGCTCCTCTCTATTCAACCTCCTCAGTTGTTCACAATAAAGGTTTAAGCTTCTTTTTCACGAAGATATGCCTTTTCCAAATCAGAATGTATTGAACTATTTAAGTTGTGAGCAAAAAGGAGCCAATCAAGCAAGGTTTTCTTGAGTTAAAGAACGTGCAAATTTATTAACCCCTAGACCAACAAAAATAGTAACAACACAAAGTCAAACATTTGGCCCTCATGCAGTAATTAAGGCCCACACACACAGCACACAGACACAGACACACACACACGTATCAGAAATAAGGGGAGTTAGGGACCAATTAAAAAAAGGGAAAAGAATATACCGTTAAATGGCCTTTGGTTGTCTTTGACGTATTGATTGTAAACACTGTAGCCGATTTAGGTTAGCCATCTGCTTGTTTCCTCTGCTGAAGGCTTTCTGGACACCACCTGTCACTTGCATACTCTCTGTAGTGGCTGGCAGCCTTGCCTTGAAACACTTCACCCATTGTGTATTTCCAAGAGGTTTTGGGTGTGTCTGTCTGTGGCAACCACTGTTTCAATTACCAGTACTTTGCATTTTTATTATCACTTCCTTAGACAGTTACGAGTTCCGATGGGTGTCTGGATTATAGGAAATGTCTCTCTCTTCACACTACCCTGAGGGTGATTTGTTGGTTTTTCACCTTCACTTTGGAATGTGGCCTTTCATTTTTAAACAGTTTGCTCTGTCTCAGTTCAAAGTACAAAAATACCAGTCAGTTGAGAGTTGAAAAATTATACTTTCAAAAATAAAGCGGCATATCCCCGTAACAATTGGAATAGTCATTTCTGGAGCTAAGGTGGGATTGGTGAAATTTTCAGCAGCAAATGGGCTGAGGCAGGGCAGAGGGAGTTGTAGGTAGAAGAAGGCGCTTCTTTGATGGAGACGAAATGGGATCAGAAGCTGAGCTCAGATTCAAAGCTGAGGCAAGTGCCAGGGAGGGGTTAAAATCAGTAGAAAGGGAACAGAGTTTGTAGTGATAACCAAGCATGAGAGCCTGGGTCCTCCCAATATTTAATTGGAGAAAATTGCATCTCATCCAGGGCAATCAATCTGAGAGTACAGAACAATAGAGGAATCGAGAGAGATAGTGGTGAGATAGAGCAGGGTGTCACCAGCATTCATGTAGAATGTGATGTCATCTCTTCAGATTTAAGTCACTGAGGGGAAGCATGTAGATGAGAAATAGGAGGGGCCCAAGAATAGACTCTTGGGGCAGAATATTACGCTTGGTATGCGGGTGCGCGCCCGACATGCCTGAGCATAAAATGGTGCGCGATGACATCGGGCGAGCATCCCAACGTCATAGCCCAGTCTTGCGATATTTAATTTGGTGGGCAGGTGGAAAGGCCAAGCGGCCTTTTTAGGAAACCTCATCCACGGGCAGGATGAGGTTTCCTAAAGCAAATAAGCATCAAATAAAAATTTTATTTTTGAATTAAAAACATGTCCCAGCTCAGAGTCACATGAGGGGACATGTTTTATGACAATTTTATTTCTTTTATTATTTTTTTTAAACAGCGCTTCATCTCCCTGAGGCAGCTCCGTTCCCTAGGGAAACTGGAAGACTCTTTCATGTGCATACACGAAGTTTGCGCTAGGCTCACTCGCCCTCCTCCCCCTGCCCACACAGGCAGCACTGAGTGCTGCCATTTGCGTTCCATGCTGGCCTGCCAGCGTGAAATCGCAGTGCGGAGCTGATCGTGGACGGTGGGCAGCTTCCCGACCGCCCCCGCCTGCTCCCGCCATGCACCCCTGCCAAGGGCAAAATCCTGCCCTTGGGAGAATTCAGAGCTAATGGTGCAGGGGCAGGAAGACAAGCTATTGTAAGAGATTAAAGTAAAGGTATAACATAATGCTGGAATGTGAACTATGGACTATAAGCTACACCTTTCAGAGGGAAAGGAGTAGATTGCAGAGAGTTGCTTAATGTTCTTTGTAACAATGGTAAAGTCAGAATGGCAGAAATAAGTGTAGTTTTGAAAATAATGCAGCAGATGGCACCAATGATCTTTCAAAACAGATTAGTTTCTGTTTTTAAATTCCACATGTACAAATCAGTCTAAGTGTCCTATTATTACGTTTCGGTTGAACTATCAGTTGTCATTTGATTGAACCAAAAAATTTCCATGCGATTTTTTAATGTTCCATCATGTCATGTTTTTGTTTAAATCTTTTCCCATTTTTCCTAAACTCCCGCCCCCACTCCTTCTCCTCACCCAAGCACAACAGCTCCATAAGGGTAAAGCAGAGATGATCAGGCCAGAAACTTTTCCACAGCCACTGCCAACTCTATTTTGCTAGTAGCTGAAAGACTATACTAAATAAATGTTACCCCCCTCAAAAAAAGATAAATGATATGGGAAGAGTGTCCTGCAGTCAGCATTGCGGTGAAGGGTGTCCTGCAGTCAGCATCGTGGTGAAGCAGTCTGGGAATAGTGACTGCAGTCAGCATCACGGTGAAGCAGTCCGGGAAGAGTGTCCTGCAGTCAGTTCTTGTTGAAAATAACAAGAGAGATATCACAAGACAGCGCGAGAGAGCGGCAGAGAGATCAGAACCAGCGTGAGTGCGGGGAAGTTTCAAAAAGTGACATCAGCATAAAGGTGAGAGCTGATTGGTGAATAGTGGGTAAGTGTTTCTCTCCAGTTTTTATCCAGTTTAAAATAGATTAAGCTAAGGATATGTAAGGGTTCTAGGTTTTATTTAAGTACATAAATAATTTAACTTTTTTACTGTATTTAACTTAAAGTAAGGGTTTTTTTCAACTAGAGGCATGGCAGGGCAGCTCAGTAGCGTGTTATGTACCACCTGCAACATGTGGGAAGTCCTAGACACCCCTTGCGCTCTGACTGACCACGTGTGCAGGAAGTGCTACCAGCTGCAGCTATTTGAGCTCTGAGTTTTGGAGCTTGAGCGGCAGCTGGAGGCACTGAGGTGCATCCACGAGGCTGAGAGTTTCGTGGATAGCACGTTTTTAGACGTGGTCACCCCACAGCTTACAGAAGTGCAGACAGAGAGAGAATGGGTGACCATCAGTCAGAAGAAAGGTGTCAGGCAGGTAGTCAGGAAATCCCCAGGGTGCATCTCACTTGAGAACCGTTTTTCTGTGTTGGAAAATGGTGAGAGTGACGGTTCCTCTGGGGAGTGCAGCCACACTCATGGCATTGTGAGTGGCTCAGCTGCACAGTGGGGGAGGAAAAAGAGGGGAAGAGCAATAGTGGTAGGAGACTCTATAATAAGGGGATCAGACAGGCGTTTCTGCCCATAGACATAACTCCAGGATGGTATGTTGCCTCCCTGGTGTCAGGGTCAAGGATGTCACTGAACGGCTGCAGGGCATTCTAAAGGGGGAGGGCAAACAGACAGAGATCGTGGTACGTATTGGTGCCAACGGTGTAGGTAGAAAGAGGGATGAAGTCCTGCAAGCAGAATTTAGGGAGTTAGGAAACAGATTAAAAAACAGGACCTTAAAGGTAGTAATCTCTTGATTCCGGTGCCATGCACTAGTGAGTATAGAAATAGAAGGTTAGTCCAGATGAATGCGTGGCTGAAGAGATGGTGCAGGAGGGAGGGCTTTAGATTTCTGGGATATTGGGAATGTTTCTGGGGGCGGTGGGACCTGTGCAAGGCGGACGGGTTGCACCTGAACCGGAATGGGACTAACATCCTTGCGGGGAGGTTCACTGGTGCTATTGGGGAGGGTTTAAACTAACTTGGCAGAGGGATGGGATCCTGAGAGGAGCTTCAGCAGGGGGAGATGCACAACCAAAATTAGAAGAGAGAGCAAGTAAGTCTGGAAGGCATAGAAATTATAGGCCAGTTAAGGCACAAGGGAGTTTGGTAAGGTTGGATGGTATTTATTTTAATGCAAGGAGTCTGGTGAATAAGGCAGATGAGCGGAGGGCCACAGAGACATGGTTGAGAGAGGGGCAGGATTAGCAGCTCAATATTCCAGGATATAAGGTTTTCACGCAGGACAGGGAAGGAGGTAAAAGAGGAGGGGGTATTGCAATATTGATCAGGAATCAATTACAGCAATAAGGAGGGATGACATCTTGGAAGGCTCCTCAAATGAAGCCATATGGTTAGAACTGAAAAACAAAAAAGGAGCAATCACATTGCTAGGAGTGTACTACGGGCCCTCAAACAGTCAGAGAGAAATAGAAGAGCAGATATGGAGGCAAATTTCAGAAAAGTGTAAAAATAATAGGGTAGTAAAAGTGGGGGATTTCAACTTCCCCAACATTAACTGGGTTAATCATAGTGTGATAGGTTTAGAGGGAGCAGAATTCTTAAAATCCATCCAGGAGAGCTTTTTAAGCTAGTACGTAGAATGTTCTACAAGAGAGTGGGTGGTCATGGACTTAATTTTAGGGAATGAAGCTGGGCAAGTGGTAGAGGTATCAGTGGGGGAGCATTTTGCAGATAGTGATTATAACTCCGTTAGATTCAAGGTTGTTATGGAAAAGGACAAAGATGGGCCAGAAATCAGAGCTTTAAATTGGGGGAAGGCCGATTTTAATAAGATCAGATATGATTTGGCCAGAGTGTACTGGGAGCAGCTACTTTTAGGTAAACCTGCGTCAGAGCAGTGGGACTCATTCAAGAAGGAAATAGGGAGAGTGCAGGGCCAATATATTCCAGTAAAGGTAAAGGGTGGGACCAACAAATCCAGGAAACCCTGGGTGTCAAGGGATATACAGGATTGGATAAAGAGAAAATGGGAGGCTTATGGCAGATACTGAGGGCTCAAAACAGCAGAAGCCCTAGAGGAGTATAGAATATGTAGGGGGGAACTTAAAAAGGAAATTAGGAGAGCAAAAAGGGGGCATGAAAAAACATTGGCAGGTAAAATAAAGGAAAATCCAAAGTTATTTTACAAGTAATTAAGAGTAGGAGGATAACTAGGGAAAGAATAGGGCCCATTAAGGACCATAGTGGAAATTTGTATGTGGAGCCAGAAGACATAGGTATGGTTCTAAATGAATGCTTTGTGTCGGTGTTCACAAGTGAGAAGGAGGAACTGGGTATGGAAATCAGGCAAAAGGACTGTGACATAATTAAAGAAATTAGCAAAGGAAGGGAGGAGGTTCTAAGTGGTCTGGCGGACTTAAAAATAGATAAATCTCCAGGCCCGGGTGAAACGTATCCCAGGCTGTTGAGTGAGGCAAGGGGGAAGTTAGCAGGGGTGCTGGCAATAATTTTAAATACCTCTCTGGCCACAGGAGAGGTGCCAGGAGACTGGAGGACAGCCAACGTGGTACCGTTATTCAAGAAGGGAGGAAAGGATAAACCAGGGAACTACAGGCCAGTCATTCTAACCTCAGTGGTGGGGAAACTATTGGAAGCAATTCTGAGGGACAGAATTAATCTACACTTGGAGAGGCAGGGATTAATCAAGGACAGTCAGCATGGTTTTGTTAAGGGGAGGTCATGTCTGACCAATTTGATTGAATTTTTTGAAGAGGTGACCAGGTATGTAGATGAGGGCAATGCATTTGACATAGTCTACTTGGACTTCAGCAGGGCTTTTGATAAGGTCCCGCATGGGAGACTGATAACGAAGATAAGAGCCCATGGGATCCAAGGCAATTTGGCAAATTGGATCCAGAATTGGCTGAGTGGCAGGAAGCAGAGGGTGATGGTTGAGGGGTGTTTTTGTAACTGGATGCCTGTGTCCAGTGGGGTTCCACAGGGATCTGTATTGGGTCCCTTGCTGTTTGTGGTATATATAAACAATTTAGACTTGAATGTAGGAGGGTTGATCAGTAATTTTGCAGATGACATGAAAATTGGTGGGGTGGTAAATAGTGAGGAGGATAGCCTTAGATTACAGGAGGATATAGATGGGCTGGTCAGATGGGCTGATCAGTGGCAAATGGAATGTAATCTGATTAAGTGTGAGGTGATGCATTTGGGCAGGACAGAGAAGGCACAGGAATACACAATGAATGGTAGGACCCTGGTAAGTACTGCGGATCAGCGGGACCTTGGTGTGCATGTCCACCGGTCCCTTAAGGTAGTGGGACGGGTAGATAAGGTGGTTAAAAAGGCATATGGGATACTTGCCTTTATTAGCCGAGGCATAGGATATAAGAGCAGGGAGGTTATGCAGGAACTGTATAAAACGCTAGTTATGCCACAGCTAGTGTATTGCGTGCAGTTCTGGAATCCGCATTATAGGAAGGATGTGATTGCACTAGAGAGAGTGCAGCAGAGATTTACCAGGATGTTGCCTGGGCTGGAGAGTTTTAGTTATGAGGAGAGATTGGATAGACTGGGGTTATTTTCCCTGGAACAGAGGAGGTTGAGGGGGGACATGATTGAGGTGTATAAAATTATGAGGGGCATAGATAGGGTAGACAGGAAGGAACCTTTCCCCTTGGTGGAGGGATCAATAACCAGGCATAGATTTAAGGTAAGGGCAGGAGATTTAGAGGGGATGTGAGGAAGAATTTTTTTCACCCAGAGGGTGGTGGGAATCTGGAACTCACTGCCTGAAAGGGTGGTAGAGGCAGAAACCCTCATAACATTTAAGTATTTGGATGTGCGCTTGTGATGCCATGGCATACAAGGCTATGGGCCTAATGCTGGAAAATGGGATTAGAGTAGTTAGGTACTTATTTGACTGCCGCAGACTTGATGGGCTGAAGGGCCTTTTTTTGTGCTGTAGATCTCTATGACTCTATGATCCACATTCACAAGACACTCAGCCTGGTTGCTTGAAAAATAAGGAAAAATAAGGATAGCTAAATTTGTGTGTCAAACAGTCTTGGGCATGAACTCAGGGCTACCTCGTTGTTTTCTCGAGGCTACCTCCATTCCATCATTATATATTCACACATGACTCTTGGGCACGAGGGCTTGGTTGGAGTAAAGTGAGTTATATGATAGGTATTGTACTCTTTATGGGGTCAGTAAGATTTAGTATTGTTAGTGAATCAGCTGAATTCATTCATGAATTATCTGATGATTTGGAATGTCTGCCACTTCTACACCTGCGACTACTCCAATGTTTGTCATTCATTTTAATCATCCCATTTGTTTCTCACCTTTGAATTCTTCTGGCATTGTCTTTGCATTTGTAATTTTACACAGCAATGACTACATTATTATGTGTAAAGTAACTTTGAAAATGGCCGAATGTTAAAAATGGTGAGGCTCTTAGAAACACTGAAAGAACAATTGTTGCTGACCTTTAAGGGAGTTTTGCAGTTTCCATTTTTAGAGCAACAAAAAAGAGGTCAAAGATGAAAAAACTAGACCCAAGAAACAGGCGATTCAGAAAGAAAGTAAAAAAATTTTGCATTATTTAGAACATTGCAATAACATACACTCATATTGACAAAATGATATGCACTAATTGTCCATAAATCATAAACGTCCCATCCAGGGATGAGCCCTACACTCGCTGAGCTTCATTTGTTCCCAGTTAAGCAACTCTTCGATTTCAAAGGCCCAAAACTTCTGGTCTCCAAATTGTCGGAGACCAGACATACAAGGGCAGTCCCTGCTGCCCAGGACCCTGTATGAATGACTCTGACTCTGAGCTACAGTGGGAGATTTGGGCTATATCCATGCGACTTACCTGGAGAGTTACCCAGGAAATGTTAGACAGATTAAAGCCTGGCCTAACACCTGGGTAGCTCCACAACTGACCAATCTTCTCCCACTGACCACCTCACTACGCCCCCGACCACCCGACTACTATTCCCCAGCCACCTGACTTTCCCCTAACCAGACCTGACTACACTGTGACTACCCCACCAACCTCCCAATTACCCACCCGACCCCACCCAACTACCACTCAACTATCCCCCGACCGACTATGCCCCCAACCAAACCCAAATGCCATCAGACCACCTGACTACCCCCCGACCTGACCTGACTAACCCCCAACCAACCCCCGACTTGATTACCCACTCAGCCACCTACCCACCTACTCACCTACCCACCGACTCACTCACTCACCAATACACCTCACCCACTTCGCCCACCTACCCACCTTACACACTCACCCACCTATCTACCCACTGACCCACCTACACACTCACCTGCTTACCCACTCCCTCACTTACCCGCCTCCCCAGTCACCCATCTACTCACCTCAATCACCTATCCATTCACTCATTCATCCACTCGCCCATTCACTCACCCATTCACCCATCCATTCACTAACCCACACTCATTCATTAAAAGACTGGGCCATAAAATATATACCAGATTTACAGTGGCTAGTGCAGTAAAAAGAAAGCATGTCCTCTCCCTCTCCAACTCAACTGTGATCCGATGGAATTCCCCAGGGGATGCTGTGCCCTGCATTCCTTCTTCAGCTGGGATTGGGAGATGCTGGAAGAAATGTGCAGGTTGGGAAAACCTTCATAGGCAACAGCAATGCATTTCTGCTGACTGGAAGATTCAGACCAATATTCTCATCTTCGTTTACAAATCCCTCAGTGGCGTCACCCGTCCCTGTTTCTGTAATTTTCTCCAGCCCTACAACCCTTTCAGATATCTGCACTCCTCCAATCCTGTCCTCTTGAGCATCCTCGATTTCAATTGCTCCATCACTGGTGGCTGTGCTTTCAGCTGCCTGACTGCTAACCCCTGGAATTACTTCCCTAAACCTCTCCACTTCTCTACCCGGCTTTCCTCCTTCAGGACAACCTTTAGTTCAAACTCACCTCAAGACAAATCTTCATTCAATTTAGTGTTTAAACTAGGATGCTGGAAAATTTGGGCAGAAAGACTTCATTGCCTGGCAGGGATTTCTCAGTCCCCATCCTTGATTGGGCTGCTGCTGCTTTCTCCTTACCTGCTTACTGCCTATAAATGGAGTTGGGGCCTGTGGCCTGGAATGCGAGGATATATTCCTGTTAGCTGCTACACTTGCTGCCACTTCCCAGGAACAGCATTTGGAAGATATTCCTTTAAACCCCTCGTTTGAATGCTGCAACGATGCCTATGCTGTAACAATGGCAGAACTTTACATTTGATTGTAGAGGATTTACTGCACAGAAATAAGCCATTCAGCCCAACCAGCTCATGCCGGTGTTTCTGCTCCATGTGTGCCTCCTCCCATATTTCCTCATCTAAACCTATCATCGTAACCCTCTATTCCCTTCTCCACATATGATTGTCTGGCTTCCCTTAAGTGCACCTATACTATTCACTTCAATCACACCCTGTGATAGTCAGTTCCTCATTCTCACCACTTTTTGGGTAAAGAGTTTTCTTCTGAATTCCCTGTTGGATTTCTTGGTGATTATCTTATATTGATGGCCTCTAGTTATGCTCTATCCTACATGTGGAAACATTCTCTCAGAATGCACTCTATCAAAGGGGTGAATTTTATGTTTAGAAATCAGGACTGCTCCCATCCTGTGCATGCATAAAATCCAGCTTGATGATGGTGGGTTGCTAACCCAATGTCCAATAGTACAGAAGTCGGGCGGGTGCTGAAATTGGCAGCCAGCGTGCCATTTTTGAAAAAAAAAAACAATTAACAAGCTATTAAACTTGTTAACAAGGCAAAAAACCTGGACCTTACATTGCCCACACTATTTTTCAGTGCCTTTTGGGAGATAAAGGTTAATCTCTCAAAAAATGGCTATTGACCCCAGTAAGAAATCCTTGCACAAAGCCTTAGAGGAGGTGTAATGATAGTGTAATAACGGAAGGTATATCCTCTCCTGCTGTCCATCAGGGGTCATGTGATATTTTTGGAGGATCCAACCAATGAACCCTAAGCATGGGTAATCTGGTGGCAGTGGGGATTCATGTCAAGAGACCTGTTCGAGCATGTGGCATCTGAAAAGCTCTCTGTAATAAAGTTTATCTGTTTCTTGTTGAAATCTGTCTGGTCTGTCAAGTACATTTGGTGATGAGGGTAAAATAGCTCTGGCGCTGCACCTCACCTTGTTAATGTGAGTACATTGAATCTTAGAACAAGAACACTCACCAGGCATGCCACTCTTCAGCAGAATTGATCCTTACAATGAGGCTATGGAAGACTGGAGCCGGTACATAGAGTGCCTTGGATTTTATTTCGTAGCGAGCGATATTACCGCGGAGGAGAAGCAAAAAGCCATCCTTTTGAGTGTATGTGGCAGTAAGATATACAATCTGATCTGCAGCCTAACAGCCCTAAGCACGCCCAATTCTAAGTCCTTTAATGAATTAGTGGACCTCATGAAAATGCATTTCCAGCCAAAGCCATCCGTGATAATGCAGCAGTTTAAGATTAATTTCAGAGTTAAGGCCCTGGGAGAGTCCATCGCAATCTATCTAGCAAAGCTGAAGCAGTTGACAGAACACTGCGACTTCGAGACACACCAAATGATATGCTGTGGATCGATTAGTTTGTGGAGCTCATGACGACGCCATTCAGCGCCATTTACTCGCAGAGGTTGACATTGACTTGAAGCGTGCCTTGGAAATAGCACTAGCCATGGAAAGTGCTGCAAGAGACTCGCAGGCTTTACAACACATACAACATGGTGTTGTTCTTCATGTGGGGTGGGAACCTATTGCCAGGCATGGCGCAAAAATCAGAGACACAGCAGCGAAGTGAGAGGCGATGTACGCTGTTAGAGACACAAAAAAGCAACTCCAAGATTAATTTGTTATGGATGTGAGAGTGACCATGGGCTAGACACCTGCAGATTCAAAGGGGAAGAATGCCAGTACTGCCATAAGAAAAGTCACGTAGTAAGGTAATGCAGGGCGAAGTCGAAACAGCCTGTAAAGCAGCAAACCAACAAGATTGGATTGCAAAATACAGCAGAACCTGAAGATGCCAATATTGACATCTATTCCCTGTACAATGTCATCGTTGTAAAACTGAACCTATTACTGTCACAATCCAAATTAATGGGAGGCTACTAATAATAGAGGTGGATATGGGAGCCTCAACCACAGTAATGGGAGAACATGCATTTAAGTACCTAAGTGAAAGTATCCAGCCACTGAGTCTGGAGTGGAGAATTGCTAAATTGAAGACATACACTGGAAAATCTATACAGGTAAAGGGCATCACCACAGTACCAGTGTCTTATAGGCAACAGACAGTTCAGCTTCCAGTGATCATAGTGACAGGAGAAGGACCTAGTCTTCTGGGCTGAGACTGGTTACAAAAAATCAAGCTTGACTTGTCCGAGATATTTCACTTGAGAACAGGAGGAGTTCCTGAGTAACTAAGGAAATACGACAGTGTATTTCGTGATGAATTAGGAAAGTTAAAAGGCTTGCAAGCAAAAATATATGTGGATTCTCAGGTGACACCCTGTTTCTTTAAGGCCAGACCTGTGCCTTATACGTTGAAGGAGAAAGTGGATGCAGGACTGTGCCAGTTAGAAAAGCTGGGCATCATCCAACTTGTCCAATTCTCGGAATGGGCAGCACCCAGAGTCCCAGTGGTAAAAACTGACCAATATGCATTTGTGGGAACTATAAACTGACCGTAAACAAGCCAGCCAAACTAGGTGGGTAGCTCATCCCAAGGATGGACGGTTATATGCAAAGTTAGCTGGAGGCAAATCCTATACAAAACTGGATATGAGCCATGCTTACCAACAATTAGAACTGGATAGCATGTCTAGAAGATACGTGACTATCAACACAAACAAGGGTCTTTATCAGTATACTCACTTACCCTTTGGAGTATCATCTGTATGTGCAATCTTCCAAAGGACAATGGAGAGTCTTTTGCAAGGACTTTCCCGAGTGGTAGTATACCTGGATGATGTTCTGATCACAGGGTCAACCGAAACTGAACACTTGGCCAACCTGGAGGAGGTGTTAAGAAGATTCGTGGAAACTGGCGTAGGATTAAAGAAAGTAAAATGTACATTCCAAGCGCCAAGAGCCACTCACCTGGGTCACAGGGTGGACGCAATGGGTTTGCATCCAATAGAAGAGAAAGCTCGGGTAATAAAAGACGTGCCGTCACTATCCAATGTAACCGAACTTAAGTCTTTTCTGGATATAATCAACTACTACAGCCACTTCTTGCCAAACTTAGCAACTGTGTAAGCACCATTATACTTGTTGTTAAAAAAGAATAATTGCTGGTCGTGGAATTCACAACAGGAAAAAGCCTTTATAAAAGTAAAGAAACTATTGCATTCATCATGTTTATTGGTACAGTATGACCCATCGAAAGAATTTGTATTAACATGTGATGCTTCTCCCTATGGTGTGGGAGCTGTGTTATCACATAGAATGGAAGATGGATCAGAAAGGCCCATTGGCTATGTCTCGAGAACCCTCTCCACAGCCGAGAAGGGTTATTCCCAGCTCGAAAAGGAAGGTTTATCGGTGGTATTCGGAGTGAAGAAATTCCACCAGCACCTGCATAGGCGACATTTCACCATTGTGTCGGACCACAAACCATTAATTGTTTTTTTTCAGTGAGGATAAGGCCAATGCTCCAATAGCATCAGCAAAAATACAACTTTGGGCTTTGGTATTATCTGCATATGAGTATACCTTTATTCGCAGTCCTGGCTTACATATTGCACGTGCAGATGCACTCAGTTGTCTCCCGTTACCAGATAGCTTTGTACATGCTCCAGTGCCACAAGAAGTACTGAATTTCTTGGATTCTTCACCTGTGTGTGCAAAGCAGATTAGAAATTGGACGAACAGAGATCCAATTTTGTTGAAAGTCAGAGGCCTTGTTTTGCAAGGGTGGCCAAATTTGCCTGCATCTGACGAGATGAGACTATTCCGTGCCCCAGAAACAGAGTTAAGTTGTCAAGAAGAAATTTTGTTGCGGGGAACAAGAGTTGTCGTCCCTTTGCAAGGAAGAGAACCACTCTTGACAGAGCTTCACAGTGCACATCCAGGCATATCAAAGATGAAAATGTTTGCGCGAAGCTATGTCTGGTGGCCAGGCATTGACAGTGACATTGAAAACACAGTCAAGCACTGTCTCCATTGTCAGCAACAGCAGAAGTTGCCTGTTTCAGCTCCACTGCCTCCGTCGACCTGGTCTGGTCGACCCTGGGTTAGACTACATATTGATTATGTAGGACCATTCTTAGGTACCATGTCTTCGTTGATCGTAGATGCACATTCTAAGTGGATGGATGTATATGAAACCAAATCATCAACATCAAGTGCAACTATCAAAAAGCAGTGTCAATATTTTAGTATACGTGGCCTACCAGAAATCATCATTTCTGATAATGGTACAGTCTTTGCCAGTACAGAGTTTCAAAGATTCATGAATTTAAATGGAATCACATATATTAAACCAGCCCCATATCATCCCTCATCAAATGGTTTAGCTGAGAGAGCCGTGCAAAATTTCAAATCTGGAATGAGGACGTTATCAGAAGGTACTCTAGAAACTCCACTTTCCTCTCAGTTATCGTACAATGCCTCATTCGACTACCGGTTCAACACTATCTGAATTATTGATGAAACATTGCCTACATACAAGGTTAAGTCTGGTGTTTCCTAACTTAGAGGGGAAGGTAGAGAAGAATCAGAGTAATCAAAAATAGAATCACGATATTCACAGCAAAGCTCAAAGATTCACTGTAGGAGACACAGTATTCGTGCGGAATTTCAGAAGTCGACCTTGTTGGGTCCCTGGAACCATTGGGCCCCTCAAAAGCTGGCCCTTCCACTCTCTTCAATATATGGTGGGCTTACAGCCTCTGTGGAGAGATAAAGAAAGTTAAAGGATAGAATTTGAGTCTTTTTCTTAATACTTGTTTTTGAGAAGGGGGATGGGACAGGTGTGCGCACATGTTCTTTCCTCCCTGGCAAAGGTCCACAATAGTCACAAAAATTTAAAAACAAGCTCTTACCTTCAGCTGCTCCAAAAGTTCAAAGGATTCCACAGTTTTCTGACTCTAAACGTCAGTCTGAAAATCACCAATTATGGTGCAGTTGCCACCAACCCATGCCAGTGTGCCTTTACATGGGTGGCCATGACGGACTTCTGCTTCACACATATCCCCTCTCTCCCCAGGCGTCCTACCCTGGAGGCCCGATTTGGCGAGCTGACCAGCCTTCCCTCTCCTACGTGGCTAGTTTCCTGTGGGGCAGTTGTTAATTGGCTGCAAGATGCTTTATTTGGTGTCTTTAGCAGGTGGGGATGGGAGTCAGCAAACAGCGCACTTCTGAGTCAGAGTCTCGCCCATTGCCGAGAAGTGTAAAATTCACCCAAAAATCTTTCATAATTTTAAGCACCTCTAAATAGATAATCCTTCAGCCTTCTTTTTTCAAGAGAACATAGACCCAGCCTGTCAATCCTTTCCTGATATGTATATTTATGCATGTCAGATAGCATCCTTGTAAATCTTCTCTGCACCCTTGATATTCTTTTTATAATATGGCGACCAGAACTGCTCACAGTATTCTAAGTGTTTCGAATACAGATTTAGCATAACTTCTCTACTTTTCAACCCTTTCCCTCTAGAAAGAAAGCCTACTGCTTGGTTTGCTTTGGTTATGGCCTTGCTAACCTGTGGCGCAACTTTTAGTGATTGGTGTATTTGTACTCTGAGATCCTTTTGTTCTTATATCCCACCTAGACTCACATCTTCCATGTAATAAGAGACCTCCCTATTCCTCCTACCAAAACGTACTTCCTCACATTTATCTGTGTTGGAATTCCTAAGTGGCAGTGCTAGATTGCTGGGCTCCTGCTTGACATTGGGAATTCTGGCTGGGGTTGCGGGGGGAGAGCACAAAAATGAAAAACAAAAAAGCTTGGGACCCTTTTGTAGAGGGGCCACCACGGACCCTTTAAGGACCAATAGTTATGCTGCTCACCACCTGGAACAAATGGGCAGAGTGCGTGCCCACTTTCAGGCTGCCTGCAAATGACAGCAGATGGGCCTTGGGCATCCAAGGATAACTGAACTTCTCATTCCTTGATCTTACGTTGCTAGCTGCCTAATTTTCAGGTGAGAAATGTCAGGTGTCTGTTGGAAATTGGCTCCATTGTGTAGTTCTATGTATCAGGGACAGCTGGGAGGCAAACTAAATGATCCTGTGTAAGGTAGAAAGCTACACATTGGGTACACATTTTTAAATCAAATCTAACATAAAGGGATTTGTCTTAGACTACCTCAGCTCAGAACAAGAAGGAGGGCAATTTACTTCATCAAGAGATAGGATAGGTATGTAAGAATAGGAAAATTCTTTTAATTGGAAACTGCTATTAGCCTAATGCAAATTAGCAAAATGCAAGTGATTTTAAAGTCAAGGTTGGTAAAGTATGCTTGCATCATGACTGAGTCGGGTAGATCCTGAATTTTCTGCTAAGGTATAAAACTAGCATCGCTAGTCAAACTGACGGTTTTTGTTTCTATCTAAATCAATGGAAATGAACAATTGGGTGGTTTCTATAATTGATGGGTGATCTGCACTGTTCTATTTCCAAGCAGCAGGTTGAAAATCTATCCCTCAGCCTGACTGCTCTTCCCATCTTGACCCGACTACCCCCCAACCAGACCAGACCACCCCCTCCACCTGACTACCCCTCGACCAGACGTGACTAGTCCCTGGCTTGACTACCCCTCCTGACCTGACTACTACCCAACCTACCTACCCACCTCACCCACCTGCACCCTACCCACCTGCCAATCTACTAACATGCCACCCTACTCACTTATCGCCTCACCCACCTACCGCCTCACCCATCTGCAGACTTACCCACTTACCTCACCCACCTACCCACCCTCCCCATTCATCATTCATTCATCTGACCCATTCACTAACATTTCATACTGGACATTTAAACTTACCGTATGGCAACTAATGTCATAAAAGGGGGCATGTCCAGTCTTCCCTCCTCCCACCCAATTGCCCCCGATTTTACTTTGCTTTGATAGAGTTCTCTGATGGACTGTACACTCCGCATTTCAGGAGAAGCCAGGCTTGGAAGACCTGGCCAGAAATGCAAAGCTGTGTCAGGGTGCAAAAATGTACGGTCAGAGCAGCATTGACGCTTTGCAGAAGACCTGGGCCAATAAAAGGACTAAATTCAATACAGAAGGGAACTACTAGAGCAAATAGTGATTGATAAAATGTAGGTTTATTTTTAATTGAAAGTTTTTAAAAACTTATCTGTGTTCCCCTGACTACACAATTGCCATGATTGCCTCCCACATCCCCTATTGCTTGCACATTTCCCACCCTTGCTTCAGTGGCTGCAGCTCAGGCAAGTGATTAAATATTCTGCAGCTGCCTGTGGTAATACATGAAATTGGGACTATTATGTGGGGTTCATGCTGCCTGTACACCTCCAAATCAACAAATTTCAGCCCCATATGTTACCTTTCCTCCGAGCTCAATTTTCTGACATAGGGATAAGCCTTGTGGCTCTTTGTACCATTTTCAGAGATTGTCTGTTTTCTTTGTGCTTTGATGTTCATAAACTAGATGCAGTCTATAAAGTAGGGCTGGATATTATGGCTACTGAGTGGTGAAGGCAGAAGTCTCACCTCCATTTGTGTCCCCACTGTTTTCAGTGGAGTGGGAAAAGGGATGGGTCAGGAACCCCACACACTGCTGTTTAGATATTGCCATCATCAATCTGGAAGTGGGCATTTCAGAACTTATGCAATTTTCAGTGAAGTGGCCTTGTTTTGGAGATCTTCCTAAATCATGCTTGCAGAGTGGAGGAATGAATCATGGATTAGAGGTGGGAAGAGTACAAAAGGAGAATAAAAATTGTATTACCCCCTTTACAGTTCATCATGAAATGCCGTGGCTGAGTTAAAAATATGTTTATTAAAGTGAGTGATGACAGTGCTTTGATTGAAATTGATTATCCACTGGATAAAGTGCTATTCTACATTGTGCAACATTGAAAGGCTAGTTCAGTGCGAGACCCAGAGCTAATTGTTTAAACCCTCCTCATTGTTGTCATTCATTCTTTGCTGAACAGCTGAGCCATCTGTTTTGCTGTTTGAAAGCTTCGACAAATACCTGAGCTTTTGCTTGCTTTCAAAGGCAATAATGGATTCTGTACTGCAGAGTTTCTTTACACAGCTGTGCTGGGAAATGCAAATGTAATGGTTAGACAGATTTATGAGCTTCTGAAAAGGATAAAATTAAGAATCTTCTCAAGTGATGTTTGTTTATTTTGACAGATTTATGAGCTTTTTGATGACTTCTAAATATTATTACCATATGGGCTTGTGAGTTCTATCTATAAAGTGGATACAGGGTGTGTGAGTTTGGGGTGGGGGGTGAGAGGGGGTTAAAGGGGGTGAGGGGTGAGGGGGTTTAGAGGGGATAAAGGAGTGAGGGTGTCAAAGGGAAATTAAAGGGGGTGAGGATGAGGGGGCTTTACGCTGATCAGAAGAACTGGGCTCATGTCTTTGGGAATGGAGGTAGGTCTTTTAACCTGGCTGCCTTAGCATTGACCCACCTCCATCCAGCGGCAGGCCTGACTCCATATCATCTTGCCCTCTAGGAGATGAAAATACCGTCTGCTGGCACTACTGGAATGGAGGTGGGATTGGGACATCAGGAAAATTCCTGATTCCCAATTCCTGCCTTCATGATGAAAATCAGGCCCAAAGTGTTGCCTGACTAGAGAATGAGCTTCAGAATAAAGCTTCAGAATGATTGTTGTTGCACTCAATTTCTACGGCATTGGCTCCTTCCAGGGTTCCACTGGGGCCTTTGCAGGATCTCACAAGCCCCCACCCACAAATGTATCCAGGAGGACACATTTGTCAATTTTGACAGAGATCAGGTGAGCCAAGAAGCAAGAGCGCTGGGATTTGCTGAGATTTCCAGATTTCCACAGGTGCAGGGTGCCATCAACTGCCCCCACGTGGCTCTTAAATCTCCCTGGCAACAAGCAGTCCAGGATCAGAACCGCAAAGGCTTCTACTCTCTTAATGTTCAGCTGGTATGCGGCCATAACAAACGGATCATGCAGGTTTGTGCAAGATACCCTGGAAGCGTCCGCATCTTGTACACCCTCAGCAGGTCTCAGATCTCTGACATCTTCCAGAGACAACACAGGCTGCAGTGTTGGCTAGTTGGCGACAAGGGCTACCCGCAAAAGATGGGGCTGTTGACACCCGTGTGGCAGCCTCAGACTCCAGCTGAGAGAAGGTACAATGAGGCCCATGCTGCAATCCGGAGTTTGGTGGAGCACACCATAGGGATCCTGAAAATGAGGTTCCGGTACCTCGACAGATATGGCGGAGCACTGCGGTACACTCCCCAGAGGGTGTCACGTATCATTGTGGCTTACTGCATGCTACACAACCTGGCGATGCAAAGGGGGAGTACCTGGATGATGAAGATATGGAAGAGCTGCATGTCACCTCCAATGAGGAGGAAGTTGAAGGGGAAGAGGGCGATGAGGTCCTAGAAGGCAAGAATAGACGATGAGGCAGGCATGCATGTAAGGCCTTCATTGCCACAAGATTCCATGAGGATGATGACGAGATGCAGTGAGGACACTCCTGAGATCATCACATTGCATCTGGGAATGTCTGACACCTGCATGGCTCTGGGCAGCGCACATACACTCTGTGAAGAGGCTTATATTGAGACGCTGCTGAGATACAGTGGGCACATGGACTCTAACAGCACTTGACCCTTTGGCAGGGTTCATCACCTGGTTCCCATCAGCGCCACACCTTCACCTGTCAGGAATGCTGATGAGACGGCAGGCAGCCCTGCCTCTAAGGTGCTGAGAGCATACGAGTTGAAGGAGTGCGTCCGTCTGCTTTCTGATGAAGTGGTGCCTACATGTGCACGCATGGAGGCTGCCATGGGAAGGATGGAGACCTCGATCCAATAGAGCGTAGAGATGTGCGTAGGCATGCACTCCATTGCAGTAGCCATTGGTGAGTTCCTGCAGTTTTTAAAAAGTTCATTTATGGGATGTGGGTTTCGTTGGCTGGGCCAGCATTTATTGCTTCTCCCTAGTTGCTCTTGAGAAGGTGCTGGTGAGCTGCCTTCTTGAACCGCTGTAGTCCATGTGATATAGGTACACCCACAGTGTTGTTAGGGAGGGAGTTACAGTATTTTGACCCAGTGGCAATTCAAGAGGGAAATGACCTCAACATCCTTACAGATGTTCCTTTCCCTCAAGGAGTCTGTCCAGAGACCTCGGGCACCCAAAGGAAGGAGGAGCGGCAGCTGGACACCTCTGGGTCATCCACTTAGGAATCTCAGAGGCTGTCTGCTCCTTCTGAGTCCCCTTTGCCTGTGATCCCCTCAATGTCACCCTCTGTCACCACAGAGGGAGCAGCTGACCCACAAGCCAGGGCGTTTGAGGCCTCGGCTCTCCAGAGGACACATGTGGAATTAATGAGAGGCAACAGGGCCAACCATTGCACAGGCTGTCTCCACCCCTGCTGCGGACGTTAGGGCAGCACCTAGAAAAAGTGGTAGGCCTAGAAAAGTTAAGAAATTCTGATCATAAGTGTTTGCACATTCTGTCACTTTATAATCTGAAAATATATTCACTTTCACTGAATAATGTGTAATGGTGTCTTTCAGCTTCATTGTCAGGCTTTGTGAGTCCTCCCACTACAACACCCCCCACTAGCAGCTCAGCTGCACGCAGCCTGACCACAAGTGATTTGGAAGGAGAAGTGTATGTGTGGCAGGGTCTTTCAGATCCTCATGCGAGCACTTTCCCACATGTGCTGATCTTTCCCCCTGTCACACTCAGCTCACTGTCCCGTGCATTTTCAACGCTGCCTGCTGGGATTCGCTTTCAGTTGTCCATCTGCGCTGACCTGCATCTCCACCCACTGATCACACTCCCATGCAGCACCTGTGCCCGTCCAACAAGAGGCTCCGCTCACTTTCGATTTCGACAACCATGGTCGTGGTGAAGTTTTGGATTAGCTCCACCGTCCTTTCCCCTCCTCCAGTCACCAATTTCCTTTCCCCCATCACTGTCCACACCCCTGGCATCACCTTCCACCTCCCCACTGTCACTTACCAATTCAAACCCTTTTCTATCCAGGGTGTCCAGGTAAACGCGCATGCTCCTGACCTTCCTGAGAATCCCACCCCCATCCACATTGACCTCTCTGAACTCCTCCCTCCCACCCCCAGAATCCCTACCTATTTTGGAGTCTCCACCAAAATCCTTGCTGCCCCTTCTACCGGTTCCCTCTGCTCTCTCTCACACTCACCATTCCCTCCTGCCACGCCCACCCTCAGTTCACTCCCCAGGAGGCAGTCATTGACTTCAAAGACCTATCCCTTGCATGTTCACATGGGCATACCCCCCTTACTCCCTCTTCTACCCTTACTCCCTCCCCCACCCTTAATCCCTCCTCCCCCAGAACACCTTCCCCCCCCCCAAACTCCTTCCTTCTCCCAGATGCCATTCCCCCTTTGAATCCGTCCCTTACACCTACCTCCCCACTTGCTGCACTCTCCCTGCTACACCCTCCTCCTCCTGTACTCCATCCTCCCTCCTCCCAACCTCAAGTCCCTGACATCTTACTGCCCGTCCTCCCAACCTCACCTCCCCCCCAGTACACCTTCCTCCCCCACTCACAACTAGACCTTCTTGTCTGTCCCACCCCCATCACTGAGCATCCGCAGCAGCTCATGGCCAAGACCGTGATGTTCTGAAGCAGTCCTGAAGCATCAACGGAGATCTCCCAACTTCCGTAATCTGTTTCACGGAGGAGTTATGTCTATGAGAATCCACCCAGCATGTTCCCTCGAGTTCCTCCAGAGCCTGGTAGCTTTAGGACTCCAGCATCCTCTTCTCCTTGGATGTCCACATACTGAGCAAATCCCTGAAGCTGAGTCCGACTTCTGAAGGTCATGCTTGTCCAGGCGTGTCCTGGCCAGTGTGTTTTCCTGCCAGCATAATGGCAAATCGGGCATGGGGGGACGATTCTGGCTGGATACTTTGCACCCCATGAGCAGGATGCAAATTGGTTTCATGCCGGCCTGCAGCGGGATTCCTGTTCCACCATGGCAGAAGCTGTCGGCTGATCCGACTGTCCTTTCACTCCGGCATGAAACCGATTTCTGCCCCTCCCACCGAATTGTCCTCCCCCGCCCGCCATGATGCCCGCCGCCAACAGGACTGGATAATTCTGCTCTACATCTTCTTGACCTTCCTAACCCTGCCGCTACATCTTGGTGCATTCTCAACATCCACAGTGGAGGTGGTGACTGCTACGCCCTGTCTGATGACTTTGGCGGGCGTCATCTGGAGGGCAAAGCCCTGGAGTACCCAGCCTGCTTTCGGGGACCTGCTGTGTGGCAGCGCCACTCCTCGGCTGTGGAGCTGGAGCTACTGGGGTCACTGGCAGAGGGAGTTCGGATGGGCCGGACACTCCTGTAGCCACCTGACTGGATGGCCCTGGGGCGTGCACCTGTTGATCTCCTCCTTATGGGTCCCTGAGGGCCACTAGCTGACTCCATGAGAGGAAGGTGTAGATGGAGTGAGCTCGAGATTGACACTGATGGATGCCATCTGCAATGGAGTGCAGCCCCTGTAGCAGTGCAGTCCAATGTCCTGGACCAAGATCTCCACCAGTGTTGACCTCAGTGTGATGGCAAGCCAGCGCTATCATCTTGGCCTGAAGACGAGTGGAATCTTCCATCTGTCTTGCAATCTGAGGAGTGCAGCAGACATCCCTTCCCGATGTTCCCGGGCTTGCCTTTGTAGTTCCAGCAACTGAGATATGAACGGGTTCACTGGCTCCTCATTTGACTCAGACTCAGCAGAGTCCTGACCTCCAGCAATCCTCCGTGTGCCAGCACCCTGGGTTGTCCTTGCCTCC